>NW_027646138.1:0-600000 GCF_951394435.1 Stenella coeruleoalba
TGCTTTCAATGCAATTCCAGTCTACCTCCTGAAATCGGTTTCCTGCAATTCTGCCCCGCTTTCAAGTCCTCTTGGCAGCCTTACTTCAGTCTATTTTTGGACGATAGCTGTCATTTATAACTCTGCAGGTTTGTGAATTACAGTGCCCCTGAGCTCCTTTCTTCAACTCGCTTTCTTTTGAGCTGGCCGCAACACCGCAGGATGGCTTCAGGCCCTAATCTGGTTCCGGCACGGCACGCTGAGCCTTTGCTTATTTCCTCTTCCTGGTGGGAAATGAGAGTTAAATTTGCCCGTCCAGACACCTCCAGCTAGTCTCTCATTGGTTCTCCCTATTCCTGTTCATCTTCCACAGAAATTGCAAACTGGGCCAAACAGGAGGTTAAAGGCGCTGACTCTCCAAGTGGGGAGAGTGTTAGTAAAGCGTCTGGAATGTTGCACCCGAGTACCAGGGTATGAAAACTGAGACATATTTGAACACGTCTCCCGTTCACATGGTTGATCATACTCTGGGTTCCACATGCATGTTTTAGCTGAAGGAAGAATACCTTAAACCTGGAGCGTTGAGACCCGTGAAATGGGTACCATGCAATATGACTTCAAAGGGTCTTCATTTGCTCACCGAACCTCTCGAATCCTATGACTGCTGTGTTTATGCCCCTGTACACACGCTTGATTCTCTTTTGGAGACATAGCAATCCATAGGTTTTAAGATACTTACTAGTCAGGTACATTCTTAGGCGTTTAATATGGGGTGTTGAGTCCATTTCGTTGAGCAAGGAGTAGCTCTTGTCTATTCCATATTTGGCTTAAGGAACTTTATCTGTGCTCATTTCAATCTCTGGTTTTATGCAGCACCCCAACTCACCTTTCCCCTTAAGCAAGCAGAAGTTGGTTTTCTAAATTTGAGACCCTGTTCTGTTTTGGAATTCAGTTCCTGTGTAGCCAAGTTTACATTCCGTGTATTAGTGATATCTTATGATGTTTCTTTTTCTGTGTGACTTATTTCAGTTATAATCATCGTACCTGAATCCACTCATTATGCTGCTACGGGCCTGATGACATAGATTTCATTGCTGAGTGATATTGCTTTGTAAGTAAATACCACAACTTCTTTATCCATTTTTCAATTTCCGTGATGTTGAACTTGTACGGTAAACGAGGTTCTTGTAAACAGAGGCGTCCCAAACTTTGGGGTGGCTGTGTCTTTTTGATTTTAATTTCCCTAGGCTATAGGACCATAAGTCGAAGTGCCCTAGACTCTGTTGCTTTGTTTCTTAGATGTTTCAGGAAACACCATACACTTCTCCCGAGTGTCTGTTGGCAATTTACATCCCGCCCATCAGCATAACAAGGCTCCCAGTTCTCCATGGCCTGTCCTGCCTTTCTGGATTTTACACTTTTTTCAGATGACCCTTTTGACCGGGGGGAAGTGAGACTTCATTGTAGTGCAGATTTCCTTTGCAAGCTTGCTTGGTTGGCCGAAAAGGGCGTATGGTTTTTTCCTGAATATATTCAGGAAAAAACGCATACGCCCTTTTTGGCCAAGTGCATCATTGTGGACGTTCTGCCTCTTTTCCTATGCTTTCAATGCAATTCCAGTCTACCTCCTGAAATCGGTTTCCTGCAATTCTGCCCCGCTTTCAAGTCCTCTTGGCAGCCTTACTTCAGTATATTTTTGGACGATAGCTGTCATTTATAACTCTGCAGGTTTGTGAATTACAGTGCCCCTGAGCTCCTTTCTTCAACTCGCTTTCTTTTGAGCTGGCCGCAACACCACAGGATGGCTTCAGGCCCTAATCTGGTTCCGGCACGGCACGCTGAGCCTTTGGTTATTTCCTCTTCCTGGTGGGAAATGAGAGTTAAATTTGCCCGTCCAGACACCTCCAGCTAGTCTCTCATTGGTTCTCCCTATTCCTGTTCATCTTCCGCAGAAATTGCAAACTGGGCCAAACAGGAGGTTAAAGGCGCTGACTCTCCAAGTGGGGAGAGTGTTAGTAAAGCATCTGGAATGTTGCACCCGAGTACCAGGGAATGAAAACTGAGACATATTTGAACACGTCTCCCGTTCACATGGTTGATCATACTCTGGGTTCCACATGCATGTTTTAGCTGAAGGAAGAATACCTTAAACCTGGAGAGTTGAGACCCGTGGAATGGGTACCATGCAATATGACTTCAAAGGGTCTTCATTTACTCACCGAACCTCTCCAATCCTATCACTGCTGCGTTTATGCCCCTGTACACACGCTTGATTCTCTTTCGGAGACATAGCAATCCATAGGTTTTAAGATACTTACTAGTCAGGTACATTCTTAGGCGTTTAATATGCGGTGTTGAGTCCATTTCGTTGTGCAAGGAGTAGCTCTTGTCTATTCCATATTTGGCTTAAGGAACTTTATCTGTGTTCATTTCAATCTCTGGTTTTATGCAGCACCCCAACTCACCTTTCCCCTTAAGCAAGCAGAAGTTGGTTTTCTAAATTTGAGACCCTGTTCTGTTTTGGAATTCAGTTCCTGTGTAGCCAAGTTTACATTCCGTGTATTAGTGACATCTTATGATGTTTCTTTTTCTGTGTGACTTATTTCAGTTAGAATCATCGTACCTGAATCCACTCATTATGCTGCTACGGGCCTGATGACATAGATTTCATTGCTGAGTGATACTGCATTGTACGTAAGTACCACAAGTTCTTTATCCATTTTTCACTTTCTGTGATATTGAACTTGTACGGTAAATGAGGTTCTTGTAAACAGAGGCGTCCCAAACTTTGGGGTGGCTGTGTCTTTTTGATTTTAATTTCCCTAAGCTATAGGACCATAAGTGGAAGTGCCCTAGGCTCTGTTGCTTTGTTTTTTAGATGTTTCAGGAAACACCATACACTTCTCCCGAGTGTCTGTTGGCAATTTACATCCCGCCCATCAGCATATCAAGGCTCCCAGTTCTCCATGGCCTGTCCTGCCTTTCTGGATTTTACACTTTTTTCAGATGGCCCTTTTGACCGGGGGGAAGTGAGACTTCATTGTAGTGCAGATTTCCTTTGCAAGCTTGCTTGGTTGGCCAAAAAGGGCGTATGCGTTTTTTCCTGAATATATTCAGGAAAAAACGCATACGCCCTTTTTGGCCAAGTGCATCATTGTGGACGTTCTGCCTCTTTTCCTATGCTTTCAATGCAATTCCAGTCTACCTCCTGAAATTGGTTTCCTGCAATTCTGCCCCACTTTCAAGTCCTATTGGCAACCTTACTTCAGTATACTTTTGGACGATAGCTGTCATTTATAACTCTGCAGGTTTGTGAATTACAGTGCCCCTGAGCTCCTCTCCTCAACTCGCTTTCTTGTGAGCTGGCCGCAACACCGCAGGATGGCTTCAGGCCCTAATCTGGTTCCGGCACGGCACGCTGAGCCTTTGCTTATTTCCTCTTCCTGGTGGGAAATGAGAGTTAAATTTGCCCGTCCAGACACCTCAAGGTAGTCTCTCAGTGGTTCTCCCTATTCCTGTTCATCTTCCGCAGAAATTGCAAACTGGGCCAAATAGGAGGTTAAAGGCGCTGACTCTCCAAGTGGGGAGAGTGTTAGTAAAGCATCTGGAATGTTGCACCCGAGTACCAGGGGAGGAAAACTGAGACATATTTGAACACGTCTCCCGTTCAAACGGTTGATCATACTCTGGGTTCCACATGCATGTTTTAGCTGAAGGAAGAATACCTTAAACCTGGAGAGTTGAGACCCGTGGAATGGGTACCATGCCATATGACTTCAAAGAGTCTTCATTTGCTTACTGAACCTCTCCAATCCTATCACTGCTGCGTTTATGCCCCTGTACACACGCTTGATTCTCTTTCGGAGACATAGCAATCCATAGGTTTTAAGATACTTACTAGTCAGGTACATTCTTAGGCGTTTAATATGCGGTGTTGAGTCCATTTCGTTGTGCAAGGAGTAGCTCTTGTCTATTCCATATTTGGCTTAAGGAACTTTATCTGTGTTCATTTCAATCTCTGGTTTTATGCAGCACCCCAACTCACCTTTCCCCTTAAGCAAGCAGAAGTTGGTTTTCTAAATTTGAGACCCTGTTCTGTTTTGGAATTCAGTTCCTGTGTAGCCAAGTTTACATTCCGTGTATTAGTGACATCTTATGATGTTTCTTTTTCTGTGTGACTTATTTCAGTTAGAATCATCGTACCTGAATCCACTCATTATGCTGCTACGGGCCTGATGACATAGATTTCATTGCTGAGTGATACTGCATTGTACGTAAGTACCACAAGTTCTTTATCCATTTTTCACTTTCTGTGATATTGAACTTGTACGGTAAATGAGGTTCTTGTAAACAGAGGCGTCCCAAACTTTGGGGTGGCTGTGTCTTTTTGATTTTAATTTCCCTAAGCTATAGGACCATAAGTGGAAGTGCCCTAGGCTCTGTTGCTTTGTTTTTTAGATGTTTCAGGAAACACCATACACTTCTCCCGAGTGTCTGTTGGCAATTTACATCCCGCCCATCAGCATATCAAGGCTCCCAGTTCTCCATGGCCTGTCCTGCCTTTCTGGATTTTACACTTTTTTCAGATGGCCCTTTTGACCGGGGGGAAGTGAGACTTCATTGTAGTGCAGATTTCCTTTGCAAGCTTGCTTGGTTGGCCAAAAAGGGCGTATGCGTTTTTTCCTGAATATATTCAGGAAAAAACGCATACGCCCTTTTTGGCCAAGTGCATCATTGTGGACGTTCTGCCTCTTTTCCTATGCTTTCAATGCAATTCCAGTCTACCTCCTGAAATTGGTTTCCTGCAATTCTGCCCCACTTTCAAGTCCTATTGGCAACCTTACTTCAGTATACTTTTGGACGATAGCTGTCATTTATAACTCTGCAGGTTTGTGAATTACAGTGCCCCTGAGCTCCTCTCCTCAACTCGCTTTCTTGTGAGCTGGCCGCAACACCGCAGGATGGCTTCAGGCCCTAATCTGGTTCCGGCACGGCACGCTGAGCCTTTGCTTATTTCCTCTTCCTGGTGGGAAATGAGAGTTAAATTTGCCCGTCCAGACACCTCAAGGTAGTCTCTCAGTGGTTCTCCCTATTCCTGTTCATCTTCCGCAGAAATTGCAAACTGGGCCAAATAGGAGGTTAAAGGCGCTGACTCTCCAAGTGGGGAGAGTGTTAGTAAAGCATCTGGAATGTTGCACCCGAGTACCAGGGGAGGAAAACTGAGACATATTTGAACACGTCTCCCGTTCAAACGGTTGATCATACTCTGGGTTCCACATGCATGTTTTAGCTGAAGGAAGAATACCTTAAACCTGGAGAGTTGAGACCCGTGGAATGGGTACCATGCCATATGACTTCAAAGAGTCTTCATTTGCTTACTGAACCTCTCCAATCCTATCACTGCTGCGTTTATGCCCCTGTACACACGCTTGATTCTCTTTCGGAGACATAGCAATCCATAGGTTTTAAGATACTTACTAGTCGGGTACATTCTTAGGCGTTTAATATGCGTTGTTGAGTCCATTTCGTTGAACAAGGAGTAGCTCTTGTCTATTCCATATTTGGCTTAAGGAACTTTATCTGTGCTCATTTCAATCTCTGGTTTTATGCAGCACCCCAACTCACCTTTCCCCTTAAGCAAGCAGAAGTTGGTTTTCTAAATTTGAGACCCTGTTCTGTTTTGGAATTCAGTTCCTGTGTGGCCAAGTTTACATTCCGTGTATTAGTGATATCTTATGATGTTTCTTTTTCTGTGTGACTTATTTCAGTTAGAATCATCGTACCTGAATCCACTCATTATGCTGCTACGGGCCTGATGACATAGATTTCATTGCTGAGTGATATTGCTTTGTAAGTAAATACCACAACTTCTTTATCCATTTTTCACTTTCTGTGATGTTGAACTTGTACTGTAAACGAGGTTCTTGTAAACAGAGGCGTCCCAAACTTTGGGGTGGCTGTGTCTTTTTGATTTTAATTTCCCTAAGCTATAGGACCATAAGTGGAATTGCCCTAGGCTCTGTTGCTTTGTTTTTTAGATGTTTCAGGAAACACCATACACTTCTCCCGAGTGTCTGTTGGCAATTTACATCCCGCCCATCAGCATAACAAGGCTCCCAGTTCTCCATGGCCTGTCCTGCCTTTCTGGATTTTACACTTTTTTCAGATGGCCCTTTTGACCGGGGGGAAGTGAGACTTCATTGTAGTGCAGATTTCCTTTGCAAGTTTGCTTGGTTGGCCAAAAAGGGCGTATGCGTTTTTTCCTGAATATATTCAGGAAAAAACGCATACGCCCTTTTTGGCCAAGTGCATCATTGTGGACGTTCTGCCTCTTTTCCTATGCCTTCAATGCAATTCTAGTCTACCTCCTGAAATCGGTTTCCTGCAATTCTGCCCCGCTTTCAAGTCCTCTTGGCAGCCTTACTTCAGTCTATTTTTGGACGATAGCTGTCATTTATAACTCTGCAGGTTTGTGAATTACAGTGCCCCTGAGCTCCTTTCTTCAACTCGCTTTCTTTTGAGCTGGCCGCAACACCGCAGGATGGCTTCAGGCCCTAATCTGGTTCCGGCACGGCACGCTGAGCCTTTGGTTATTTCCTCTTCCTGGTGGGAAATGAGAGTTAAATTTGCCCGTCCAGACACCTCCAGCTAGTCTCTCATTGGTTCTCCCTATTCCTGTTCATCTTCCACAGAAATTGCAAACTGGGCCAAACAGGAGGTTAAAGGCGCTGACTCTCCAAGTGGGGAGAGTGTTAGTAAAGCGTCTGGAATGTTGCACCCGAGTACCAGGGGAGGAAAACTGAGACATATTTGAACACGTCTCCCGTTCACATGGTTGATCATACTCTGGGTTGCACATGCATGTTTTAGCTGAAGGAAGAATACCTTAAACCTGGAGAGTTGAGACCCGTGAAATGGGTACCATGCAATATGACTTCAAAGGGTCTTCATTTGCTCACCGAACCTCTCGAATCCTATGACTGCTGTGTTTATGCCCCTGTACACACGCTTGATTCTCTTTTGGAGACATAGCAATCCATAGGTTTTAAGATACTTACTAGTCAGGTACATTCTTAGGCGTTTAATATGGGGTGTTGAGTCCATTTCGTTGAGCAAGGAGTAGCTCTTGTCTATTCCATATTTGGCTTAAGGAACTTTATCTGTGCTCATTTCAATCTCTGGTTTTATGCAGCACCCCAACTCACCTTTCCCCTTAAGCAAGCAGAAGTTGGTTTTCTAAATTTGAGACCCTGTTCTGTTTTGGAATTCAGTTCCTGTGTAGCCAAGTTTACATTCCGTGTATTAGTGATATCTTATGATGTTTCTTTTTCTGTGTGACTTATTTCAGTTATAATCATCGTACCTTAATCCACTCATTATGCTGCTACGGGCCTGATGACATAGATTTCATTGCTGAGTGATATTGCTTTGTAAGTAAATACCACAACTTCTTTATCCATTTTTCAATTTCCGTGATGTTGAACTTGTACGGTAAACGAGGTTCTTGTAAACAGAGGCGTCCCAAGCTTTGGGGTGGCTGTGTCTTTTTGATTTTAATTTCCCTAAGCTATAGGACCATAAGTCGAAGTGCCCTAGGCTCTGTTGCTTTGTTTCTTAGATGTTTCAGGAAACACCATACACTTCTCCCGAGTGTCTGTTGGCAATTTACATCCCGCCCATCAGCATAACAAGGCTCCCAGTTCTCCATGGCCTGTCCTGCCTTTCTGGATTTTACACTTTTTTCAGATGACCCTTTTGACCGGGGGGAAGTGAGACTTCATTGTAGTGCAGATTTCCTTTGCAAGCTTGCTTGGTTGGCCAAAAAGGGCGTATGCGTTTTTTCCTGAATATATTCAGGAAAAAACGCATACGCCCTTTTTGGCCAAGTGCATCATTGTGGACGTTCTGCCTCTTTTCCTATGCTTTCAATGCAATTCCAGTCTACCTCCTGAAATCGGTTTCCTGCAATTCTGCCCCGCTTTCAAGTCCTCTTGGCAGCCTTACTTCAGTATATTTTTGGACGATAGCTGTCATTTATAACTCTGCAGGTTTGTGAATTACAGTGCCCCTGAGCTCCTTTCTTCAACTCGCTTTCTTTTGAGCTGGCCGCAACACCACAGGATGGCTTCAGGCCCTAATCTGGTTCCGGCACGGCACGCTGAGCCTTTGGTTATTTCCTCTTCCTGGTGGGAAATGAGAGTTAAATTTGCCCGTCCAGACACCTCCAGCTAGTCTCTCATTGGTTCTCCCTATTCCTGTTCATCTTCCGCAGAAATTGCAAACTGGGCCAAACAGGAGGTTAAAGGCGCTGACTCTCCAAGTGGGGAGAGTGTTAGTAAAGCATCTGGAATGTTGCACCCGAGTACCAGGGAATGAAAACTGAGACATATTTGAACACGTCTCCCGTTCACATGGTTGATCATACTCTGGGTACCACATGCATGTTTTAGCTGAAGGAAGAATACCTTAAACCTGGAGAGTTGAGACCCGTGGAATGGGTACCATGCAATATGACTTCAAAGGGTCTTCATTTACTCACCGAACCTCTCCAATCCTATCACTGCTGCGTTTATGCCCCTGTACACACGCTTGATTCTCTTTCGGAGACATAGCAATCCATAGGTTTTAAGATACTTACTAGTCAGGTACATTCTTAGGCGTTTAATATGGGGTGTTGAGTCCATTTCGTTGAGCAAGGAGTAGCTCTTGTCTATTCCATATTTGGCTTAAGGAACTTTATCTGTGCTCATTTCAATCTCTGGTTTTATGCAGCACCCCAACTCACCTTTCCCCTTAAGCAAGCAGAAGTTGGTTTTCTAAATTTGAGACCCTGTTCTGTTTTGGAATTCAGTTCCTGTGTAGCCAAGTTTACATTCCGTGTATTAGTGATATCTTATGATGTTTCTTTTTCTGTGTGACTTATTTCAGTTATAATCATCGTACCTGAATCCACTCATTATGCTGCTACGGGCCTGATGACATAGATTTCATTGCTGAGTGATATTGCTTTGTAAGTAAATACCACAACTTCTTTATCCATTTTTCAATTTCCGTGATGTTGAACTTGTACGGTAAACGAGGTTCTTGTAAACAGAGGCGTCCCAAACTTTGGGGTGGCTGTGTCTTTTTGATTTTAATTTCCCTAGGCTATAGGACCATAAGTCGAAGTGCCCTAGACTCTGTTGCTTTGTTTCTTAGATGTTTCAGGAAACACCATACACTTCTCCCGAGTGTCTGTTGGCAATTTACATCCCGCCCATCAGCATAACAAGGCTCCCAGTTCTCCATGGCCTGTCCTGCCTTTCTGGATTTTACACTTTTTTCAGATGACCCTTTTGACCGGGGGGAAGTGAGACTTCATTGTAGTGCAGATTTCCTTTGCAAGCTTGCTTGGTTGGCCGAAAAGGGCGTATGGTTTTTTCCTGAATATATTCAGGAAAAAACGCATACGCCCTTTTTGGCCAAGTGCATCATTGTGGACGTTCTGCCTCTTTTCCTATGCTTTCAATGCAATTCCAGTCTACCTCCTGAAATCGGTTTCCTGCAATTCTGCCCCGCTTTCAAGTCCTCTTGGCAGCCTTACTTCAGTATATTTTTGGACGATAGCTGTCATTTATAACTCTGCAGGTTTGTGAATTACAGTGCCCCTGAGCTCCTTTCTTCAACTCGCTTTCTTTTGAGCTGGCCGCAACACCACAGGATGGCTTCAGGCCCTAATCTGGTTCCGGCACGGCACGCTGAGCCTTTGGTTATTTCCTCTTCCTGGTGGGAAATGAGAGTTAAATTTGCCCGTCCAGACACCTCCAGCTAGTCTCTCATTGGTTCTCCCTATTCCTGTTCATCTTCCGCAGAAATTGCAAACTGGGCCAAACAGGAGGTTAAAGGCGCTGACTCTCCAAGTGGGGAGAGTGTTAGTAAAGCATCTGGAATGTTGCACCCGAGTACCAGGGAATGAAAACTGAGACATATTTGAACACGTCTCCCGTTCACATGGTTGATCATACTCTGGGTTCCACATGCATGTTTTAGCTGAAGGAAGAATACCTTAAACCTGGAGAGTTGAGACCCGTGGAATGGGTACCATGCAATATGACTTCAAAGGGTCTTCATTTACTCACCGAACCTCTCCAATCCTATCACTGCTGCGTTTATGCCCCTGTACACACGCTTGATTCTCTTTCGGAGACATAGCAATCCATAGGTTTTAAGATACTTACTAGTCAGGTACATTCTTAGGCGTTTAATATGCGGTGTTGAGTCCATTTCGTTGTGCAAGGAGTAGCTCTTGTCTATTCCATATTTGGCTTAAGGAACTTTATCTGTGTTCATTTCAATCTCTGGTTTTATGCAGCACCCCAACTCACCTTTCCCCTTAAGCAGGCAGAAGTTGGTTTTCTAAATTTGAGACCCTGTTCTGTTTTGGAATTCAGTTCCTGTGTAGCCAAGTTTACATTCCGTGTATTAGTGACATCTTATGATGTTTCTTTTTCTGTGTGACTTATTTCAGTTAGAATCATCGTACCTGAATCCACTCATTATGCTGCTACGGGCCTGATGACATAGATTTCATTGCTGAGTGATACTGCATTGTACGTAAGTACCACAAGTTCTTTATCCATTTTTCACTTTCTGTGATATTGAACTTGTACGGTAAATGAGGTTCTTGTAAACAGAGGCGTCCCAAACTTTGGGGTGGCTGTGTCTTTTTGATTTTAATTTCCCTAAGCTATAGGACCATAAGTGGAAGTGCCCTAGGCTCTGTTGCTTTGTTTTTTAGATGTTTCAGGAAACACCATACACTTCTCCCAAGTGTCTGTTGGCAATTTACATCCCGCTCATCAGCATAACAAGGCTCCCAGTTCTCCATGGCCTGTCCTGCCTTTCTGGATTTTACACTTTTTTCAGATGGCCCTTTTGACCGGGGGGAAGTGAGACTTCATTGTAGTGCAGATTTCCTTTGCAAGCTTGCTTGGTTGGCCAAAAAGGGCGTATGCGTTTTTTCCTGAATATATTCAGGAAAAAACGCATACGCCCTTTTTGGCCAAGTGCATCATTGTGGACGTTCTGCCTCTTTTCCTATGCTTTCAATGCAATTCCAGTCTACCTCCTGAAATCGGTTTCCTGCAATTCTGCCCTGCTTTCAAGTCCTCTTGGCAGCCTTACTTCAGTCTATTTTTGGACGATAGCTGTCATTTATAACTCTGCAGGTTTGTGAATTACAGTGCCCCTGAGCTCCTTTCTTCAACTCGCTTTCTTGTGAGCTGGCCGCAACACCGCAGGATGGCTTCAGGCCCTAATCTGGTTCCGGCCCGGCATGCTGAGCCTTAGGTTAATTCCTCTTCCTGGTGAGAAATGAGAGTTAAATTTGCCCGTCCAGACACCTCCAGCTAGCCTCTCATTGGTTCTCGCTATTCCTGTTCATCTTCCGCAGAAATTGCAAACTGGGCCAAACAGGAGGTTAAAGGGACTGACTCTCCAAGTCGGGAGAGTGTTAGTAAAGCGTCTGGAATGTTGCACCCGAGTACCAGGGTAGGAAAACTGAGACATATTTGAACACGTCTCCCGTTCACATGGTTGATCATACTCTGGGTTCCACATACATGTTTTAGCTGAAGGAAGAATACCTTAAACCTGGAGAGTTGAGACCCGTGGAATGGGTACCATGCAATATGACTTCAAAGGATCTTCATTTGCTCACCGAACCTCTCCAATCCTATCACTGCTGCGTTTATGCCCCTGTACACACGCTTGATTCTCTTTTGGAGACATAGCAATCCATAGGTTTTAAGATACTTACTAGTCAGGTACATTCTTAGGCGTTTAATATGCGGTGTTGAGTCCATTTCGTTGAGCAAGGAGTAGCTCTTGTCTATTCCATATTTGGCTTAAGGAACTTTATCTGTGCTCATTTCAATCTCTGGTTTTATGCAGCACCCCAACTCACCTTTCCCCTTAAGCAAGCATAAGTTGGTTTTCTAAATTTGAGACCCTGTTCTGTTCTGTAATTCAGTTCCTGTGTAGCCAAGTTTACATTCCGTGTATTAGTGATATCTTATGATGTTTCTTTTTCTGTGTGACTTATTTCAGTTAGAATCATCGTACCTGAATCCACTCATTATGCTGCTACGGCCCTGATGACATAGATTTCATTGCTGAGTGATACTGCATTGTACGTAAGTACCACAAGTTCTTTATCCATTTTTCACTTTCTGTGATATTGAACTTGTACGGTAAACGAGGTTCTTGTAAACAGAGGCGTCCCAAACTTTGGGGTGGCTGTGTCTTTTTGATTTTAATTTCCCTAAGCTATAGGACCATAAGTGGAAGTGCCCTAGGCTCTGTTGCTTTGTTTTTTAGATGTTTCAGGAAACACCATACACTTCTCCCGAGTGTCTGTTGGCAATTTACATCCCGCCCATCAGCATAACAAGGCTCCCAGTTCTCCATGGCCTGTCCTGCCTTTCTGGATTTTACACTTTTTTCAGATGGCCCTTTTGACCGGGGGGATGTGAGACTTCATTGTAGTGCAGATTTCTTTTGCAAGCTTGCTTGGTTGGCCAAAAAGGGCGTATGCGTTTTTTCCTGAATATATTCAGGAAAAAACGCATACGCCCTTTTTGGCCAAGTGCATCATTGTGGACGTTCTGCCTCTTTTCCTATGCTTTCAATGCAATTCCAGTCTACCTCCTGAAATCGGTTTCCTGCAATTCTGCCCCGCTTTCAAATCCTCTTGGCAGCCTTACTTCAGTATATTTTTGGACGATAGCTGTCATTTATAACTCTGCAGGTTTGTGAATTACAGTGCCCCTGAGCTCCTTTCTTCAACTCGCTTTCTTGTGACCTGGCCGCAACACCGCAGGATGCCTTCAGGCGTTAATCTGGTTCCGGCACAGCACGCTGAGCCTCTGGTTAATTCCTCTTCCTGGTGGGAAATGAGAGTTAAATTTGCCCGACCAGACACCTCCAGCTAGTCTGTCATTGGTTCTCGCTCTTCCTGTTCATCTTCCGCAGAAATTGCAAACTGGGCCAAACAGGAGGTTAAAGGGACTGACTCTCCAAGTCGGGAGAGTGTTAGTAAAGCGTCTGGAATGTTGCACCCGAGTACCAGGGTACGAAAACTGAGACATATTTGAACACGTCTCCCGATCACATGGTTGATCATACTCTAGTTTCCACATGCATGTTTTAGTTGAAGGAAGAATACCTTAAACCTGGGTAGTTGAAACCCGTGGAATGGGTACCATGCAATATGACTTCAAAGGGTCTTCATTTGCTCACCGAACCTCTCCAATCCTATCACTGCTGCGTTTATGCCCCTGTACACATGCTTGATTCTCTTTCGGAGACATAGCAATCCATAGGTTTTAAGATACTTACTAGTCAGGTACATTCTTAGGCGTTTAATATGCGGTGTTGAGTCCATTTCGTTGAGCAAGGAGTAGCTCTTGTCTATTGCATATTTGGCTTAAGGAACTTTATCTGTGCTCATTTCAATCTCTGGTTTTATGCAGCACCCCAACTCACCTTTCCCCTTAAGCAAGCATAAGTTGGTTTTCTAAATTTGAGACCCTGTTCTGTTTTGGAATTCAGTTCCTGTGTAGACAAGTTTACATTCGGTGTATTAGTGATATCTTATGATGTTTCTTTTTCTGTGTGACTTATTTCAGTTAGAATCATCGTACCTGAAACCACTCATTGTGCTGCTACGGGCCTGATGACATAGATTTCATTGCTGAGTGATATTGCTTTGTAAGTAAATACCACAACTTCTTTATCCATTTTTCACTTTCTGTGATGTTGAACTTATACTGTAAACGAGGTTCTTGTAAACAGAGGCGTCCCAAACTTTGGGGTGGCTGTGTCTTTTTGATTTTAATTTCCCTAAGCTATAGGACCATAAGTGGAAGTGCCCTAGGCTCTGTTGCTTTGTTTTTTAGATGTTTCAGGAAACACCATACACTTCTCCCGAGTGTCTGTTGGCAATTTACATCCCGCCCATCAGCATAACAATGCTCCCAGTTCTCCATGGCCTGTCCTGCCTTTCTGGATTTTACACTTTTTTCAGATGGCCCTTTTGACCGGGGGGAAGTGAGACTTCATTGTAGTGCAGATTTCCTTTGCAAGCTTGCTTGGTTGGCCAAAAAGGGCGTATGCGTTTTCTCCTGAATATATTCAGGAAGAAACGCATAGGCCCTTTTTGGCAAAGTGCATCATTGTGGACGTTCTGCCTCTTTTCCTATGCTTTCAATGCAATTCCAGTCTACCTCCTGAAATCGGTTTCCTTCAATTCTGCCCCGCTTTCAAATCCTCTTGGCAGCCTTACTTCAGTATATTTTTGGACGATAGCTGTCATTTATAACTCTGCAGGTTTGTGAATTACAGTGCCCCTGAGCTCCTTTCTCAACTCGCTTTCTTGTGACCTGGCCGCAACACCGCAGGATGCCTTCAGGCTTTAATCTGGTTCCGGCACAGCACGCTGAGCCTTTGGTTTATTCCTCTTCCTGGTGGAAAATGAGAGTTAAATTTGCCCGACCAGACACCTCCAGCTAGTCTGTCATTGGTTCTCGCTCTTCCTGTTCATCTTCCGCAGAAATTGCAAACTGGGCCAAACAGGAGGTTAAAGGGACTGACTCTCCAAGTCGGGAGAGTGTTAGTAAAGCGTCTGGAATGTTGCACCCGAGTACCAGGGTACGAAAACTGAGACATATTTGAACACGTCTCCCGATCACATGGTTGATCATACTCTAGGTTCCACATGCATGTTTTAGCTGAAGGAAGAATACCTTAAAACTGGGTAGTTGAAACCCGTGGAATGGGTATCATGCAATATGACTTCAAAGGGTCTTCATTTGCTCACCGAACCTCTCCAATCCTATCACTGCTGCGTTTATGCCCCTGTACACATGCTTGATTCTCTTTTGGAGACATAGCAATCCATAGGTTTTAAGATAATTACTAGTCAGGTACATTCTTAGGCGTTTAATATGGGGTGTTGAGTCCTTTTCGTTGAGCAAGGAGTAGCTCTTGTCTATTCCATATTTGGCTTAAATAACTTAATCTGTGCTCATTTCAATCTCTGGTTTTATGCAGCACCCCAACTCACCTTTCCCCTTAAGCAAGCATAAGTTGGTTTTCTAAATTTGAGACCCTGTTCTGTTCTGTAATTCAGTTCCTGTGTAGCCAAGTTTACATTCCTTGTATTAGTGATATCTTATGATGTTTCTTTTTCTGTGTGACTTATTTCAGTTAGAATCATCATACCTGAATCCACTCATTGTGCTGCTAAGGGCCTGATGACATAGATTTCATTGCTGAGTGATATTGCTTTGTAAGTAAATACCACAACTTCTTTATCCATTTTTCAATTTCTGCGATGTTGAACTTGTACTGTAAACGAGGTTCTTGTAAACAGAGCCGTTCCAAACTTTGGGGTGGCTGTGTCTTTTTGATTTTAATTTCCCTAAGCTATAGGACCATAAGTGGAAGTGCCCTAGGCTCTGTTGCTTTGTCTCTTAGATGTTTCAGGAAACACCATACACTTCTCCCGAGTGTCTGTTGGCAATTTGCATCCCGCCCATCAGCATAACAAGGCTCCCAGTTCTCCATGGCCTGTCCTGCCTTTCTGGATTTTACACTTTTTTCAGATGGCCCTTTTGACCGGGGGGAAGTGAGACTTCATTGTAGTGCAGATTTCCTTTGCAAGCTTGCTTGGTTGGCCAAAAAGTGCGTATGCGTTTTTTCCTGAATATATACAGGAAAAAACGCATACGCCCTTTTTGGCCAAGTGCATCATTGTGGACGTTCTGCCTCTTTTCCTATGCTTTCAATGCAATTCCAGTCTACCTCCTGAAATCGGTTTCCTGCAATTCTGCCCCGCTTTCAAGTCCTCTTGGCAGCCTTACTTCAGTATATTTTTGGACGATAGCTGTCATTTATAACTCTGCAGGTTTGTGAATTACAGTGCCCCTGAGCTCCTTTCATCAACTCGCTTTCTTTTGAGCTGGCCGCAACACCGCAGGATGGCTTCAGGCCCTAATCTGGTTCCGGCACGGCACGCTGAGCCTTTGGTTATTTCCTCTTCCTGGTGGGAAATGAGAGTTAAATTTGCCCGTCCAGACACCTCCAGCTAGTCTCTCATTGGTTCTCCCTATTCCTGTTCATCTTCCGCAGGAATTGCAAACTGGGCCAAACAGGAGGTTAAAGGCGCTGACTCTCCAAGTGGGGAGAGTGTTAGTAAAGCGTCTGGAATGTTGCACCCGAGTTCCAGGGGAGGAAAACTGAGACATATTTGAACACTTCTCCCGTTCACACGGTTTATCATACTCTGGGTTCCACATGCATGTTTTAGCTGAAGGAAGAATACCTTAAAACTTGAGAGGTGAGACCCGTGTAATGGGTACCATGCAATATGACTTCAAAGGGTCTTCATTTGCTCACCGAACCTCTCCAATCCTATCACTGCTGCGTTTATGCCCCTATACACATGCTTGATTCTCTTTTGGAGACATAGCAATCCATAGGTTTTAAGATACTTACTAGTCAGGTACATTCTTAGGTGTTTAATACGGGGTGTTGAGTCCATTTCGTTGAGCAAGGAGTAGCTCTTGTCTATTCCATATTTGGCTTAAGGAACTTTATCTGTGCTCATTTCAATCTCTGGTTTTATGCAGCACCCCAACTCACCTTTCCCCTTAAGCAAGCATAAGTTCGTTTTCTAAATTTGAGACCCTGTTCTGTTTTGGAATTCAGTTCCTGTGTAGCCAAGTTTACATTCCGTGTATTAGTGATATCTTATGATGTTTCTTTTTCTGTGTGACTTATTTCAGTTAGAATCATCGTACCTGAATCCACTCATTATGCTGCTACGGGCCTGATGACATAGATTTCATTGCTGAGTGATACTGCATTGTACGTAAGTACCACAAGTTCTTTATCCAGTTTTCACTTTCTGTGATATTGAACTTGTACGGTAAACGAGGTTCTTGTAAACAGAGGCGTCCCAAACTTTGGGGTGGCTGTGTCTTTTTGATTTTAATTTCCCTAAGCTATAGGACCATAAGTGGAAGTGCCCTAGGCTCTGTTGCTTTGTTTTTTAGATGTTTCAGGAAACACCATACACTTCTCCCGAGTGTCTGTTGGCAATTTACATCCCGCCCATCAGCATAACAAGGCTCCCAGTTCTCCATGGCCTGTCCTGCCTTTTTGGATTTTACACTTTTTTCAGATGGCCCTTTTGACCGGGGGGAAGTGAGACTTCATTGTAGTGCAGATTTCCTTTGCAAGCTTGCTTGGTTGGCCAAAAAGTGCGAATGCGTTTCTTCCTGAATATATTCAGGAAGAAACGCATACGCCCTTTTTGGCCAAGTGCATCATTGTGGACGTTCTGCCTCTTTTCCTATGCTTTCAATGCAATTCCAGTCTACCTCCTGAAATTGGTATCCTGCAATTCTGCCCCGCTTTCAAGTCCTCTTGGCAGCCTTACTTCAGTATATTTTTGTTCGAGAGCTGTCATTTATAACTCTGCAGGTTTGTGAATTACAGTGCCCCTGAGCTCCTTTCTTCAACTCGCTTTCTTGTGACCTGGCCGCAACACCGCAAGATGGTTTCAGGCCCTAATCTGGTTCTGGCACGGCACGCTGAGCCTTTGGTTAATTCCTCTTCCTGGTGGGAAATGAGAGTTCAATTTGCCCGTCCAGACACCTCCAGCTAGTCTCTCATTGGTTCTCGCTATTCCTGTTCATCTTCCGCAGAAATTGCAAACTGGGCCAAACTTGAGGTTAAAGGGACTGACTCTCCAAGTCGGGAGAGTGTTAGTAAAGCGTCTGGAATGTTGCACCCGAGTACCAGGGTACGAAAACTGAGACATATTTGAACACATCTCCCGATCACATGGTTGATCATACTCTAGGTTCCACATGCATGTTTTAGTTGAAGGAAGAATACTTTAAACCTGGGTAGTTGAAACCCGTGGAATGGGTACCATGCAATATGACTTCAAAGGGTCTTCATTTGCTCACCGAACCTCTCCAATCCTATCACTGCTGCGTTTATGCCCCTGTACACATGCTTGATTCTCTTTCGGAGACATAGCAATCCATAGGTTTTAAGATACTTACTAGTCAGTTACATTCTTAGGTGTTTAATATGCGGTGTTGAGTCCATTTCGTTGAGCAAGGAGTAGCTCTTGTCTATTCCATATTTGGCTTAAGGAACTTTATCTGTGCTCATTTCAATCTCTGGTTTTATGCAGCACCCCAACTCACCTTTCCCCTTAAGCAAGCATAAGTTGGTTTTCTAAATTTGAGACCCTGTTCTGTTCTGTAATTCAGGTCCTGTGTAGCCAAGTTTACATTCCGTGTATTAGTGATATCTTATGATGTTTCTTTTTCTGTGTGACTTATTTCAGTTAGAATCATCATACCTGAATCCACTCATTGTGCTGCTAAGGGCCTGATGACATAGATTTCATTGCTGAGTGATATTGCTTTGTAAGTAAATACCACAACTTCTTTATCCATTTTTCACTTTCTGCGATGTTCAACTTGTACTGTAAATGAGGTTCTTGTAAACAGAGGCGTCCCAAGCTTTGGGGTGGCTGTGTCTTTTTGATTTTAATTTCCCTAAGCTATAGGACCATAAGTGGAAGTGCCCTAGCCTCTGTTGCTTTGTTTTTTAGATGTTTCAGGAAACACCATACACTTCTCCCGAGTGTCTGTTGGCAATTTACATCCCGCCCATCAGCATAACAAGGCTCCCAGTTCTCCATGGCCTGTCCTGCCTTTCTGGATTTTACACTTTTTTCAGATGGCCCTTTTGACCGGGGGGAAGTGAGACTTCATTGTAGTGCAGATTTCCTTTGCAAGCTTGCTTGGTTGGCCAAAAAGGGCGTATGCGTTTTTACCTGAATATATTCAGGAAAAAATGCATACGCCCTTTTTGGCCAAGTGCATCACTGTTGACGTTCTGACTCTTTTCCTATGCTTTCAATGCAATTCCAGTCTACCTCCTGAAATCGGTTTCCTGCAATTCTGCCCCGCTTTCAAGTCTTCTTGGCAGCCTTACTTCAGTATATTTTTGGACGATAGCTGTCATTTATAACTCTGCAGGTTTGTGAATTACAGTGCCCCTGAGCTCCTTTCTTCAACTCGCTTTCTTGTGACCTGGCCGCAGCACCGCAGGATGGCTTCAGGCCCTAATCTGGTTCCAACATGGCATGCTGAGTCTTTGGATAATTCCTCTTCCTGGTGGGAAATGAGAGTTAAATTTGCCCGTCCAGACACCTCCAGCTAGTCTCTCATTGGTTCTCGCTATTCCTGTTCATCTTCCGCAGAAATTGCAAACTGGGCCAAACAGGAGGATAAAGGGACTGACTCTCCAAGTCGGGAGAGTGTTAGTAAAGCGTCTGGAATGTTGCACCCGTGTACCAGGGTACGAAAACTGAGACATATTTGAACACGTCTCCCGATCACATGGTTGATCATACTCTAGGTTCCACATGCATGTTTTAGCTGAAGGAAGAATACCTTAA
Source organism: Stenella coeruleoalba (assembly GCF_951394435.1). Classification (NCBI taxonomy): domain Eukaryota; kingdom Metazoa; phylum Chordata; class Mammalia; order Artiodactyla; family Delphinidae; genus Stenella; species Stenella coeruleoalba. The sequence goes on from NW_027646138.1 coordinate 19,508, forward strand.
ACCTGGGTATTTGAAACCCGTGGAATGGGTACCATGCAATATGACTTCAAAGGGTCTTCATTTGCTCACCGAACCTCTCCAATCCTATCACTGCTGCGTTTATGCCCCTGTACACACGCTTGATTCTCTTTTGCAAACATAGCAATCCATAGGTTTTAAGATACTTACTAGTCAGGTACATTCTTAGGCGTTTAATATGGGGTGTTGTGTCCATTTCGTTGAGCAAGGAGTAGCTCTTGTCTATTCCATATTTGGCTTAAGGAACTTTATCTGTGCTCATTTCAATCTCTGGTTTCATGCAGCACCCCAACTCACCTTTCCCCTTAAGCAAGCATAAGTTGGTTTTCTAAATTTGAGACCCTGTTCTGTTTTGGAATTCAGTTCCTGTGTAGCCAAGTTTACATTCCGTGTATTACTGATATCTTATGATGTTTCTTCTTCTGTGTGATTATTTCAGTTAGAATCATCGTACCTGAATCCACTCATTATGCTGCTACGGGACTGATGACATAGATTTCATTGCTGAGTGATACTGAATTGTACGTAAGTACCACAAGTTCTTTATCCATTTTTCACATTCTGTGATATTGAACTTATACAGTAAACGAGGTTCTTGTAAACAGAGGCGTCCCAAACTTTGGGGTGGCTGTGTCTTTTTGATTTTAATTTCCCTAAGCTATAGGACCATAAGTGGAAGTGCCCTAGGCTCTGTTGCTTTGTTTTTTAGATGTTTCAGGAAACACCATACACTTCTCCCGAGTGTCTGTTGGCAATTTACATCCCGCCCATCAGCATAACAAGGCTCCCAGTTCTCCATGGCCTGTCCTGCCTTTCTGGATTTTACACTTTTTTCAGATGGCCCTTTTGACGGGGGGAAGTGAGACTTCATTGTAGTGCAGATTTCCTTTGCAAGCTTGCTTGGTTGGCCAAAAAGGGCGTATGCGTTTTAACCTGAATATATTCAGGAAAAAACGCATACGCCCTTTTTGGCCAAGTGCATCATTGTGGACGTTCTGCCTCTTTTCCTATGCTTTCAATGCAATTCCAGTCTACCTCCTTAAATCGGTTTCCTGCAATTCTGCCCCGCTTTCAAGTCCTCTTGGCAGCCATAATTCAGTATATTTTTGTTGGAGAGCTGTCATTTATAACTCTGCAGGTTTGTGAATTACAGTACCCCTGAGCTCCTTTCTTCAACTCGCTTTCTTGTGACCTGGCCGCAACACCGCGAGATGGCTTCAGGCCCTAATCTGGTTCCGGCATGGCACGCTGAGCCTTTGGTTATTTCCTCTTCCTGGTGGGAAATGAGAGTTCAATTTGCCCGTCCAGACATCTCCAGCTAGTCTCTCATTGGTTCTCGCTATTCCTGTTCATCTTCCGCAGAAATTGCAAACTGGGCCAAACAGGAGGTTAAAGGCGCTGACTCTCCAAGTGGGGAGAGTGTTAGTAAAGCGTCTGGAATGTTGCACCCGAGTACCAGGGGAGGAAAACTGAGACATATTTGAACACGTCTCCCGTTCACACGGTTGATCATATTCTGGGTTCCACATGCATGTTTCATTTGAAGGAAGAATACCTTAAATCTGGAGAGTTGAGACCCGTGGAATGGGTACCATGCAATATGACTTCAAAGCGTCTTCATTTGCACACGAACCTCTCCAATCCTATCACTACTGCGTTTATGCCCCTGTACACACGCTTGATTCTCTTTTGGAGACATAGCAATCCATAGGTTTTAAGATACTTACTAGTCAGGTACATTCTTAGGCGTTTAATATGCGGTGTTGAGTCCATTTTGTTGAGCAAGGAGTAGCTCTTGTCTATTCCATATTTGGCTTAAGGAACTTTATCTGTGCTCATTTCAATCTCTGGTTTTATGCAGCACCCCAACTCACCTTTCCCCTTAAGCAAGCATAAGTTGGTTTGCTAAATTTGAGACCCTGTTCTGTTTTGGAATTCAGTTCCTGTGTAGACAAGTTTACATTCCGTGTATTAGTGATATCTTATGATGTTTCTTTTTCTGTGTGACTTATTTCAGTTAGAATCATCGTACCTGAATCCACTCATTATGCTGCTACGGGCCAGATGACATAGATTTCTTTGCTGAGTGATACTGCATTGTACGTAAGTACCACAAGATCTTTATCCATTTTTAACTTTCTGCGATGTTGAACTTGTACTGTACATGAGGTTCTTGTAAACAGAGGCGTCCCAAACTTTGGGGTGGCTGTGTCTTTTGATTTTAATTTCCCTAAGCTATAGGACCATAAGTGGAAGTGCCCTAGGCTCTGTTGCTTTGTTTTTTAGATGTTTCAGGAAACACCATACACTTCTCCCGAGTGTCTGTTGGCAATTTACATCCCGCCCATCAGCATAACAAGGCTCCCAGTTCTCCATGGCCTGTCCTGCCTTTCTGGATTTTACACTTTTTTCAGATGGCCCTTTTGACCGGGGGGAAGTGAGACTTCATTGTAGTGCAGATTTCCTTTGCAAGCTTGCTTGGTTGGCCAAAAAGGGCGTATGCGTTTTCTCATGAATATATTCAGGAAAAAACGCATACGCCCTTTTTGGCCAAGTGCATCACTGTTGACGTTCTGCCTCTTTTCCTATGCTTTCAATGCAATTCCAGTCTACCTCCTGAAATCGGTTTCCTGCAATTCTGCCCCGCTTTCAAGTCCTCTTGGCAGCCTTACTTCAGTATATTTTTGGACGATAGCTGTCATTTATAACTCTGCAGGTTTGTGAATTACAGTGCCCCTGAGCTCCTTTCTTCAACTCGCTTTCTTGTGACCTGGCCGCAACACCGCAGGATGGCTTCAGGCCCTAATCTGGTTCCAACATGGCACGCTGAGTCTTTGGTTAATTCCTCTTCCTGGTGGGAAATGAGAGTTAAATTTGCCCGTCCAGACACCTCCAGCTAATCTCTCATTGGTTCTCGCTATTCCTGTTCATCTTCCGCAGAAATTGCAAACTGGGCCAAACAGGAGGATAAAGGGACTGACTCTCCAAGTCGGGAGAGTGTTAGTAAAGCGTCTGGAATGTTGCACCCGAGTACCAGGGTACGAAAACTGAGACATATTTGAACACGTCTCCCGATCACATGGTTGATCATACTCTAGGTTCCACATGCATGTTTTAGCTGAAGGAAGAATACCTTAAACCTGGGTAGTTGAAACCCGTGAAATGGGTACCATGCAATATGACTTCAAAGGGTCTTCATTGGCTCACCGAACCTCTCCAATCCTATCACTGCTGCGTTTATGCCCCTGTACACACGCTTGATTCTCTTTCGGAGACATAGCAATCCATAGGTTTTAAGATACTTACTAGTCAGGTACATTCTTAGGCGTTTAATATGGGGTGTTGTGTCCATTTCGTTGAGCAAGGAGTAGCTCTTGTCTATTCCATATTTGGCTTAAGGAACTTTATCTGTGCTCATTTCAATCTCTGGTTTTATGCAGCACCCCAACTCACCTTTCCCCTTAAGCAAGCATAAGTTGGTTTTCTAAATTTGAGACCCTGTTCTGTTTTGGAATTCAGTTCCTGTGTAGCCAAGTTTACATTCCGTGTATTACTGATATCTTATGACGTTTCTTTTTCTGTGTGATTATTTCAGTTAGAATCATCGTACCTGAATCCACTCATTATGCTGCTACGGGACTGATGACATAGATTTCATTGCTGAGTGATACTGAATTGTACGTAAGTACCACAAGTTCTTTATCCATTTTTCACTTTCTGTGATATTGAACTTATACGGTAAACGAGGTTCTTGTAAACAGAGGCGTCCCAAACTTTGGGGTGGCTGTGTCTTTTTGATTTTAATTTCCCTAAGCTATAGGACCATAAGTGGAAGTGCCCTAGGCTCTGTTGCTTTGTTTTTTAGATGTTTCAGGAAACACCATACACTTCTCCCGAGTGTCTGTTGGCAATTTACATCCCGCCCATCAGCATAACAAGGCTCCCAGTTCTCCATGGCCTGTCCTGCCTTTCTGGATTTTACACTTTTTTCAGATGGCCCTTTTGACGGGGGGAAGTGAGACTTCATTGTAGTGCAGATTTCCTTTGCAAGCTTGCTTGGTTGGCCAAAACGGGCGTATGCGTTTTAACCTGAATATATTCAGGAAAAAACGCATACGCCCTTTTTGGCCAAGTGCATCATTGTGGACGTTCTGCCTCTTTTCCTATGCTTTCAATGCAATTCCAGTCTACCTCCTGAAATCGGTTTCCTGCAATTCTGCCCCGCTTTCAAGTCCTCTTGGCAGCCTTAATTCAGTATATTTTTGTTGGAGAGCTGTCATTTATAACTCTGCAGGTTTGTGAATTACAGTACCCCTGAGCTCCTTTCTTCTACTCGCTTTCTTGTGACCTGGCCGCAACACCGCGAGATGGCTTCAGGCCCTAATCTGGTTCCGGCATGGCACGCTGAGCCTTTGGTTATTTCCTCTTCCTGGTGGGAAATGAGAGTTCAATTTGCCCGTCCAGACACCTCCAGCTAGTCTCTCATTGGTTCTCGCTATTCCTGTTCATCTTCCGCAGAAATTGCAAACTGGGCCAAACAGGAGGTTAAAGGCGCTGACTCTCCAAGTGGGGAGAGTGTTAGTAAAGCGTCTGGAATGTTGCACCCGAGTACCAGGGGAGGAAAACTGAGACATATTTGAACACGTCTCCCGTTCACACGGTTGATCATACTCTGGGTTCCACATGCATGTTTTAGCTGAAGGAAGAATACCTTAAACCTGGAGAGTTGAGACCCGTGTAATGGGTACCATGCAATATGACTTCAAAGGGTCTTCATTTGCTCACCGAACCTCTCCAATCCTATCACTGCTGCGTTTATGCCCCTGTACACATGCTTGATTCTCTTTCGGAGACATAGCAATCCATAGGTTTTAAGATACTTACTAGTCAGGTACATTCTTAGGCGTTTAATTTGGGGTGTTGAGTCCATTTCATTGAGCAAGGAGTAGCTCTTGTCTATTCCATATTTGGCTTGAGGAACTTTATCTGTGCTCATTTCAATCTCTGGTTTTATGCAGCACCCCAACTCACCTTTCCCCTTAAGCAAGCAGAAGTTGGTTTTCTAAATGTGAGACCCTGTTCTGTTTTGGAATTCAGTTCCTGTGTGGCCAAGTTTACATTCCGTGTATTAGTGATATCTTATGATGTTTCTTTTTCTGTGTGACTTATTTCAGTTAGAATCATCATACCTGAATCCACTCATTATGCTGCTACGGGCCTGATGACATAGATTTCATTGCTGAGTGATACTGCATTGTACGTAAGTACCACAAGTTCTTTATCCATTTTTCACTTTCTGTGATATTGAACTTGTACGGTAAACGAGGTTCTTGTAAACAGAGGTGTCCCAAACTTTGGGGTGGCTGTGTCTTTTTGATTTTAATTTCCCTAAGCTATAGGACCATAAGTGGAAGTGCCCTAGGCTCTGTTGCTTTGTTTTTTAGATGTTTCAGGAAACACCATACACTTCTCCCAAGTGTCTGTTGGCAATTTACATCCCGCCCATCAGCATAACAAGGCTCCCAGTTCTCCATGGCCTGTCCTGCCTTTCTGGATTTTACACTTTTTTCAGATGGCCCTTTTGACCGGGGGGAAGTGAGACTTCATTGTAGTGCAGATTTCCTTTGCAAGCTTGCTTGGTTGGCCAAAAAGTGCGTATGCGTTTTAACCTGAATATATTCAGGAAGAAACGCATACGCCCTTTTTGGCCAAGTGCATCATTGTGGACGTTCTGCCTCTTTTCCTATGCTTTCAATGCAATTCCAGTCTACCTCCTGAAATTGGTTTCCTGCAATTCTGCCCCGCTTTCAAGTCCTCTTGGCAGCCTTACTTCAGTATATTTTTGTTCGAGAGCTGTCATTTATAACTCTGCAGGTTTGTGAATTACAGTGCCCCTGAGCTTCTTTCTTCAACTCGCTTTCTTGTGACCTGGCCGCAACACCGCAAGATGGTTTCAGGCCCTAATCTGGTTCTGGCACGGCACGCTGAGCCTTTGTTTAATTCCTCTTCCTGGTGGGAAATGAGAGTTCAGTTTGCCCGTCCAGACACCTCCAGCTAGTCTCTCATTGGTTCTCGCTATTCCTGTTCATCTTCCACAGAAATTGCAAACTGGGCCAAACTTGAGGTTAAAGGGACTGACTCTCCAAGTCGGGAGAGTGTTAGTAAAGCGTCTGGAATGTTGCACCCGAGTACCAGGGTACGAAAACTGAGACATATTTGAACACGTCTCCCGATCACATGGTTGATCATACTCTAGGTTCCACATGCATGTTTTAGTTGAAGGAAGAATACCTTAAACCTTCGTAGTTGAAACCCGTGGAATGGGTACCATGCAATATGACTTCAAAGGGTCTTCATTTGCTCACCGAACCTCTCCAATCCTATCACTGCTTCGTTTATGCCACTGTACACATGCTTGATTCTCTTTCGGAGACATAGCAATCCATAGGTTTTAAGATACTTACTAGTCAGGTACATTCTTAGGTGTTTAATATGCGGTGTTGAGTCCATTTCGTTGAGCAAGGAGTAGCTCTTGTCTATTCCATATTTGGCTTAAGGAACTTTATCTGTGCTCATTTCAATCTCTGGTTTTATGCAGCACCCCAACTCACCTTTCCCCTTAAGCAAGCATAAGTTGGTTTTCTAAGTTTGAGACCCTGTTCTGTTCTGTAATTCAGGTCCTGTGTAGCCAAGTTTACATTCCGTGTATTAGTGATATCTTATGATGTTTCTTTTTCTGTGTGACTTATTTCAGTTAGAATCATCATACCTGAATCCACTCATTGTGCTGCTAAGGGCCTGATGACATAGATTTCATTGCTGAGTGATATTGCTTTGTAAGTAAATACCACAACTTCTTTATCCATTTTTCAATTTCTGCGATGTTGAACTTGTACTGTAAACGAGGTTCTTGTAAACAGAGGCGTCCCAAACTTTGGGGTGGATGTGTCTTTTTGATTTTAATTTCCCTAAGCTATAGGACCATAAGTGGAAGTGCCCTAGGCTCTGTTGCTTTGTTTTTTAGATGTTTCAGGAAACACCATACACTTCTCCCGAGTGTCTGTTGGCAATTTACATCCCGCCCATCAGCATAACAAGGCTCCCAGTTCTCCATGGCCTGTCCTGCCTTTCTGGATTTTACACTTTTTTCAGATGGCCCTTTTGACCGGGGGGAAGTGAGACTTCATTGTAGTGCAGATTTCCTTTGCAAGCTTGCTTGGTTGGCCAAAAAGGGCGTATGCGTTTTCTCATGAATATATTCAGGAAGAAACGCATACGCCCTTTTTGGCCAAGTGCATCATTGTGGACGTTCTGCCTCTTTTCCTATGCTTTCAATGCAATTCCAGTCTACCTTCTGAAATCGGTTTCCTGCAATTCTGCCCCGCTTTCAAGTCCTCTTGGCAGCCTTACTTCAGTATATTTTTGACGATAGCTGTCATTTATAACTCTGCAGGTTTGTGAATTACAGTGCCCCTGAGCTCCTTTCATCAACTCGCTTTCTTTTGAGCTGGCCGCAACACCGCAGGATGGCTTCAGGCCCTAATCTGGTTCCGGCACGGCACGCTGAGCCTTTGGTTATTTCCTCTTCCTGGTGGGAAATGAGAGTTAAATTTGCCCGTCCAGACACCTCCAGCTAGTCTCTCATTGGTTCTCCCTATTCCTGTTCATCTTCCGCAGAAATTGCAAACTGGGCCAAACAGGAGGTTAAAGGGACTGACTCTCCAAGTCGGGAGAGTGTTAGTAAAGCGTCTGGAATGTTGCACCCGAGTTCCAGGGGAGGAAAACTGAGACATATTTGAACACGTCTCCCGTTCACACGGTTGATCATACTCTGGGTTCCACATGCATGTTTTAGCTGAAGGAAGAATACCTTAAACCTGGAGAGTTGAGACCCGTGGAATGGGTACCATGCAATATGACTTCAAAGGGTCTTCATTTGCTCACCGAACCTCTCCAATCCTATCACTGCTGCGTTTATGCCCCTGTACACATGCTTGATTCTCTTTCGGAGACATAGCAATCCATAGGTTTTAAGATACTTACTAGTCAGGTACATTCTTAGGCGTTTAATTTGGGGTGTTGAGTCCATTTCATTGAGCAAGGAGTAGCTCTTGTCTATTCCATATTTGGCTTAAGGAACTTTATCTGTGCTCATTTCAATCTCTGGTTTTATGCAGCACCCCAACTCACCTTTCCCCTTAAGCAAGCAGAGGTTGGTTTTCTAAATGTGAGACCCTGTTCTGTTTTGGAATTCAGTTCCTGTGTGGCCAAGTTTACATTCCGTGTATTAGTGATATCTTATGATGTTTCTTTTTCTGTGTGACTTATTTCAGTTAGAATCATCATACCTGAATCCACTCATTATGCTGCTACGGGCCTGATGACATAGATTTCATTGCTGAGTGATACTGCATTGTACGTAAGTACCACAAGTTCTTTATCCATTTTTCACTTTCTGTGATATTGAACTTGTACGGTAAACGAGGTTCTTGTAAACAGAGGCGTCCCAAACTTTGGGGTGGCTGTGTCTTTTTGATTTTAATTTCCCTAAGCTATAGGACCATAAGTGGAAGTGCCCTAGGCTCTGTTGCTTTGTTTTTTAGATGTTTCAGGAAACACCATACACTTCTCCGGAGTGTCTGTTGGCAATTTACATCCCGCCCATCAGCATAACAAGGCTCCCAGTTCTCCATGGCCTGTCCTGCCTTTCTGGATTTTACACTTTTTTCAGATGGCCCTTTTGACCGGGGGGAAGTGAGACTTCATTGTAGTGCAGATTTCCTTTGCAAGCTTGCTTGGTTGGCCAAAAAGGGCGTATGCGTTTTTTCCTGAATATATTCAGGAAGAAACGCATACGCCCTTTTTGGCCAAGTGCATCATTGTGGACGTTCTGCCTCTTTTCCTATGCTTTCAATGCAATTCCAGTCTACCTCCTGAAATTGGTTTCCTGCAATTCTGCCCCGCTTTCAAGTCCTCTTGGCAGCCTTACTTCAGTATATTTTTGTTCGAGAGCTGTCATTTATAACTCTGCAGGTTTGTGAATTACAGTGCCCCTGAGCTTCTTTCTTCAACTCGCTTTCTTGTGACCTGGCCGCAACACCGTAAGATGGTTTCAGGCCCTAATCTGGTTCTGGCACGGCACGCTGAGCCTTTGGTTAATTCCTCTTCCTGGTGGGAAATGAGAGTTCAGTTTGCCCGTCCAGACACCTCCAGCTAGTCTCTCATTGGTTCTCGCTATTCCTGTTCATCTTCCACAGAAATTGCAAACTGGGCCAAACTTGAGGTTAAAGGGACTGACTCTCCAAGTCGGGAGAGTGTTAGTAAAGCGTCTGGAATGTTGCACCCGAGTACCAGGGTACGAAAACTGAGACATATTTGAACACGTCTCCCGATCACATGGTTGATCATACTCTAGGTTCCACATGCATGTTTTAGTTGAAGGAAGAATACCTTAAACCTTGGTAGTTGAAACCCGTGGAATGGGTACCATGCAATATGACTTCAAAGGGTCTTCATTTGCTCACCGAACCTCTCCAATCCTATCACTGCTGCGTTTATGCCACTGTACACATGCTTGATTCTCTTTCGGAGACATAGCAATCCATAGGTTTTAAGATACTTACTAGTCAGGTACATTCTTAGGTGTTTAATATGCGGTGTTGAGTCCATTTCGTTGAGCAAGGAGTAGCTCTTGTCTATTCCATATTTGGCTTAAGGAACTTTATCTGTGCTCATTTCAATCTCTGGTTTTATGCAGCACCCCAACTCACCTTTCCCCTTAAGCAAGCATAAGTTGGTTTTCTAAGTTTGAGACCCTGTTCTGTTCTGTAATTCAGGTCCTGTGTAGCCAAGTTTACATTCCGTGTATTAGTGATATCTTATGATGTTTCTTTTTCTGTGTGACTTATTTCAGTTAGAATCATCATACCTGAATCCACTCATTATGCTGCTACGGGCCTGATGACATAGATTTCATTGCTGAGTGATACTGAATTGTACGTAAGTACCACAAGTTCTTTATCCATTTTTCACTTTCTGTGATATTGAACTTATACGGTAAACGAGGTTCTTGTAAACAGAGGCGTCCCAAACTTTGGGGTGGCTGTGTCTTTTTGATTTTAATTTCCCTAAGCTATAGGACCATAAGTGGAAGTGCCCTAGGCTCTGTTGCTTTGTTTTTTAGATGTTTCAGGAAACACCATACACTTCTCCCGAGTGTCTGTTGGCAATTTACATCCCGCCCATCAGCATAACAAGGCTCCCAGTTCTCCATGGCCTGTCCTGCCTTTCTGGATTTTACACTTTTTTCAGATGGCCCTTTTGACGGGGGGAAGTGAGACTTCATTGTAGTGCAGATTTCCTTTGCAAGCTTGCTTGGTTGGCCAAAAAGGGCGTATGCGTTTTAACCTGAATATATTCAGGAAAAAACGCATACGCCCTTTTTGGCCAAGTGCATCATTGTGGACGTTCTGCCTCTTTTCCTATGCTTTCAATGCAATTCCAGTCTACCTCCTGAAATCGGTTTCCTGCAATTCTGCCCCGCTTTCAAGTCCTCTTGGCAGCCTTACTTCAGTATATTTTTGGACGATAGCTGTCATTTATAACTCTGCAGGTTTGTGAATTACAGTACCCCTGAGCTCCTTTCTTCAACTCGCTTTCTTGTGACCTGGCCGCAACACCGCGAGATGGCTTCAGGCCCTAATCTGGTTCCGGCATGGCACGCTGAGCCTTTGGTTATTTCCTCTTCCTGGTGGGAAATTAGAGTTCAATTTGCCCGTCCAGACACCTCCAGCTAGTCTCTCATTTGTTCTCGCTATTCCTGTTCATCTTCCGCAGAAATTGCAAACTGGGCCAAACAGGAGGTTAAAGGCGCTGACTCTCCAAGTGGGGAGAGTGTTAGTAAAGCGTCTGGAATGTTGCACCCGAGTACCAGGGGAGGAAAACTGAGACATATTTGAACACGTCTCCCGATCACATGGTTGATCATACTCTAGGTTCCACATGCATGTTTTAGTTGAAGGAAGAATACCTTAAACCTGGGTAGTTGAAACCCGTGGAATGGGTACCATGCAATATGACTTCAAAGGGTCTTCATTTGCTCACCGAACCTCTCCAATCCTATCACTGCTGCGTTTATGCCCCTGTACACATGCTTGATTCTCTTTCGGAGACATAGCAATCCATAGGTTTTAAGATACTTACTAGTCAGGTACATTCTTAGGTGTTTAATATGGGGTGTTGAGTCCATTTCGTTGAGCAAGGAGTAGCTCTTGTCTATTCCATATTTGACTTAAGGAACTTTATCTGTGCTCATTTCAATCTCTGGTTTTATGCAGCACCCCAACTCACCTTTCCCCTTAAGCAAGCATAAGTTGGTTTTCTAAATTTGAGACCCTGTTCTGTTCTGTAATTCAGTTCCTGTGTAGCCAAGTTTACATTCCGTGTATTACTGATATCTTATGATGTTTCTTTTTCTGTGTGACTTATTTCAGTTAGAATCATCATACCTGAATCCACTCATTGTGCTGGTAAGGGCCTGATGACATAGATTTCATTGCTGAGTGATATTGCTTTGTAAGTAAATACCACAACTTCTTTATCCATTTTTCACTTTCTGCGATGTTGAACTTGTACTGTAAACGAGGTTCTTCTAAACAGAGGCGTCCCAAACTTTGGGGTGGCTGTGTCTTTTTGATTTTAATTTCCCTAAGCTATAGGACCATAAGTGGAAGTGCCCTAGGCTCTGTTGCTTTGTTTTTTAGATGTTTCAGGAAACACCATACACTTCTCCCGAGTGTCTGTTGGCAATTTACATCCCGCCCATCAGCATAACAAGGCTCCCAGTTCTCCATGGCCTGTCCTGCCTTTCTGGATTTTACACTTTTTTCAGATGGCCCTTTTGACCGGGGGGAAGTGAGACTTCATTGTAGTGCAGATTTCCTTTGCAAGCTTGCTTGGTTGGCCAAAAAGGGCGTATGCGTTTTTTCCTGAATATATTCAGGAAAAAACGCATACGCCCTTTTTGGCCAAGTGCATCATTGTGGACGTTCTGCCTCTTTTCCTATGCTTTCAATGCAATTCCAGTCTACCTCCTGAAATCGGTTTCCTGCAATTCTGCCCCACTTTCAAGTCCTCTTGGCAGCCTTACTTCAGTATATTTTTGGACGATAGCTGTCATTTATAACTCTGCAGGTTTGTGAATTACAGTGCCCCTGAGCTCCTTTCATCAACTCGCTTTCTTTTGAGCTGGCCGCAACACCACAGGATGGCTTCAGGCCCTAATCTGGTTCCGGCACGGCACGCTGAGCCTTTGGTTATTTCCTCTTCCTGGTGGGAAATGAGAGTTAAATTTGCCCGTCCAGACACCTCCAGCTAGTCTCTCATTGGTTCTCCCTATTCCTGTTCATCTTCCGCAGAAATTGCAAACTGGGCCAAACAGGAGGTTAAAGGCGCTGACTCTCCAAGTCGGGAGAGTGTTAGTAAAGCTTCTGGAATGTTGCACCCGAGTACCAGGGGAGGAAAACTGAGACATATCTGAACACGTCTCCCGTTCACACGGTTGATTATACTCTGGGTTCCACATGCATGTTTTAGCTGAAGGAAGAATACCTTAAACCTGGAGAGTTGAGACCCGTGGAATGGGTACCATGCAATATGACTTCAAAGGGTCTTCATTTGCTCACCGAACCTCTCCAATCCTATCACTGCTGCATTTATGCCCCTGTACACATGCTTGATTCTCTTTCGGAGACATAGCAATGCATAGGTTTTAAGATACTTACTAGTCAGGTACATTCTTAGGTGTTTAATATGGGGTGTTGATTCCATTTCGTTGAGCAAGGAGTAGCTCTTGTCTATTCCATATTTGGCTTAAGGAACTTTATCTGTGCTCATTTCAATCTCTGGTTTTATGCAGCACCCCAACTCACCTTTCCCCTTAAGCAAGCATAAGTTTGTTTTCTAAATTTGAGGCCCTGTTCTGTTTTGGAATTCAGTTCCGGTGTAGACAAGTTTACATTCCGTGTATTAGTGATATCTTATGATGTTTCTTTTTCTGTGTGACTTATTTCAGTTAGAATCATCGTACCTGAATCCACTCATTATGCTGCTACGGGCCAGATGACATAGATTTTTTGCTGAGTGATACTGCATTGTACGTAAGTACCACAAGTTCTTTATCCATTTTCACTTTCTGCGATGTTGAACTTGTACTGTACATGAGGTTCTTGTAAACAGAGGCGTCCCAAACTTTGGGGTGGCTGTGTCTTTTTGATTTTAATTTCCCTAAGCTATAGGACCATAAGTGGAAGTGCCCTAGGCTCTGTTGCTTTGTTTTTTAGATGTTTCAGGAAACACCATACACTTCTCCCGAGTGTCTGTTGGCAATTTACATCCCGCCCATCAGCATAACAAGGCTCCCAGTTCTCCATGGCCTGTCCTGCCTTTCTGGATTTTACACTTTTTTCAGATGGCCCTTTTGACTGGGGGGAAGTGAGACTTCATTGTAGTGCAGATTTCCTTTGCAAGCTTGCTTGGTTGGCCAAAAAGGGCGTATGCGTTTTTTCCTGAATATATTCAGGAAAAAACGCATACGCCCTTTTTGGCCAAGTGCATCATTGTGGACGTTCTGCCTCTTTTCCTATGCTTTCAATGCAATTCCAGTCTACCTCCTGAAATCGGTTTCCTGCAATTCTGCCCCGCTTTCAAGTCCTCTTGGCAGCCTTACTTCAGTATATTTTTGGACGATAGCTGTCATTTATAACTCTGCAGGTTTGTGAATTACAGTGCCCCTGAGCTCCTTTCTTCAACTCGCTTTCTTGTGACCTGGCCGCAAAACCGCAGGATGGCTTCAGGCCCTAATCTGGTTCCAACATGGCATGCTGAGTCTTTGGTTAATTCCTCTTCCTGGTGGGAAATGAGAGTTCAATTTGCCCGTCCAGACACCTCCAGCTAGTCTCTCATTGGTTCTCGCTATTCCTGTTCATCTTCCGCAGAAATTGCAAACTGGGCCAAACAGGAGGTTAAAGGGACTGACTCTCCAAGTCGGGAGAGTGTTAGTAAAGCGTCTGGAATGTTGCACCCGAGTACCAGGGTACGAAAACTGAGACATATTTGAACACGTCTCCCAATCACATGGTTGATCATACTCTAGGTTCCACATGCATGTTTTAGTTGAAGGAAGAATACCTTAAACCTGGGTAGTTGAAACCCGTGGAATGGGTACCATGCAATATGACTTCAAAGGGTCTTCATTTGCTCACCGAACCTCTCCAATCCTATCACTGCTGCGTTTATGCCCCTGTACACATGCTTGATTCTCTTTCGGAGACATAGCAATCCATAGGTTTTAAGATACTTACTAGTCAGGTACATTCTTAGGTGTTTAATATGGGGTGTTGAGTCCATTTCGTTGAGCAAGGAGTAGCTCTTGTCTATTCCATATTTGACTTAAGGAACTTTATCTGTGCTCATTTCAATCTCTGGTTTTATGCAGCACCCCAACTCACCTTTCCCCTTAAGCAAGCATAAGTTGGTTTTCTAAATTTGAGACCCTGTTCTGTTCTGTAATTCAGTTCCTGTGTAGCCAAGTTTACATTCCGTGTATTACTGATATCTTATGATGTTTCTTTTTCTGTGTGACTTATTTCAGTTAGAATCATCATACCTGAATCCACTCATTGTGCTGCTAAGGGCCTGATGACATAGATTTCATTGCTGAGTGATATTGCTTTGTAAGTAAATACCACAACTTCTTTATCCATTTTTCACTTTCTGCGATGTTGAACTTGTACTGTAAACGAGGTTCTTGTAAACAGAGGCGTCCCAAACTTTGGGGTGGCTGTGTCTTTTTGATTTTAATTTCCCTAAGCTATAGGACCATAAGTGGAAGTGCCCTAGGCTCTGTTGCTTTGTTTTTTAGATGTTTCAGGAAACACCATACACTTCTCCCGAGTGTCTGTTGGCAATTTACATCCCGCCCATCAGCATAACAAGGCTCCCAGTTCTCCATGGCCTGTCCTGCCTTTCTGGATTTTACACTTTTTTCAGATGGCCCTTTTGACCGGGGGGAAGTGAGACTTCATTGTAGTGCAGATTTCCTTTGCAAGCTTGCTTGGTTGGCCAAAAAGGGCGTATGCGTTTTTTCCTGAATATATTCAGGAAAAAACGCATACGCCCTTTTTGGCCAAGTGCATCATTGTGGACGTTCTGCCTCTTTTCCTATGCTTTCAATGCAATTCCAGTCTACCTCCTGAAATCGGTTTCCTGCAATTCTGCCCCACTTTCAAGTCCTCTTGGCAGCCTTACTTCAGTATATTTTTGGACGATAGCTGTCATTTATAACTCTGCAGGTTTGTGAATTACAGTGCCCCTGAGCTCCTTTCATCAACTCGCTTTCTTTTGAGCTGGCCGCAACACCACAGGATGGCTTCAGGCCCTAATCTGGTTCCGGCACGGCACGCTGAGCCTTTGGTTATTTCCTCTTCCTGGTGGGAAATGAGAGTTAAATTTGCCCGGCCAGACACCTCCAGCTAGTCTCTCATTGGTTCTCCCTATTCCTGTTCATCTTCCGCAGAAATTGCAAACTGGGCCAAACAGGAGGTTAAAGGCGCTGACTCTCCAAGTCGGGAGAGTGTTAGTAAAGCGTCTGGAATGTTGCACCCGAGTACCAGGGGAGGAAAACTGAGACATATCTGAACACGTCTCCCGTTCACACGGTTGATTATACTCTGGGTTCCACATGCATGTTTTAGCTGAAGGAAGAATACCTTAAACCTGGAGAGTTGAGACCCGTGGAATGGGTACCATGCAATATGACTTCAAAGGGTCTTCATTTGCTCACCGAACCTCTCCAATCCTATCACTGCTGCATTTATGCCCCTGTACACATGCTTGATTCTCTTTCGGAGACATAGCAATGCATAGGTTTTAAGATACTTACTAGTCAGGTACATTCTTAGGTGTGTAATATGGGGTGTTGATTCCATTTCGTTGAGCAAGGAGTAGCTCTTGTCTATTCCATATTTGGCTTAAGGAACTTTATCTGTGCTCATTTCAATCTCTGGTTTTATGCAGCACCCCAACTCACCTTTCCCCTTAAGCAAGCATAAGTTTGTTTTCTAAATTTGAGGCCCTGTTCTGTTTTGGAATTCAGTTCCGGTGTAGACAAGTTTACATTCCGTGTATTAGTGATATCTTATGATGTTTCTTTTTCTGTGTGACTTATTTCAGTTAGAATCATCGTACCTGAATCCACTCATTATGCTGCTACGGGCCAGATGACATAGATTTTTTGCTGAGTGATACTGCATTGTACGTAAGTACCACAAGTTCTTTATCCATTTTCACTTTCTGCGATGTTGAACTTGTACTGTACATGAGGTTCTTGTAAACAGAGGCGTCCCAAACTTTGGGGTGGCTGTGTCTTTTTGATTTTAATTTCCCTAAGCTATAGGACCATAAGTGGAAGTGCCCTAGGCTCTGTTGCTTTGTTTTTTAGATGTTTCAGGAAACACCATACACTTCTCCCGAGTGTCTGTTGGCAATTTACATCCCGCCCATCAGCATAACAAGGCTCCCAGTTCTCCATGGCCTGTCCTGCCTTTCTGGATTTTACACTTTTTTCAGATGGCCCTTTTGACTGGGGGGAAGTGAGACTTCATTGTAGTGCAGATTTCCTTTGCAAGCTTGCTTGGTTGGCCAAAAAGGGCGTATGCGTTTTTTCCTGAATATATTCAGGAAAAAACGCATACGCCCTTTTTGGCCAAGTGCATCATTGTGGACGTTCTGCCTCTTTTCCTATGCTTTCAATGCAATTCCAGTCTACCTCCTGAAATCGGTTTCCTGCAATTCTGCCCCGCTTTCAAGTCCTCTTGGCAGCCTTACTTCAGTATATTTTTGGACGATAGCTGTCATTTATAACTCTGCAGGTTTGTGAATTACAGTGCCCCTGAGCTCCTTTCTTCAACTCGCTTTCTTGTGACCTGGCCGCAAAACCGCAGGATGGCTTCAGGCCCTAATCTGGTTCCAACATGGCATGCTGAGTCTTTGGTTAATTCCTCTTCCTGGTGGGAAATGAGAGTTCAATTTGCCCGTCCAGACACCTCCAGCTAGTCTCTCATTGGTTCTCGCTATTCCTGTTCATCTTCCGCAGAAATTGCAAACTGGGCCAAACAGGAGGTTAAAGGGACTGACTCTCCAAGTCGGGAGAGTGTTAGTAAAGCGTCTGGAATGTTGCACCCGAGTACCAGGGTACGAAAACTGAGACATATTTGAACACGTCTCCCAATCACATGGTTGATCATACTCTAGGTTCCACATGCATGTTTTAGTTGAAGGAAGAATACCTTAAACCTGGGTAGTTGAAACCCGTGGAATGGGTACCATGCAATATGACTTCAAAGGGTCTTCATTTGCTCACCGAACCTCTCCAATCCTATCACTGCTGCGTTTATGCCCCTGTACACATGCTTGATTCTCTTTCGGAGACATAGCAATCCATAGGTTTTAAGATACTTACTAGTCAGGTACATTCTTAGGTGTTTAATATGGGGTGTTGAGTCCATTTCGTTGAGCAAGGAGTAGCTCTTGTCTATTCCATATTTGGCTTAAGGAACTTTATCTGTGCTCATTTCAATCTCTGGTTTTATGCAGCACCCCAACTCACCTTTCCCCTTAAGCAAGCATAAGTTGGTTTTCTAAATTTGAGACCCTGTTCTGTTCTGGAATTCAGTTCCTGTGTAGCCAAGTTTACATTCCGTGTATTACTGATATCTTATGATGTTTCTTTTTCTGTGTGACTTATTTCAGTTAGAATCATCATACCTGAATCCACTCATTGTGCTGGTAAGGGCCTGATGACATAGATTTCATTGCTGAGTGATATTGCTTTGTAAGTAAATACCACAACTTCTTTATCCATTTTTCAATTTCCGTGATATTGAACTTGTACGGTAAACGAGGTTCTTGTAAACAGAGGCGTCCCAAACTTTGGGGTGGCTGTGTCTTTTTGATTTTAATTTCCCTAAGCTATAGGACCATAAGTGGAAGTGCCCTAGGCTCTGTTGCTTTGTTTTTTAGATGTTTCAGGAAACACCATACACTTCTCCCGAGTGTCTGTTGGCAATTTACATCCCGCCCATCAGCATAACAAGGCTCCCAGTTCTCCATGGCCTGTCCTGCCTTTCTGGATTTTACACTTTTTTCAGATGGCCCTTTTGACCGGGGGGAAGTGAGACTTCATTGTAGTGCAGATTTCCTTTGCAAGCTTGCTTGGTTGGCCAAAAAGGGCGTATGCGTTTTTTCCTGAATATATTCAGGAAAACACGCCTACGCACTTTTTGGCCAAGTGCATCATTGTGGACGTTCTGCCTCTTTTCCTATGCTTTCAATGCAATTCCAGTCTACCTCCTGAAATCGGTTTCCTGCAATTCTGCCCCGCTTTGAAGTCCTCTTGGCAGCCTTACTTCAGTATATTTTTGGACGATAGTTGTCATTTATAATTCTGCAGGTTTGTGAATTACAGTGCCCCTGAGCTCCTTTCTTCAACTCGCTTTCTTGTGAGCTGGCCGCAACACCGCAGGATGGCTTCAGGCCCTAATCTGGTTCCGGCACGGCACGCTGAGCCTTTGGTTATTTCCTCTTCCTGGTGGGAAATGAGAGTTAAATTTGCGCGTCCAGACACCTCCAGCTAGTCTCTCATTGGTTCTCGCTATTCCTGTTCATCTTCCGCAGAAATTGCAAACTGGGCCAAACAGGTGGTTAAAGGGACTGACTCTCCAAGTGGGGAGAGTTTTAGTAAGGCGTCTGGAATGTTGCACCCGAGTACCAGGGGAGGAAAACTGAGACATGTTTAAACACGTCTCCCGTTCACACGGTTGATCATACTCTGGGTTCCACATGCATGTTTTAGCTGAAGGAAGAATACCTTAAACCTGGAGAGTTGAGACCCATGTAATGGGTACCATGCAATATGACTTCAAAGGGTCTTCATTTGCTCACCGAACCTCTCCAATCCTAACACTACTGCGTTTATGGCCCTGTACACACGCTTGATTCTCTTTTGGAGACATAGCAATCCATAGGTTTTAAGATACTTACTAGTCAGGTACATTCTGAAGCGTTTAATTTGCGGTGTTGAGTCCATTTCGTTGAGCAAGGAGTAGCTCTTGTCTATTCCATATTTGGCTTAAGGAACTTTATCTGTGCTCATTTCAATCTCTGGTTTTATGCAGCACCCCAACTCACCTTTCTCCTTAAGCAAGCATAAGTTGGTTTTCTAAATTTGAGACCCTGTTCTGTTTTGGAATTCAGTTCCTTTGTAGCCAAGTTTACATTCCGTGTATTAGTGATATCTTATGATGTTCCTTTTTCTGTGTGACTTATTTCAGTTAGAATCATCATACCTGAATCCACTCATTATGCTGCTACGGGCCTGATGACATAGATTTCATTGCTGAGTGATACTGCATTGTACGTAAGTACCACAAGTTCTTTATCCATTTTTCACTTTCTGTGATATTGAACTTGTACTGTAAACGAGGTTGTTGTAAACAGAGGCGTCCCAAACTTTGGGGTGGCTGTGTCTTTTTGATTTTAATTTCCCTAAGCTATAGGACCATAAGTGGAAGTGCCCTAGGCTCTGTTGCTTTGTTTTTTAGATGTTTCAGGAAACACCATACACTTCTCCCGAGTGGTTGTTGGCAATTTACATCCCGCCCATCAGCATAACAAGGCTCCCAGTTCTCCATGGCCTGTCCTGCCTTTCTGGATTTTACACTTTTTTCAGATGGCCCTTTTGACCAGGGGGAAGTGAGACTTCTTGTAGTGCAGATTTCCTTTGCAAGCTTGCTTGGTCGGCCAAAAAGGGCGTATGCGTTTTTTCCTGAATATATTCAGGAAAAAACGCATACGCCCTTTTTGGCCAAGTGCATCATTGTGGACGTTCTGCCTCTTTTCCTATGCTTTCAATGCAATTCCAGTCTACCTCCTGAAATCGGTTTCCTGCAATTCTGCCCCGCTTTCAAGTCCTCTTGGCAGCCTTACTTCAGTATATTTTTGGACGATAGCTGTCATTTATAACTCTGCAGGTTTGTGAATTACAGTGCCCCTGAGCTCCTTTCTTCAACTCGCTTTCTTTTGAGCTGGCCGCAACACCGCAGGATGGCTTCAGGCCCTAATCTGGTTCCGGCACGGCATGCTGAGCCTTTGGTTAATTCCTCTTCCTGGTGGGAAATGAGAGTTAAATTTTCCCGTCCAGACACCTCCAGCTAGTCTCTCATTGGTTCTCCCTATTCCTGTTCATCTTCCGCAGAAATTGCAAACTGGACCAAACAGGAGGTTAAAGGCACTGATTCTCCAAGTGGGGAGAGTGTTAGTAAAGTGTCTGGAATGTTGCACTGAAGTACTAGTGGACGAAAACTGAGACATATCTGAACACGTCTCCTGATCACACGGTTGATCATACTCTGGGTTCCACATGCATGTTTTAGCTGAAGGAAGAATACCTTAAACCTGGAGAGTTGAGACCCCTGGAATGGGTATCATGCAATATGGCTTCAAAGGGTCTTCATTTGGTCACCGAACCTCTCCAATACTATCACTGCTGCGTTTATGCCCCTGTACACACGCTTGATTCTCTTTTGGAGACATAGCAATCCATCGGTTTTAAGATACTTACTAGTCAGGTACATTCTTAGGCGTTTAATATGGGGTGTTGAGTCCATTTGGTTGAGCAAGGAGTAGCTCTTGTCTATTCCATATTTGACTTAAGGAAATTTATCTGTGCTCATTTCAATCTCTGGTTTTATGCAGCACCACAACTCACCTTTCTCCTTAAGCAAGCATAAGTTGCTTTTCTAAGTTTGAGACCCTGTTCTGTTTTGTAATTCAGTTCCTCTGTAGCCAAGTTTACATTCAGTGTATTAGTGATATTTCTTGATGTTTCTTTTTCTGTGTGACTTATTTCAGTTAGAATCACCATACCTGAATACACTCATTGTGTTGCTAAGGGCCTGATGACATAGATTTCATTGCTGAGTGATATTGCTTTGTAAGTAAATACCACAACTTCTTTATCCATTTTTCACTTTCTGCGATATTGAACTTGTACTGTAAACGAGGTTCTTGTAAACAGAGGCGTCCCAAACTTTGGGGTGGCTGTGTCTTTTTGATTTTAATTTCCCTAAGCTATAGGACCATAAGTGGAAGTGCCCTAGGCTCTGTTGCTTTGTTTTTTAGATGTTTCAGGAAACACCATACACTTTTCCCGAGTGGCTGTTGGCAATTCACATCCTGCCCATCAGCATAACAAGGCTCCCATTTCTGCATGGCCTGTCCTCGCTTTCTGGATTTTACACTTTTTTCAGATGGCCCTTTTGACCGGGGGGATGTGAGACTTCATTGTAGTGCAGATTCCCTTTGCAAGTTTGCTTGGTTGGCCAAAAAGGGCGTATGCGTTTTTTCCTGAATATATTCAGGAAAACACGCCTACGCACTTTTTGGCCAAGTGCATCATTGTGGACGTTCTGCCTCTTTTCCTATGCTTTCAATGCAATTCCAGTCTACCTCCTGAAATCGGTTTCCTGCAATTCTGCCCCGCTTTGAAGTCCTCTTGGCAGCCTTACTTCAGTATATTTTTGGACGATAGTTGTCATTTATAATTCTGCAGGTTTGTGAATTACAGTGCCCCTGAGCTCCTTTCTTCAACTCGCTTTATTGTGACCTGGCCGCAACACCGCAGGATTGCTTCAGGCCCTAATCTGCTTCCGGCACGGCACACTGAGCCTTTGGTTAATTCCTCTTCCTGGTGGGAAATGAGAGTTAAATTTGCCCGTCCAGACACCTCCAGCTAGTCTCTCATTGGTTCTCCCTATTCCTGTTCATCTTCCGCAGAAATTGCAAACTGGGCCAAACAGGAGGTTAAAGGCGCTGACTCTCCAAGTGGGGAGAGTGGTTGTAAAGCGTCTGGAATGTTGCACCCGAGTACCAGGGGAGGAAAACTGAGACATATTTGAACACGTCTCCCGTTCACACGGTTGATCATACTCTGGGTTCCACATGCATGTTTTAGCTGAAGGAAGAATACCTTAAACCTGGGTAGTTGAGACCCGTGTAATTGGTACCATGCAATATGACTTCAAAGGGTCTTCATTTGCTCACCGAACCTCTCCAATCCTATCACTGCTGCGTTTATGCCCCTGTACACACGCTTGATTCTCTTTTGGAGACATAGCAATCCATAGGTTTTAAGATACTTATTGTCAGGTACATTCTTAGGTGTTTAATATGGGGTGTTGATTCCATTTCGTTGAGCAAGGAGTAGCTCTTGTCTATTCCATATTTGGCTTAAGGAACTTTATCTGTGCTCATTTCAATCTCTGGTTTTATGCAGCACCCCAACTCACCTTTCCCCTTAAGCAAGCATAAGTTGGTTTTCTAAATTTGAGACCCTGTTCTGTTTTGTAATTCAGTTCCTCTGTAGCCAAGTTTACATTCCGTGTATTACTGATATCTTATGATGTTTCTTTTTCTGTGTGACTTATTTCAGTTAGAATCATCATACCTGAATCCACTCATTGTGCTGCTACGGGCCAGGTGACATAGATTCCATTGCTGAGTGATATTGCATTGTACTTGAGTACCACAACTTCTTTATCCATTTTTCACTTTCTGTGATATTGAACTTGTACTGTAAACGAGGTGGTTGTAAACAGAGGCATCCCAAACTTTGGGGTGGCTGTGTCTTTTTGATTTTAATTTCCCTAAGCTATAGGACCATAAGTGGAAGTGCCCTAGGCTCTGTTGCTTTGTTTTTTAGATGTTTCAGGAAACACCATACACTTCTCCCGAGTTTCTGTTGGCAATTTACATCCCGCCCATCAGCATAACAAGGCTCCCAGTTCTCCATGGCCTGTCCTGCCTTTCTGGATTTTACACTTTTTTCAGATGGCCCTTTTGACCTGGGGGAAGTGAGACTTCATTTTAGTGCCGATTTGCTTTGCAAGCTTGCTTGGTTGGCCAAAAAGGGCGTATGCGTTTTTTCCTGAATATATTCAGGAAAAACTGCATACGCCCTTTTTGGCCAAGTGCATCATTGTCGAGGTTCTGACTCTCTTCATATGTTTTCAATGCAATTCCAGTCTACCTCCTGAAATTGGTTTCCTGCAATTCTGCCTTGCTTTCATTGCCTCTTCATAGCCTTACCTCAATATATTTTTTGAAAATAGTTGGCCTTTATAACTCTGCAGGTTTTTAAATTGCAGTGGCCCTTAGCTCCATTTTTCAGCTCTTATTTTTGTGGTCTTGCCCCATAACCACAGGATTCCTTGAAGCCCTATTTTTCTTCTGGGGCACTCTCTGTGCCTTTGGTTAATTCTTCTTACTGATGTGACATTAGAGTGACATGTGCCCATTGAAACCGCTACAGCTAGTTTCTCACTGGTTCCCCCTATTCCCATTCATCCTCTGCACTAACTGCAGACTGTGCAATACCAGAACTTAAAGGCATTGACTCCATGTGGGGATGTTGTTAGTAAAGCGGCTGGAATGTCGATCCGGAGCCCCAGGAGAGGAAAAATGAGGTGCGTTTTAGAAACCTTTCCCGATCATATGGTATACCAGTCACTGGGTTTCCCAAGCGTGGTTTAGCTGTAGGAAGATTCCCTTCAACCTGGAGTGTTGGGACCCTTGGACTGAGTAGCATGAAGTATTGCATTAAACTTTCGGCAGTTGCTCACCAAAGCTCACCAATCCTCTCAGCCCCAAGTGTCCAGCCTTATGTCTTATCCAGCTGTGGGTTTATATGTGGTCAATCCAGGTTGCATCACATCCCCTGAGCGAATTTTGTAAGAATTTTTCTCTTTCATTGTTTCAGCGTTTTGTTTTTAAAATTTATTTCTATAATGGGGTTTAGCTCATTTTCACTGCTGTGTTTGTGCCGCTCTGCACACACTTGATTCCCTTATGGAGATATATCAATACATGGGTTTTAAGATTCTTATTACTCAGATATATTTCTCTGCGGTGTATAGGGTGTGTTGAGGCCAGTTCATTGAGCAAGGTGTAGATCTTGTCTAATACCTATTTGGTTTATTGAACGGTATCTGTGCTAATTTCAAACTCTGGTTTTATGCATCACCCCACCTCTCCTTTCCCCTTAAGCTGACATAAGTGTGTTTTCTAAATGTGAGACACTGTTCTGTTCTGTAATTCATTTCTTGTGCAGCCATATTTACCCTCCCTCTATAAGTGATATCTTATGATATGTTTCTTTTTCTGTTTGACTTATTTCAAGTAGTATTATCGGACCTAAATCCACTCTTTATCCTTCTACTAGCCTTATTACATTGATTTCATGGTGAAGAGATATTCCATTGTACATAAGTACCACATCTTCTTTATCCATTGTTCTCTTTCCTGGGATATTTAAGGTGTACTGAAGTTGAGGTTCTTGTAAACAGAGTAGCCCTAAACTGTGGTGTGCTTGTGTCTTGTTGATTTTTAGACTTCCCTAGATATACTCCCATGATTGGAAGTGTCCTATGCTCTGTAGCTCTGTTTTTTAGATGATTTAGGAACCACCATACACTTCTCCAGAGTGGCTCTCGGCAGTTCACACACTGCCCATCAGCGTATAAAGGCTCCCTGTTCTCCATGGCCTGTCCTGCATTTCTGGTTTTTACAATTTTTTAGGATGGCCCTTTTGACCGGTGGGAAGTGAGACTTCTTTGTTGTGCACATTTGCATTGCTTGCTTGCTTCGTTGCCCATAAAGTGCGTATGCGTTTTTTCCTGGATATAATCAGGAAAAAACGCATACGCCCTTTTGGGCCAACTGCATCATTGTCCAAATTCTGCCGCTTTTCATGTGCATTAAAGACGAGTCCAATCTATCTCTTGAAATCTGTTTCTTGCAATTCTGTCTTGCATTCAGATCCTCTTCTTTGCCTTACCTCAACATATTTTTGGACATTAGTTTTCATTTATAACTCTGCAGGTTTGTGAATTGCAGTGACCCTGAGCTCCATTTTTTAAGTTGCTCTTTTGTGAGCTGGCCTCAAACCCGCAGGATTGCTTCAGGCCCTATTTTGGCTCCGGCGAGGCAGGCTGAGCCTTTCTTTAATTCTTATTCTTAATGGGAAATTAGAGTGATATGTGCCCGTCCAAACCCCTACAACTATTCTCTCATTGGTTCCCCCTCTTCCCGTTCATCCTCCTCACAATTTGCAAAATGTGTGAAACACAAGTTTAAATGTGCTGATTCTCCAAGTGGGGAGATTCTAAGTAACGTGGCTGGAATGGTGAACAGGAGCACCAGGAGAGGATAAATGAGGTGCATTTTAGACACATCTCCCGATCACATGGTGTACAGTCCTCTGGGTTTTCCATGCATGTTTTAGCTGTAGGAAGATCCCTTGAACCTGCAGATTTGGGACCCATTGAATGGGTACCAGGTAGTATTACTTTAAAGGGTGTGCATTTCCTCACCCAACCTCACATTTCTCTTAGCGCAAACAGTTTCCAGCCTTATGTCTCATCCTGCTGTGGGTCTAGATGTGTTCAATCCATGTTGCATCACCGTCCCTGAGGAAAAGTTGTAAGAGGTTTTCTCTGTCTCTCTGTCGTTTATTTTATTCAATTTATTACTATATTGGTTACAGCTGATTTTCAAAGCTCTGTTTCTTGCTGCTGTACATCCACTTGATTCACGTACAGAGAGTCATCAATAAATTCTTTTTCAGATTCTTACCAGTCGTATATATTCTTTTCCGGTGACTTGAGTGTGCTGAGTGCAGTTCTTTTAGCTACCGTGTAGGCCTTGTTGATTATCAGTTTGGTATTTGGAATGGTATCTTTGCTAATTTCAACCTCCTGGATGATGCCTCACCCTTCCCCACCTTTCCCGTTTAGCAGCCTTATGCGTGTTTTCTACATATTTGACTATGTTTTTGTTTTGTAATCTATTTCATGTGTAGCCATTTTGGATTCCACCTTTAAGTGATATCTTATGATATGTGTCTTTTTCTTTTTGAATTCTGTCACTTAGAATGATCATACGTAACTCCTCCGGAGTTGTTACAACTGGCCATATTTCATTGATTTCCAGGCTGAATAATATTCCACTCTACCTAAGTACCACATCTCTATCCATTTTTTCCCTCCAGAGACATTTAAGTTATATCCTAGTCGAGGATCTTTTAAACAGAGAGGGGGTAAACATTGGGGTGCCTGTGTCCTCTCGATTTTTGTTTTTCCCAAGATATACGCCCATGAGTGCAAGTGCCCTATGCTCTGTAGCTCATTTTTTAGATGCTTTAGTAAACACAATACACTTCTCCAGAATGGCCGTTGGCAATATACATTTCCACTATAAGTCTCACAGGGCTCCCTCTTCTCGTTGCCCTGTCCTGCATTTCTGTTGTTTACGCTTTATGAGGATGGCTCTTCTGACTGATGTGAAGTGATATCTTTTGTAGTATTGACTTCCAGTGCCCACCTGTTTGGTTGGCTAAAAAAGTGTATGCCCTTTTCTTGAATATATACAGAAAAGAACGCATACACCCTTTTTGGCCAACTGCAATGTTGGCAATGTTCAGCTCCTTTTCTTGTGCTTAATGGCGAGTCCTTTCTACCTCCTCAAATCCCTTTCCTGCCATTCTCCCTTGCTTACAAGTCCTTTTCTCTGACTTTCCTCAAGACATTTTTCAGTGATGGATATTTTCAACTCTGCAGTTTTGTGAATTTTACTGCCCCTGAGTTCCATTGTTCAACTTGTGTTTATGGGAACTGGCCACAAAGCAGCGGGATTTCCTCAAGCCCTATACTGTTTCCATGGGCAACCCTAGCCTTTGGTCAATTCGTCTTCCTGATTGGAAATTAGAGTGATATGTGCCTGTCTGAACACCTAGGACTTGTCTCTCATTGTTCCTCATCCTTCCGCTTCATCCTCTGGACAAATTCCAAACTGTACGCAACAGGATGTTGACAGTGCTGACATCTCCAAGTGGGGAGACTGTTAGTAAAGACGCTGGAGGGGTGAACCCGAGCACCAGGAGATGAGGAGATGAGATGCCTTTTCCAAACTCTTCCCGATCAGACGGTATACCATCCTCTGGGTGTGACAGACATGTTTTAGCAGTAGGAAGAGTCCCATTCATGTAAGGAGAACACCAGGGCTTTTTCAAAATCAGTGTCTCCCCGAAACCCAAACTGGGGAAGTTTTTAAGCTACGGCTACACATATGTTCATTAAGGGTCTTGGGAAGTAGGCAGAGTCCAAACTTTAGATGATTGAAGTCTTCAGGGTCAGAAGCACTCACCACCAGCTTCCCTTAGGCTACACTTTAACTATCATTGATAGATGATGTCAATAAAAATATCTATTCTTTTTCAGATTATTTCCCCTTATAGGTTATTGCAAAATGTTGAGTGTAGTTCCCTGTGCTATACAGTAGTTCCTTGTTGATGATCTATTTTATACATAGCAGTGTGTATGTGTTAATTCCAAACTGTTAATTTATCCCTCCTCCCACCTTTCCCCTTTGGTAATAATAAATTATAAGATTTTATACTTCTCAGAAATGGGGGAGCTGAAAGAGAGGTATCATTTTCAATGGAAAAGCATTTAAAACAAGATTGAAGGTTTAACCAAGATTATTAGATGTACATCCTTGGAAAGAAATCACTTCGTTTCTCTAATATTGACCTGACAAATAAGACAAACCTTTTCACTGAACTTGCTTATAAAAAGTGATGGAAATATCAAATGGAAGTGTTAGAAACATCTTATTTTACCCGAGCCTTATACACTGTTCTATGTTAACTACAGTTTGGCTCACACATCTGTTCATTGAGGTTACAATAGTCTCAATTTCTGTTACTGATCCTCCAGAGTGGACCCCAACAAGTGTCTCCCTGCCCAGTGTCATTGGGGCCAACAGATCGAGACTGAGTTTGGTTCACAAGCAAAGGAAACTTTATATTTTGATCAGAGAATGGAGAGGTGAGAGCATGCACTACCCCGTGGGCTGTGGGCTGGGCTGCTGTGTAGAGATCCTGTCAGAGTCAGTGGGAGGGAGGGAGGCAGCGGAGCTCTCGAGGGCCGGGTTGGCTGTAGCTCAGGCTCTATATCGTGGAGTCTGCACTGGGCCCCAGGAGCTGAGGTGTCGACCCAGCCATTCTGCACTAGGAAATCTGGTCTGAAGTGCCGGGTGTGGAACCTCTGCATGCGGGACCCTAGTAGCACGTGAAATTAGACAAAGCACAAAGGATAAAAAAGGTTAGACTTGACTTTATTGCCCAGATTCTATTTTTATCTCCCAGGGATTTTTAATGGGCTTTGCTGGGGACAAACCCCTCCTCTGCCTTTTGTCCCGTTCCTCATTCTTGGAGTGCTGAGGGTGCAGACCCTTCTTCTGTAACTGCTGAGTGCTGAGTTGGGAGCCCTCATACCCTGGGGCGAGGGTCAGAGCTTCTCCCCAGCAGCCTCCCAGTGACGTTGATTGTCCCCAGGACCCCTGCCTCCCTGCTCGTCCACCTGAGCACCAGCATTGGAAGTGTTATAGATTCTAATGACCTTTAAGGGTCCAGGAAAGAGATGTGCAGAGACGCTGTGGGGGCCGGTTTCACCCCGCCCCACATTTGTTCGGCCACCTTAGGCTGACCGTTTCTGCCAGCCTAGATGCTCTGACCAGTAGTCTGCGCTTTCTTCAATTAGGCCCCTGAATTAACGTACAAACAGCACCAGGTGTCAGAGCCCTGCCCGCTCAACTCCCAGACAGTCCAGGGTCAGTGGTGATAAGGACCATGATGGCTACTGAGTCAACAGCCTTTTGAAGTAAACAGGAGTCCAGCCGGTCTTATTGGCCACCATCATCACGGTGTCTGTAGGCTTTTCTATGGTGACAGTGTGGTATACTGTTCCCCCGCCAAGATTATTAGCTCCCCTCTGGGTGCAGTAAGTCCTGCAAGCAGTAGTCTACTCTTTTGGGACACACTCTTGTTGTTTTATGAGAGAAACTCCAGGTCAAGTGATGTTCACACGAGTCGTCATGGTGCCCTGTTGCCCCCGGTTATCTCTCTGGATGTTGGAGTTGGAGGGCCTCCTCACTCGAGGTCGGTGTGCCCACGGAGCGAACCCTGCAACTTCAGGGCATGGTTGGTGGTTAGGATCACCACGTGGGGTCCTTTTCCCTTAGGAGGGAGGTGGCCTTTTGGGCTGCTGATTTCCAGGTTTTTAGATACCGCCAGTATCTTGGCCAGATGTGGCAGTGGGCCAAGCCCCTTGGTGACCGTAGTTTATCCTACCTGGATGGCATTCTTGCATTGTTCCATTTCAAGTGGTCCCAGTTTTTGCACTAATTCTCCAATGGCGATTCACCTTTCACCGGGAATGTAAAGGTCAAAGGGTTTAGCTAAATTAGGGAGTTCCAGGGCAAGGGTCTGAATT
This sequence comes from Stenella coeruleoalba, assembly GCF_951394435.1. Taxonomy (NCBI): domain Eukaryota; kingdom Metazoa; phylum Chordata; class Mammalia; order Artiodactyla; family Delphinidae; genus Stenella; species Stenella coeruleoalba. Next base: position 48,970 of record NW_027646138.1, read on the forward strand.
GACTGCTCTTTCCATTCTTGAAAGGCCACTTCTGGATTCTATTCAAAAGGATCATCATCTTTTCCTTTCAGTGTTTCATATAGAGGCCCAGCTAGTAGACTGTAGTTAGGGATCCAGAAGCAGCAAACCCTGGCCTCCCCAGGAACCCCTAAGCTGTCTTCTAGTTTTAGAAAGGGGTAAGGCTGAAAATGGTTTCTTCCCTTTCCTGGGATGGGCTTCTCTGACCTTCTGTGAGAATGAAGCCCAGGCAGGTCACCGCAGTCTGTGATATTTGAGCTTTTTCTTGGACAACTTCTATCCTTTATTGGCTTGGTAGTTCAGAGGCCTCCTTAGTAGGGCTGGCGATCAGAATGTCGTCTGCATATTGAAGGAGGGTTTCCTTTTCCAGAGGTAGAACTTTTAGGTCTTTAGCTAAGCTTTCCCCAAAGACGGTGTGGGAATTTTTGCACCCTTGGGTCCAGACGGCCCGGAAGTATTGTTTTAGTTGTATGTTGAGTCCTGCCACTCACAAGCCAAAATTTCTTGTGACTCTGGGACTAATGGAATACAAAAGAAGGCATCATTGAAGACTAATACAGAATACCATGTCCTGGTGGTTGGTAGAATGACCAGCAGGGTGTAGGAATTAGGAGCAACTGGAGGTATATCCTCGGTGGCTTCACTGACTGTCCTGACATCCTTTACCAGGTCCCCAGCAGCCCATGGGGCTCTCGTGGTCAGACCAATCGCAGAATATGGAGCTCACCTGGGCAGGTACCCCACCCCCACCCCAGCCCACGGGGCTCTCGTGGTCAGGCCCCTCCCAGGATACAGAGCTACCCTTGCAGGTACCGTGGCAGGGCTGGGCACACAGGAACCGTGCACATAGCCCTCATTGCAGAGCACCCCCAGCTCACCTGTCGCTCAGAGCTGACACAGAGCACCTCAGAGCAGGACTTGAACTAACAAACAGCAGCTGCGACAGGTCTGTGACCCTGGGCATCACTCCGTGAGGCCTCCCTCCACCTGGTCTTCCAGAGACTTCCACTGCACCCGGGGCACCAGGCCTCTGTCTCCAACCACCACCCACCCCTCCTCTCCCTGACTCCTGGGTTCCTCTCATTAGGAGAGGGTTTTCTTGAAGTTGTCTCCCACTCATGGGCCAGATAAAATGATTAGAAAACAAGCCAAAGCTGCAGCCCCTTGTCTATCCTGACTCTCAGGAGCCCACACCTGTTCCTCGGACCTGGCCGGTTCAGCAAGTTCCATTTTCTGCAACTGTGAGCCCCTGAGGGGTGATGATTGGCTGACCTGGGCAGCCTTACCGTGCCGGCCAGCCCTCCCCAGGTGTGCCTGGGTTGAGATCAATATAAATACCACTCCAGGCAGCAAGAGCCCCTGCAGCCGTGCCTGACGCCATTTTCTCTGCCCTGTCAGCAGTCTCGGGGCTGGGCTGGTGGGAGGGAGTGAGAGGCCACGGCTTTGTGGGTGGCCCAGTGTGAGTGGGGCTCTGCTGGACTTTCTGCAGCAGTTGCCAGGCTGCCACCTGCTAAAGAAGAGGATGTGTCACCCATACCTGCTGCTGGAATTTCTCCCTGGGCAGAGGTGAGGAAGGAAAAAAGCAGTGGGGGCAGGGACAGGACGGGTATCTCAGGCAGGGAAATGGAAATCTTCCAGAAGAGCACCCAGGGCCAGGACCATCCTGGCTGGCCTGCAGGCACCAAGTCGGCCGGCATGCTGTCACTCGTGTGGCTCTATGGCCCTTCCTCTAGGCTTTCAAGTCCTTGTATATATTCAGGTGTTTTACCTGGGACGGGTGGGAATAGTTCAGCAGCAACTGGCCTGGGGCTCAGCTCACGTTTACTCACAGATGCCTCGGCACGGTGCCCCAGCTTTGCAATGAGGACGCTTGTTGCGTGGGGGCTGCTGGCTGAATGGGAGACGATTCCCCACCACTGACCAACTTCAGAATTGTTTACAACTGGAGCAAGTGCCCTGATACGGTTTTCCTCTGTGTAACTGGTGGGTTCTGTGTTTTTTTCTCTTTTTCGTTTTTGGTTCAAGGTAGATTTTATTCCTCTTTTTTGTATTTACAGATATAAGCATGGAAATAATTTATTCATATAAATACATGTATGTGCAGGGAATAATTGTTTTTTCTGTTTTATTTTTTAAATTTTATTTCTTTTTAATTTTGAATTTTATTTTATATTTTTATACAGCAGGTTCTTATTGGTTATCTATTTTATACATATAAATGTATACATGCCAATCCCAGTCTCTCAACTCCTCTCACCACCACCCCCCCAACAGCTTTCCCCCCTTGTTGTCCATACGTTTGTTGTCTACATCTGTTGCTCTATTTATGCCTTGCAAAATGGTTAATCTGTACAGTTTTTCTAGGTTCCACATATATGCATGAATATACAAGATTTGTTTTTCTCTTTCTGACTTACTTCACTCTGTATGACAGTCTCTAGATCCATCGACGTCTCTACAAATGACCCAATTTCATTCCTTTTCATGGCTTAGTAATATTCCATTTTATATATGTACCACAGCTTTATGCATTCGTCTGTCTGTGGGCATTTAGGTTGCTTCCATTACCTCGATATTATAAATAGTGATGCAATGAACATTGCGGTGAATGACTCTTTTTGATTTATGGTTTTGTCTGGGTATATGTCCAGTACTGGGATTGCTGTATCATATGGTAATTCTATTGTTAGTTTCTTAAGAAATTCCATATTGTTCTCCATAATGACTGTATCAATTTATATTCCCAACAATAGTGGAAGAGGGTTCCTTTTCTCCACACCCTTTCCAGCATTTTTTGTTTGTAGATTTTCTATGATGCCTATTCTACAAGGTGTGAGGTGATACCCCATTGTTGAATCCATTTCGTTGAGCAAGGGGTAGGTCTTGTGTATTACATATTTGGCTTATGGAACGGTATCTGTGCTAATTTCAAACTCTGCTTTTATGCAGCACCCCAACTCACCTTCCCCCTTAAGAAAGCATAAGTTGGTTTTCTAAATTTGAGACCCTGTTCTCTTTTGTAATTCAGTTCATGTGTAGCCAAGTTTACATTCCGTGTATTAGTGATATCTTATGATGTTTCTTTTTCTGTGTGACTTATTTCAGTTAGAATCATCGTACCTGAATCCACTCATTATGCTGCCACGGGCCTGATGACATAGATTTCATTGCTGAGTGATACTGCATTGTACGTAAGTACCACAAGTTCTTTATCCATTTTTCACTTTCTGTGATATTGAACTTGTACGGTAAACGAGGTTCTTGTAAACAGAGGCGTCCCAAACTTTGGGGTGGCTGTGTCTTTTTGATTTTAATTTCCCTAAGCTATAGGACCATAAGTGGAAGTGCCCTAGGCTCTGTTGCTTTGTTTTTTAGATGTTTCAGGAAACACCATACACTTCTCCCGAGTGTCTGTTGGCAATTTACATCCCGCCCATCAGCATAACAAGGCTCCCAGTTCTCCATGGCCTGTCCTGCCTTTCTGGATTTTACACTTTTTTCAGATGGCCCTTTTGACCGGGGGGAAGTGAGACTTCATTGTAGTGCAGATTTCCTTTGCAAGCTTGCTTGGTTGGCCAAAAAGGGCGTATGCGTTTTTTCCTGAATATATTCAGGAAAAAACGCATACGCCCTTTTTGGCCAAGTGCATCATTGTGGACATTCTGCCTCTTTTCCTATGCTTTCAATGCAATTCCAGTCTACCTCCTGAAATCGGTTTCCTGCAATTCTGCCCCGCTTCCAAGTCCTCTTGGCAGCCTTACTTCAGTATATGTTTGGACGATAGCTGTCATTTATACCTCTGCAGGTTTGTGAATTAAAGTGCCCCTGAGCTCCTTTCTTCAACTCGCTTTCTTTTGAGCTGGCCGCAACACCGCAGGATGGCTTCAGGCCCTAATCTGGTAACGGCACGGCACGCTGAGCGTTTGGTTAATTCCTCTTCCTGGTGGGAAATGAGAGTTAAATTTGCCCGTCCAGACACCTCCAGCTAGTCTCTCATTGGTTCTCCCTATTCCTGTTCATCTTCCGCAGAAATTGCAAACTGGGCCAAACAGGAGGTTAAAGGGACTGACTCTCCAAGTGGGGAGAGTGTTAGTAAAGCGTCTGGAATGTTGCACCCGAGTACCAGGGGAGGAAAACTGAGACGTATTTGAACACGTCTCCCGTTGACACGGTTGATTATACTCTGGGTTCCACATGCATGTTTTAGCTGAAGGAAGAATACCTTAAACCTGGAGAGTTGAGACCCGTGTAAAGGGTACCATGCAATATGACTTCAAAGGGTCTTCATTTGCTCACCGAACCTCTCCAATCCTATCACTGCTGCGTTTATGCCCCTGTACACACGCTTGATTCTCTTTTGGAGACATAGCAATCCATAGGTTTTAAGATACTTACTAGTCAGGTACATTCTTAGGCGTTTAATATGCGGTGTTGAGTCCATTTCGTTGATCAAGGAGTAGCTCTTGTCTATTCCATATTTGGCTTAAGGAACTTTATCTGTGCTCATTTCAATCTCTGGTTTTATGCAGCACCCCAACTCACCTTTCCCTTTAAGCAAGCAGAAGTTGGTTTTCTAAATTTGAGACCCTGTTCTGTTTTGGAATTCAGTTCCTGTGTAGCGAAGTTTACATTCCGTGTATTACTGATATCTTATGATGTTTCTTTTTCTGTGTAACTTATTTCAGTTAGAATCTTCGTACCTGAATCCACTCATTATGCTGCTACGTGCCTGATGACATAGATTTCATTGCTGAGTGATACTGCATTGTACCTAAGTACCACAAGTTCTTTATCCATTTTTCACTTTCTGTGATATTGAACTTGTACTGTAAACGAGGTTCTTGTAAACAGAGGCGTCCCAAACTTTGGGGTGGCTGTGTCTTTTTGATTTTAATTTCCCTAAGCTATAGGACCATAAGTGGAAGTGCCCTAGGCTCTGTTGCTTTGTTTTTTAGATGTTTCAGGAAACACCATACACTTCTCCCGAGTGTCTGTTGGCAATTTACATCCCGCCCATCAGCATAACAAGGATCCCAGTTCTCCATGGCCTGTCCTGCCTTTCTGGATTTTACACTTTTTTCAGATGGCCCTTTTGACCGGGGGGAAGTGAGACTTCATTGTAGTGCAGATTTCCTTTGCAAGCTTGCTTGGTTGGCCAAAAAGGGCGTATGCGTTTTTTCCTGAATATATTCAGGAAAAAACGCATACGCCCTTTTTGGCCAAGTGCATCATTGTGGACGTTCTGCCTCTTTTCCTATGCTTTCAATGCAATTCCAGTCTACCTCCTGAAATCGGTTTCCTGCAATTCTGCCCCGCTTTGAAGTCCTCTTGGCAGCCTTAATTCAGTATATTTTTGGACGATAGCTGTCATTTATAACTCTGCAGGTTTGTGAATTACAGTGCCCCTGAGCTCCTTTCTTCAACTCGCTTTCTTTTGAGCTGGCCGCAACACCGCAGGATGGCTTCAGCCCTAATCTGGTTCCGGCACGGCACGCTGAGCCTTTGGTTATTTCCTCTTCCTGGTGGGAAATGAGAGTTAAATGTGCCCGTCTAGACACCTCCAGCTAGTCTCTCATTGGTTCTCCCTATTCCTGTTCATCTTCCCCAGAAATTGCAAACTGGGCCAAACAGGAGGTTAAAGGCGCTGACCCTCCAAGTGGGGAGAGTGTTAGTAAAGTGTCTGGAATGTTGCACCCGAGTACCAGGGGAGGAAAACTGAGAAATATTTAAACACGTCTCCCGTTCACACGGTTGATCATACTCTGGGTTCCACATGCATGTTTTAGCTGAAGGAAGAATACCTTAAACCTGGAGAGTGGAGACCCGTGGAATGGGTACCATGCAATATGACTTCAAAGGGTCTTCATTTGCTCACCGAACCTCTCCAATCCTATCACTGCTGCGTTTATGCCCCTGTACACATGCTTGATTCTCTTTCAGAGACATAGCAATCCGTAGGTTTTAAGATACTTACTAGTCAGGTACATTCTTAGGCGTTTAATATGGGCTGTTGAGTCCATTTCGTTGAACAAGGAGTAGCTCTTGTCTATTCCATATTTGGCTTAAGGAACTTTATCTGTGCTCATTTCAATCTCTGGTTTAATGCAACACCCCAACTCACCTTTCCCCTTAAGCAAGCAGAAGTTGGTTTTCTAAATTTGAGACCCTGTTCTGTTTTGGAATTCAGTTCCTGTGTAGCCAAGTTTACATTCCGTGTATTAGTGATATCTTATGATGTTTCTTTTTCTGTGTGACTTATTTCAGTTAGAATCATCGTACCTGAATCCACTCATTATGCTGCTACGGGCCTGATGACATAGATTTTTTTGCTGAGTGATATTGCTTTGTAAGTAAATACCACAACTTTTTATCCATTTTTCACTTTCTGCGATGTTGAACTTGTACTGTAAACGAGGTTCTTGTAAACAGAGGCGTCCCAAACTTTGGGGTGGCTGTGTCTTTTTGATTTTAATTTCCCTATGCAATAGGACCATAAGTGGAAGTGCCCTAGGCTCTGTTGCTTTGTTTTTTAGATGTTTCAGGAAACACCATACACTTCTCCCGAGTGTCTGTTGGCAATTTACATCCCGCCCATCAGCATAACAAGGCTCCCAGTTCTCCATGGCCTGTCCTGCCTTTCTGGATTTTACACTTTTTTCAGATGGCCCTTTTGACCGGGGGGAAGTGAGACTTCATTGTAGTGCAGATTTCCTTTGCAAGTTTGCTTGGTTGGCCAAAAAGGGCGTATGCGTTTTTTCCTGAATATATTCAGGAAAAAACGCATACGCCCTTTTTGGCCAAGTGCATTATTGTGGACGTTCTGCCTCTTTTCCTATGCTTTCAATGCAATTCCAGTCTACCTCCTGAAATCGGTTTCCTGGCATTCTGCCCCGCTTTCAAGTCCTCTTGGCAGCCTTACTTCAGTATATTTTTGGACAATAGCTGTCATTTATAACTCTGCAGGTTTGTGAATTACAGTGCCCCTGACCTCCTTTCTTCAACTCATTTTCTTTTGAGCTGGCCGCAACACCGCAGGATGGCTTCAGGCCCTACTCTGGTTCCAGCACGGCACGCTGAGCCTTTGGTTATTTCCTTGTCCTGGTGGGAAATGAGAGTTAAATTTGCCCGGCCAGACACCTCCAGCTAGTCTCTCATTGCTTCTCCCTATTCCTGTTCATCTTACGCAGAAATTGCAAACTGGGCCAAACAGGAGGTTAAAGGCGCTGACCCTCCAAGTGGGGAGAGTGTTAGTAAAGCGTCTGGAATGTTGCACCCGAGTACCAGGGGAGGAAAACTGAGACATATTTAAACACGTCTCCCGTTCACATGGTTGATCATACTCTGGGTTCCACATGCATGTTTTAGCTGAAGGAAGAATACCTTAAACCTGGAGAGTTGAGACCCATGGAATGGGTACCATGCAATATGACTTCAAAGGGTCTTCATTTGCTCACCGAACCTCTCCAATCCTATCACTGCTGCGTTTATGCCCCTGTACACATGCTTGATTCTCTTTCGGAGACATAGCAATCCATACGTTTTAAGATACTTATTAGTCAGGTACATTCTTAGGCGTTTAATATGCGGTGCTGAGTCCATTTCATTGAGCAAGGTGTAGCTCTTGTCTATTCCATATTTGGCTTAAGGAACTTTATCTGTGCTCATTTCAATCTCTGGTTTTATGCAGCACCCCAACTCACCTTTCCCCTTAAGCAAGCATAAGTTGGTTTTCTAAATTTGAGACCCTGTTCTGTTTTGGAATTCAGTTCCTTTGTAGCCAAATTTACATTCCGTGTATTAGTGATATCTTATGATGTTTCTTTTTCTGTGTGACTTATTTCAGTTAGAATCATCGTACCTGAATCCACTCATTGTGCTGCTACGGGCCTGATGACATAGATTTCATTGCTGAGTGATACTGCATTGTACGTAAGTACCACAAGTTCTTTATCCATTTTTCAATTTCTGTGATATTGAAAATGTACGGTAAATGAGGTTCTTGTAAACACAGGCGTCCCAAACTTTGGGGTGGCTGTGTCTTTTTGATTTTAATTTCCCTAAGCTATAGGACCATAAGTGGAAGTGCCCTAGGCTCTGTTGCTTTGTTTTTTAGATGTTTCAGGAAACACCATACACTTCTCCCGAGTGTCTGTTGGCAATTTACATCCCGCCCATCAGCATAACAAGGCTCCCAGTTCTCCATGGCCTGTCCTGCCTTTCTGGATTTTACACTTTTTTCAGATGGCCCTTTTGACCGGGGGGAAGTGAGACTTCATTGTAGTGCAGATTTCCTTTGCAAGCTTGCTTGGTTGGCCAAAAAGGGCGTATGCGTTTTTTCCTGAATATATTCAGGAAAAAACGCATACGCCCTTTTTGGCCAAGTGCATCATTGTGGACGTTCTGCCTCTTTTCCTATGCTTTCAATGCAATTCCAGTCTACCTCCTGAAATCGGTTTCCTGCAATTCTGCCCCGCTTTCAAGTCCTCTTGGCAGCCTTACTTCAGTATATGTTTGGACGATAGCTGTCATTTATAACTCTGCAGGTTTGTGAATTACAGTGCCCCTGAGCTCCTTTCTTCAACTCGCTTTCTTTTGAGCTGTCCGCAACACCGCAGAATGGCTTCATCCCTAATCTGGTTTCGGCAAGGCACACTGAGCCTTTGGTTATTTCCTCTTCCTGGTGGGAAATGAGAGTTAAATTTGCCCGTCCAGACACCTCCAGCTAGTCTCTCATTGGTTCTCGCTATTCCTGTTCATCTTCCGCAGAAATTGCAAACTGGGCCAAACTGGAGGCTAAAGGGACTGACTCTCCAAGTCGGGAGAGTGTTAGTAAAGCGTCTGGAATGTTGCACCCGAGTACCAGGGTACGAAAACTGAGACATATTTGAACACGTCTCCCAATCACATGGTTGATCATACTCTAGGTTCCACATGCATGTTTTAGTTGAAGGAAGAATACCTTAAACCTGGGTAGTTGAAACCCGTGGAATGGGTACCATGCAATATGACTTCAAAGGGTCTTCATTTGCTCACCGAACCTCTCCAATCCTATCACTGCTGCGTTTATGCCCCTGTACACATGCTTGATTCTCTTTCGGAGACATAGCAATCCATAGGTTTTAAGATACTTACTAGTCAGGTACATTCTTAGGTGTTTAATATGGGGTGTTGAGTCCATTTCGTTGAGCAAGGAGTAGCTCTTGTCTATTCCATATTTGACTTAAGGAACTTTATCTGTGCTCATTTCAATCTCTGGTTTTATGCAGCACCCCAACTCACCTTTCCCCTTAAGCAAGCATAAGTTGGTTTTCTAAATTTGAGACCCTGTTCTGTTCTGTAATTCAGTTCCTGTGTAGCCAAGTTTACATTCCGTGTATTACTGATATCTTATGATGTTTCTTTTTCTGTGTGACTTATTTCAGTTAGAATCATCATACCTGAATCCACTCATTGTGCTGGTAAGGGCCTGATGACATAGATTTCATTGCTGAGTGATATTGCTTTGTAAGTAAATACCACAACTTCTTTATCCATTTTTCACTTTCTGCGATGTTGAACTTGTACTGTAAATGAGGTTCTTGTAAACAGAGGCGTCCCAAACTTTGGGGTGGCTGTGTCTTTTTGATTTTAATTTCCCTAAGCTATAGGACCATAAGTGGAAGTGCCCTAGGCTCTGTTGCTTTGTTTTTTAGATGTTTCAGGAAACACCATACACTTCTCCCGAGTGTCTGTTGGCAATTTACATCCCGCCCATCAGCATAACAAGGCTCCCAGTTCTCCATGGCCTGTCCTGCCTTTCTGGATTTTACACTTTTTTCAGATGGCCCTTTTGACCGGGGGGAAGTGAGACTTCATTGTAGTGCAGATTTCCTTTGCAAGCTTGCTTGGTTGGCCAAAAAGGGCGTATGCGTTTTTTCCTGAATATATTCAGGAAAAAACGCATACGCCCTTTTTGGCCAAGTGCATCATTGTGGACGTTCTGCCTCTTTTCCTATGCTTTCAATGCAATTCCAGTCTACCTCCTGAAATCGGTTTCCTGCAATTCTGCCCCACTTTCAAGTCCTCTTGGCAGCCTTACTTCAGTATATTTTTGGACGAGAGCTGTCATTTATAACTCTGCAGGTTTGTGAATTACAGTGCCCCTGAGCTCCTTTCATCAACTCGCTTTCTTTTGAGCTGGCCGCAACACCACAGGATGGCTTCAGGCCCTAATCTGGTTCCGGCACGGCACGCTGAGCCTTTGGTTATTTCCTCTTCCTGGTGGGAAATGAGAGTTAAATTTGCCCGTCCAGACACCTCCAGCTAGTCTCTCATTGGTTCTCCCTATTCCTGTTCATCTTCCGCAGAAATTGCAAACTGGGCCAAACAGGAGGTTAAAGGCGCTGACTCTCCAAGTCGGGAGAGTGTTAGTAAAGCGTATGGAATGTTGCACCCGAGTACCAGGGGAGGAAAACTGAGACATATCTGAACACGTCTCCCGTTCACACGGTTGATTATACTCTGGGTTCCACATGCATGTTTTAGCTGAAGGAAGAATACCTTAAACCTGGAGAGTTGAGACCCGTGGAATGGGTACCATGCAATATGACTTCAAAGGGTCTTCATTTGCTCACCGAACCTCTCCAATCCTATCACTGCTGCGTTTATGCCCCTGTACACATGCTTGATTCTCTTTCGCAGACATAGCAATCCATAGGTTTTAAGATACTTACTAGTCAGGTACATTCTTAGGTGTTTAATATGGGGTGTTGATTCCATTTCGTTGAGCAAGGAGTAGCTCTTGTCTATTCCATATTTGGCTTAAGGAACTTTATCTGTGCTCATTTCAATCTCTGGTTTTATGCAGCACCCCAACTCACCTTTCCCCTTAAGCAAGCATAAGTTTGTTTTCTAAATTTGAGGCCCTGTTCTGTTTTGGAATTCAGTTCCGGTGTAGACAAGTTTACATTCCGTGTATTAGTGATATCTTATGATGTTTCTTTTTCTGTGTGACTTATTTCAGTTAGAATCATCGTACCTGAATCCACTCATTATGCTGCTACGGGCCAGATGACATAGATTTCTTTGCTGAGTGATACTGCATTGTACGTAAGTACCACAAGTTCTTTATCCATTTTTCACTTTCTGCGATGTTGAACTTGTACTGTACATGAGGTTCTTGTAAACAGAGGCGTCCCAAACTTTGGGGTGGCTGTGTCTTTTTGATTTTAATTTCCCTAAGCTATAGGACCATAAGTGGAAGTGCCCTAGGCTCTGTTGCTTTGTTTTTTAGATGTTTCAGGAAACACCATACACTTCTCCCAAGTGTCTGTTGGCAATTTACATCCCGCCCATCAGCATAACAAGGCTCCCAGTTCTCCATGGCCTGTCCTGCCTTTCTGGATTTTACACTTTTTTCAGATGGCCCTTTTGACCGGGGGGAAGTGAGACTTCATTGTAATGCAGATTTCCTTTGCAAGCTTGCTTGGTTGGCCAAAAAGGGCGTATGCGTTTTTTCCTGAATATATTCAGGAAAAACCGCATACGCCCTTTTTGGCCAAGTGCATCATTGTCGAGGTTCTGACTCTCTTCATATGTTTTCAATGCAATTCCAGTCTACCTCCTGAAATTGGTTTCCTGCAATTCTGCCTTGCTTTCATTGCCTCTTCATAGCCTTACCTCAATATATTTTTTGAAAATAGTTGGCCTTTATAACTCTGCAGGTTTTTAAATTGCAGTGGCCCTTAGCTCCATTTTTCAGCTCTTATTTTTGTGGTCTTGCCCCATAACCACAGGATTCCTTGAATCCCTATTTTTCTTCTGGGGCACTCTCTGTGCCTTTGGTTAATTCTTCTTACTGATGTGACATTAGAGTGACATGTGCCCATTGAAACCGCTACAGCTAGTTTCTCACTGGTTCCCCCTATTCCCATTCATCCTCTGCACTAACTGCAGACTGTGCAATACCAGAACTTAAAGGCATTGACTCCATGTGGGGATGTTGTTAGTAAAGCGGCTGGAATGTCGATCCGGAGCCCCAGGAGAGGAAAAATGAGGTGCGTTTTAGAAACCTTTCCCGATCATATGGTATACCAGTCACTGGGTTTCCCAAGCGTGGTTTAGCTGTAGGAAGATTCCCTTCAACCTGGAGTGTTGGGACCCTTGGACTGAGTAGCATGAAGTATTGCATTAAACTTTCGGCAGTTGCTCACCAAAGCTCACCAATCCTCTCAGCCCCAAGTGTCCAGCCTTATGTCTTATCCAGCTGTGGGTTTATATGTGGTCAATCCAGGTTGCATCACATCCCCTGAGCGAATTTTGTAAGAATTTTTCTCTCTTTCATTGTTTCAGCGTTTTGTTTTTAAAATTTATTTCTATAATGGGGTTTAGCTCATTTTCACTGCTGTGTTTGTGCCGCTCTGCACACACTTGATTCCCTTATGGAGATATATCAATACATGGGTTTTAAGATTCTTATTACTCAGATATATTTCTCTGCGGTGTATAGGGTGTGTTGAGGCCAGTTCATTGAGCAAGGTGTAGATCTTGTCTAATACCTATTTGGTTTATTGAACGGTATCTGTGCTAATTTCAAACTCTGGTTTTATGCATCACCCCACCTCTCCTTTCCCCTTAAGCTGACATAAGTGTGTTTTCTAAATGTGAGACACTGTTCTGTTCTGTAATTCATTTCTTGTGCAGCCATATTTACCCTCCCTCTATAAGTGATATCTTATGATATGTTTCTTTTTCTGTTTGACTTATTTCAAGTAGTATTATCGGACCTAAATCCACTCTTTATCCTTCTACTAGCCTTATTACATTGATTTCATGGTGAAGAGATATTCCATTGTACATAAGTACCACATCTTCTTTATCCATTGTTCTCTTTCCTGGGATATTTAAGGTGTACTGAAGTTGAGGTTCTTGTAAACAGAGTAGCCCTAAACTGTGGTGTGCTTGTGTCTTGTTGATTTTTAGACTTCCCTAGATATACTCCCATGATTGGAAGTGTCCTATGCTCTGTAGCTCTGTTTTTTAGATGATTTAGGAACCACCATACACTTCTCCAGAGTGGCTCTCGGCAGTTCACACACTGCCCATCAGCGTATAAAGGCTCCCTGTTCTCCATGGCCTGTCCTGCATTTCTGGTTTTTACAATTTTTTAGGATGGCCCTTTTGACCGGTGGGAAGTGAGACTTCTTTGTTGTGCACATTTGCATTGCTTGCTTGCTTCGTTGCCCATAAAGTGCGTATGCGTTTTTTCCTGGATATAATCAGGAAAAAACGCATACGCCCTTTTGGGCCAACTGCATCATTGTCCAAATTCTGCCGCTTTTCATGTGCATTAAAGACGAGTCCAATCTATCTCTTGAAATCTGTTTCTTGCAATTCTGTCTTGCATTCAGATCCTCTTCTTTGCCTTACCTCAACATATTTTTGGACATTAGTTTTCATTTATAACTCTGCAGGTTTGTGAATTGCAGTGACCCTGAGCTCCATTTTTTAAGTTGCTCTTTTGTGAGCTGGCCTCAAACCCGCAGGATTGCTTCAGGCCCTATTTTGGCTCCGGCGAGGCAGGCTGAGCCTTTCTTTAATTCTTATTCTTAATGGGAAATTAGAGTGATATGTGCCCGTCCAAACCCCTACAACTATTCTCTCATTGGTTCCCCCTCTTCCCGTTCATCCTCCTCACAATTTGCAAAATGTGTGAAACACAAGTTTAAATGTGCTGATTCTCCAAGTGGGGAGATTCTAAGTAACGTGGCTGGAATGGTGAACAGGAGCACCAGGAGAGGATAAATGAGGTGCATTTTAGACACATCTCCCGATCACATGGTGTACAGTCCTCTGGGTTTTCCATGCATGTTTTAGCTGTAGGAAGATCCCTTGAACCTGCAGATTTGGGACCCATTGAATGGGTACCAGGTAGTATTACTTTAAAGGGTGTGCATTTCCTCACCCAACCTCACATTTCTCTTAGCGCAAACAGTTTCCAGCCTTATGTCTCATCCTGCTGTGGGTCTAGATGTGTTCAATCCATGTTGCATCACCGTCCCTGAGGAAAAGTTGTAAGAGGTTTTCTCTGTCTCTCTGTCGTTTATTTTATTCAATTTATTACTATATTGGTTACAGCTGATTTTCAAAGCTCTGTTTCTTGCTGCTGTACATCCACTTGATTCACGTACAGAGAGTCATCAATAAATTCTTTTTCAGATTCTTACCAGTCGTATATATTCTTTTCCGGTGACTTGAGTGTGCTGAGTGCAGTTCTTTTAGCTACCGTGTAGGCCTTGTTGATTATCAGTTTGGTATTTGGAATGGTATCTTTGCTAATTTCAACCTCCTGGATGATGACTCACCCTTCCCCACCTTTCCCGTTTAGCAGCCTTATGCGTGTTTTCTACATATTTGACTATGTTTTTGTTTTGTAATCTATTTCATGTGTAGCCATTTTGGATTCCACCTTTAAGTGATATCTTATGATATGTGTCTTTTTCTTTTTGAATTCTGTCACTTAGAATGATCATACGTAACTCCTCCGGAGTTGTTACAACTGGCCATATTTCATTGATTTCCAGGCTGAATAATATTCCACTCTACCTAAGTACCACATCTCTATCCATTTTTTCCCTCCAGAGACATTTAAGTTATATCCTAGTCGAGGATCTTTTAAACAGAGAGGGGGTAAACATTGGGGTGCCTGTGTCCTCTCGATTTTTGTTTTTCCCAAGATATACGCCCATGAGTGCAAGTGCCCTATGCTCTGTAGCTCATTTTTTAGATGCTTTAGTAAACACAATACACTTCTCCAGAATGGCCGTTGGCAATATACATTTCCACTATAAGTCTCACAGGGCTCCCTCTTCTCGTTGCCCTGTCCTGCATTTCTGTTGTTTACGCTTTATGAGGATGGCTCTTCTGACTGATGCGAAGTGATATCTTTTGTAGTATTGACTTCCAGTGCCCACCTGTTTGGTTGGCTAAAAAAGTGTATGCCCTTTTCTTGAATATATACAGAAAAAAACGCATACACCCTTTTTGGCCAACTGCAATGTTGGCAATGTTCAGCTCCTTTTCTTGTGCTTAATGGCGAGTCCTTTCTACCTCCTCAAATCCCTTTCCTGCCATTCTCCCTTGCTTACAAGTCCTTTTCTCTGACTTTCCTCAAGACATTTTTCAGTGATGGATATTTTCAACTCTGCAGTTTTGTGAATTTTACTGCCCCTGAGTTCCATTGTTCAACTTGTGTTTATGGGAACTGGCCACAAAGCAGCGGGATTTCCTCAAGCCCTATACTGTTTCCATGGGCAACCCTAGCCTTTGGTCAATTCGTCTTCCTGATTGGAAATTAGAGTGATATGTGCCTGTCTGAACACCTAGGACTTGTCTCTCATTGTTCCTCATCCTTCCGCTTCATCCTCTGGACAAATTCCAAACTGTACGCAACAGGATGTTGACAGTGCTGACATCTCCAAGTGGGGAGACTGTTAGTAAAGACGCTGGAGGGGTGAACCCGAGCACCAGGAGATGAGGAGATGAGATGCCTTTTCCAAACTCTTCCCGATCAGACGGTATACCATCCTCTGGGTGTGACAGACATGTTTTAGCAGTAGGAAGAGTCCCATTCATGTAAGGAGAACACCAGGGCTTTTTCAAAATCAGTGTCTCCCCGAAACCCAAACTGGGGAAGTTTTTAAGCTACGGCTACACATATGTTCATTAAGGGTCTTGGGAAGTAGGCAGAGTCCAAACTTTAGATGATTGAAGTCTTCAGGGTCAGAAGCACTCACCACCAGCTTCCCTTAGGCTACACTTTAACTATCATTGATAGATGATGTCAATAAAAATATCTATTCTTTTTCAGATTATTTCCCCTTATAGGTTATTGCAAAATGTTGAGTGTAGTTCCCTGTGCTATACAGTAGTTCCTTGTTGATGATCTATTTTATACATAGCAGTGTGTATGTGTTAATTCCAAACTGTTAATTTATCCCTCCTCCCACCTTTCCCCTTTGGTAATAATAAATTATAAGATTTTATACTTCTCAGAAATGGGGGAGCTGAAAGAGAGGTATCATTTTCAATGGAAAAGCATTTAAAACAAGATTGAAGGTTTAACCAAGATTATTAGATGTACATCCTTGGAAAGAAATCACTTCGTTTCTCTAATATTGACCTGACAAATAAGACAAACCTTTTCACTGAACTTGCTTATAAAAAGTGATGGAAATATCAAATGGAAGTGTTAGAAACATCTTATTTTACCCGAGCCTTATACACTGTTCTATGTTAACTACAGTTTGGCTCACACATCTGTTCATTGAGGTTACAATAGTCTCAATTTCTGTTACTGATCCTCCAGAGTGGACCCCAACAAGTGTCTCCCTGCCCAGTGTCATTGGGGCCAACAGATCGAGACTGAGTTTGGTTCACAAGCAAAGGAAACTTTATATTTTGATCAGAGAATGGAGAGGTGAGAGCATGCACTACCCCGTGGGCTGTGGGCTGGGCTGCTGTGTAGAGATCCTGTCAGAGTCAGTGGGAGGGAGGGAGGCAGCGGAGCTCTCGAGGGCCGGGTTGGCTGTAGCTCAGGCTCTATATCGTGGAGTCTGCACTGGGCCCCAGGAGCTGAGGTGTCGACCCAGCCATTCTGCACTAGGAAATCTGGTCTGAAGTGCCGGGTGTGGAACCTCTGCATGCGGGACCCTAGTAGCACGTGAAATTAGACAAAGCACAAAGGATAAAAAAGGTTAGACTTGACTTTATTGCCCAGATTCTATTTTTATCTCCCAGGGATTTTTAATGGGCTTTGCTGGGGACAAACCCCTCCTCTGCCTTTTGTCCCGTTCCTCATTCTTGGAGTGCTGAGGGTGCAGACCCTTCTTCTGTAACTGCTGAGTGCTGAGTTGGGAGCCCTCATACCCTGGGGCGAGGGTCAGAGCTTCTCCCCAGCAGCCTCCCAGTGACGTTGATTGTCCCCAGGACCCCTGCCTCCCTGCTCGTCCACCTGAGCACCAGCATTGGAAGTGTTATAGATTCTAATGACCTTTAAGGGTCCAGGAAAGAGATGTGCAGAGACGCTGTGGGGGCCGGTTTCACCCCGCCCCACATTTGTTCGGCCACCTTAGGCTGACCGTTTCTGCCAGCCTAGATGCTCTGACCAGTAGTCTGCGCTTTCTTCAATTAGGCCCCTGAATTAACGTACAAACAGCACCAGGTGTCAGAGCCCTGCCCGCTCAACTCCCAGACAGTCCAGGGTCAGTGGTGATAAGGACCATGATGGCTACTGAGTCAACAGCCTTTTGAAGTAAACAGGAGTCCAGCCGGTCTTATTGGCCACCATCATCACGGTGTCTGTAGGCTTTTCTATGGTGACAGTGTGGTATACTGTTCCCCCGCCAAGATTATTAGCTCCCCTCTGGGTGCAGTAAGTCCTGCAAGCAGTAGTCTACTCTTTTGGGACACACTCTTGTTGTTTTATGAGAGAAACTCCAGGTCAAGTGATGTTCACACGAGTCGTCATGGTGCCCTGTTGCCCCCGGTTATCTCTCTGGATGTTGGAGTTGGAGGGCCTCCTCACTCGAGGTCGGTGTGCCCACGGAGCGAACCCTGCAACTTCAGGGCATGGTTGGTGGTTAGGATCACCACGTGGGGTCCTTTTCCCTTAGGAGGGAGGTGGCCTTTTGGGCTGCTGATTTCCAGGTTTTTAGATACCGCCAGTATCTTGGCCAGATGTGGCAGTGGGCCAAGCCCCTTGGTGACCGTAGTTTATCCTACCTGGATGGCATTCTTGCATTGTTCCATTTCAAGTGGTCCCAGTTTTTGCACTAATTCTCCAATGGCGATTCACCTTTCACCGGGAATGTAAAGGTCAAAGGGTTTAGCTAAATTAGGGAGTTCCAGGGCAAGGGTCTGAATTGACTGCTCTTTCCATTCTTGAAAGGCCACTTCTGGATTCTATTCAAAAGGATCATCATCTTTTCCTTTCAGTGTTTCATATAGAGGCCCAGCTAGTAGACTGTAGTTAGGGATCCAGAAGCAGCAAACCCTGGCCTCCCCAGGAACCCCTAAGCTGTCTTCTAGTTTTAGAAAGGGGTAAGGCTGAAAATGGTTTCTTCCCTTTCCTGGGATGGGCTTCTCTGACCTTCTGTGAGAATGAAGCCCAGGCAGGTCACCGCAGTCTGTGATATTTGAGCTTTTTCTTGGACAACTTCTATCCTTTATTGGCTTGGTAGTTCAGAGGCCTCCTTAGTAGGGCTGGCGATCAGAATGTCGTCTGCATATTGAAGGAGGGTTTCCTTTTCCAGAGGTAGAACTTTTAGGTCTTTAGCTAAGCTTTCCCCAAAGACGGTGTGGGAATTTTTGCACCCTTGGGTCCAGACGGCCCGGAAGTATTGTTTTAGTTGTATGTTGAGTCCTGCCACTCACAAGCCAAAATTTCTTGTGACTCTGGGACTAATGGAATACAAAAGAAGGCATCATTGAAGACTAATACAGAATACCATGTCCTGGTGGTTGGTAGAATGACCAGCAGGGTGTAGGAATTAGGAGCAACTGGAGGTATATCCTCGGTGGCTTCACTGACTGTCCTGACATCCTTTACCAGGTCCCCAGCAGCCCATGGGGCTCTCGTGGTCAGACCAATCGCAGAATATGGAGCTCACCTGGGCAGGTACCCCACCCCCACCCCAGCCCACGGGGCTCTCGTGGTCAGGCCCCTCCCAGGATACAGAGCTACCCTTGCAGGTACCGTGGCAGGGCTGGGCACACAGGAACCGTGCACATAGCCCTCATTGCAGAGCACCCCCAGCTCACCTGTCGCTCAGAGCTGACACAGAGCACCTCAGAGCAGGACTTGAACTAACAAACAGCAGCTGCGACAGGTCTGTGACCCTGGGCATCACTCCGTGAGGCCTCCCTCCACCTGGTCTTCCAGAGACTTCCACTGCACCCGGGGCACCAGGCCTCTGTCTCCAACCACCACCCACCCCTCCTCTCCCTGACTCCTGGGTTCCTCTCATTAGGAGAGGGTTTTCTTGAAGTTGTCTCCCACTCATGGGCCAGATAAAATGATTAGAAAACAAGCCAAAGCTGCAGCCCCTTGTCTATCCTGACTCTCAGGAGCCCACACCTGTTCCTCGGACCTGGCCGGTTCAGCAAGTTCCATTTTCTGCAACTGTGAGCCCCTGAGGGGTGATGATTGGCTGACCTGGGCAGCCTTACCGTGCCGGCCAGCCCTCCCCAGGTGTGCCTGGGTTGAGATCAATATAAATACCACTCCAGGCAGCAAGAGCCCCTGCAGCCGTGCCTGACGCCATTTTCTCTGCCCTGTCAGCAGTCTCGGGGCTGGGCTGGTGGGAGGGAGTGAGAGGCCACGGCTTTGTGGGTGGCCCAGTGTGAGTGGGGCTCTGCTGGACTTTCTGCAGCAGTTGCCAGGCTGCCACCTGCTAAAGAAGAGGATGTGTCACCCATACCTGCTGCTGGAATTTCTCCCTGGGCAGAGGTGAGGAAGGAAAAAAGCAGTGGGGGCAGGGACAGGACGGGTATCTCAGGCAGGGAAATGGAAATCTTCCAGAAGAGCACCCAGGGCCAGGACCATCCTGGCTGGCCTGCAGGCACCAAGTCGGCCGGCATGCTGTCACTCGTGTGGCTCTATGGCCCTTCCTCTAGGCTTTCAAGTCCTTGTATATATTCAGGTGTTTTACCTGGGACGGGTGGGAATAGTTCAGCAGCAACTGGCCTGGGGCTCAGCTCACGTTTACTCACAGATGCCTCGGCACGGTGCCCCAGCTTTGCAATGAGGACGCTTGTTGCGTGGGGGCTGCTGGCTGAATGGGAGACGATTCCCCACCACTGACCAACTTCAGAATTGTTTACAACTGGAGCAAGTGCCCTGATACGGTTTTCCTCTGTGTAACTGGTGGGTTCTGTGTTTTTTTCTCTTTTTCGTTTTTGGTTCAAGGTAGATTTTATTCCTCTTTTTTGTATTTACAGATATAAGCATGGAAATAATTTATTCATATAAATACATGTATGTGCAGGGAATAATTGTTTTTTCTGTTTTATTTTTTAAATTTTATTTCTTTTTAATTTTGAATTTTATTTTATATTTTTATACAGCAGGTTCTTATTGGTTATCTATTTTATACATATAAATGTATACATGCCAATCCCAGTCTCTCAACTCCTCTCACCACCACCCCCCCAACAGCTTTCCCCCCTTGTTGTCCATACGTTTGTTGTCTACATCTGTTGCTCTATTTATGCCTTGCAAAATGGTTAATCTGTACAGTTTTTCTAGGTTCCACATATATGCATGAATATACAAGATTTGTTTTTCTCTTTCTGACTTACTTCACTCTGTATGACAGTCTCTAGATCCATCGACGTCTCTACAAATGACCCAATTTCATTCCTTTTCATGGCTTAGTAATATTCCATTTTATATATGTACCACAGCTTTATGCATTCGTCTGTCTGTGGGCATTTAGGTTGCTTCCATTACCTCGATATTATAAATAGTGATGCAATGAACATTGCGGTGAATGACTCTTTTTGATTTATGGTTTTGTCTGGGTATATGTCCAGTACTGGGATTGCTGTATCATATGGTAATTCTATTGTTAGTTTCTTAAGAAATTCCATATTGTTCTCCATAATGACTGTATCAATTTATATTCCCAACAATAGTGGAAGAGGGTTCCTTTTCTCCACACCCTTTCCAGCATTTTTTGTTTGTAGATTTTCTATGATGCCTATTCTACAAGGTGTGAGGTGATACCCCATTGTTGAATCCATTTCGTTGAGCAAGGGGTAGGTCTTGTGTATTACATATTTGGCTTATGGAACGGTATCTGTGCTAATTTCAAACTCTGCTTTTATGCAGCACCCCAACTCACCTTCCCCCTTAAGAAAGCATAAGTTGGTTTTCTAAATTTGAGACCCTGTTCTCTTTTGTAATTCAGTTCATGTGTAGCCAAGTTTACATTCCGTGTATTAGTGATATCTTATGATGTTTCTTTTTCTGTGTGACTTATTTCAGTTAGAATCATCGTACCTGAATCCACTCATTATGCTGCCACGGGCCTGATGACATAGATTTCATTGCTGAGTGATACTGCATTGTACGTAAGTACCACAAGTTCTTTATCCATTTTTCACTTTCTGTGATATTGAACTTGTATGGTAAACGAGGTTCTTGTAAACAGAGGCGTCCCAAACATTGGGGTGGCTGTGTCTTTTTGATTTTAATTTCCCTAAGCTATACGACCATAAGTGGAAGTGCCCTAGGCTCTGTTGCTTTGTTTTTTAGATGTTTCAGGAAACACCATACACTTCTCCCGAGTGTCTGTTGGCAATTTACATCCCGCCCATCAGCATAACAAGGCTCCCAGTTCTCCATGGCCTGTCCTGCCTTTCTGGATTTTACACTTTTTTCAGATGGCCCTTTTGACCGGGGGGAAGTGAGACTTCATTGTAGTGCAGATTTCCTTTGCAAGCTTGCTTGGTTGGCCAAAAAGGGCGTATGCGTTTTTTCCTGAATATATTCAGGAAAAAACGCATACGCCCTTTTTGGCCAAGTGCATCATTGTGGACGTTCTGCCTCTTTTCCTATGCTTTCAATGCAATTCCAGTCTACCTCCTGAAATCGGTTTCCTGCAATTCTGCCCCGCTTTCAAGTCCTCTTGGCAGCCTTACTTCAGTATATGTTTGGACGATAGCTGTCATTTATAACTCTGCAGGTTTGTGAATTACAGTGCCCCTGAGCTCCTTTCTTCAACTCGCTTTCTTTTGAGCTGGCCGCAACACCGCAGGATGGCTTCAGGCCCTAATCTGGTAACGGCACGGCACGCTGAGCGTTTGGTTAATTCCTCTTCCTGGTGGGAAATGAGAGTTAAATTTGCCCGTCCAGACACCTCCAGCTAGTCTCTCATTGGTTCTCCCTATTCCTGTTCATCTTCCGCAGAAATTGCAAACTGGGCCAAACAGGAGGTTAAAGGGACTGACTCTCCAAGTGGGGAGAGTGTTAGTAAAGCGTCTGGAATGTTGCACCCGATTACCAGGGGAGGAAAACTGAGACGTATTTGAACACGTCTCCCGTTCACACGGTTGATTATACTCTGGGTTCCACATGCATGTTTTAGCTGAAGGAAGAATACCTTAAACCTGGAGAGTTGAGACCCGTGTAAAGGGTACCATGCAATATGACTTCAAAGGGTCTTCATTTGCTCACCGAACCTCTCCAATCCTATCACTGCTGCGTTTATGCCCCTGTACACACGCTTGATTCTCTTTTGGAGACATAGCAATCCATAGGTTTTAAGATACTTACTAGTCAGGTACATTCTTAGGCGTTTAATATGGGGTGTTGAGTCCATTTCGTTGAGCAAGGAGTAGCTCTTGTCTATTCCATATTTGGCTTAAGGAACTTTATCTGTGCTCATTTCAATCTCTGGTTTTATGCAGCACCCCAACTCACCTTTCCCCTTAAGCAAGCAGAAGTTGGTTTTCTAAATTTGAGACCCTGTTCTGTTTTGGAATTCAGTTCCTGTGTGGCCAAGTTTACATTCCGTGTATTAGTGATATCTTATGATGTTTCTTTTTCTGTGTGACTTATTTCAGTTAGAATCATCGTACCTGAATCCACTCATTGTGCTGCTAAGGGACTGATGACATAGATTTCATTGCTGAGTGATATTGCTTTGTAAGTAAATACCACAGCTTCTTTATCCATTTTTCACTTTCTGTGATGTTGAACTTGTACTGTAAACGAGGTTCTTGTAAAGAGAGGCATCCCAAACTTTGGGGTGGCTGTTGCTTTTTGATTTTAATTTCCCTATGCTATAGGACCATAAGTGGAAGTGCCCTAGGCTCTGTTGCTTTGTTTTTTAGATGTTTCAGGAAACACCATACACTTCTCCCGAGTGTCTGTTGGCAATTTACATCCCGCCCATCAGCATAACAAGGCTCCCAGTTCTCCATGGCCTGTCCTGCCTTTCTGGATTTTACACTTTTTTCAGATGGCCCTTTTGACCGGGAGGAAGTGAGACTTCATTGTAGTGCAGATTTCATTTGCAAGCTTGCTTGGTTGGCCAAAAAGGGCGTATGCGTTTTTTCCTGAATATATTCAGGAAGAAACGCATACGCCCTTTTTGGCCAAGTGCATCATTGTGGACATTCTGCCTCTTTTCTTATGCTTTCAATGCAATTCCAGTCTACCTCCTGAAATCGGTTTCCTGCAATTCTGCCCCGCTTTCAAGTCCTCTTGGCAGCCTTACTACAGTATATTTTTGGACGATAGCTGTCATTTATAACTCTGCAGGTTTGTGAATTACAGTGCCCCTGAGCTCCTTTCTTCAACTCGCTTTCTTGTGACCTGGCCGAAACACTGCAGGATGGCTTCAGGCCCTAATCTGGTTCCGGCACGACACGCTGACCTTTGGTTAATTCCTCTTCCTGGTGGGAAATGAGAGTTAAATTTGCCCGTCCAGACACCTCCAGCTAGTCTCTCATTGGTTCTCCCTATTCCTGTTCATCTTCCGCAGAAATTGCAAACTGGACCAAACAGGAGGTTAAAGGCGCTGACTCTCCAAGTGGGGAGAGTGTTAGTAAAGCATCTGGAATGTTGCACACGAGTACCAGGGGAGGAAAACTGAGACATATTTAAACACGTCTCCCGTTCACATGGTTGATCATACTCTGGGTTCCACATGCATGTTTTAGCTGAAGGAAGAATACCTTAAACCTGGAGAGTTGAGACCCGTGGAATGGGTACCATGCAATATGACTTCAAAGGGTCTTCATTTGCTCACCGAACCTCTCCAATCCTATCACTGCTGCGTTTATGCCCCTGTACACACGTTTGATTCTCTTTCAGAGACATAGCAATCCATCGGTTTTAAGATACTTACTAGTCAGGTACATTCTTAGGCGTTTAATATGGGGTGTTGAGTCCATTTCGTTGAGCAAGGAGTAGCTCTTGTCTATTCCATATTTGGCTTAAGGAACTTTATCTGTGCTCATTTCAATCTCTGGTTTTATGCAGCACCCCAACTCACCTTTCCCCTTAAGCAAGCATAAGTTGGTTTTCTAAATTTGAGACCCTGTTCTGTTTTGGAATTCAGTTCCTGTGTAGCCAAGTTTACATTCCGTGTATTAGTGATATCTTATGATGTTTCTTTTTCTGTGTGACTTATTTCAGTTAGAATCATCGTACCTGAGTCCACTCATTATGCTGCTACGGGCCAGATGACATACATTTCATTGCTGAGTGATACTGCATTGTACGTAAGTACCACAAGTTCTTTATCCATTTTTCACTTTCTGTGATATTGAACTTGTACTGTAAATGAGGTTCTTGTAAAAAGAGGCGTCCCAAACTTTGGGGTGGCTGTGTCTTTTTGATTTTAATTTCCCTATGCTATAGGACCATAAGTGGAAGTGCCCTAGGCTCTGTTGCTTTGTTTTTTAGATGTTTCAGGAAACACCATACACTTCTCCCGAGTGTCTGTTGGCAATTTACATCCCGCCCATCAGCATAACAAGGCTCCCAGTTCTCCATGGCCTGTCCTGCCTTTCTGGATTTTACACTTTTTTCAGATGACCCTTTTGACCGAAGGGAAGTGAGACTTCATTGTAGTGCAGATTTCCTTTGCAAGCTTGCTTGGTTGGCCAAAAAGGGCGTATGCGTTTTTTCCTGAATATATTCAGGAAAAAACGCATACGCCCTTTTTGGCCAAGTGCATCATTGTGGACCTTCTGCCTCTTTTCCTATGCTTTCAATGCAATTCCAGTCTACCTCCTGAAATCGGTTTCCTGCAATTCTGCCCCGCTTTCAAGTCCTCTTGGCAGCCTTACTTCGTATATTTTTGGACGATAGCTGTCATTTATAACTCTGCAGGTTTGTGAATTACAGTGCCCCTGAGCTCCTTTCTTCAACTCGCTTTCTTTTGAGCTGGCCGCAACACCGCAGGATGGCTTCAGGCCCTAATCTGGTTCCGGCACGGCATGCTGAGCCTTTGGTTAATTCCTCTTCCTGGTGGGAAATGAGAGTTAAATTTGCCCGTCCAGAAACCTCCAGCTAGTCTCTCATTGGTTCTCCCTATTCCTGTTCATCTTCCGCAGAAATTGCATACTGGGCGAAACAGGAGGTTAAAGGCGCTGACTCTCCAAGTGGGGACAGTGTTAGTAAAGCATCGGGAATGTTGCACCCGAGTACCAGGGGACGAAAACTGAGACATATTGGAACACATCGCCCTATCACACGGTTGATCATATTCTGGGTTCCACATGCATGTCTTAGCTGAACGAAGAATACCTTAAACCTGGAGAGTTGAGACCCGTGGAATGGGTACCATGCAATATGACTTCAAAGGGTCTTCATTTGCTCACCGAACCTCTCCAATCCTATCACTGCTGCGTTTATGCCCCTGTACACATGCTTGATTCTCTTTTGGAGACATAGCAATCCATCGGTTTTAAGATACTTACTAGTCAGGTACATTCTTAGTTGTTTAATATGGGGTGTTGAGTCATTTCGTTGAGCAAGGAGTAGCTCTTGTCTATTCCATATTTGGCTTAAGGAACTTTATCTGTGCTCATTTCAATCTCTGGTTTTATGCAGCACCCCAACTCACCTTTCCCCTTAAGCAAGCATAAGTTGGTTTTCTCAATTTGAGACCCTGTTCTGTTTTGTAATTCAGTTCCTCTGTAGCCAAGTTTACATTCCATGTATTAGTGATATTTATTGATGTTTCTTTTTCTGTGTGACTTATTTCAGTTCGAATCACCATACCTGAATCCACTCATTGTGCTGCTACGGGCCTGATGACATAGATTTCATTGCTGAGTGATACTGCATTGTATGTGAGTACCAAAACTTCTTTATCCATTTTTCACTTTCTGTGATATTGAACTTGTACTGTAAACGAGGTTGTTGTAAACAGAGGCGTCCCAAACTTTGGGGTGGCTGTTTCTTTTTGATTTTAATTTCCCTATGCTATAGGACCATAAGTGGAAGTGCCCTAGGCTCTGTTGCTTTGTTTTTTAGATGTTTCAGGAAACACCATACACTTCTCCCGAGTGTCTGTTGGCAATTTACATCCCGCCCATCAGCATAACAAGGCTCCCAGTTCTCCATGGCCTGTCCTGCCTTTCTGGATTTTACACTTTTTTCAGATGGCCCGTTTGACAGGGAGGAAGTGAGACTTCATTGTAGTGCAGATTTCCTTTACAAGCTTGCTTGGTTGGCCAAAAAGTTCATATATGATTTTTCCTGAATATATTCAGGAAAAAACGCATACGCTCTTTTTGGCCAAGTGCATCATTGTTGACGTTCTGCCTCTTTTCCTATGCTTTCAATGCAAATCCAGTCTACCTCCTGAAATCGGTTTCCTGCAATTCTGCCCCGCTTTCAAGTCCTCTTGGAAGCCTTACTTCAGTATATTTTTGGACAATAGCTGTCATTTATAACTCTGCAGGTTTGTGAATTACAGTGTCCCTGAGCTCCTTTCTTCAACTCGCTTTCTTGTGAGTTGGCCGCAACACCGCAGGATGGCTTCAGGCCCTAATCTGGTTCCGGCACGGCACGTTGAGCCTTTGGTTATTTCCTCTTCCTGGTGGGAAATGAGAGTTAAATTTGCCCGTCCAGACACCTCCAGCTAGACTCTCATTGGTTCTCCCTATTCCTGTTCATCTTCCGCAGAAATTGCAAACTGGGCCAAACAGGAGGTTAAAGGCGCTGACTCTCCAAGTGGGGAGAGTGTTATTAAAGCGTCTGGAATGTTGCACCCGAATACCAGGGGAGGAAAACTGAGACATATTTGAACACGTCTCCCGTTCACACGGTTGATCATACTCTGGGTTCCACATGCATGTTTTAGCTGAAGGAAGAATACCTTAAACCTGGAGAGTTGAGACCCGTGTAATGGGTACCATGCAATATGACTTCAAAGGGTCTTCATTTGCTCACCGAACCTCTCCAATCCTATCACTGCTGCGTTTATGCTCCTGTACACACGCTTGATTCTCTTTTGGAGACATAGCAATCCATAGGTTTTAAGATACTTACTAGTCAGGTACATTCTTAGGCGTTTAATATGTGGTGTTGAGTCCATTTCGTTGAACAAGGAGTAGCTCTTGTCTATTCCATATTTGGCTTAAGGAAGTTTATCTGTGCTCATTTCAATCTCTGGTTTTATGCAGCACCCCAACTCACCTTTCCCCTTAAGCAAGCAGAAGTTGGTTTTCTAAATTTGAGACCCTGTTCTGTTTTGGAATTCAGTTCCTGTGTAGCCAAGTTTACATTCCGTGTACTAGTGATATCTTATGATGTTTCTTTTTCTGTGTGACTTATTTCAGTTTGAATCATCATACCTGAATCCACTCATTGTGCTGCTAAGGGACTGATGACATAGATTTCATTCCTGAGTGATATTGCTTTGTAAGTAAATACCACAGCTTCTTTATCCATTTTTCACTTTCTGTGATGTTGAACTTGTACTGTAAACGAGGTTCTTGTAAAGAGAGGCATCCCAAACTTTGGGGTGGCTGTTGCTTTTTGATTTTAATTTCCCTATGCTATAGGACCATAAGTGGAAGTGCCCTAGGCTCTGTTGCTTTGTTTTTTAGATGTTTCAGGAAACACCATACACTTCTCCCGAGTGTCTGTTGGCAATTTACATCCCGCCCATCAGCATAACAAGGCTCCCAGTTCTCCATGGCCTGTCCTGCCTTTCTGGATTTTACACTTTTTTCAGATGGCCCTTTTGACCGGGAGGAAGTGAGACTTCATTGTAGTGCAGATTTCCTTTGCAAGCTTGCTTGGTTGGCCAAAAAGGGCGTATGCGTTTTTTCCTGAATATATTCAGGAAGAAACGCATACGCCCTTTTTGGCCAAGTGCATCATTGTGGACGTTCTGCCTCTTTTCTTATGCTTTCAATGCAATTCCAGTCTACCTCCTGAAATCGGTTTCCTGCAATTCTGCCCCGCTTTCAAGTCCTCTTGGCAGCCTTACTACAGTATATTTTTGGACGATAGCTGTCATTTATAACTCTGCAGGTTTGTGAATTACAGTGCCCCTGAGCTCCTTTCTTCAACTCGCTTTCTTGTGACCTGGCCGAAACACTGCAGGATGGCTTCAGGCCCTAATCTGGTTCCGGCACGACACGCTGACCTTTGGTTAATTCCTCTTCCTGGTGGGAAATGAGAGTTAAATTTGCCCGTCCAGACACCTCCAGCTAGTCTCTCATTGGTTCTCCCTATTCCTGTTCATCTTCCGCAGAAATTGCAAACTGGACCAAACAGGAGGTTAAAGGCGCTGACTCTCCAAGTGGGGAGAGTGTTAGTAAAGCATCTGGAATGTTGCACACGAGTACCAGGGGAGGAAAACTGAGACATATTTAAACACGTCTCCCGTTCACATGGTTGATCATACTCTGGGTTCCACATGCATGTTTTAGCTGAAGGAAGAATACCTTAAACCTGGAGAGTTGAGACCCGTGGAATGGGTACCATGCAATATGACTTCAAAGGGTCTTCATTTGCTCACCGAACCTCTCCAATCCTATCACTGCTGCGTTTATGCCCCTGTACACACGTTTGATTCTCTTTCAGAGACATAGCAATCCATCGGTTTTAAGATACTTACTAGTCAGGTACATTCTTAGGCGTTTAATATGGGGTGTTGAGTCCATTTCGTTGAGCAAGGAGTAGCTCTTGTCTATTCCATATTTGGCTTAAGGAACTTTATCTGTGCTCATTTCAATCTCTGGTTTTATGCAGCACCCCAACTCACCTTTCCCCTTAAGCAAGCATAAGTTGGTTTTCTAAATTTGAGACCCTGTTCTGTTTTGGAATTCAGTTCCTGTGTAGCCAAGTTTACATTCCGTGTATTAGTGATATCTTATGATGTTTCTTTTTCTGTGTGACTTATTTCAGTTAGAATCATTGTACCTGAGTCCACTCATTATGCTGCTACGGGCCAGATGACATACATTTCATTGCTGAGTGATACTGCATTGTACGTAAGTACCACAAGTTCTTTATCCATTTTCACTTTCTGTGATATTGAACTTGTACTGTAAATGAGGTTCTTGTAAAAAGAGGCGTCCCAAACTTTGGGGTGGCTGTGTCTTTTTGATTTTAATTTCCCTATGCTATAGGACCATAAGTGGAAGTGCCCTAGGCTCTGTTGCTTTGTTTTTTAGATGTTTCAGGAAACACCATACACTTCTCCCGAGTGTCTGTTGGCAATTTACATCCCGCCCATCAGCATAACAAGGCTCCCAGTTCTCCATGGCCTGTCCTGCCTTTCTGGATTTTACACTTTTTTCAGATGACCCTTTTGACCGAAGGGAAGTGAGACTTCATTGTAGTGCAGATTTCCTTTGCAAGCTTGCTTGGTTGGCCAAAAAGGGCGTATGCGTTTTTTCCTGAATATATTCAGGAAAAAACGCATACGCCCTTTTTGGCCAAGTGCATCATTGTGGACCTTCTGCCTCTTTTCCTATGCTTTCAATGCAATTCCAGTCTACCTCCTGAAATCGGTTTCCTGCAATTCTGCCCCGCTTTCAAGTCCTCTTGGCAGCCTTACTTCGTATATTTTTGGACGATAGCTGTCATTTATAACTCTGCAGGTTTGTGAATTACAGTGCCCCTGAGCTCCTTTCTTCAACTCGCTTTCTTTTGAGCTGGCCGCAACACCGCAGGATGGCTTCAGGCCCTAATCTGGTTCCGGCACGGCATGCTGAGCCTTTGGTTAATTCCTCTTCCTGGTGGGAAATGAGAGTTAAATTTGCCCGTCCAGAAACCTCCAGCTAGTCTCTCATTGGTTCTCCCTATTCCTGTTCATCTTCCGCAGAAATTGCATACTGGGCGAAACAGGAGGTTAAAGGCGCTGACTCTCCAAGTGGGGACAGTGTTAGTAAAGCATCGGGAATGTTGCACCCGAGTACCAGGGGACGAAAACTGAGACATATTGGAACACATCGCCCTATCACACGGTTGATCATATTCTGGGTTCCACATGCATGTCTTAGCTGAACGAAGAATACCTTAAACCTGGAGAGTTGAGACCCGTGGAATGGGTACCATGCAATATGACTTCAAAGGGTCTTCATTTGCTCACCGAACCTCTCCAATCCTATCACTGCTGCGTTTATGCCCCTGTACACATGCTTGATTCTCTTTTGGAGACATAGCAATCCATCGGTTTTAAGATACTTACTAGTCAGGTACATTCTTAGTTGTTTAATATGGGGTGTTGAGTCATTTCGTTGAGCAAGGAGTAGCTCTTGTCTATTCCATATTTGGCTTAAGGAACTTTATCTGTGCTCATTTCAATCTCTGGTTTTATGCAGCACCCCAACTCACCTTTCCCCTTAAGCAAGCATAAGTTGGTTTTCTCAATTTGAGACCCTGTTCTGTTTTGTAATTCAGTTCCTCTGTAGCCAAGTTTACATTCCATGTATTAGTGATATTTATTGATGTTTCTTTTTCTGTGTGACTTATTTCAGTTCGAATCACCATACCTGAATCCACTCATTGTGCTGCTACGGGCCTGATGACATAGATTTCATTGCTGAGTGATACTGCATTGTATGTGAGTACCAAAACTTCTTTATCCATTTTTCACTTTCTGTGATGTTGAACTTTTACTGTAAACGAGGTTGTTGTAAACAGAGGCGTCCCAAACTTTGGGGTGGCTGTGTCTTTTTGATTTTAATTTCCCTATGCTATAGGACCATAAGTGGAAGTGCCCTAGGCTCTGTTGCTTTGTTTTTTAGATGTTTCAGGAAACACCATACACTTCTCCCGAGTGTCTGTTGGCAATTTACATCCCGCCCATCAGCATAACAAGGCTCCCAGTTCTCCATGGCCTGTCCTGCCGTTCTGGATTTTACACTTTTTTCAGATGGCCCGTTTTACAGGGAGGAAGTGAGACTTCATTGTAGTGCAGATTTCCTTTGCAAGCTTGCTTGGTTGGCCAAAAAGTTCATATATGATTTTTCCTGAATATATTCAGGAAAAAACGCATACGCTCTTTTTGGCCAAGTGCATCATTGTTGACGTTCTGCCTCTTTTCCTATGCTTTCAATGCAATTCCAGTCTACCTCCTGAAATCGGTTTCCTGCAATTCTGCCCCGCTTTGAACTCCTCTTGGCAGGCTTACTTCAGTATACTTTTGGACGATAGCTGTCATTTATAACTCTGCAGGTTTGTGAATTACAGTGTCCCTGACCTCTTTTATTCAACTCGCTTTCTTGTGAGCTTGCCGCAACACCGCAGGATTGCTTCAGGCCCTAATCTGGTTCCGGCACGGCACGCTGAGCCTTTGGTTAATTCCTCTTCCTGGTGGGAAATGAGAGTTAAATTTGCCCGTCCAGACACCTCCAGCTAGTCTCTCATTGGTTGTCCCTATTCCTGTTCATCTTCCCCAGAAATTGCAAACTGGGCTAAACAGGAGGTTAAAGGCACTGACTCTCCAAGTGGGGAGAGTGTTAGTAAAGCGTCTGGAATGTTGCACTGAAGTACCAGGGGACGAAAACTGAGACATATCTGAACACGTCTCCTGATCACACGGTTGATCATAATCTGGGTTCCACATGCATGTTTTAGCTGAAGGAAGAATACCTTAAACCTGGAGAGTTGAGACCCGTGGAATGGGTACCATGCAATATGGCTTCAAAGGGTCTTCATTTGCTCACCGAACCTCTCCAATCCTATCACTGCTGCATTTATGCCCCTGTACACACGCTTGATTCTCTTTTGGAGACATAGCAATCCATCGGTTTTAAGATACTTACTAGTCAGGTACATTCTTAGGCGTTTAATATGGGGTGTTGAGTCCATTTGGTTGAGCAAGGAGTAGATCTTGTCTATTCCATATTTGGCTTAAGGAAATTTATCTGTGCTCATTTCAATCTCTGGTTTTATGCCGCACCACAAGTCACCTTTCTCCTTAAGCAAGCATAAGTTGCTTTTCTAAATTTGAGACCCTGTTCTGTTTTGTAATTCAGTTCCTCTGTAGCCAAGTTTACATTCAGTGTATTAGTGATATTTTTTGATGTTTCTTTTTCTGTGTGACTTATTTCAGTTAGAATCACCATACCTGAATACACTCATTGTGCTGCTAAGGGCCTGATGACATAGATTTCATTGCTGAGTGATATTGCTTTGTAAGTAAATACCACAACTTCTTTATCCATTTTTCACTTACTGCGATATTGAACTTGTACTGTAAACGAGGTTCTTGTAAACAGAGGCGTCCCAAACTTTGGGGTGGCTGTGTCTTTTTGATTTTAATTTCCCTAAGCTATAGGACCATAAGTGGAAGTGCCCTAGGCTCTGTTGCTTTGTTTTTTAGATGTTTCAGGAAACACCATACACTTCTCCCGAGGTGCTGTTGGCAATTCACATCCTGCCCATCAGCATAACAAGGCTCCCAGTTCTGCATGGCCTGTCCTCGCTTTCTGGATTTTACACTTTTTTCAGATGGCCCTTTTGCCTGGGTGGAAGTGAGACTTCATTGTAGTGCAGATTTCCTTTGCAAGCTTGCTTGGTTGGCCAAAAAGGGCGTATGCGTTTTTTCCTGAATATATTCAGGAAAACACGCATATGCACTTTTTGGCCAAGTCCATCATTGTGGACGTTCTGCCTCTTTTCCTATGCTTTCAATGCAATTCCAGTCTACCTCCTGAAATCGGTTTCCTGCAATTCTGCCCCGCTTTCAAGTCCTCTAGGCAGCCTTACTTCAGTATATTTTTTGACGATAGTTGTCATTTATAATTCTGCAGGTTTGTGAATTACAGTGCCCCTGAGCTCCTTTCTTCAACTCGCTTTCTTGTGACCTGGCCGCAACACCGCAGGATTGCTTCAGGCCCTAATCTGTTTCTGGCACGGCACGCTGAGCCTTTGGTTAATTCCTCTTCCTGGTGGGAAATGAGAGTTAAATTTGCCCGTCCAGACACCTCCAGCTAGTCTCTCATTGGTTCTCCCTATTCCTGTTCATCTTCCGCAGAAATTGCAAACTGGGCCAAACAGGAGGTTAAAGGCGCTGACTCTCCAAGTGGGGAGAGTGGTTGTAAAGCGTCTGGAATGTTGCACCCGAGTACCAGGGGAGGAAAACTGAGACATATTTGAACACGTCTCCCGTTCACACGGTTGATCATACTCTGGGTTCCACATGCATGTTTTAGCTGAAGGAAGAATACCTTAAACCTGGGTAGTTGAGACCCGTGTAATTGGTACCATGCAATATGACTTCAAAGGGTCTTCATTTGCTCACCGAACCTCTCCAATCCTATCACTGCTGCGTTTATGCCCCTGTACACACACTTGATTCTCTTTTGGAGACATAGCAATCCATAGGTTTTAAGATACTTACTAGTCAGGTACATTCTTAGGCCTTTAATATGGGGTGTTGAGTCCATTTCGTTGAGCAAGGAGTAGCTCTTGTCTATTCCATATTTGGCTTAAGGAACTTTATCTGTGCTCATTTCAATCTCTGGTTTTATGCAGCACCCCAACTCACCTTTCCCCTTAAGCAAGCATAAGTTGGTTTTCTAAATTTGAGACCCTGTTCTGTTTTGTAATTCAGTTCCTCTGTAGCCAAGTTTACATTCCGTGTATTACTGATATCTTATGATGTTTCTTTTTCTGTGTGACTTATTTCAGTTAGAATCATCATACCTGAATCCACTCATTGTGCTGCTACGGGCCAGGTGACATAGATTCCATTGCTGAGTGATATTGCATTGTACTTGAGTACCACAACTTCTTTATCCATTTTTCACTTTCTGTGATATTGAACTTGTACTGTAAACGAGGTGGTTGTAAACAGAGGCGTCCCAAACTTTGGGGTGGCTGTGTCTTTTTGATTTTAATTTCCCTAAGCTATAGGACCATAAGTGAAGTGCCCTAGGCTCTGTTGCTTTGTTTTTTAGATGTTTCAGGAAACACCATACACTTCTCCCGAGTGTCTGTTGGCAATTTACATCCCGCCCATCAGCATAACAAGGCTCCCAGTTCTCCATGGCCTGTCCTGCCTTTCTGGATTTTACACTTTTTTCAGATGGCCCTTTTGACCTGGGGGAAGTGAGACTTCATTTTAGTGCCGATTTGCTTTGCAAGCTTGCTTGGTTGGCCAAAAAGGGCGTATGCGTTTTTTCCTGAATATATTCAGGAAAAACCGCATACGCCCTTTTTGGCCAAGTGCATCATTGTCGAGGTTCTGACTCTCTTCATATGTTTTCAATGCAATTCCAGTCTACCTCCTGAAATTGGTTTCCTGCAATTCTGCCTTGTTTTCATTGCCTCTTCATAGCCTTACCTCAATATATTTTTTGAAAATAGTTGGCCTTTATAACTCTGCAGGTTTTTGAATTGCAGTGGCCCTTAGCTCCATTTTTCAGCTCTTATTTTTGTGGTCTTGCCCCATAACCACAGGATTCCTTGAAGCCCTATTTTTCTTCTGGGGCACGTTGCTGTGCCTTTGGTTAATTCTTCTTACTGATGTGACATTAGAGTGACATGTGCCCATTGAAACCGCTACAGCTAGTTTCTCACTGGTTCCCCCTATTCCCATTCATCCTCTGCACTAACTGCAGACTGTGCAATACCAGAACTTAAAGGCATTGACTCCATGTGGGGATGTTGTTAGTAAAGCGGCTGGAATGTCAATCCGGAGCCCCAGGAGAGGAAAAATGAGGTGCGTTTTAGAAACCTTTCCCGATCATATGGTATACCAGTCACTGGGTTTCCCAAGCATGGTTTAGCTGTAGGAAGATTCCCTTCAACCTGGAGTGTTGGGACCCTTGGACTGAGTAGCATGAAGTATTGCATTAAACTTTCGGCAGTTGCTCACCAAAGCTCACCAATCCTCTCAGCCCCAAGTGTCCAGCCTTATGTCTTATCCAGCTGTGGGTTTATATGTGGTCAATCCAGGTTGCATCACATCCCCTGAGCGAATTTTGTAAGAATTTTTCTCTCTTTCATTGTTTCAGCGTTTTGTTTTTAAAATTTATTTCTATAATGGGGTTTAGCTCATTTTCACTGCTGTGTTTGTGCCGCTCTGCACACACTTGATTCCCTTATGGAGATATATCAATACATGGGTTTTAAGATTCTTATTACTCAGATATATTTCTCTGCGGTGTATAGGGTGTGTTGAGGCCAGTTCATTGAGCAAGGTGTAGATCTTGTCTAATACCTATTTGGTTTATTGAACGGTATCTGTGCTAATTTCAAACTCTGGTTTTATGCATCACCCCACCTCTCCTTTCCCCTTAAGCTGACATAAGTGTGTTTTCTAAATGTGAGACACTGTTCTGTTCTGTAATTCATTTCTTGTGCAGCCATATTTACCCTCCCTCTATAAGTGATATCTTATGATATGTTTCTTTTTCTGTTTGACTTATTTCAAGTAGTATTATCGGACCTAAATCCACTCTTTATCCTTCTACTAGCCTTATTACATTGATTTCATGGTGAAGAGATATTCCATTGTACATAAGTACCACATCTTCTTTATCCATTGTTCTCTTTCCTGGGATATTTAAGGTGTACTGAAGTTGAGGTTCTTGTAAACAGAGTAGCCCTAAACTGTGGTGTGCTTGTGTCTTGTTGATTTTTAGACTTCCCTAGATATACTCCCATGATTGGAAGTGTCCTATGCTCTGTAGCTCTGTTTTTTAGATGATTTAGGAACCACCATACACTTCTCCAGAGTGGCTCTCGGCAGTTCACACACTGCCCATCAGCGTATAAAGGCTCCCTGTTCTCCATGGCCTGTCCTGCATTTCTGGTTTTTACAATTTTTTAGGATGGCCCTTTTGACCGGTGGGAAGTGAGACTTCTTTGTTGTGCACATTTGCATTGCTTGCTTGCTTCGTTGCCCATAAAGTGCGTATGCGTTTTTTCCTGGATATAATCAGGAAAAAACGCATACGCCCTTTTGGGCCAACTGCATCATTGTCCAAATTCTGCCGCTTTTCATGTGCATTAAAGACGAGTCCAATCTATCTCTTGAAATCTGTTTCTTGCAATTCTGTCTTGCATTCAGATCCTCTTCTTTGCCTTACCTCAACATATTTTTGGACATTAGTTTTCATTTATAACTCTGCAGGTTTGTGAATTGCAGTGACCCTGAGCTCCATTTTTTAAGTTGCTCTTTTGTGAGCTGGCCTCAAACCCGCAGGATTGCTTCAGGCCCTATTTTGGCTCCGGCGAGGCAGGCTGAGCCTTTCTTTAATTCTTATTCTTAATGGGAAATTAGAGTGATATGTGCCCGTCCAAACCCCTACAACTATTCTCTCATTGGTTCCCCCTCTTCCCGTTCATCCTCCTCACAATTTGCAAAATGTGTGAAACACAAGTTTAAATGTGCTGATTCTCCAAGTGGGGAGATTCTAAGTAACGTGGCTGGAATGGTGAACAGGAGCACCAGGAGAGGATAAATGAGGTGCATTTTAGACACATCTCCCGATCACATGGTGTACAGTCCTCTGGGTTTTCCATGCATGTTTTAGCTGTAGGAAGATCCCTTGAACCTGCAGATTTGGGACCCATTGAATGGGTACCAGGTAGTATTACTTTAAAGGGTGTGCATTTCCTCACCCAACCTCACATTTCTCTTAGCGCAAACAGTTTCCAGCCTTATGTCTCATCCTGCTGTGGGTCTAGATGTGTTCAATCCATGTTGCATCACCGTCCCTGAGGAAAAGTTGTAAGAGGTTTTCTCTGTCTCTCTGTCGTTTATTTTATTCAATTTATTACTATATTGGTTACAGCTGATTTTCAAAGCTCTGTTTCTTGCTGCTGTACATCCACTTGATTCACGTACAGAGAGTCATCAATAAATTCTTTTTCAGATTCTTACCAGTCGTATATATTCTTTTCCGGTGACTTGAGTGTGCTGAGTGCAGTTCTTTTAGCTACCGTGTAGGCCTTGTTGATTATCAGTTTGGTATTTGGAATGGTATCTTTGCTAATTTCAACTTCCTGGATGATGCCTCACCCCTCCCCACCTTTCCCGTTTAGCAGCCTTATGCGTGTTTTCTACATATTTGACTATGTTTTTGTTTTGTAATCTATTTCATGTGTAGCCATTTTGGATTCCACCTTTAAGTGATATCTTATGATATGTGTCTTTTTCTTTTTGAATTCTGTCACTTAGAATGATCATACGTAACTCCTCCGGAGTTGTTACAACTGGCCATATTTCATTGATTTCCAGGCTGAATAATATTCCACTCTACCTAAGTACCACATCTCTATCCATTTTTTCCCTCCAGAGACATTTAAGTTATATCCTAGTCGAGGATCTTTTAAACAGAGAGGGGGTAAACATTGGGGTGCCTGTGTCCTCTCGATTTTTGTTTTTCCCAAGATATACGCCCATGAGTGCAAGTGCCCTATGCTCTGTAGCTCATTTTTTAGATGCTTTAGTAAACACAATACACTTCTCCAGAATGGCCGTTGGCAATATACATTTCCACTATAAGTCTCACAGGGCTCCCTCTTCTCGTTGCCCTGTCCTGCATTTCTGTTGTTTACGCTTTATGAGGATGGCTCTTCTGACTGATGCGAAGTGATATCTTTTGTAGTATTGACTTCCAGTGCCCACCTGTTTGGTTGGCTAAAAAAGTGTATGCCCTTTTCTTGAATATATACAGAAAAAAACGCATACACCCTTTTTGGCCAACTGCAATGTTGGCAATGTTCAGCTCCTTTTCTTGTGCTTAATGGCGAGTCCTTTCTACCTCCTCAAATCCCTTTCCTGCCATTCTCCCTTGCTTACAAGTCCTTTTCTCTGACTTTCCTCAAGACATTTTTCAGTGATGGATATTTTCAACTCTGCAGTTTTGTGAATTTTACTGCCCCTGAGTTCCATTGTTCAACTTGTGTTTATGGGAACTGGCCACAAAGCAGCGGGATTTCCTCAAGCCCTATACTGTTTCCATGGGCAACCCTAGCCTTTGGTCAATTCGTCTTCCTGATTGGAAATTAGAGTGACATGTGCCTGTCTGAACACCTAGGACTTGTCTCTCATTGTTCCTCATCCTTCCGCTTCATCCTCTGGACAAATTCCAAACTGTACGCAACAGGATGTTGACAGTGCTGACATCTCCAAGTGGGGAGACTGTTAGTAAAGACGCTGGAGGGGTGAACCCGAGCACCAGGAGATGAGGAGATGAGATGCCTTTTCCAAACTCTTCCCGATCAGATGGTATACCATCCTCTGGGTGTGACAGACATGTTTTAGCAGTAGGAAGAGTCCCATTCATGTAAGGAGAACACCAGGGCTTTTTCAAAATCAGTGTCTCCCCGAAACCCAAACTGGGGAAGTTTTTAAGCTACGGCTACACATATGTTCATTAAGGGTCTTGGGAAGTAGGCAGAGTCCAAACTTTAGATGATTGAAGTCTTCAGGGTCAGAAGCACTCACCACCAGCTTCCCTTAGGCTACACTTTAACTATCATTGATAGATGATGTCAATAAAAATATCTATTCTTTTTCAGATTATTTCCCCTTATAGGTTATTGCAAAATGTTGAGTGTAGTTCCCTGTGCTATACAGTAGTTCCTTGTTGATGATCTATTTTATACATAGCAGTGTGTATGTGTTAATTCCAAACTGTTAATTTATCCCTCCTCCCACCTTTCCCCTTTGGTAATAATAAATTATAAGATTTTATACTTCTCAGAAATGGGGGAGCTGAAAGAGAGGTATCATTTTCAATGGAAAAGCATTTAAAACAAGATTGAAGGTTTAACCAAGATTATTAGATGTACATCCTTGGAAAGAAATCACTTCGTTTCTCTAATATTGACCTGACAAATAAGACAAACCTTTTCACTGAACTTGCTTATAAAAAGTGATGGAAATATCAAATGGAAGTGTTAGAAACATCTTATTTTACCCGAGCCTTATACACTGTTCTATGTTAACTACAGTTTGGCTCACACATCTGTTCATTGAGGTTACAATAGTCTCAATTTCTGTTACTGATCCTCCAGAGTGGACCCCAACAAGTGTCTCCCTGCCCAGTGTCATTGGGGCCAACAGATCGAGACTGAGTTTGGTTCACAAGCAAAGGAAACTTTATATTTTGATCAGAGAATGGAGAGGTGAGAGCATGCACTACCCCGTGGGCTGTGGGCTGGGCTGCTGTGTAGAGATCCTGTCAGAGTCAGTGGGAGGGAGGGAGGCAGCGGAGCTCTCGAGGGCCGGGTTGGCTGTAGCTCAGGCTCTATATCATGGAGTCTGCACTGGGCCCCAGGAGCTGAGGTGTCGACCCAGCCATTCTGCACTAGGAAATCTGGTCTGAAGTGCCGGGTGTGGAACCTCTGCATGCGGGACCCTAGTAGCACGTGAAATTAGACAAAGCACAAAGGATAAAAAAGGTTAGACTTGACTTTATTGCCCAGATTCTATTTTTATCTCCCAGGGATTTTTAATGGGCTTTGCTGGGGACAAACCCCTCCTCTGCC
Organism: Stenella coeruleoalba; assembly: GCF_951394435.1. NCBI lineage: Eukaryota > Metazoa > Chordata > Mammalia > Artiodactyla > Delphinidae > Stenella > Stenella coeruleoalba. Next base: position 88,463 of record NW_027646138.1, read on the forward strand.
TTTTGTCCCGTTCCTCATTCTTGGAGTGCTGAGGGTGCAGACCCTTCTTCTGTAACTGCTGAGTGCTGAGTTGGGAGCCCTCATACCCTGGGGCGAGGGTCAGAGCTTCTCCCCAGCAGCCTCCCAGTGACGTTGATTGTCCCCAGGACCCCTGCCTCCCTGCTCGTCCACCTGAGCACCAGCATTGGAAGTGTTATAGATTCTAATGACCTTTAAGGGTCCAGGAAAGAGATGTGCAGAGACGCTGTGGGGGCCGGTTTCACCCCGCCCCACATTTGTTCGGCCACCTTAGGCTGACCGTTTCTGCCAGCCTAGATGCTCTGACCAGTAGTCTGCGCTTTCTTCAATTAGGCCCCTGAATTAACGTACAAACAGCACCAGGTGTCAGAGCCCTGCCCGCTCAACTCCCAGACAGTCCAGGGTCAGTGGTGATAAGGACCATGATGGCTACTGAGTCAACAGCCTTTTGAAGTAAACAGGAGTCCAGCCGGTCTTATTGGCCACCATCATCACGGTGTCTGTAGGCTTTTCTATGGTGACAGTGTGGTATACTGTTCCCCCGCCAAGATTATTAGCTCCCCTCTGGGTGCAGTAAGTCCTGCAAGCAGTAGTCTACTCTTTTGGGACACACTCTTGTTGTTTTATGAGAGAAACTCCAGGTCAAGTGATGTTCACACGAGTCGTCATGGTGCCCTGTTGCCCCCGGTTATCTCTCTGGATGTTGGAGTTGGAGGGCCTCCTCACTCGAGGTCGGTGTGCCCACGGAGCGAACCCTGCAACTTCAGGGCATGGTTGGTGGTTAGGATCACCACGTGGGGTCCTTTTCCCTTAGGAGGGAGGTGGCCTTTTGGGCTGCTGATTTCCAGGTTTTTAGATACCGCCAGTATCTTGGCCAGATGTGGCAGTGGGCCAAGCCCCTTGGTGACCGTAGTTTATCCTACCTGGATGGCATTCTTGCATTGTTCCATTTCAAGTGGTCCCAGTTTTTGCACTAATTCTCCAATGGCGATTCACCTTTCACCGGGAATGTAAAGGTCAAAGGGTTTAGCTAAATTAGGGAGTTCCAGGGCAAGGGTCTGAATTGACTGCTCTTTCCATTCTTGAAAGGCCACTTCTGGATTCTATTCAAAAGGATCATCATCTTTTCCTTTCAGTGTTTCATATAGAGGCCCAGCTAGTAGACTGTAGTTAGGGATCCAGAAGCAGCAAACCCTGGCCTCCCCAGGAACCCCTAAGCTGTCTTCTAGTTTTAGAAAGGGGTAAGGCTGAAAATGGTTTCTTCCCTTTCCTGGGATGGGCTTCTCTGACCTTCTGTGAGAATGAAGCCCAGGCAGGTCACCGCAGTCTGTGATATTTGAGCTTTTTCTTGGACAACTTCTATCCTTTATTGGCTTGGTAGTTCAGAGGCCTCCTTAGTAGGGCTGGCGATCAGAATGTCGTCTGCATATTGAAGGAGGGTTTCCTTTTCCAGAGGTAGAACTTTTAGGTCTTTAGCTAAGCTTTCCCCAAAGACGGTGTGGGAATTTTTGCACCCTTGGGTCCAGACGGCCCGGAAGTATTGTTTTAGTTGTATGTTGAGTCCTGCCACTCACAAGCCAAAATTTCTTGTGACTCTGGGACTAATGGAATACAAAAGAAGGCATCATTGAAGACTAATACAGAATACCATGTCCTGGTGGTTGGTAGAATGACCAGCAGGGTGTAGGAATTAGGAGCAACTGGAGGTATATCCTCGGTGGCTTCACTGACTGTCCTGACATCCTTTACCAGGTCCCCAGTAGCCCATGGGGCTCTCGTGGTCAGACCAATCCCAGAATATGGAGCTCACCTGGGCAGGTACCCCACCCCCACCCCAGCCCACGGGGCTCTCGTGGTCAGGCCCCTCCCAGGATACAGAGCTACCCTTGCAGGTACCGTGGCAGGGCTGGGCACACAGGAACCGTGCACATAGCCCTCATTGCAGAGCACCCCCAGCTCACCTGTCGCTCAGAGCTGACACAGAGCACCTCAGAGCAGGACTTGAACTAACAAACAGCAGCTGTGACAGGTCTGTGACCCTGGGCATCACTCCGTGAGGCCTCCCTCCACCTGGTCTTCCAGAGACTTCCACTGCACCCGGGGCACCAGGCCTCTGTCTCCAACCACCACCCACCCCTCCTCTCCCTGACTCCTGGGTTCCTCTCATTAGGAGAGGGTTTTCTTGAAGTTGTCTCCCACTCATGGGCCAGATAAAATGATTAGAAAACAAGCCAAAGCTGCAGCCCCTTGTCTATCCTGACTCTCAGGAGCCCACACCTGTTCCTCGGACCTGGCCGGTTCAGCAAGTTCCATTTTCTGCAACTGTGAGCCCCTGAGGGGTGATGATTGGTTGACCTGGGCAGCCTTACCGTGCCGGCCAGCCCTCCCCAGGTGTGCCTGGGTTGAGATCAATATAAATACCACTCCAGGCAGCAAGAGCCCCTGCAGCCGTGCCTGACGCCATTTTCTCTGCCCTGTCAGCAGTCTCGGGGCTGGGCTGGTGGGAGGGAGTGAGAGGCCACGGCTTTGTGGGTGGCCCAGTGTGAGTGGGGCTCTGCTGGACTTTCTGCAGCAGTTGCCAGGCTGCCACCTGCTAAAGAAGAGGATGTGTCACCCATACCTGCTGCTGGAATTTCTCCCTGGGCAGAGGTGAGGAAGGAAAAAAGCAGTGGGGGCAGGGACAGGACGGGTATCTCAGGCAGGGAAATGGAAATCTTCCAGAAGAGCACCCAGGGCCAGGACCATCCTGGCTGGCCTGCAGGCACCAAGTCGGCCGGCATGCTGTCACTCGTGTGGCTCTATGGCCCTTCCTCTAGGCTTTCAAGTCCTTGTATATATTCAGGTGTTTTACCTGGGACGGGTGGGAATAGTTCAGCAGCAACTGGCCTGGGGCTCAGCTCACGTTTACTCACAGATGCCTCGGCACGGTGCCCCAGCTTTGCAATGAGGACGCTTGTTGCGTGGGGGCTGCTGGCTGAATGGGAGACGATTCCCCACCACTGACCAACTTCAGAATTGTTTACAACTGGAGCAAGTGCCCTGATACGGTTTTCCTCTGTGTAACTGGTGGGTTCTGTGTTTTTTTCTCTTTTTCGTTTTTGGTTCAAGGTAGATTTTATTCCTCTTTTTTGTATTTACAGATATAAGCATGGAAATAATTTATTCATATAAATACATGTATGTGCAGGGAATAATTGTTTTTTCTGTTTTATTTTTTAAATTTTATTTCTTTTTAATTTTGAATTTTATTTTATATTTTTATACAGCAGGTTCTTATTGGTTATCTATTTTATACATATGAATGTATACATGCCAATCCCAGTCTCTCAACTCCTCCCACCACCACCCCCCCAACAGCTTTCCCCCCTTGTTGTCCATACGTTTGTTGTCTACATCTGTTGCTCTATTTATGCCTTGCAAAATGGTTAATCTGTACAGTTTTTCTAGGTTCCACATATATGCATGAATATACAAGATTTGTTTTTCTCTTTCTGACTTACTTCACTCTGTATGACAGTCTCTAGATCCATCGACGTCTCTACAAATGACCCAATTTCATTCCTTTTCATGGCTTAGTAATATTCCATTTTATATATGTACCACAGCTTTATGCATTCGTCTGTCTGTGGGCATTTAGGTTGCTTCCATTACCTCGATATTATAAATAGTGATGCAATGAACATTGCGGTGAATGACTCTTTTTGATTTATGGTTTTGTCTGGGTATATGTCCAGTACTGGGATTGCTGTATCATATGGTAATTCTATTGTTAGTTTCTTAAGAAATTCCATATTGTTCTCCATAATGACTGTATCAATTTATATTCCCAACAATAGTGGAAGAGGGTTCCTTTTCTCCACACCCTTTCCAGCATTTTTTGTTTGTAGATTTTCTATGATGCCTATTCTACAAGGTGTGAGGTGATACCCCATTGTTGAATCCATTTCGTTGAGCAAGGGGTAGGTCTTGTGTATTACATATTTGGCTTATGGAACGGTATCTGTGCTAATTTCAAACTCTGCTTTTATGCAGCACCCCAACTCACCTTCCCCCTTAAGAAAGCATAAGTTGGTTTTCTAAATTTGAGACCCTGTTCTCTTTTGTAATTCAGTTCATGTGTAGCCAAGTTCACATTCCGTGTATTAGTGATACCTTATGATGTTTCTTTTTCTGTGTGACTTATTTCACTTAGAATCATCGTGCCTCAATCCACTCATTATGCTGGTACGGGCCTGGTGACATAGATTTCATTGCTGAGTGGTATTCTGTTGTACATAAGTACCGCAACTTCTTTATCCATTATTTGCTCTCTGGGATATTTAACTTGTGCCGCAGAAGAGATTATTGTAAAAAGAGCCGTCCCAAATTTTGGGGTGGCTGTGTCTTTTTTATTGTAATTTCCCTAAGCTATAGGACCATAAGTGGAAGTGCCCTAGGCTCTGTTGCTTTGTTTTTTAGATGTTTCAGGAAACACCATACACTTCTCCCGAGTGTCTGTTGGCAATTTACATCCCGCCCATCAGCATAACAAGGCTCCCAGTTCTCCATGGCCTGTCCTGCCTTTCTGGATTTTACACTTTTTTCAGATGGCCCTTTTGACCGGGGGGAAGTGAGACTTCATTGTAGTGCAGATTTCCTTTGCAAGCTTGCTTGGTTGGCCAAAAAGGGCGTATGCGTTTTTTCCTGAATATATTCTGGAAAAAACGCATACGCCCTTTTTGGCCAAGTGCATCATTGTGGACGTTCTGCCTCTTTTCCTATGCTTTCTATGCAATTCCAGTCTACCTCCTGAAATCGGTTTCCTGCAATTCTGCCCCGCTTTCAAGTCCTCTTGGCAGCCTTAGTTCAGTATATTTTTGGACGATAGCTGTCATTTATAACTCTGCAGGTTTGTGAATTACAGTGCCCCTGAGCTCCTTTCTTCAACTCGCTTTCTTGTGAGCTGGCCGCAACACCGCAGGATGGCTTCAGGCCCTAATCTGGCTCCGGCACGGCACGCTGAGCCTTTGGTTATTTCCTCGTCCTGGTGGGAAATGAGAGTTAAATTTGCCCGTCCAGACACCTCCAGCTAGTCTCTCATTGGTTCTCGCTATTCCTGTTCATCTTCCGCAGAAATTGCAAACTGGGCCAAACAGGAGGTTAAAGGGACTGACTCTCCAAGTGGGGAGAGTGTTAGTAAAGCGTCTGGAATGTTGCACCCGAGTACCAGGGGAGGAAAACTGAGACATATTTAAACACGTCTCCCGTTCACACGGTTGATCATACTCTGGGTTCCACATGCATGTTTTAGCTGAAGGAAGAATACCTTAAACCTGGAGAGTTGAGACCCGTGGAATGGGTACCATGCAATATGACTTCAAAGGGTCTTCATTTGCTCACCGAACCTCTCCAATCCTATCACTGCTGTGTTTATGCCCCTGTACACACGCTTGATTCTCTTTTGGAGACATAGCAATCCATAGGTTTTAAGATACTTACTAGTCAGGTACATTCTTAGGCGTTTAATATGGGGTGTTGAGTCCATTTCGTTGAGCAAGGAGTCGCTCTTGTCTATTCCATATTTGACTTAAGGAACTTTATCTGTGCTCATTTCAATCTCTGGTTTTATGCAGCACCCCAACTCACCTTTCCCCTTAAGCAAGCAGGAGTTGGTTTTCTAAATTTGAGAACCTGTTCTGTTTTGGAATTCAGTTCCTGTGTAGCCAAGTTTACATTCCGTGTATTAGTGATATCTTATGATGTTTCTTTTTCTGTGTGACTTATTTCAGTTAGAATCATCGTACCTGAATCCACTCATTATGCTGCTACGGGCCTGATGACATAGATTTCATTGCTGAGTGATACTGCATTGTACGTAAGTACCACAAGTTCTTTATCCATTTTTCACTTTCTGTGATATTGAACTTGTACGGTAAACGAGGTTCTTGTAAACAGAGGTGTCCCATCTTTGGGGTGGCTGTGTCTTTTTGATTTTAATTTCCCTAAGCTATAGGACCATAAGTGGAAGTGCCCTAGGCTCTGTTGCTTTGTTTTTTAGATGTTTCAGGAAACACCATACACTTCTCCCGAGTGTCTGTTGGCAATTTACATCCCGCCCATCAGCATAACAAGGCTCCCAGTTCTCCATGGCCTGTCCTGCCTTTCTGGATTTTACACTTTTTTCAGATGGCCCTTTTGACCGGGGGGAAGTGAGACTTCATTGTAGTGCAGATTTCCTTTGCAAGCTTGCTTGGTTGGCCAAAAAGGGCATATGCGTTTTTTCCTGAATATATACAGGAAAAAACGCATATGCCCTTTTTGGCCAAGTGCATCATTGTGGACGTTCTGCCTCTTTTCCTATGCTTTCAATGCAATTCCAGTCTACCTCCTGAAATCGGTTTCCTGCAATTCTGCCCCGCTTTCAAGTCCTCTTGGCAGCCTTACTTCAGTATATTTTTGGACGATAGCTGTCATTTATAACTCTGCAGGTTTGTGAATTACAGTGCCCCTGAGCTCCTTTCTTCAACTCGCTTTCTTGTGAGCTGGCCGCAACACCGCAGGATGGCTTCAGGCCCTAATCTGGTTCCGGCACGGCACGCTGAGCCTTTGGTTATTTCCTCGTCCTGGTGGGAAATGACAGTTAAATTTGCCCGTCCAGACACCTCCAGCTAGTCTCTCATTGGTTCTCCCTATTCCTGTTCATCTTCCGCAGAAATTGCAAACTGGGCCAAACAGGAGGTTAAAGGGACTGACTCTCCAAGTGGGGAGAGTTTTAGTAAGGCGTCTGGAATGTTGCACCCGAGTACCAGGGTATGAAAACTGAGACATATTTGAACACGTCTCCCGATCACATGGTTGATCATACTCTAGGTTCCACATGCATGTTTTAGCTGAAGGAAGAATACCTTAAACCTGGGTAGTTGAAACCCGTGGAATGGGTACCATGCAATATGACTTCAAAGGGTCTTCATTTGCTCACCGAACCTCTCCAATCCTATCACTGCTGTGTTTATGCCCTTGTACACATGCTTGATACTCTTTCGGAGACATAGCAATCCATAGGTTTTAAGATACTTACTAGTTAGGTACATTCTTAGGCGTTTAATATGCGGTGTTGAGTCCATTTGGTTGAGCAAGGAGTAGCTCTTGTCTATTCCATATTTGGCTTAAGGAACTTTATCTGTGCTCATTTCAATCTCTGGTTTTATGCAGCACCCCAACTCACCTTTCCCCTTAAGCAAGCATAAGTTGGTTTTCTACATTTGAGAACCTGTTCTGTTTTGGAATTCAGTTTCTGTGTAGCCAAGTTTACATTCCGTGTATTAGTGATACCTTATGATGTTTCTTTTTCTGTGTGACTTATTTCAGTTAGAATCATCGTACCTGAATCCACTCATTATGCTGCTACGGGCCTGATGACATAGATTTCATTGCTGAGTGATACTGCATTGTACGTAAGTACCACAAGTTCTTTATCCATTTTTCACTTTCTGTGATATTGAACTTGTATGGTAAACGAGGTTCTTGTAAACAGAGGCATCCCAAACTTTGGGGTGGCTTTGTCTTTTTGATTTTAATTTCCCTAAGCTATAGGACCATAAGTGGAAGTGCCCTAGGCTCTGTTGCTTTGTTTTTTAGATGTTTCAGGAAACACCATACACTTCTCCCGAGTGTCTGTTGGCAATTTACATCCCGCCCATCAGCATAACAAGGCTCCCAGTTCTCCATGGCCTGTCCTGCCTTTCTGGATTTTACACTTTTTTCAGATGGCCCTTTTGACCGGGAGGAAGTGAGACTTCATTGTAGTGCAGATTTCCTTTGCAAGTTTGCTGGGTTGGCCAAAAAGGGCGTATGCGTTTTTTCCTGAATATATTCAGGAAAAAACGCATACGCCCTTTTTGGCCAAGTGCATCATTGTGGACGTTCTGCCTCTTTTCCTATGCTTTCAATGCAATTCCAGTCTACCTCCTGAAATCGGTTTCCTGCAATTCTGCCCCGTTTTCAAGTCCTCTTGGCAGCCTTACTTCAGTATATTTTTGGACGATAGCTGTCATTTATAACTCTGCAGGTTTGTGAATTACAGTGCCCCTGAGCTCCTTTCTTCAACTCACTTTCTTGTGAGCTGGCCGCAACACCGCAGGATGGCTTCAGGCCCTAATCTGGTTCCGGCACCCCACGCTGAGCCTTTGGTTAATTCCTCTTCCTGGTGGGAAATGACAGTTAAATTTGCCCGTCCAGACACCTCCAGCTAGTCTCTCATTGGTTCTCCCTATTCCTGTTCATCTTCCGCAGAAATTGCAAACTGGACCAAACAAGAGGTTAAAGACGCTGACTCTCCAAGTGGGGAGAGTGTTAGTAAAGCGTCTGGAATGTTGCACCCGAGTACCAGGGGAGGAAAACTGAGACATATTTAAACACGTCTCCCGTTCACACGGTTGATCATACTCTGGGTTCCACATGCATGTTTTAGCTGAAGGAAGAATACCTTAAACCTGGAGAGTTGAGACCCGTGGAATGGGTACCATGCAATATGACTTCAAAGGGTCTTCATTTGCTCACCGAACCTCTCCAATCCTATCACTGCTGCGTTTATGCCCCTGTACACACGCTTGATTCTCTTTCAGAGACATAGCAATCCATAGGTTTTAAGATACTTACTAGCCAGGTACATTCTTAGGCATTTAATATGTGGTGTTGGGTCCATTTCGCTGAGCAAGGAGTAGCTCTTGTCTATTCCATATTTGGCTTAAGGAACTTTATCTGTGCTCATTTCAATCTCTGGTTTTATGCAGCACCCCAACTCACCTTTCCCCTTAAGCAAGCATAAGTTGGTTTTCTACATTTGAGAACCTGTTCTGTTTTGGAATTCAGTTTCTGTGTAGCCAAGTTTACATTCCGTGTATTAGTGATACCTTATGATGTTTCTTTTTCTGTGTGACTTATTTCAGTTAGAATCATCATACCTGAATCCACTCATTGTGCTGCTAAGGGCCTGATGACATAGATTTCATTGCTGAGTGATACTGCATTGTACGTAAGTACCACAAGTTCTTTATCCATTTTTCACTTTCTGTGATATTAAACTTGTACGGTAAACGAGGTTCTTGTAAACAGAGGCGTCCCAAACTTTGGGGTGGCTGTGTCTTTTTGATTTTAATTTCTCTAAGCTATAGGACCATAAGTGGAAGTGCCCTAGGCTCTGTTGCTTTGTTTTTTAGATGTTTCAGGAAACACCATACACTTCTCCCAAGTGTCTGTTGGCAATTTACATCCCGCCCATCAGCATAACAAGGCTCTCAGTTCTCCATGGCCTGTCCTGCCTTTCTGGATTTTACACTTTTTTCAGATGGCCCTTTTGACCGGGGGGAAGTGAGACTTCATTGTAGTGCAGATTTCCTTTGCAAGCTTGCTTGGTTGGCCAAAAAGGGCGTATGCGTTTTTTCCTGAATATATTCAGGAAAAAACGCATACGCTCTTTTTGGCCAAGTGCATCATTGTGGACGTTCTGCCTCTTTTCCTATGCTTTCAATGCAATTCCAGTCTACCTCCTGAAATCGGTTTCCTGCAATTCTGCACCGCTTTCAAGTCCTCTTGGCAGCCTTACTTCAGTATATTTTTGGACGATAGCTGTCATTTATAACTCTGCAGGTTTGTGAATTACAGTGCCCCTGAGCTCCTTTCTTCAACTCGCTTTCTTGTGAGCTGGCCGCAACACCGCAGGATGGCTTCAGGCCCTAATCTGGTTCCGGCACGGCACGCTGAGCCTTTGGTTATTTCCTCTTCCTGGTGGGAAATGAGAGTTAAATTTGCCCGTCCAGACACCTCCAGCTAGTCTCTCATTGGTTCTCCCTATTCCTGTTCATCTTCCGCAGAAATTGCAAACTGGGCCAAACAGGAGGTTAAAGGGACTGACTCTCCAAGTGGGGAGAGTTTTAGTAAGGCGTCTGGAATGTTGCACCCGAGTACCAGGGTATGAAAACTGAGACATATTTGAACACGTCTCCCGATCACATGGTTGATCATACTCTAGGTTCCACATGCATGTTTTAGCTGAAGGAAGAATACCTTAAACCTGGGCAGTTGAAACCCGTGGAATGGGTACCATGCAATATGACTTCAATGGGTCTTCATTTGCTCACCGAACCTCTCCAATCCAATCACTGCTGTGTTTATGCCCCTGTACACATGCTTGATACTCTTTCGGAGACATAGCAATCCATAGGTTTTAAGATACTTACTAGTTAGGTACATTCTTAGGCGTTTAATATGCGGTGTTGAGTCCATTTGGTTGAGCAAGGAGTAGCTCTTGTCTATTCCATATTTGGCTTAAGGAACTTTATCTGTGCTCATTTCAATCTCTGGTTTTATGCAGCACCCCAACTCACCTTTCCCCTTAAGCAAGCATAAGTTGGTTTTCTACATTTGAGAACCTGTTCTGTTTTGGAATTCAGTTTCTGTGTAGCCAAGTTTACATTCCGTGTATTAGTGATACCTTATGATGTTTCTTTTTCTGTGTGACTTATTTCAGTTAGAATCATCGTACCTGAATCCACTCATTATGCTGCTACGGGCCTGATGACATAGATTTCATTGCTGAGTGATACTGCATTGTACGTAAGTACCACAAGTTCTTTATCCATTTTTCACTTTCTGTGATATTGAACTTGTATGGTAAACGAGGTTCTTGTAAACAGAGGCATCCCAAACTTTGGGGTGGCTGTGTCTTTTTGATTTTAATTTCCCTAAGCTATAGGACCATAAGTGGAAGTGCCCTAGGCTCTGTTGCTTTGTTTTTTAGATGTTTCAGGAAACACCATACACTTCTCCCGAGTGTCTGTTGGCAATTTACATCCCGCCCATCAGCATAACAAGGCTCCCAGTTCTCCATGGCCTGTCCTGCCTTTCTGGATTTTACACTTTTTTCAGATGGCCCTTTTGACCGGGAGGAAGTGAGACTTCATTGTAGTGCAGATTTCCTTTGCAAGTTTGCTGGGTTGGCCAAAAAGGGCGTATGCGTTTTTTCCTGAATATATTCAGGAAAAAACGCATACGCCCTTTTTGGCCAAGTGCATCATTGTGGACGTTCTGCCTCTTTTCCTATGCTTTCAATGCAATTCCAGTCTACCTCCTGAAATCGGTTTCCTGCAATTCTGCCCCGCTTTCAAGTCCTCTTGGCAGCCTTACTTCAGTATATTTTTGGACGATAGCTGTCATTTATAACTCTGCAGGTTTGTGAATTACAGTGCCCCTGAGCTCCTTTCTTCAACTCACTTTCTTGTGAGCTGGCCGCAACACCGTAGGATGGCTTCAGGCCCTAATCTGGTTCCGGCACCCCACGCTGAGCCTTTGGTTAATTCCTCTTCCTGGTGGGAAATGACAGTTAAATTTGCCCGTCCAGACACCTCCAGCTAGTCTCTCATTGGTTCTCCCTATTCCTGTTCATCTTCCGCAGAAATTGCAAACTGGACCAAACAAGAGGTTAAAGACGCTGACTCTCCAAGTGGGGAGAGTGTTAGTAAAGCGTCTGGAATGTTGCACCCGAGTAACAGGGGAGGAAAACTGAGACATATTTAAACACGTCTCCCGTTCACACGGTTGATCATACTCTGGGTTCCACATGCATGTTTTAGCTGAAGGAAGAATACCTTAAACCTGGAGAGTTGAGACCCGTGGAATGGGTACCATGCAATATGACTTCAAAGGGTCTTCATTTGCTCACCGAACCTCTCCAATCCTATCACTGCTGCGTTTATGCCCCTGTACACACGCTTGATTCTCTTTCAGAGACATAGCAATCCATAGGTTTTAAGATACTTACTAGCCAGGTACATTCTTAGGCATTTAATATGTGGTGTTGGGTCCATTTCGCTGAGCAAGGAGTAGCTCTTGTCTATTCCATATTTGGCTTAAGGAACTTTATCTGTGCTCATTTCAATCTCTGGTTTTATGCAGCACCCCAACTCACCTTTCCCCTTAAGCAAGCATAAGTTGGTTTTCTACATTTGAGAACCTGTTCTGTTTTGGAATTCAGTTTCTGTGTAGCCAAGTTTACATTCCGTGTATTAGTGATACCTTATGATGTTTCTTTTTCTGTGTGACTTATTTCAGTTAGAATCATCATACCTGAATCCACTCATTGTGCTGCTAAGGGCCTGATGACATAGATTTCATTGCTGAGTGATACTGCATTGTACGTAAGTACCACAAGTTCTTTATCCATTTTTCACTTTCTGTGATATTAAACTTGTACGGTAAACGAGGTTCTTGTAAACAGAGGCGTCCCAAACTTTGGGGTGGCTGTGTCTTTTTGATTTTAATTTCTCTAAGCTATAGGACCATAAGTGGAAGTGCCCTAGGCTCTGTTGCTTTGTTTTTTAGATGTTTCAGGAAACACCATACACTTCTCCCAAGTGTCTGTTGGCAATTTACATCCCGCCCATCAGCATAACAAGGCTCCCAGTTCTCCATGGCCTGTCCTGCCTTTCTGGATTTTACACTTTTTTCAGATGGCCCTTTTGACCGGGGGGAAGTGAGACTTCATTGTAGTGCAGATTTCCTTTGCAAGCTTGCTTGGTTGGCCAAAAAGGGCGTATGCGTTTTTTCCTGAATATATTCAGGAAAAAACGCATACGCTCTTTTTGGCCAAGTGCATCATTGTGGACGTTCTGCCTCTTTTCCTATGCTTTCAATGCAATTCCAGTCTACCTCCTGAAATCGGTTTCCTGCAATTCTGCACCGCTTTCAAGTCCTCTTGGCAGCCTTACTTCAGTATATTTTTGGACGATAGCTGTCATTTATAACTCTGCAGGTTTGTGAATTACAGTGCCCCTGAGCTCCTTTCTTCAACTCGCTTTCTTGTGAGCTGGCCGCAACACCGCAGGATGGCTTCAGGCCCTAATCTGGTTCCGGCACGGCACGCTGAGCCTTTAGTTAATTCCTCTTCCTGGTGGGAAATGAGAGTTAAATTTGCCTGTCCAGACACCTCCAGCTAGTCTCTCATTGGTTCTCCCTATTCCTGTTCATCTTCCACAGAAATTGCAAACTGGGCCAAACAGGAGGTTAAAGGTGCTGACTCTCCAAGTCGGGAGAGTGTTAGTAAAGCGTCTGGAATGTTGCACCCGAGTACCAGGGGAGGAAAACTGAGACATATTTGAACACGTCTCCCGTTCACATGGTTGATCATACTCTGGGTTCCACATGCATGTTTTAGCTGAAGGAAGAATACCTTAAACCTGGAGAGTTGAGACCCGTGGAATGGGTACCATGCCATATGACTTCAAAGAGTCTTCATTTGCTCACCGAACCTCTCCAATCCTATCACTGCTGCGTTTATGCCCCGTACACATGCTTGATTCTCTTTCGGAGACATAGCAATCCGTAGGTTTTAAGATACTTACTAGTCAAGTACATTCTTGACGTTTAATATGGGGTGTTGAGTCCATTTCGTTGAGCAAGGAGTAGCTCTTGTCTATTCCATATTTGGCTTAAGGAACTTTATCTGTGCTCATTTCAATCTCTGGTTTTATGCAGCACCCCAACTCACCTTTCCCCTTAAGCAAGCAGAAGTTGGTTTTCTAAATTTGAGACCCTGTTCTGTTTTGGAATTCAGTTCCTCTGTAGCCAAGTTTACATTCCGTGTATTAGTGATATATTATGATGTTTCTTTTTCTGTGTGACTTATTTCAGTTAGAATCATCGTACCTGAATCCACTCATTATGCTGCTACGGGCCTGATGACATAGATTTCATTGCTGAGTGATACTGCATTGTACGTAAGTACCACAAGTTCTTTATCCATTTTTCACTTTCTGTGATATTGAACTTGTACGGTAAACGAGTTTATTGTAAACAGAGGCGTCCCAAACTTTGGGGTGGCTGTGTCTTTTTGATTTTAATTTCCCTAAGCTATAGGACCATAAGTGGAAGTGCCCTAGGCTCTGTTGCTTTGTTTTTTAGATGTTTCAGGAAACACCATACACTTCTCCGGAGTGTCTGTTGGCAATTTACATCCCGCCCATCAGCATAACAAGGCTCCCAGTTCTCCATGGCCTGTCCTGCCTTTCTGGATTTTACACTTTTTTCAGATGGCCCTTTTGACCGGGGGAAGTGAGACTTCATTGTAGTGCAGATTTCCTTTGCAAGCTTGCTTGGTTGGCCAAAAAGGGCGTATGCGTTTTTTCCTGAATATATTCTGGAAAAAACGCAAACGCCCTTTTTGGCCAAGTGCATCATTGTGGACGTTCTGCCTCTTCCTATGCTTTCAATGCAATTCCAGTCTACCTCCTGAAATCGGTTTCCTACAATTCTGCCCCGCTTTCAAGTCCTCTTGGCAGCCTTACTTCAGTATATTTTTGGACGATAGCTGTCATTTATAACTCTGCAGGTTTGTGAATTACAGTGCCCCTGAGCTCCTTTCTTCAACTCGCTTTCTTGTGAGCTGGCCGCAACACCGCAGGATGGCTTCAGGTCCTAATCTGGTTCCGGCACGGCATGCTGAGCCTTTGGTTAATTCCTCTTCCTGGTGGGAAATGAGAGTTAAATTTGCCCGTCCAGACACCTCCAGCTAGTCTCTCATTGGTTCTCCCTATTCCTGTTCATCTTACGCAGAAATTGCAAACTGGGCCAAACAGGAGGTTAAAGGCGCTGACTCTCCAAGTCGGGAGAGTGTTAGTAAAGCGTCTGGAATGTTACACCCGAGTACCAGGGAAGGAAAACTGAGACATATTTAAACACGTCTCCCGTTCACACCGTTGATCATACTCTGGGTTCCACATGCATGTTTTAGCTGAAGGAAGAATACCTTAAACCTGGAGAGTTGAGACCCGTGGAATGGGTACCATGCAATATGACTTCAAAGGGTCTTCATTTGCTCACCGAACCTCTCCAATCCTATCACTGCTGCGTTTATGCCCCTGTACACATGCTTGATTCTCTTTTGGAGACATAGCAATCCATAGGTTTTAAGATACTTACTAGTCAGGTACATTCTTAGGCGTTTAATATGCGGTGTTGAGTCCATTTCGTTGAGCAAGGAGTAGCTCTTGTCTATTCCATATTTGGCTTAAGGAACTTTATCTGTGCTCATTTCAATCTCTGGTTTTATGCAGCACCCCAACTCACCTTTCCCCTTAAGCAAGCATAAGTTGGTTTTCTACATTTGAGAACCTGTTCTGTTTTGGAATTCAGTTCCTGTGTAGCCAAGTTTACATTCCGTGTATTACTGATATCTTATGATGTTTCTTTTTCTGTGTGACTTATTTCAGTTAGAATCATCGTACCTGAATCCACTCATTATGCTGCTACGGGCCTGATGACATAGATTTCATTGCTGAGTGATATTGCTTTGTAAGTAAATACCACAACTTCTTTATCCATTTTTCACTTTCTGTGATGTTGAACTTGTACTGTAAACGAGGTTCTTGTAAACAGAGGCGTCCCAAACTTTGGGGTGGCTGTGTCTTTTTGATTTTAATTTCCCTAAACTATAGGACCATAAGTGGAAGTGCCCTAGGCTCTGTTGCTTTGTTTTTTAGATGTTTCAGGAAACACCATACACTTCTCCCGAGTGTCTGTTGGCAATTTACATCCCGCCCATCAGCATAACAAGGCTCCCAGTTCTCCATGGCCTGTCCTGCCTTTCTGGATTTTACACTTTTTTCAGATGGCCCTTTTGACCGGGGGGAAGTGAGACTTCATTGTAGTGCAGATTTCCTTTGCAAGCTTGCTTGGTTGGCCAAAAAGGGCATATGCGTTTTTTCCTGAATATATTCAGGAAAAAACGCATATGCCCTTTTTGGCCAAGTGCATCATTGTGGACGTTCTGCCTCTTTTCCTATGCTTTCAATGCAATTCCAGTCTACCTCCTGAAATCGGTTTCCTGCAATTCTGCCCCGCTTTCAAGTCCTCTTGGCAGCCTTACTTCAGTATATGTTTGGACGATAGCTGTCATTTATAACTCTGCAGGTTTGTGAATTACAGTGCCCCTGAGCTCCTTTCTTCAACTCGCTTTCTTTTGAGCTGGCCGCAACACCGCATGATGGCTTCAGGCCCTAATCTGGTTCCGGCACGGCACGCTGAGCCTTTGGTTATTTCCTCTTCCTGGTGGGAAATGAGAGTTCAATTTGCCCGTCCAGACACCTCCAGCTAGTCTCTCATTGGTTCTCCCTATTCCTGTTCATCTTCCGCAGAAATTGCAAACTGGGCCAAACAGGAGGTTAAAGGCGCTGACTCTCCAAGTGGGGAGAGTGTTAGTAAAGCGTCTGGAATGTGGCACCCGATTACCAGGGGAGGAAAACTGAGACATATTTGAACACATCTCCCGATCACATGGTTGATCATACTCTAGGTTCCACATGCATGTTTTAGCTGAAGGAAGCATACCTTAAACCTGGGTAGTTGAAACCCGTGGAATGGGTACCATGCAATATGACTTCAAAGGGTCTTCATTTGCTCACCGAACCTCTCCAATCCTATCACTGCTGTGTTTATGCCCCTGTACACATGCTTGATTCTCTTTCAGAGACATAGCAATCCATAGGTTTTAAGATACTTACTAGTCAGGTACATTCTTAGGCGTTTATTTTGGGGTGTTGAGTCCATTTCGTTGAGCAAGGAGTAGCTCTTGTCTATTCCATATTTGGCTTAAGGAACTTTATCTGTGCTCATTTCAATCTCTGGTTTTATGCAGCACCCCAACTCACCTTTCCCCTTAAGCAAGCAGAAGTTGGTTTTCTAAATTTGAGACCCTGTTCTGTTTTGGAATTCAGTTCCTGTGTAGCCAAGTTTACATTCCGTGTATTAGTGATATCTTATGATGTTTCTTTTTCTGTGTGACTTATTTCAGTTAGAATCATCGTACCTGAATCCACTCATTATGCTGCTACGGGCCTGATGACATAGATTTCATTGCTGAGTTATACTGCATTGTACGTAAGTACCACAAGTTCTTTATCCATTTTTCACTTTCTGTGATATTGAACTTGTACGGTAAACGAGGTTCTTGTAAACAGAGGCGTCCCAAACTTTGGGGTGGCTGTGTCTTTTTGATTTTAATTTCCCTAAGCTATAGGACCATAAGTGGAAGTGCCCTAGGCTCTGTTGCTTTGTTTTTTAGATGTTTCAGGAAACACCATACACTTCTCTAGAGTTTCTTCTGGCAATTTACATCCCGCCCATCAGCATAACAAGGCTCCCAGTTCTCCATGGCCTGTCCTGCCTTTCTGGATTTTACACTTTTTTCAGATGGCCCTTTTGACCGGGGGGAAGTGAGACTTCATTGTAGTGCAGATTTCCTTTGCAAGCTTGCTTGGTTGGCCAAAAAGGGCATATGCGTTTTTTCCTGAATATATTCAGGAAAAAACGCATATGCCCTTTTTGGCCAAGTGCATCATTGTGGACGTTCTGCCTCTTTTCCTATGCTTTCAATGCAATTCCAGTCTACCTCCTGAAATCGGTTTCCTGCAATTCTGCCCCGCTTTCAAGTCCTCTTGGCAGCCTTACTTCAGTATATGTTTGGACGATAGCTGTCATTTATAACTCTGCAGGTTTGTGAATTACAGTGCCCCTGAGCTCCTTTCTTCAACTCGCTTTCTTTTGAGCTGGCCGCAACACCGCATGATGGCTTCAGGCCCTAATCTGGTTCCGGCACGGCACGCTGAGCCTTTGGTTATTTCCTCTTCCTGGTGGGAAATGAGAGTTCAATTTGCCCGTCCAGACACCTCCAGCTAGTCTCTCATTGGTTCTCCCTATTCCTGTTCATCTTCCGCAGAAATTGCAAACTGGGCCAAACAGGAGGTTAAAGGCGCTGACTCTCCAAGTGGGGAGAGTGTTAGTAAAGCGTCTGGAATGTGGCACCCGATTACCAGGGGAGGAAAACTGAGACATATTTGAACACATCTCCCGATCACATGGTTGATCATACTCTAGGTTCCACATGCATGTTTTAGCTGAAGGAAGCATACCTTAAACCTGGGTAGTTGAAACCCGTGGAATGGGTACCATGCAATATGACTTCAAAGGGTCTTCATTTGCTCACCGAACCTCTCCAATCCTATCACTGCTGTGTTTATGCCCCTGTACACATGCTTGATTCTCTTTCAGAGACATAGCAATCCATAGGTTTTAAGATACTTACTAGTCAGGTACATTCTTAGGCGTTTATTTTGGGGTGTTGAGTCCATTTCGTTGAGCAAGGAGTAGCTCTTGTCTATTCCATATTTGGCTTAAGGAACTTTATCTGTGCTCATTTCAATCTCTGGTTTTATGCAGCACCCCAACTCACCTTTCCCCTTAAGCAAGCAGAAGTTGGTTTTCTAAATTTGAGACCCTGTTCTGTTTTGGAATTCAGTTCCTGTGTAGCCAAGTTTACATTCCGTGTATTAGTGATATCTTATGATGTTTCTTTTTCTGTGTGACTTATTTCAGTTAGAATCATCGTACCTGAATCCACTCATTATGCTGCTACGGGCCTGATGACATAGATTTCATTGCTGAGTTATACTGCATTGTACGTAAGTACCACAAGTTCTTTATCCATTTTTCACTTTCTGTGATATTGAACTTGTACGGTAAACGAGGTTCTTGTAAACAGAGGCGTCCCAAACTTTGGGGTGGCTGTGTCTTTTTGATTTTAATTTCCCTAAGCTATAGGACCATAAGTGGAAGTGCCCTAGGCTCTGTTGCTTTGTTTTTTAGATGTTTCAGGAAACACCATACACTTCTCTAGAGTTTCTTCTGGCAATTTACATCCCGCCCATCAGCATAACAAGGCTCCCAGTTCTCCATGGCCTGTCCTGCCTTTCTGGATTTTACACTTTTTTCAGATGGCCCTTTTGACCGGGGGGAAGTGAGACTTCATTGTAGTGCAGATTTCCTTTGCAAGCTTGCTTGGTTGGCCAAAAAGGGCGTACGCGTTTTTTCCTGAATATATTCAGGAAAAAACGCGTACGTCCTTTTTGGCCAAGTGCATCATTGTGGACGTTCTGCCTCTTTTCCTATGCTTTCAATGCAATTCCAGTCTACCTCCTGAAATCGGTTTCCTGCAATTCTGCCCCGCTTTCAGGTCCTCTTGGCAGCCTTACTTCAGTATATTTTTGGACGATAGCTGTCATTTATAACTCTGCAGGTTTGTGAATTACAGTGCCCCTGAGCTCCTTTCTTCAACTCGCTTTCTTGTGAGCTGGCCGCAACAACACAGGATGGCTTCAGGCCCTAATCTGGTTCCGGCACGGCACGCTGAGCCTTTGGTTATTTCCTCTTCCTGGTGGGAAATGAGAGTTAAATTTGCCCGTCCAGACACCTCCAGCTAGTCTCTCATTGGTTCTCCCTATTCCTGTTCATCTTCCACAGAAATTGCAAACTGGGCCAAACAGGAGGTTAAAGGCGCTGACTCTCCAAGTGGGGAGAGTGTTAGTAAAGCGTCTGGAATGTCGCACCCGAGTACAAGGGGAGGAAAACTGAGACATATTTAAACACGTCTCCCGTTCACACCGTTGATCATACTCTGGGTTCCACATGCATGTTTTAGCTGAAGGAAGAATACCTTAAACCTGGAGAGTTGAGACCTGTGGAATGGGTACCATGCCATATGACTTCAAAAAGTCTTCATTTGCTCACCGAACCTCTCCAATCCTACTACTGCTGCGTTTATGCCCCTGTACACATGCTTGATTCTCTTTCGGAGACATAGCAATCCGTAGGTTTTAAGATACTTACTACTCAAGTACATTCTTAGGCGTTTAATATGGGGTGTTGAGTCCATTTCGTTGAGCAAGGAGTAGCTCTTGTCTATTCCATATTTGGCTTAAGGAACTTTATCTGTGCTCATTTCAATCTCTGGTTTTATGCAGCACCCCAACTGACCTTTCGCCTTAAGCAAGCACAAGTTGGTTTTCTAAATTTGAGACCCTGTTCTGTTTTGGAATTCAGTTCCTGTGTAGCCAAGTTTACATTCCGTGTATTAGTGATATCTTATGATGTTTCTTTTTCTGTGTGACTTATTTCAGTTAGAATCATCGTACCTGAATCCACTCATTATGCTGCTACGGGCCTGATGACATAGATTTCATTGCTGAGTGATACTGCATTGTACGTAAGTACCACAAGTTCTTTATCCATTTTTCACTTTCTGTGATATTGAACTTGTACGGTAAACGAGGTTCTTGTAAACAGAGGCGTCCCAAACTTTGGGGTGGCTGTGTCTTTTTGATTTTAATTTCCCTAAGCTATAGGACCATAAGTGGAAGTGCCCTAGGCTCTGTTGCTTTGTTTTTTAGATGTTTCAGGAAACACCATACACTTCTCCCGAGTGTCTGTTTGCAATTTACATCCCGCCCATCAGCATAACAAGGCTCCCAGTTCTCCATGGCCTGTCCTGCCTTTCTGGATTTTACACTTTTTTCAGATGGCCCTTTTGACCGGGGGGAAGTGAGACTTCATTGTAGTGCAGATTTCCTTTGCAAGCTTGCTTGGTTGGCCAAAAAGGGCGTATGCGTTTTTTCCTGAATATATTCAGGAAAAAACGCATACGCCCTTTTTGGCCAAGTGCATCATTGTGGACGTTCTGCCTCTTTTCCTATGCTTTCAATGCAATTCCAGTCTACCTCCTGAAATCGGTTTCCTGCAATTCTGCCCCGCTTTCAAGTCCTCTTGGCAGCCTTACTTCAGTATATTTTTGGACGATAGCTGTCATTTATAACTCTGCAGGTTTGTGAATTACAGTGCCCCTGAGCTCCTTTCTTCAACTCGCTTTCCTGTGAGCTGGCCGCAACAACACAGGATGGCTTCAGGCCCTAATCTGGTACCGGCACGGCACGCTGAGCCTTCGGTTATTTCCTCTTCCTGGTGGGAAATGAGAGTTAAATTTGCCCGTCCAGACACCTCCAGCTAGTCTCTCCTTGGTTCTCCCTATTCCTGTTCATCTTCCGCAGAAATTGCAAACTGGGCCAAACAGGAGGTTAAAGGCGCTGACTCTCCAAGTGGGGAGAGTGTTAGTAAAGCGTCTGGAATGTCGCACCTGAGTACCAGGGGAGGATAACTGAGACATATTTGAACACGTCTCCCGTTCACACGGTTGATCATACTCTGGGTTCCACATGCATGTTTTAGCTTAAGGAAGAATACCTTAAACCTGGAGAGTTGAGACTCGTGGAATGGGTACCATGCCATATGACTTCAAAAAGTCTTCATTTGCTCACCGAACCTCTCCAATCCTATTACTGCTGCGTTTATGCCCCTGTACACATGCTTGATTCTCTTTCGGAGACATAGCAATCCGTAGGTTTTAAGATACTTACTAGTCAAGTACATTCTTAGGCGTTTAATATGGGGTGTTGAGTCCATTTCGTTGAGCAAGGAGTAGCTCTTGTCTATTCCATATTTGGCTTCAGGAACTTTATCTGTGCTCATTTCAATCTCTGGTTTTATGCAGCACCCCAACTCACCTTTCCCCTTAAGCAAGCAGAAGTTGGTTTTCTAAATTTGAGACCCTGTTCTGTTTTGGAATTCAGTTCCTGTGTAGCCAAGTTTACATTCGGTGTATTAGTGATATCTTATGATGTTTCTTTTTCTGTGTGACTTATTTCAGTTAGAATCATCGTACCTGAATCCACTCATTATGCTGCTATGGGCCTGATGACATAGATTTCATTGCTGAGTGATAGTGCATTGTACGTAAGTACCACAAGTTCTTTATCCATTTTTCACTTTCTGTGATATTGAACTTGTACGGTAAACGAGGTTCTTGTAAACAGAGGTGTCCCTTCTTTGGGGTGGCTGTGTCTTTTTGATTTTAATTTCCCTAAGCTATAGGACCATAAGTGGAAGTGCCCTAGGCTCTGTTGCTTTGTTTTTTAGATGTTTCAGGAAACACCATACACTTCTCCGGAGTGTCTTTTGGCAATTTACATCCCGCCCATCAGCATAACAAGGCTCCCAGTTCTCCATGGCCTGTCCTGCCTTTCTGGATTTTACACTTTTTTCAGATGGCCCTTTTGACCGGGGGGAAGTGAGACTTCATTGTAGTGCAGATTTCCTTTGCAAGCTTGCTTGGTTGGCCAAAAAGGGCGTATGCGTTTTTTCCTGAATATATTCAGGAAAAAACGCATATGCCCTTTTTGGCCAAGTGCATCATTGTGGACGTTCTGCCTCTTTTCCTATGCTTTCAATGCAATTCCAGTCTACCTCCTGAAATCGGTTTCCTGCAATTCTGCCCTGCTTTCAAGTCCTCTTGGCAGCCTTACTTCAGTATATTTTTGGACGATAGCTGTCATTTATAACTCTGCAGGTTTGTGAATTACAGTGCCCCTGAGCTCCTTTCTTCAACTCGCTTTCTTGTGAGTTGGCCGCAACACCGCAGGATGGCTTCAGGCCCTAATCTGGTTCCGGCACGGCACGCTGAGCCTTTGGTTATTTCCTCTTCGTGGTGGGAAATGAGAGTTAAATTTGCCCGTCCAGACACCTCCAGCTAGTCTCTCATTGGTTCTCCCTTTTCCTGTTCATCTTCCGCAGAAATTGCAAACTGGGCCAAACAGGAGGTTAAAGGCGCTGACTCTCTAAGTGGGGAGAGTGTTAGTAAAGCGTCTGGAATGTTGCACCCGAGTACCAGGGGAGGAAAACTGAGACATATTTGAACACGTCTCCCGTTCACATGGTTGATCATACTCTGGGTTCCACATGCATGTTTTAGCTGAAGGAAGAATACCTTAAACCTGGAGAGTTGAGACCCGTGGAATGGGTACCATGCAATATGACTTCAAAGGGTCTTCATTTGCTCACTGAACCTCTCCAATCCTATCACTGCTGCGTTTATGCCCCTGTACACATGCTTGATTCTCTTTCGGAGACATAGCAATCCATAGGTTTTAAGATACTTACTAGTCAGGTACATTCTTAGGCGTTTAATATGCGGTGTTGAGTCCATTTCGTTTAGCAAGGAGTAGCTCTTGTCTATTCCATATTTGGCTTAAGGAACTTTATCTGTGCTCATTTCAATCTCTGGTTTTATGCAGCACCCCAACTCACCTTTCCCCTTAAGCAAGCAGAAGTTGGTTTTCTAAATTTGAGACCCTGTTCTGTTTTGGAATTCAGTTCCTGTGTAGCCAAGTTTACATTCCGTGTATTACTGATATCTTACGATGTTTTTTTTCTGTGTGACTTATTTCAGTTAGAATCATCGTACCTGAATCCACTCATTATGCTGCTACGGGCCTGATGACATAGATTTCATTGCTGAGTGATATTGCTTTGTAAGTAAATACCACAACTTCTTTATCCATTTTTCACTTTCTGTGATGTTGAACTTGTACTGTAAACGAGGTTCTTGTAAACAGAGGCGTCCCAAACTTTGGGGTGGCTGTGTCTTTTTGATTTTAATTTCCCTAAGCTATAGGACCATAAGTGGAAGTGCCCTAGGCTCTGTTGCTTTGTTTTTTAGATGTTTCAGGAAACACCATACACTTCTCCCGAGTGTCTGTTGTCAATTACATCCCGCCCATCAGCATAACAAGGCTCCCAGTTCTCCATGGCCTGTCCTGCCTTTCTGGATTTTACACTTTTTTCAGATGGCCCTTTTGACCGGGGGGAAGTGAGACTTCATTGTAGTGCAGATTTCCTTTGCAAGCTTGCTTGGTTGGCCAAAAAGGGCGTATGCGTTTTTTCCTGAATATATTCAGGAAAAAACGCATACGCCCTTTTTGGCCAAGTGCATCATTGTGGACGTTCTGCCTCTTTTCCTATGCTTTCAATGCAATTCCAGTCTACCTCCTGAAATCAGTTTCCTGCAATTCTGCCCGAATTTCAAGTCCTCTTGGCAGCCTTACTTCAGTATATTTTTGGACGATAGCTGTCATTTATAACTCTGCAGGTTTGTGAATTACAGTGCCCCTGAGCTCCTTTCTTCAACTCGCTTTCTTTTGAGCTGGCCGCAACACCGCAGGATGGCTTCAGGCCCTAATCTGGTTCCGGCACGGCACGCTGAGCCTTTGGATAATTCCTCTTCCTGGTGGGAAATGAGAGTTAAATTTGCCCGTCCAGACACCTCCAGCTAGTCTCTCATTGGTTCTCCCTATTCCTGTTCATCTTCCGCAGAAATTGCAAACTGGACCAAACAGGAGGTTAAAGGGACTGACTCTCAAAGTCGGGAGAGTGTTAGTAAAGCGTCTGGAATGTTGCACCCGAGTACCAGGGGAGGAAAACTGAGACATATTTGAACACATCTCCCGATCACATGGTTGATCATACTCTAGGTTCCACATGCATGTTTTAGCTGAAGGAAGCATACCTTAAACCTGGGTAGTTGAAACCCGTGGAATGGGTACCATGCAATATGACTTCAAAGGGTCTTCATTTGCTCACCGAACCTCTCCAATCCTATCACTGCTGCGTTTATGCCCCTGTACACATGCTTGATTCTCTTTCGGAGACATAGCAATCCATAGGTTTTAAGATACTTACTAGTCAGGTACATTCTTAGGCGTTTAATATGCGGTGTTGAGTCCATTTCGTTGAGCAAGGAGTAGCTCTTGTCTATTCCATATTTGGCTTAAGGAACTTTATCTGTGCTCATTTCAATCTCTGGTTTTATGCAGCACCCCAACTCACCTTTCCCCTTAAGCAAGCAGAAGTTGGTTTTCTAAATTTGAGACCCTGTTCTGTTTTGGAATTCAGTTCCTGTGTAGCCAAGTTTACATTCCGTGTATTAGTGATATCTTATGATGTTTCTTTTTCTGTGTGACTTATTTCAGTTAGAATCATCGTACCTGAATCCACTCATTATGCTGCTACGGGCCTGATGACATAGATTTCATTGCTGAGTGATACTGCATTGTACATAAGTACCACAAGTTCTTTATCCATTTTTCACTTTCTGTGTTATTGAACTTGTACGGTAAACGAGGTTCTTGTAAACAGAGGCGTCCCAAACTTTGGGGTGGCTGTGTCTTTTTGATTTTAATTTCCCTAAGCTATAGGACCATAAGTGGAAGTGCCCTAGGCTCTGTTGCTTTGTTTTTTAGATGTTTCAGGAAACACCATACACTTCTTCCGAGTGTCTGTTGGCAATTTACATCCCGCCCATCAGCATAACAAGGCTCCCAGTTCTCCATGGCCTGTCCTGCCTTTCTGGATTTTACACTTTTTTCAGATGGCCCTTTTGACCGGGGGGAAGTGAGACTTCATTGTAGTGCAGATTTCCTTTGCAAGCTTGCTTGGTTGGCCAAAAAGGGCGTATGCGTTTTTTCCTGAATATATTCAGGAAAAAACGCATACGCCCTTTTTGGCCAAGTGCATCATTGTGGACGTTCTGCCTCTTTTCCTATGCTTTCAATGCAATTCCAGTCTACCTCCTGAAATCGGTTTCCTGCAATTCTGCCCCGCTTTCAAGTCCTCTTGGCAGCCTTACTTCAGTATATTTTTGGACGATAGCTGTCATTTATAACTCTGCAGGTTTGTGAATTACAGTGCCCCTGAGCTCCTTTCTTCAACTCGCTTTCTTGTGAGCTGGCCGCAACACCGCAGGATGGCTTCAGGCTCTAATCTGGTTCCAGCACGGCACGCTGAGCCTTTGGTTATTTCCTCTTCCTGGTGGGAAATGAGAGTTAAATTTGCCCGTCCAGACACCTCCAGCTAGTCTCTCATTGGTTCTCGCTATTCCTGTTCATCTTCCTCAGAATTTGCAAACTGGGCCAAACAGGAGGTTAAAGGCGCTGACTCTCCAAGTCGGGAGACTGTTAGTAAAGCGTCTGGAATGTTGCACCCGAGTACCAGGGGAGGAAAACTGAGACATATTTGAACACGTCTCCCGTTCACACGGTTGATCATACTCTGGGTTCCACATGCATGTTTTAGCTGAAGGAAGAATACCTTAAACCTGGAGAGTTGAGACCCGTGGCATGGGTACCATGCAATATGACTTCAAAGGGTCTTCATTTGCTCACCGAACCTCTCCAATCCTATCACTGCTGCGTTTATGCCCCTGTACACATGCTTGATTCTCTTATGGAGACATAGCAATCCATAGGTTTTAAGATACTTACTAGTCAGGTACATTCTTAGGCGTTTAATATGGGGTGTTGGGTCCATTTCGTTGAGCAAGGAGTAGCTCTTGTCTATTCCATATTTGGCTTAAGGAACTTTATCTGTGCTCATTTCAATCTCTGGTTTTATGCAGCACCCCAACTCACCTTTCCCCTTAAGCAAGCATAAGTTGGTTTTCTACGTTTGAGACCCTGTTCTGTTTTGGAATTCAGTTCCTGTGTAGCCAAGTTTACATTCCGTGTATTAGTGATACCTTATGATGTTTTTTTTTTCTGTGTGACTTATTTCAGTTAGAATCATCATACCTGAAACCACTCATTGTGCTGCTATGGGCCTGATGACATAGATTTCATTGCTGAGTGATACTGCATTGTACGTAAGTACCAGAAGTTCTTTATCCATTTTTCACTTTTTGCGATGTTGAACTTGTACTGTAAACGAGGTTCTTGTAAACAGAGGCGTCCCAAACTTTGGGGTGGCTGTGTCTTTTTGATTTTAATTTCCCTAAGCTATAGGACCATAAGTGGAAGTGCCCTAGGCTCTGTTGCTTTGTTTTTTAGATGTTTCAGGAAACACCATACACTTCTCCCGAGTGTCTGTTGGCAATTTACATCCCGCCCATCAGCATAACAAGGCTCCCAGTTCTCCATGGCCTGTCCTGCCTTTCTGGATTTTACACTTTTTTCAGATGGCCCTTTTGACCGGGGGGAAGTGAGACTTCATTGTAGTGCAGATTTCCTTTGCAAGCTTGCTTGGTTGGCCAAAAAGGGCGTATGCGTTTTTTCCTGAATATATTCAGGAAAAAACGCATACGCCCTTTTTGGCCAAGTGCATCATTGTGGACGTTCTGCCTCTTTTCCTATGCTTTCAATGCAATTCCAGTCTACCTCCTGAAATCGGTTTCCTGCAATTCTGCCCCGCTTTCAAGTCCTCTTGGCAGCCTTACTTCAGTATATGTTTGGACGATAGCTGTCATTTATAACTCTGCAGGTTTGTGAATTACAGTGCCCCTGAGCTCCTTTCTTCAACTCGCTTTCTTGTGAGCTGTCCGCAACACCGCAGAATGGCTTCATCCCTAATCTGGTTCCGGCACGGCACACTGAGCCTTTGGTTATTTCCTCTTCCTGGTGGGAAATGAGAGTTAAATTTGCCCGTCCAGACACCTCCAGCTAGTCTCTCATTGGTTCTCCCTATTCCTGTTCATCTTCCGCAGAAATTGCAAACTGGGCCAAACAGGAGGTTAAAGGCGCTGACTCTCCAAGTGGAGAGAGTGTTAGTAAAGCGTCTGGAATGTTGCACCCGAGTACCAGGGGAGGAAAACTGAGACATATTTAAACATGTCTCCCGTTCACATGGTTGATCATACTCTGGGTTCCACATGCATGTTTTAGCTGAAGGAAGAATACCTTAAACCTGGAGAGTTGAGACCCGTGGAATGGGTACCATGCCATATGACTTCAAAGGGTCTTCATTTGCTCACCGAACCTCTCCAATCCTATCACTGCTGCGTTTATGCCCCTGTACACATGCTTGATTCTCTTATGGAGACATAGCAATCCATAGGTTTTAAGATACTTACTAGTCAGGTACATTCTTAGGCGTTTAATATGGGGTGTTGGGTCCATTTCGTTGAGCAAGGAGTAGCTCTTGTCTATTCCATATTTGGCTTAAGGAACTTTATCTGTGCTCATTTCAATCTCTGGTTTTATGCAGCACCCCAACTCACCTTTCCCCTTAAGCAAGCATAAGTTGGTTTTCTACGTTTGAGACCCTGTTCTGTTTTGGAATTCAGTTCCTGTGTAGCCAAGTTTACATTCCGTGTATTAGTGATATCTTATGATGTTTCTTTTTCTGTGTGACTTATTTCAGTTAGAATCATCGTACCTGAATCCACTCATTATGCTGCTACGGGCCTGATGACATAGATTTCATTGCTGAGTGATACTGCATTGTACGTAAGTACCACAAGTTCTTTATCCATTTTTCACTTTCTGTGATATTGAACTTGTACGGTAAACGAGGTTCTTGTAAACAGAGGTGTCCCATCTTTGGGGTGGCTGTGTCTTTTTGATTTTAATTTCCCTAAGCTATAGGACCATAAGTGGAAGTGCCCTAGGCTCTGTTGCTTTGTTTTTTAGATGTTTCAGGAAACACCATACACTTCTCCGGAGTGTCTTTTGGCAATTTACATCCCGCCCATCAGCATAACAAGGCTCCCAGTTCTCCATGGCCTGTCCTGCCTTTCTGGATTTTACACTTTTTTCAGATGGCCCTTTTGACCGGGGGGAAGTGAGACTTCATTGTAGTGCAGATTTCCTTTGCAAGCTTGCTTGGTTGGCCAAAAAGGGCGTATGCGTTTTTTCCTGAATATATTCAGGAAAAAACGCATACGCCCTTTTTGGCCAAGTGCATCATTGTGGACGTTCTGCCTCTTTTCCTATGCTTTCAATGCAATTCCAGTCTACCTCCTGAAATCGGTTTCATGCAATTCTGCCCTGCTTTCAAGTCCTCTTGGCAGCCTTACTTCAGTATATTTTTGGACGATAGCTGTCATTTATAACTCTGCAGGTTTGTGAATTACAGTGCCCCTGAGCTCCTTTCTTCAACTCGCTTTCTTGTGAGCTGTCCGCAACACCGCAGAATGGCTTCATCCCTAATCTGGTTTCGGCACGGCACACTGAGCCTTTGGTTATTTCCTCTTCCTGGTGGGAAATGAGAGTTAAATTTGCCCGTCCAGACACCTCCAGCTAGTCTCTCATTGGTTCTCCCTATTCCTGTTCATCTTCCGCAGAAATTGCAAACTGGGCCAAACAGGAGGTTAAAGGCGCTGACTCTCCAAGTGGAGAGAGTGTTAGTAAAGCGTCTGGAATGTTGCACCCGAGTACCAGGGGAGGAAAACTGAGACATATTTAAACATGTCTCCCGTTCACATGGTTGATCATACTCTGGGTTCCACATGCATGTTTTAGCTGAAGGAAGAATACCTTAAACCTGGAGAGTTGAGACCCGTGGAATGGGTACCATGCCATATGACTTCAAAGGGTCTTCATTTGCTCACCGAACCTCTCCAATCCTATCACTGCTGCGTTTATGCCCCTGTACACATGCTTGATTCTCTTATGGAGACATAGCAATCCATAGGTTTAAAGATACTTACTAGTCAGGTACATTCTTAGGCGTTTAATATGGGGTGTTGGGTCCATTTCGTTGAGCAAGGAGTAGCTCTTGTCTATTCCATATTTGGCTTAAGGAACTTTATCTGTGCTCATTTCAATCTCTGGTTTTATGCAGCACCCCAACTCACCTTTCCCCTTAAGCAAGCATAAGTTGGTTTTCTACGTTTGAGACCCTGTTCTGTTTTGGAATTCAGTTCCTGTGTAGCCAAGTTTACATTCCGTGTATTAGTGATACCTTATGATGTTTTTTTTTTCTGTGTGACTTATTTCAGTTAGAATCATCATACCTGAAACCACTCATTGTGCTGCTATGGGCCTGATGACATAGATTTCATTGCTGAGTGATACTGCATTGTACGTAAGTACCAGAAGTTCTTTATCCATTTTTCACTTTTTGCGATGTTGAACTTGTACTGTAAACGAGGTTCTTGTAAACAGAGGCGTCCCAAACTTTGGGGTGGCTGTGTCTTTTTGATTTTAATTTCCCTAAGCTATAGGACCATAAGTGGAAGTGCCCTAGGCTCTGTTGCTTTGTTTTTTAGATGTTTCAGGAAACACCATACACTTCTCCCGAGTGTCTGTTGGCAATTTACATCCCGCCCATCAGCATAACAAGGCTCCCAGTTCTCCATGGCCTGTCCTGCCTTTCTGGATTTTACACTTTTTTCAGATGGCCCTTTTGACCGGGGGGAAGTGAGACTTCATTGTAGTGCAGATTTCCTTTGCAAGCTTGCTTGGTTGGCCAAAAAGGGCGTATGCGTTTTTTCCTGAATATATTCAGGAAAAAACGCATACGCCCTTTTTGGCCAAGTGCATCATTGTGGACGTTCTGCCTCTTTTCCTATGCTTTCAATGCAATTCCAGTCTACCTCCTGAAATCGGTTTCCTGCAATTCTGCCCCGCTTTCAAGTCCTCTTGGCAGCCTTACTTCAGTATATGTTTGGACGATAGCTGTCATTTATAACTCTGCAGGTTTGTGAATTACAGTGCCTCTGAGCTCCTTTCTTCAACTCGCTTTCTTGTGAGCTGTCCGCAACACCGCAGAATGGCTTCATCCCTAATCTGGTTCCGGCACGGCACACTGAGCCTTTGGTTATTTCCTCTTCCTGGTGGGAAATGAGAGTTAAATTTGCCCGTCCAGACACCTCCAGCTAGTCTCTCATTGGTTCTCCCTATTCCTGTTCATCTTCCGCAGAAATTGCAAACTGGGCCAAACAGGAGGTTAAAGGCGCTGACTCTCCAAGTGGGGAGAGTGTTAGTAAAGCGTCTGGAATGTTGCACCCGAGTACCAGGGGAGGAAAACTGAGACATATTTAAACATGTCTCCCGATCACATGGTTGATCATACTCTGGGTTCCACATGCATGTTTTAGCTGAAGGAAGAATACCTTAAACCTGGAGAGTTGAGACCCGTGGAATGGGTACCATGCCATATGACTTCAAAGAGTCTTCATTTGCTCACCGAACCTCTCCAATCCTATCACTGCTGCGTTTATGCCCCTGTACACATGCTTGATTCTCTTTCGGAGACATAGCAATCCGTAGGTTTTAAGATACTTACTAGTAAAGTACATTCTTAGGCGTTTAATATGGGGTGTTGAGTCCATTTCGTTGAGCAAGGAGTAGCTCTTGTCTATTCCATATTTGGCTTAAGGAACTTTATCTGTGCTCATTTCAATCTCTGGTTTTATGCAGCACCCCAACTCACCTTTCCCCTTAAGCAAGCAGAAGTTGGTTTTCTAAATTTGAGACCCTGTTCTGTTTTGGAATTCAGTTCCTGTGTAGCCAAGTTTACATTCCGTGTATTAGTGATATCTTATGATGTTTCTTTTTCTGTGTGACTTATTTCAGTTAGAATCATCGTACCTGAATCCACTCATTATGCTGCTACGGGCCTGATGACATAGATTTCATTGCTGAGTGATACTGCATTGTACGTAAGTACCACAAGTTCTTTATCCATTTTTCACTTTCTGTGATATTGAACTTGTACGGTAAACGAGGT
This sequence comes from Stenella coeruleoalba, assembly GCF_951394435.1. NCBI lineage: Eukaryota > Metazoa > Chordata > Mammalia > Artiodactyla > Delphinidae > Stenella > Stenella coeruleoalba. The sequence continues at coordinate 119,672 of NW_027646138.1, forward strand.
TCTTGTAAACAGAGGCGTCCCAAACTTTGGGGTGGCTGTGTCTTTTTGATTTTAATTTCCCTAAGCTATAGGACCATAAGTGGAAGTGCCCTAGGCTCTGTTGCTTTGTTTTTTAGATGTTTCAGGAAACACCATACACTTCTCCCGAGTGTCTGTTGGCAATTTACATCCCGCCCATCAGCATAACAAGGCTCCCAGTTCTCCATGGCCTGTCCTGCCTTTCTGGATTTTACACTTTTTTCAGATGGCCCTTTTGACCGGGGGGAAGTGAGACTTCATTGTAGTGCAGATTTCCTTTGCAAGCTTGCTTGGTTGGCCAAAAAGGGCGTATGCGTTTTTTCCTGAATATATTCAGGAAAAAACGCATACGCCCTTTTTGGCCAAGTGCATCATTGTGGACGTTCTGCCTCTTTTCCTATGCTTTCAATGCAATTCCAGTCTACCTCCTGAAATCGGTTTGCTGCAATTCTGCCCCGCTTTCAAGTCCTCTTGGCAGCCTTACTTCAGTATATGTTTGGACGATAGCTGTCATTTATAACTCTGCAGGTTTGTGAATTACAGTGCCCCTGAGCTCCTTTCTTCAACTCGCTTTCTTGTGAGCTGTCCGCAACACCGCAGAATGGCTTCATCCCTAATCTGGTTCCGGCACGGCACACTGAGCCTTTGGTTATTTCCTCTTCCTGGTGGGAAATGAGAGTTAAATTTGCCCGTCCAGACACCTCCAGCTAGTCTCTCATTGGTTCTCCCTATTCCTGTTCATCTTCCGCAGAAATTGCAAACTGGGCCAAACAGGAGGTTAAAGGCGCTGACTCTCCAAGTGGGGAGAGTGTTAGTAAAGCGTCTGGAATGTCGCACCCGAGTACAAGGGGAGGAAAACTGAGACATATTTGAACACGTCTCCCGTTCACACGGTTGATCATACTCTGGGTTCCACATGCATGTTTTAGCTGAAGGAAGAATACCTTAAAACTGGAGAGTTGAGACCTGTGGAATGGGTACCATGCCATATGACTTCAAAGAGTCTTCATTTGCTCACCGAACCTCTCCAATCCTATTACTGCTGCGTTTATGCCCCTGTACACATGCTTGATTCTCTTTCGGAGACATAGCAATCCGTAGGTTTTAAGATACTTACTACTCAAGTACATTCTTAGGCGTTTAATATGGGGTGTTGAGTCCATTTCGTTGAGCAAGGAGTAGCTCTTGTCTATTCCATATTTGGCTTAAGGAACTTTATCTGTGCTCATTTCAATCTCTGGTTTTATGCAGCACCCCAACTCACCTTTCCCCTTAAGCAAGCAGAAGTTGGTTTTCTAAATTTGAGACCCTGTTCTGTTTTGGAATTCTGTTCCTGTGTAGCCAAGTTTACATTCCGTGTATTAGTGATATCTTATGATGTTTCTTTTTCTGTGTGACTTATTTCAGTTAGAATCATCGTACCTGAATCCACTCATTATGCTGCTACGGGCCTGATGACATAGATTTCATTGCTGAGTGATACTGCATTGTACGTAAGTACCACAAGTTCTTTATCCATTTTTCACTTCCTGTGATATTGAACTTGTACGGTAAACGAGGTTCTTGTAAACAGAGGTGTCCTAAACTTTGGGGTGGCTGTGTCTTTTTGATTTTAATTTCCCTAAGCTATAGGACCATAAGTGGAAGTGCCCTAGGCTCTGTTGCTTTGTTTTTTAGATGTTTCAGGAAACACCATACACTTCTCCCGAGTGTCTGTTGGCAATTTACATCCCGCCCATCAGCATAACAAGGCTCCCAGTTCTCCATGGCCTGTCCTGCCTTTCTGGATTTTACACTTTTTTCAGATGGCCCTTTTGACCGGGGGGAAGTGAGACTTCATTGTAGTGCAGATTTCCTTTGCAAGCTTGCTTGGTTGGCCAAAAAGGGCGTATGCGTTTTTTCCTGAATATATTCAGGAAAAAACGCATACGCCCTTTTTGGCCAAGTGCATCATTGTGGACGTTCTGCCTCTTTTCCTATGTTTTCAATGCAATTCCAGTCTACCTCCTGAAATCGGTTTCCTGCAATTCTGCCCCGCTTTCAAGTCCTCTTGGCAGCCTTACTTCAGTATATGTTTGGACGATAGCTGTCATTTATAACTCTGCAGGTTTGTGAATTACAGTGCCCCTGAGCTCCTTTCTTCAACTCGCTTTCTTGTGAGCTGTCCGCAACACCGCAGAATGGCTTCATCCCTAATCTGGTTCCGGCACGGCACACTGAGCCTTTGGTTATTTCCTCTTCCTGGTGGGAAATGAGAGTTAAATTTGCCCGTCCAGACACCTCCAGCTAGTCTCTCATTGGTTCTCCCTATTCCTGTTCATCTTCCGCAGAAATTGCAAACTGGGCCAAACAGGAGGTTAAAGGCGCTGACTCTCCAAGTGGAGAGAGTGTTAGTAAAGCGTCTGGAATGTTGCACCCGAGTACCAGGGGAGGAAAACTGAGACATATTTAAACACGTCTCCCGTTCACATGGTTGATCATACTCTGGGTTCCACATGCATGTTTTAGCTGAAGGAAGAATACTTTAAACCTGGAGAGTTGAGACCCGTGGAATGGGTACCATGCCATATGACTTCAAAGAGTCTTCATTTGCTCACCGAACCTCTCCAATCCTATCACTGCTGCGTTTATGCCCCTGTACACATGCTTGATTCTCTTTCGGAGACATAGCAATCCGTAGGTTTTAAGATACTTACTACTCAAGTACATTCTTAGGCGTTTAATATGGGGTGTTGAGTCCATTTCGTTGAGCAAGGAGTAGCTCTTGTCTATTCCATATTTGGCTTAAGGAACTTTATCTGTGCTCATTTCAATCTCTGGTTTTATGCAGCACCCCAACTCACCTTTCCCCTTAAGCAAGCAGAAGTTGGTTTTCTAAATTTGAGACCCTGTTCTGTTTTGGAATTCAGTTCCTGTGTAGCCAAGTTTACATTCCGTGTATTACTGATATCTTATGATGTTTCTTTTTCTGTGTGACTTATTTCAGTTAGAATCATCGTACCTGAATCCACTCATTATGCTGCTACGGGCCTGATGACATAGATTTCATTGCTGAGTGATATTGCTTTGTAAGTAAATACCACAACTTCTTTATCCATTTTTCACTTTCTGTGATGTTGAACTTATACTGTAAACGAGGTTCTTGTAAACAGAGGCGTCCCAAACTTTGGGGTGGCTGTGTCTTTTTGATTTTAATTTCCCTAAGCTATAGGACCATAAGTGGAAGTGCCCTAGGCTCTGTTGCTTTGTTTTTTAGATGTTTCAGGAAACACCATACGCTTCTCCCGAGTGTCTGTTGGCAATTTACATCCCGCCCATCAGCATAACAAGGCTCCCAGTTCTCCATGGCCTGTCCTGCCTTTCTGGATTTTACACTTTTTTCAGATGGCCCTTTTGACCGGGGGGAAGTGAGACTTCATTGTAGTGCAGATTTCCTTTGCAAGCTTGCTTGGTTGGCCAAAAAGGGCATATGCGTTTTTTCCTGAATATATTCAGGAAAAAACGCATATGCCCTTTTTGGCCAAGTGCATCATTGTGGACGTTCTGCCTCTTTTCCTATGCTTTCAATGCAATTCCAGTCTACCTCCTGAAATCGGTTTCCTGCAATTCTGCCCCGCTTTCAAGTCCTCTTGGCAGCCTTACTTCAGTATATGATTGGACGATAGCTGTCATTTATAACTCTCCAGGTTTGTGAATTACAGTGCCCCTGAGCTCCTTTCTTCAACTCGCTTTCTTGTGAGCTGTCCGCAACACCGCAGAATGGCTTCATCCCTAATCTGGTTCCGGCACGGCACACTGAGCCTTTGGTTATTTCCTCTTCCTGGTGGGAAATGAGAGTTAAATTTGCCCGTCCAGACACCTCCAGCTAGTCTCTCATTGGTTCTCCCTATTCCTGTTCATCTTCCGCAGAAATTGCAAACTGGGCCAAACAGGAGGTTAAAGGCGCTGACTCTCCAAGTGGAGAGAGTGTTAGTAAAGCGTCTGGAATGTTGCACCCGAGTACCAGGGGAGGAAAACTGAGACATATTTAAACACGTCTCCCGTTCACACGGTTGATCATACTCTGGGTTCCACATGCATGTTTTAGCTGAAGGAAGAATACCTTAAAACTGGAGAGTTGAGACCTGTGGAATGGGTACCATGCCATATGACTTCAAAGAGTCTTCATTTGCTCACCGAACCTCTCCAATCCTATTACTGCTGCGTTTATGCCCCTGTACACATGCTTGATTCTCTTTCGGAGACATAGCAATCCGTAGGTTTTAAGATACTTACTACTCAAGTACATTCTTAGGCGTTTAATATGGGGTGTTGAGTCCATTTCGTTGAGCAAGGAGTAGCTCTTGTCTATTCCATATTTGGCTTAAGGAACTTTATCTGTGCTCATTTCAATCTCTGGTTTTATGCAGCACCCCAACTCACCTTTCCCCTTAAGCAAGCAGAAGTTGGTTTTCTAAATTTGAGACCCTGTTCTGTTTTGGAATTCTGTTCCTGTGTAGCCAAGTTTACATTCCGTGTATTAGTGATATCTTATGATGTTTCTTTTTCTGTGTGACTTATTTCAGTTAGAATCATCGTACCTGAATCCACTCATTATGCTGCTACGGGCCTGATGACATAGATTTCATTGCTGAGTGATACTGCATTGTACGTAAGTACCACAAGTTCTTTATCCATTTTTCACTTCCTGTGATATTGAACTTGTACGGTAAACGAGGTTCTTGTAAACAGAGGTGTCCTAAACTTTGGGGTGGCTGTGTCTTTTTGATTTTAATTTCCCTAAGCTATAGGACCATAAGTGGAAGTGCCCTAGGCTCTGTTGCTTTGTTTTTTAGATGTTTCAGGAAACACCATACACTTCTCCCGAGTGTCTGTTGGCAATTTACATCCCGCCCATCAGCATAACAAGGCTCCCAGTTCTCCATGGCCTGTCCTGCCTTTCTGGATTTTACACTTTTTTCAGATGGCCCTTTTGACCGGGGGGAAGTGAGACTTCATTGTAGTGCAGATTTCCTTTGCAAGCTTGCTTGGTTGGCCAAAAAGGGCGTATGCGTTTTTTCCTGAATATATTCAGGAAAAAACGCATACGCCCTTTTTGGCCAAGTGCATCATTGTGGACGTTCTGCCTCTTTTCCTATGTTTTCAATGCAATTCCAGTCTACCTCCTGAAATCGGTTTCCTGCAATTCTGCCCCGCTTTCAAGTCCTCTTGGCAGCCTTACTTCAGTATATGTTTGGACGATAGCTGTCATTTATAACTCTGCAGGTTTGTGAATTACAGTGCCCCTGAGCTCCTTTCTTCAACTCGCTTTCTTGTGAGCTGTCCGCAACACCGCAGAATGGCTTCATCCCTAATCTGGTTCCGGCACGGCACACTGAGCCTTTGGTTATTTCCTCTTCCTGGTGGGAAATGAGAGTTAAATTTGCCCGTCCAGACACCTCCAGCTAGTCTCTCATTGGTTCTCCCTATTCCTGTTCATCTTCCGCAGAAATTGCAAACTGGGCCAAACAGGAGGTTAAAGGCGCTGACTCTCCAAGTGGAGAGAGTGTTAGTAAAGCGTCTGGAATGTTGCACCCGAGTACCAGGGGAGGAAAACTGAGACATATTTAAACACGTCTCCCGTTCACATGGTTGATCATACTCTGGGTTCCACATGCATGTTTTAGCTGAAGGAAGAATACTTTAAACCTGGAGAGTTGAGACCCGTGGAATGGGTACCATGCCATATGACTTCAAAGAGTCTTCATTTGCTCACCGAACCTCTCCAATCCTATCACTGCTGCGTTTATGCCCCTGTACACATGCTTGATTCTCTTTCGGAGACATAGCAATCCGTAGGTTTTAAGATACTTACTACTCAAGTACATTCTTAGGCGTTTAATATGGGGTGTTGAGTCCATTTCGTTGAGCAAGGAGTAGCTCTTGTCTATTCCATATTTGGCTTAAGGAACTTTATCTGTGCTCATTTCAATCTCTGGTTTTATGCAGCACCCCAACTCACCTTTCCCCTTAAGCAAGCAGAAGTTGGTTTTCTAAATTTGAGACCCTGTTCTGTTTTGGAATTCAGTTCCTGTGTAGCCAAGTTTACATTCCGTGTATTACTGATATCTTATGATGTTTCTTTTTCTGTGTGACTTATTTCAGTTAGAATCATCGTACCTGAATCCACTCATTATGCTGCTACGGGCCTGATGACATAGATTTCATTGCTGAGTGATATTGCTTTGTAAGTAAATACCACAACTTCTTTATCCATTTTTCACTTTCTGTGATGTTGAACTTATACTGTAAACGAGGTTCTTGTAAACAGAGGCGTCCCAAACTTTGGGGTGGCTGTGTCTTTTTGATTTTAATTTCCCTAAGCTATAGGACCATAAGTGGAAGTGCCCTAGGCTCTGTTGCTTTGTTTTTTAGATGTTTCAGGAAACACCATACGCTTCTCCCGAGTGTCTGTTGGCAATTTACATCCCGCCCATCAGCATAACAAGGCTCCCAGTTCTCCATGGCCTGTCCTGCCTTTCTGGATTTTACACTTTTTTCAGATGGCCCTTTTGACCGGGGGGAAGTGAGACTTCATTGTAGTGCAGATTTCCTTTGCAAGCTTGCTTGGTTGGCCAAAAAGGGCATATGCGTTTTTTCCTGAATATATTCAGGAAAAAACGCATATGCCCTTTTTGGCCAAGTGCATCATTGTGGACGTTCTGCCTCTTTTCCTATGCTTTCAATGCAATTCCAGTCTACCTCCTGAAATCGGTTTCCTGCAATTCTGCCCCGCTTTCAAGTCCTCTTGGCAGCCTTACTTCAGTATATGATTGGACGATAGCTGTCATTTATAACTCTCCAGGTTTGTGAATTACAGTGCCCCTGAGCTCCTTTCTTCAACTCGCTTTCTTGTGAGCTGTCCGCAACACCGCAGAATGGCTTCATCCCTAATCTGGTTCCGGCACGGCACACTGAGCCTTTGGTTATTTCCTCTTCCTGGTGGGAAATGAGAGTTAAATTTGCCCGTCCAGACACCTCCAGCTAGTCTCTCATTGGTTCTCCCTATTCCTGTTCATCTTCCGCAGAAATTGCAAACTGGGCCAAACAGGAGGTTAAAGGCGCTGACTCTCCAAGTGGGGAGAGTGTTAGTAAAGCGTCTGGAATGTTGCACCCGAGTACCAGGGGAGGAAAACTGAGACATATTTAAACATGTCTCCCGATCACATGGTTGATCATACTCTGGGTTCCACATGCATGTTTTAGCTGAAGGAAGAATACCTTAAACCTGGAGAGTTGAGACCCGTGGAATGGGTACCATGCCATATGACTTCAAAGAGTCTTCATTTGCTCACCGAACCTCTCCAATCCTATCACTGCTGCGTTTATGCCCCTGTACACATGCTTGATTCTCTTTCGGAGACATAGCAATCCGTAGGTTTTAAGATACTTACTAGTAAAGTACATTCTTAGGCGTTTAATATGGGGTGTTGAGTCCATTTCGTTGAGCAAGGAGTAGCTCTTGTCTATTCCATATTTGGCTTAAGGAACTTTATCTGTGCTCATTTCAATCTCTGGTTTTATGCAGCACCCCAACTCACCTTTCCCCTTAAGCAAGCAGAAGTTGGTTTTCTAAATTTGAGACCCTGTTCTGTTTTGGAATTCAGTTCCTGTGTAGCCAAGTTTACATTCCGTGTATTAGTGATATCTTATGATGTTTCTTTTTCTGTGTGACTTATTTCAGTTAGAATCATCGTACCTGAATCCACTCATTATGCTGCTACGGGCCTGATGACATAGATTTCATTGCTGAGTGATACTGCATTGTACGTAAGTACCACAAGTTCTTTATCCATTTTTCACTTTCTGTGATATTGAACTTGTACGGTAAACGAGGTTCTTGTAAACAGAGGCGTCCCAAACTTTGGGGTGGCTGTGTCTTTTTGATTTTAATTTCCCTAAGCTATAGGACCATAAGTGGAAGTGCCCTAGGCTCTGTTGCTTTGTTTTTTAGATGTTTCAGGAAACACCATACACTTCTCCCGAGTGTCTGTTGGCAATTTACATCCCGCCCATCAGCATAACAAGGCTCCCAGTTCTCCATGGCCTGTCCTGCCTTTCTGGATTTTACACTTTTTTCAGATGGCCCTTTTGACCGGGGGGAAGTGAGACTTCATTGTAGTGCAGATTTCCTTTGCAAGCTTGCTTGGTTGGCCAAAAAGGGCGTATGCGTTTTTTCCTGAATATATTCAGGAAAAAACGCATACGCCCTTTTTGGCCAAGTGCATCATTGTGGACGTTCTGCCTCTTTTCCTATGCTTTCAATGCAATTCCAGTCTACCTCCTGAAATCGGTTTGCTGCAATTCTGCCCCGCTTTCAAGTCCTCTTGGCAGCCTTACTTCAGTATATGTTTGGACGATAGCTGTCATTTATAACTCTGCAGGTTTGTGAATTACAGTGCCCCTGAGCTCCTTTCTTCAACTCGCTTTCTTGTGAGCTGTCCGCAACACCGCAGAATGGCTTCATCCCTAATCTGGTTCCGGCACGGCACACTGAGCCTTTGGTTATTTCCTCTTCCTGGTGGGAAATGAGAGTTAAATTTGCCCGTCCAGACACCTCCAGCTAGTCTCTCATTGGTTCTCCCTATTCCTGTTCATCTTCCGCAGAAATTGCAAACTGGGCCAAACAGGAGGTTAAAGGCGCTGACTCTCCAAGTGGGGAGAGTGTTAGTAAAGCGTCTGGAATGTCGCACCCGAGTACAAGGGGAGGAAAACTGAGACATATTTGAACACGTCTCCCGTTCACACGGTTGATCATACTCTGGGTTCCACATGCATGTTTTAGCTGAAGGAAGAATACCTTAAAACTGGAGAGTTGAGACCTGTGGAATGGGTACCATGCCATATGACTTCAAAGAGTCTTCATTTGCTCACCGAACCTCTCCAATCCTATTACTGCTGCGTTTATGCCCCTGTACACATGCTTGATTCTCTTTCGGAGACATAGCAATCCGTAGGTTTTAAGATACTTACTACTCAAGTACATTCTTAGGCGTTTAATATGGGGTGTTGAGTCCATTTCGTTGAGCAAGGAGTAGCTCTTGTCTATTCCATATTTGGCTTAAGGAACTTTATCTGTGCTCATTTCAATCTCTGGTTTTATGCAGCACCCCAACTCACCTTTCCCCTTAAGCAAGCAGAAGTTGGTTTTCTAAATTTGAGACCCTGTTCTGTTTTGGAATTCTGTTCCTGTGTAGCCAAGTTTACATTCCGTGTATTAGTGATATCTTATGATGTTTCTTTTTCTGTGTGACTTATTTCAGTTAGAATCATCGTACCTGAATCCACTCATTATGCTGCTACGGGCCTGATGACATAGATTTCATTGCTGAGTGATACTGCATTGTACGTAAGTACCACAAGTTCTTTATCCATTTTTCACTTCCTGTGATATTGAACTTGTACGGTAAACGAGGTTCTTGTAAACAGAGGTGTCCTAAACTTTGGGGTGGCTGTGTCTTTTTGATTTTAATTTCCCTAAGCTATAGGACCATAAGTGGAAGTGCCCTAGGCTCTGTTGCTTTGTTTTTTAGATGTTTCAGGAAACACCATACACTTCTCCCGAGTGTCTGTTGGCAATTTACATCCCGCCCATCAGCATAACAAGGCTCCCAGTTCTCCATGGCCTGTCCTGCCTTTCTGGATTTTACACTTTTTTCAGATGGCCCTTTTGACCGGGGGGAAGTGAGACTTCATTGTAGTGCAGATTTCCTTTGCAAGCTTGCTTGGTTGGCCAAAAAGGGCGTATGCGTTTTTTCCTGAATATATTCAGGAAAAAACGCATACGCCCTTTTTGGCCAAGTGCATCATTGTGGACGTTCTGCCTCTTTTCCTATGTTTTCAATGCAATTCCAGTCTACCTCCTGAAATCGGTTTCCTGCAATTCTGCCCCGCTTTCAAGTCCTCTTGGCAGCCTTACTTCAGTATATGTTTGGACGATAGCTGTCATTTATAACTCTGCAGGTTTGTGAATTACAGTGCCCCTGAGCTCCTTTCTTCAACTCGCTTTCTTGTGAGCTGTCCGCAACACCGCAGAATGGCTTCATCCCTAATCTGGTTCCGGCACGGCACACTGAGCCTTTGGTTATTTCCTCTTCCTGGTGGGAAATGAGAGTTAAATTTGCCCGTCCAGACACCTCCAGCTAGTCTCTCATTGGTTCTCCCTATTCCTGTTCATCTTCCGCAGAAATTGCAAACTGGGCCAAACAGGAGGTTAAAGGCGCTGACTCTCCAAGTGGAGAGAGTGTTAGTAAAGCGTCTGGAATGTTGCACCCGAGTACCAGGGGAGGAAAACTGAGACATATTTAAACACGTCTCCCGTTCACATGGTTGATCATACTCTGGGTTCCACATGCATGTTTTAGCTGAAGGAAGAATACTTTAAACCTGGAGAGTTGAGACCCGTGGAATGGGTACCATGCCATATGACTTCAAAGAGTCTTCATTTGCTCACCGAACCTCTCCAATCCTATCACTGCTGCGTTTATGCCCCTGTACACATGCTTGATTCTCTTTCGGAGACATAGCAATCCGTAGGTTTTAAGATACTTACTACTCAAGTACATTCTTAGGCGTTTAATATGGGGTGTTGAGTCCATTTCGTTGAGCAAGGAGTAGCTCTTGTCTATTCCATATTTGGCTTAAGGAACTTTATCTGTGCTCATTTCAATCTCTGGTTTTATGCAGCACCCCAACTCACCTTTCCCCTTAAGCAAGCAGAAGTTGGTTTTCTAAATTTGAGACCCTGTTCTGTTTTGGAATTCAGTTCCTGTGTAGCCAAGTTTACATTCCGTGTATTACTGATATCTTATGATGTTTCTTTTTCTGTGTGACTTATTTCAGTTAGAATCATCGTACCTGAATCCACTCATTATGCTGCTACGGGCCTGATGACATAGATTTCATTGCTGAGTGATATTGCTTTGTAAGTAAATACCACAACTTCTTTATCCATTTTTCACTTTCTGTGATGTTGAACTTATACTGTAAACGAGGTTCTTGTAAACAGAGGCGTCCCAAACTTTGGGGTGGCTGTGTCTTTTTGATTTTAATTTCCCTAAGCTATAGGACCATAAGTGGAAGTGCCCTAGGCTCTGTTGCTTTGTTTTTTAGATGTTTCAGGAAACACCATACGCTTCTCCCGAGTGTCTGTTGGCAATTTACATCCCGCCCATCAGCATAACAAGGCTCCCAGTTCTCCATGGCCTGTCCTGCCTTTCTGGATTTTACACTTTTTTCAGATGGCCCTTTTGACCGGGGGGAAGTGAGACTTCATTGTAGTGCAGATTTCCTTTGCAAGCTTGCTTGGTTGGCCAAAAAGGGCATATGCGTTTTTTCCTGAATATATTCAGGAAAAAACGCATATGCCCTTTTTGGCCAAGTGCATCATTGTGGACGTTCTGCCTCTTTTCCTATGCTTTCAATGCAATTCCAGTCTACCTCCTGAAATCGGTTTCCTGCAATTCTGCCCCGCTTTCAAGTCCTCTTGGCAGCCTTACTTCAGTATATGATTGGACGATAGCTGTCATTTATAACTCTCCAGGTTTGTGAATTACAGTGCCCCTGAGCTCCTTTCTTCAACTCGCTTTCTTGTGAGCTGTCCGCAACACCGCAGAATGGCTTCATCCCTAATCTGGTTCCGGCACGGCACACTGAGCCTTTGGTTATTTCCTCTTCCTGGTGGGAAATGAGAGTTAAATTTGCCCGTCCAGACACCTCCAGCTAGTCTCTCATTGGTTCTCCCTATTCCTGTTCATCTTCCGCAGAAATTGCAAACTGGGCCAAACAGGAGGTTAAAGGCGCTGACTCTCCAAGTGGAGAGAGTGTTAGTAAAGCGTCTGGAATGTTGCACCCGAGTACCAGGGGAGGAAAACTGAGACATATTTAAACACGTCTCCCGTTCACACGGTTGATCATACTCTGGGTTCCACATGCATGTTTTAGCTGAAGGAAGAATACCTTAAAACTGGAGAGTTGAGACCTGTGGAATGGGTACCATGCCATATGACTTCAAAGAGTCTTCATTTGCTCACCGAACCTCTCCAATCCTATTACTGCTGCGTTTATGCCCCTGTACACATGCTTGATTCTCTTTCGGAGACATAGCAATCCGTAGGTTTTAAGATACTTACTACTCAAGTACATTCTTAGGCGTTTAATATGGGGTGTTGAGTCCATTTCGTTGAGCAAGGAGTAGCTCTTGTCTATTCCATATTTGGCTTAAGGAACTTTATCTGTGCTCATTTCAATCTCTGGTTTTATGCAGCACCCCAACTCACCTTTCCCCTTAAGCAAGCAGAAGTTGGTTTTCTAAATTTGAGACCCTGTTCTGTTTTGGAATTCTGTTCCTGTGTAGCCAAGTTTACATTCCGTGTATTAGTGATATCTTATGATGTTTCTTTTTCTGTGTGACTTATTTCAGTTAGAATCATCGTACCTGAATCCACTCATTATGCTGCTACGGGCCTGATGACATAGATTTCATTGCTGAGTGATACTGCATTGTACGTAAGTACCACAAGTTCTTTATCCATTTTTCACTTCCTGTGATATTGAACTTGTACGGTAAACGAGGTTCTTGTAAACAGAGGTGTCCTAAACTTTGGGGTGGCTGTGTCTTTTTGATTTTAATTTCCCTAAGCTATAGGACCATAAGTGGAAGTGCCCTAGGCTCTGTTGCTTTGTTTTTTAGATGTTTCAGGAAACACCATACACTTCTCCCGAGTGTCTGTTGGCAATTTACATCCCGCCCATCAGCATAACAAGGCTCCCAGTTCTCCATGGCCTGTCCTGCCTTTCTGGATTTTACACTTTTTTCAGATGGCCCTTTTGACCGGGGGGAAGTGAGACTTCATTGTAGTGCAGATTTCCTTTGCAAGCTTGCTTGGTTGGCCAAAAAGGGCGTATGCGTTTTTTCCTGAATATATTCAGGAAAAAACGCATACGCCCTTTTTGGCCAAGTGCATCATTGTGGACGTTCTGCCTCTTTTCCTATGTTTTCAATGCAATTCCAGTCTACCTCCTGAAATCGGTTTCCTGCAATTCTGCCCCGCTTTCAAGTCCTCTTGGCAGCCTTACTTCAGTATATGTTTGGACGATAGCTGTCATTTATAACTCTGCAGGTTTGTGAATTACAGTGCCCCTGAGCTCCTTTCTTCAACTCGCTTTCTTGTGAGCTGTCCGCAACACCGCAGAATGGCTTCATCCCTAATCTGGTTCCGGCACGGCACACTGAGCCTTTGGTTATTTCCTCTTCCTGGTGGGAAATGAGAGTTAAATTTGCCCGTCCAGACACCTCCAGCTAGTCTCTCATTGGTTCTCCCTATTCCTGTTCATCTTCCGCAGAAATTGCAAACTGGGCCAAACAGGAGGTTAAAGGCGCTGACTCTCCAAGTGGAGAGAGTGTTAGTAAAGCGTCTGGAATGTTGCACCCGAGTACCAGGGGAGGAAAACTGAGACATATTTAAACACGTCTCCCGTTCACATGGTTGATCATACTCTGGGTTCCACATGCATGTTTTAGCTGAAGGAAGAATACTTTAAACCTGGAGAGTTGAGACCCGTGGAATGGGTACCATGCCATATGACTTCAAAGAGTCTTCATTTGCTCACCGAACCTCTCCAATCCTATCACTGCTGCGTTTATGCCCCTGTACACATGCTTGATTCTCTTTCGGAGACATAGCAATCCGTAGGTTTTAAGATACTTACTACTCAAGTACATTCTTAGGCGTTTAATATGGGGTGTTGAGTCCATTTCGTTGAGCAAGGAGTAGCTCTTGTCTATTCCATATTTGGCTTAAGGAACTTTATCTGTGCTCATTTCAATCTCTGGTTTTATGCAGCACCCCAACTCACCTTTCCCCTTAAGCAAGCAGAAGTTGGTTTTCTAAATTTGAGACCCTGTTCTGTTTTGGAATTCAGTTCCTGTGTAGCCAAGTTTACATTCCGTGTATTACTGATATCTTATGATGTTTCTTTTTCTGTGTGACTTATTTCAGTTAGAATCATCGTACCTGAATCCACTCATTATGCTGCTACGGGCCTGATGACATAGATTTCATTGCTGAGTGATATTGCTTTGTAAGTAAATACCACAACTTCTTTATCCATTTTTCACTTTCTGTGATGTTGAACTTATACTGTAAACGAGGTTCTTGTAAACAGAGGCGTCCCAAACTTTGGGGTGGCTGTGTCTTTTTGATTTTAATTTCCCTAAGCTATAGGACCATAAGTGGAAGTGCCCTAGGCTCTGTTGCTTTGTTTTTTAGATGTTTCAGGAAACACCATACGCTTCTCCCGAGTGTCTGTTGGCAATTTACATCCCGCCCATCAGCATAACAAGGCTCCCAGTTCTCCATGGCCTGTCCTGCCTTTCTGGATTTTACACTTTTTTCAGATGGCCCTTTTGACCGGGGGGAAGTGAGACTTCATTGTAGTGCAGATTTCCTTTGCAAGCTTGCTTGGTTGGCCAAAAAGGGCATATGCGTTTTTTCCTGAATATATTCAGGAAAAAACGCATATGCCCTTTTTGGCCAAGTGCATCATTGTGGACGTTCTGCCTCTTTTCCTATGCTTTCAATGCAATTCCAGTCTACCTCCTGAAATCGGTTTCCTGCAATTCTGCCCCGCTTTCAAGTCCTCTTGGCAGCCTTACTTCAGTATATGATTGGACGATAGCTGTCATTTATAACTCTCCAGGTTTGTGAATTACAGTGCCCCTGAGCTCCTTTCTTCAACTCGCTTTCTTGTGAGCTGTCCGCAACACCGCAGAATGGCTTCATCCCTAATCTGGTTCCGGCACGGCACACTGAGCCTTTGGTTATTTCCTCTTCCTGGTGGGAAATGAGAGTTAAATTTGCCCGTCCAGACACCTCCAGCTAGTCTCTCATTGGTTCTCCCTATTCCTGTTCATCTTCCGCAGAAATTGCAAACTGGGCCAAACAGGAGGTTAAAGGCGCTGACTCTCCAAGTGGAGAGAGTGTTAGTAAAGCGTCTGGAATGTTGCACCCGAGTACCAGGGGAGGAAAACTGAGACATATTTAAACACGTCTCCCGTTCACATGGTTGATCATACTCTGGGTTCCACATGCATGTTTTAGCTGAAGGAAGAATACTTTAAACCTGGAGAGTTGAGACCCGTGGAATGGGTACCATGCCATATGACTTCAAAGAGTCTTCATTTGCTCACCGAACCTCTCCAATCCTATCACTGCTGCGTTTATGCCCCTGTACACATGCTTGATTCTCTTTCGGAGACATAGCAATCCGTAGGTTTTAAGATACTTACTACTCAAGTACATTCTTAGGCGTTTAATATGGGGTGTTGAGTCCATTTCGTTGAGCAAGGAGTAGCTCTTGTCTATTCCATATTTGGCTTAAGGAACTTTATCTGTGCTCATTTCAATCTCTGGTTTTATGCAGCACCCCAACTCACCTTTCCCCTTAAGCAAGCAGAAGTTGGTTTTCTAAATTTGAGACCCTGTTCTGTTTTGGAATTCAGTTCCTGTGTAGCCAAGTTTACATTCCGTGTATTACTGATATCTTATGATGTTTCTTTTTCTGTGTGACTTATTTCAGTTAGAATCATCGTACCTGAATCCACTCATTATGCTGCTACGGGCCTGATGACATAGATTTCATTGCTGAGTGATATTGCTTTGTAAGTAAATACCACAACTTCTTTATCCATTTTTCACTTTCTGTGATGTTGAACTTATACTGTAAACGAGGTTCTTGTAAACAGAGGCGTCCCAAACTTTGGGGTGGCTGTGTCTTTTTGATTTTAATTTCCCTAAGCTATAGGACCATAAGTGGAAGTGCCCTAGGCTCTGTTGCTTTGTTTTTTAGATGTTTCAGGAAACACCATACACTTCTCCCGAGTGTCTGTTGGCAATTTACATCCCGCCCATCAGCATAACAAGGCTCCCAGTTCTCCATGGCCTGTCCTGCCTTTCTGGATTTTACACTTTTTTCAGATGGCCCTTTTGACCGGGGGGAAGTGAGACTTCATTGTAGTGCAGATTTCCTTTGCAAGCTTGCTTGGTTGGCCAAAAAGGGCATATGCGTTTTTTCCTGAATATATTCAGGAAAAAACGCATATGCCCTTTTTGGCCAAGTGCATCATTGTGGACGTTCTGCCTCTTTTCCTATGCTTTCAATGCAATTCCAGTCTACCTCCTGAAATCGGTTTCCTGCAATTCTGCCCCGCTTTCAAGTCCTCTTGGCAGCCTTACTTCAGTATATGATTGGACGATAGCTGTCATTTATAACTCTCCAGGTTTGTGAATTACAGTGCCCCTGAGCTCCTTTTTTCAACTAGCTTTCTTGTGAGCTGGCCGCAACACCGCATGATGGCTTCAGGCCCTAATCTGGTTCCGGCACGGCACGCTGAGCCTTTGGTTATTTCCTCTTCCTGGTGGGAAATGAGAGTTAAATTTGCCCGTCCAGACACCTCCAGCTAGTCTCTCATTGGTTCTCCCTATTCCTGTTCATCTTCCGCAGAAATTGCAAACTGGGCCAAACAGGAGGTTAAAGGCGCTGACTCTCCAAGTGGGGAGAGTGTTAGTAAAGCGTCTGGAATGTGGCACCCGATTACCAGGGGAGGAAAACTGAGACATATTTGAACACATCTCTCGATCACATGGTTGATCATACTCTAGGTTCCACATGCATGTTTTAGCTGAAGGAAGCATACCTTAAACCTGGGTAGTTGAAACCCGTGGAATGGGTACCATGCAATATGACTTCAAAGGGTCTTCATTTGCTCACCGAACCTCTCCAATCCTATCACTGCTGTGTTTATGCCCCTGTACACATGCTTGATTCTCTTTCAGAGACATAGCAGTCCATAGGTTTTAAGATACTTACTAGTCAGGTACATTCTTAGGCGTTTATTTTGGGGTGTTGAGTCCATTTCGTTGAGCAAGGAGTAGCTCTTGTCTATTCCATATTTGGCTTAAGGAACTTTATCTGTGCTCATTTCAATCTCTGGTTTTATGCAGCACCCCAACTCACCTTTCCCCTTAAGCAAGCAGAAGTTGGTTTTCTAAATTTGAGACCCTGTTCTGTTTTGGAATTCAGTTCCTGTGTAGCCAAGTTTACATTCCATGTATTAGTGATATCTTATGATGTTTCTTTTTCTGTGTGACTTATTTCAGTTAGAATCATCGTACCTGAATCCACTCATTATGCTGCTACGGGTCTGATGACGTAGATTTCATTGCTGAGTGATACTGCATTGTACGTAAGTACCACAAGTTCTTTATCCATTTTTCACTTTCTGTGATGTTGAACTTGTACGGTAAACGAGGTTACTGTAAACAGAGGCGTCCCAAACTTTGGGGTGGCTGTGTCTTTTTGATTTTAATTTCCCTAAGCTATAGGACCATAAGTGGAAGTGCCCTAGGCTCTGTTGCTTTGTTTTTTAGATGTTTCAGGAAACACCATACACTTCTCCCGAGTGTCTGTTGGCAATTTACATCCCGCCCATCAGCATAACAAGGCTCCCAGTTCTCCATGGCCTGTCCTGCCTTTCTGGATTTTACACTTTTTTCAGACGGCCCTTTTGACCGGGGGGAAGTGAGACTTCATTGTATTGCAGATTTCCTTTGCAAGCTTGCTTGGTTGGCCAAAAAGGGCGTATGCGTTTTTTCCTGAATATATTCAGGAAAAAACGCATACGCCCTTTTTGGCCAAGTGCATCATTGTGGACGTTCTGCCTCTTTTCCTATGCTTTCAATGCAATTCCAGTCTACCTCCTGAAATCGGTTTCCTGCAATTCTGCCCCGCTTTCAAGTCCTCTTGGCAGCCTTACTTCAGTATATGTTTGGACGATAGCTGTCATTTATAACTCTGCAGGTTTGTGAATTACAGTGCCCCTGAGCTCCTTTCTTCAACTCGCTTTCTTGTGAGCTGTCCGCAACACCGCAGAATGGCTTCATCCCTAATCTGGTTCCGGCACGGCACACTGAGCCTTTGGTTATTTCCTCTTCCTGGTGGGAAATGAGAGTTAAATTTGCCCGTCCAGACACCTCCAGCTAGTCTCTCATTGGTTCTCCCTATTCCTGTTCATCTTCCGCAGAAATTGCAAACTGAGCCAAACAGGAGGTTAAAGGCGCTGACTCTCCAAGTGGAGAGAGTGTTAGTAAAGCGTCTGGAATGTTGCACCCGAGTACCAGGGGAGGAAAACTGAGACATATTTAAACACGTCTCCCGTTCACATGGTTGATCATACTCTGGGTTCCACATGCATGTTTTAGCTGAAGGAAGAATACCTTAAACCTGGAGAGTTGAGACCCGTGGAATGGGTACCATGCCATATGACTTCAAAGAGTCTTCATTTGCTCACCGAACCTCTCCAATCCTATCACTGCTGCGTTTATGCCCCTGTACACATGCTTGATTCTCTTTCGGAGACATAGCAATCCGTAGGTTTTAAGATACTTACTACTCAAGTACATTCTTAGGCGTTTAATATGGGGTGTTGAGTCCATTTCGTTGAGCAAGGAGTAGCTCTTGTCTATTCCATATTTGGCTTAAGGAACTTTATCTGTGCTCATTTCAATCTCTGGTTTTATGCAGCACTCCAACTCACCTTTCCCCTTAAGCAAGCATAAGTTGGTTTTCTAAATTTGAGACCCTGTTCTGTTTTGGAATTCAGTTCCTGTGTAGCCAAGTTTACATTCCGTGTATTAGTGATATCTTATGATGTTTCTTTTTCTGTGTGACTTATTTCAGTTAGAATCATCGTACCTGAATCCACTCATTATGCTGCTACGGGCCTGATGACATAGATTTCATTGCTGAGTGATACTGCATTGTACGTAAGTACCACAAGTTCTTTATCCATTTTTCACTTTCTGTGATATTGAACTTGTACGGTAAACGAGGTTCTTGTAAACAGAGGTGTCCCAAACTTTGGGGTGGCTGTGTCTTTTTGATTTTAATTTCCCTAAGCTATAGGACCATAAGTGGAAGTGCCCTAGGCTCTGTTGCTTTGTTTTTTAGATGTTTCAGGAAACACCATACACTTCTCCGGAGTGTCTTTTGGCAATTTACATCCCGCCCATCAGCATAACAAGGCTCCCAGTTCTCCATGGCCTGTCCTGCCTTTCTGGATTTTACACTTTTTTCAGATGGCCCTTTTGACCGGGGGGAAGTGAGACTTCATTGTAGTGCAGATTTCCTTTGCAAGCTTGCTTGGTTGGCCAAAAAGGGCGTATGCGTTTTTTCCTGAATATATTCAGAAAAAAACGCATACGCCCTTTTTGGCCAAGTGCATCATTGTGGACGTTCTGCCTCTTTTCCTATGCTTTCAATGCAATTCCAGTCTACCTCCTGAAATCGGTTTCCTGCAATTCTGCCCTGCTTTCAAGTCCTCTTGGCAGCCTTACTTCAGTATATTTTTGGACGATAGCTGTCATTTATAACTCTGCAGGTTTGTGAATTACAGTGCCCCTGAGCTCCTTTCTTCAACTCGCTTTCTTGTGAGCTGTCCGCAACACCGCAGGATGGCTTCAGCCCTAATGTGGTTCCGGCACGGCACGCTGAGCCTTTGGTTATTTCCTCTTCCTGGTGGGAAATGAGAGTTAAATTTGCCCGTCCAGACACCTCCAGCTAGTCTCTCATTGGTTCTCCCTATTCCTGTTCATCTTCCGCAGAAATTGCAAACTGGGCCAAACAGGAGGTTAAAGGCGCTGACTCTCCAAGTGGAGAGAGTGTTAGTAAAGCGTCTGGAATGTTGCACCCGAGTACCAGGGGAGGAAAACTGAGACATATTTAAACACGTCTCCCGTTCACACGGTTGATCATACTCTGGGTTCCACATGCATGTTTTAGCTGAAGGAAGAATACCTTAAACCTGGAGAGTTGAGACCCGTGGAATGGGTACCATGCCATATGACTTCAAAGAGTCTTCATTTGCTCACCGAACCTCTCCAATCCTATCACTGCTGTGTTTATGCCCCTGTACACATGCTTGATTCTCTTTCGGAGACATAGCAATCCGTAGGTTTTAAGATACTTACTAGTCAAGTACATTCTTAGGCGTTTAATATGGGGTGTTGAGTCCATTTTGTTGAGCAAGGAGTAGCTCTTGTCTATTCCATATTTGGCTTAAGGAACTTTATCTGTGCTCATTTCAATCTCTGGTTTTATGCAGCACCCCAACTCACCTTTCCCCTTAAGCAAGCAGAAGTTGGTTTTCTAAATTTGAGACCCTGTTCTGTTTTGGAATTCAGTTCCTGTGTAGCCAAGTTTACATTCCGTGTATTAGTGATATCTTATGATGTTTCTTTTTCTGTGTGACTTATTTCAGTTAGAATCATCGTACCTGAATCCACTCATTATGCTGCTACGGGCCTGATGACATAGATTTCATTGCTGAGTGATACTGCATTGTACGTAAGTACCACAAGTTCTTTATCCATTTTTCACTTTCTGTGATATTGAACTTGTACGGTAAACGAGGTTCTTGTAAACAGAGGTGTCCCAAACTTTGGGGTGGCTGTGTCTTTTTGATTTTAATTTCCCTAAGCTATAGGACCATAAGTGGAAGTGCCCTAGGCTCTGTTGCTTTGTTTTTTAGATGTTTCAGGAAACACCATAGACTTCTCCGGAGTGTCTTTTGGCAATTTACATCCCGCCCATCAGCATAACAAGGCTCCCAGTTCTCCATGGCCTGTCCTGCCTTTCTGGATTTTACACTTTTTTCAGATGGCCCTTTTGACCGGGGGGAAGTGAGACTTCATTGTAGTGCAGATTTCCTTTGCAAGCTTGCTTGGTTGGCCAAAAAGGGCGTATGCGTTTTTTCCTGAATATATTCAGGAAAAAACGCATACGCCCTTTTTGGCCAAGTGCATCATTGTGGACGTTCTGCCTCTTTTCCTATGCTTTCAATGCAATTCCAGTCTACCTCCTGAAATCGGTTTCCTGCAATTCTGCCCTGCTTTCAAGTCCTCTTGGCAGCCTTACTTCAGTATATTTTTGGACGATAGCTGTCATTTATAACTCTGCAGGTTTGTGAATTACAGTGCCCCTGAGCTCCTTTCTTCAACTCGCTTTCTTTTGAGCTGGCCGCAACACCGCAGGATGGCTTCAGGCCCTAATCTGGTTCCGGCACGGCACGCTGAGCCTTTGGTTAATTCCTCTTCCTGGTGGGAAATGAGAGTTAAATTTGCCCGTCCAGACACCTCCAGCTAGTCTCTCATTGGTTCTCCCTATTCCTGTTCATCTTCCGCAGAAATTGCAAACTGGGTCATACAGGAGGTTAAAGGGACTGACTCTCCAAGTCGGGAGAGTGTTAGTAAAGCGTCTGGAATGTTGCACCCGAGTACCAGGGGAGGAAAACTGAGACATATTTGAACACATCTCCCGATCACATGGTTGATCATACTCTAGGTTCCACATGCATGTTTTAGCTGAAGGAAGCATACCTTAAACCTGGGTAGTTGAAACCCGTGGAATGGGTACCATGCAATATGACTTCAAAGGGTCTTCATTTGCTCACCGAACCTCTCCAATCCTATCACTGCTGTGTTTATGCCCCTGTACACATGCTTGATTCTCTTTCAGAGACATAGCAATCCATAGGTTTTAAGATACTTACTAGTCAGGTACATTCTTAGGCGTTTATTTTGGGGTGTTGAGTCCATTTCGTTGAGCAAGGAGTAGCTCTTGTCTATTCCATATTTGGCTTCAGGAACTTTATCTGTGCTCATTTCAATCTCTGGTTTTATGCAGCACCCCAACTCACCTTTCCCCTTAAGCAAGCATAAGTTGGTTTTCTAAATTTGAGACCCTGTTCTGTTTTGGAATTCAGTTCCTGTGTAGCCAAGTTTACATTCCGTGTATTAGTGATATCTTATGATGTTTCTTTTTCTGTGTGACTTATTTCAGTTAGAATCATCGTACCTGAATCCACTCATTATGCTGCTACGGGCCTGATGACGTAGATTTCATTGCTGAGTGATACTGCATTGTACGTAAGTACCACAAGTTCTTTATCCATTTTTCACTTTCTGTGATGTTGAACTTGTACGGTAAACGAGGTTACTGTAAACAGAGGCGTCCCAAACTTTGGGGTGGCTGTGTCTTTTTGATTTTAATTTCCCTAAGCTATAGGACCATAAGTGGAAGTGCCCTAGGCTCTGTTGCTTTGTTTTTTAGATGTTTCAGGAAACACCATACACTTCTCTGGAGTGTCTGTTGGCAATTTACATCCCGCCCATCAGCATAACAAGGCTCCCAGTTCTCCATGGCCTGTCCTGCCTTTCTGGATTTTACACTTTTTTCAGATGGCCCTTTTGACCGGGGGGAAGTGAGACTTCATTGTAGTGCAGATTTCCTTTGCAAGCTTGCTTGGTTGGCCAAAAAGGGCGTATGCGTTTTTTCCTGAATATATTCAGGAAAAAACGCATACGCCCTTTTTGGCCAAGTGCATCATTGTGGACGTTCTGCCTCTTTTCCTATGCTTTCAATGCAATTCCAGTCTACCTCCTGAAATCGGTTTCCTGCAATTCTGCCCCGCTTTCAAGTCCTCTTGGCAGCCTTACTTCAGTATATGTTTGGACGATAGCTGTCATTTATAACTCTGCAGGTTTGTGAATTACAGTGCCCCTGAGCTCCTTTCTTCAACTCGCTTTCTTGTGAGCTGTCCGCAACACCGCAGAATGGCTTCATCCCTAATCTGGTTCCGGCACGGCACACTGAGCCTTTGGTTATTTCCTCTTCCTGGTGGGAAATGAGAGTTAAATTTGCCCGTCCAGACACCTCCAGCTAGTCTCTCATTGGTTCTCCCTATTCCTGTTCATCTTCCGCAGAAATTGCAAACTGGGCCAAACAGGAGGTTAAAGGCGCTGACTCTCCAAGTGGAGAGAGTGTTAGTAAAGCGTCTGGAATGTTGCACCCGAGTACCAGGGGAGGAAAACTGAGACATATTTAAACACGTCTCCCGTTCACATGGTTGATCATACTCTGGGTTCCACATGCATGTTTTAGCTGAAGGAAGAATACCTTAAACCTGGAGAGTTGAGACCCGTGGAATGGGTACCATGCCATATGACTTCAAAGAGTCTTCATTTGCTCACCGAACCTCTCCAATCCTATCACTGCTGCGTTTATGCCCCTGTACACATGCTTGATTCTCTTTCGGAGACATAGCAATCCGTAGGTTTTAAGATACTTACTACTCAAGTACATTCTTAGGCGTTTAATATGGGGTGTTGAGTCCATTTCGTTGAGCAAGGAGTAGCTCTTGTCTATTCCATATTTGGCTTAAGGAACTTTATCTGTGCTCATTTCAATCTCTGGTTTTATGCAGCACCCCAACTCACCTTTCCCCTTAAGCAAGCAGAAGTTGGTTTTCTAAATTTGAGACCCTGTTCTGTTTTGGAATTCAGTTCCTGTGTAGCCAAGTTTACATTCCGTGTATTAGTGATATCTTATGATGTTTCTTTTTCTGTGTGACTTATTTCAGTTAGAATCATCGTACCTGAATCCACTCATTATGCTGCTACGGGCCTGATGACATAGATTTCATTGCTGAGTGATACTGCATTGTACGTAAGTACCACAAGTTCTTTATCCATTTTTCACTTTCTGTGATATTGAACTTGTACGGTAAACGAGGTTCTTGTAAACAGAGGTGTCCCAAACTTTGGGGTGGCTGTGTCTTTTTGATTTTAATTTCCCTAAGCTATAGGACCATAAGTGGAAGTGCCCTAGGCTCTGTTGCTTTGTTTTTTAGATGTTTCAGGAAACACCATACACTTCTCTGGAGTGTCTTTTGGCAATTTACATCCCGCCCATCAGCATAACAAGGCTCACATTTCTCCATGGCCTGTCCTGCCTTTCTGGATTTTACACTTTTTTCAGATGGCCCTTTTGACCGGGGGGAAGTGAGACTTCATTGTAGTGCAGATTTCCTTTGCAAGCTTGCTTGGTTGGCCAAAAAGGGCGTATGCGTTTTTTCCTGAATATATTCAGGAAAAAACGCATACGCCCTTTTTGGCCAAGTGCATCATTGTGGACGTTCTGCCTCTTTTCCTATGCTTTCAATGCAATTCCAGTCTACCTCCTGAAATCGGTTTCCTGCAATTCTGCCCCGCTTTCAAGTCCTCTTGGCAGCCTTACTTCAGTATATGTTTGGACGATAGCTGTCATTTATAACTCTGCAGGTTTGTGAATTACAGTGCCCCTGAACTCCTTTCTTCAACTCGCTTTCTTGTGAGCTGTCCGCAACACCGCAGGATGGCTTCGGCCCTAATGTGGTTCCGGCACGGCACGCTGAGCCTTTGGTTATTTCCTCTTCCTGGTGGGAAATGAGAGTTAAATTTGCCCGTCCAGACACCTCCAGCTAGTCTCTCATTGGTTCTCCCTATTCCTGTTCATCTTCCGCAGAAATTGCAAACTGGGCCAAACAGGAGGTTAAAGGCGCTGACTCTCCAAGTGGAGAGAGTGTTAGTAAAGCGTCTGGAATGTTTTACCCGAGTACCATGGGAGGAAAACTGAGACATATTTAAACACGTCTCCCGTTCACACGGTTGATCATACTCTGGGTTCCACATGCATGTTTTAGCTGAAGGAAGAATACCTTAAACCTGGAGAGTTGAGACCCGTGGAATGGGTACCATGCCATATGACTTCAAAGAGTCTTCATTTGCTCACCGAAACTCTCCAATCCTATCACTGCTGCGTTTATGCCCCTGTACACACGCTTGATTCTCTTTCTGAGACATAGCAATCCATAGGTTTTAAGATACTTACTAGTAAGGTACATTCTTAGGCGTTTAATATGCGGTGTTGAGTCCATTTCGTTGAGCAAGGAGTAGCTCTTGTCTATTCCATATTTGGCTTAAGGAACTTTATCTGTGCTCATTTCAATCTCTGGTTTTATGCAGCACCCCAACTCACCTTTCCCCTTAAGCAAGCAGAAGTTGGTTTTCTAAATTTGAGACCCTGTTCTGTTTTGGAATTCAGTTCCTGTGTAGCCAAGTTTACATTCCGTGTATTAGTGATACCTTATGATGTTTCTTTTTCTGTGTGACTTATTTCAGTTAGAATCATCGTACCTGAATCCACTCATTATGCTGCTACGGGCCTGATGACATAGATTTCATTGCTGAGTGATACTGCATTGTACGTAAGTACCACAAGTTCTTTATCCATTTTTCACTTTCTGTGATATTGAACTTGTACGGTAAACGAGGTTCTTGTAAACAGAGGTGTCCCAAACTTTGGGGTGGCTGTGTCTTTTTGATTTTAATTTCCCTAAGCTATAGGACCATAAGTGGAAGTGCCCTAGGCTCTGTTGCTTTGTTTTTTAGATGTTTCAGGAAACACCATACACTTCTCCGGAGTGTCTTTTGGCAATTTACATCCCGCCCATCAGCATAACAAGGCTCCCAGTTCTCCATGGCCTGTCCTGCCTTTCTGGATTTTACACTTTTTTCAGATGGCCCTTTTGACCGGGGGGAAGTGAGACTTCATTGTAGTGCAGATTTCCTTTGCAAGCTTGCTTGGTTGGCCAAAAAGGGCGTATGCGTTTTTTCCTGAATATATTCAGGAAAAAACGCATACGCCCTTTTTGGCCAAGTGCATCATTGTGGACGTTCTGCCTCTTTTCCTATGCTTTCAATGCAATTCCAGTCTACCTCCTGAAATCTGTTTCCTGCAATTCTGCCCTGCTTTCAAGTCCTCTTGGCAGCCTTACTTCAGTATATTTTTGGACGATAGCTGTCATTTATAACTCTGCAGGTTTGTGAATTACAGTGCCCCGGAGCTCTTTTCTTCAACTCGCTTTCTTTTGAGCTGGCCGCAACACCGCAGGATGGCTTCAGGCCCTAATCTGGTTCCGGCACGGCACGCTGAGCCTTTGGTTAATTCCTCTTCCTGCTGGGAAATGAGAGTTAAATTTGCCCGTCCAGACACCTCCAGCTAGTCTCTCATTGGTTCTCCCTATTCCTGTTCATCTTCCGCAGAAATTGCAAACTGGGTCAAACAGGAGGTTAAAGGGACTGACTCTCCAAGTCGGGAGAGTGTTAGTAAAGCGTCTGGAATGTTTTACCCGAGTACCAGGGGAGGAAAACTGAGACATATTTGAACACATCTCCCGATCACATGGTTGATCATACTCTAGATTCCACATGCATGTTTTAGCTGAAGGAAGCATACCTTAAACCTGGGTAGTTGAAACCCGTGGAATGGGTACCATGCAATATGACTTCAAAGGGTCTTCATTTGCTCACCGAACCTCTCCAATCCTATCACTGCTGTGTTTATGCCCCTGTACACATGCTTGATTCTCTTTCAGAGACATAGCAATCCATAGGTTTTAAGATACTTACTAGTCAGGTACATTCTTAGGCGTTTATTTTGGGGTGTTGAGTCCATTTCGTTGAGCAAGGAGTAGCTCTTGTCTATTCCATATTTGGCTTCAGGAACTTTATCTGTGCTCATTTCAATCTCTGGTTTTATGCAGCACCCCAACTCACCTTTCCCCTTAAGCAAGCATAAGTTGGTTTTCTAAATTTGAGACCCTGTTCTGTTTTGGAATTCAGTTCCTGTGTAGCCAAGTTTACATTCCGTGTATTAGTGATATCTTATGATGTTTCTTTTTCTGTGTGACTTATTTCAGTTAGAATCATCGTACCTGAATCCACTCATTATGCTGCTACGGGCCTGATGACATAGATTTCATTGCTGAGTGATACTGCATTGTACGTAAGTACCACAAGTTCTTTATCCATTTTTCACTTTCTGTGATATTGAACTTGTACGGTAAACGAGGTTCTTGTAAACAGAGGCGTCCCAAACTTTGGGGTGGCTGTGTCTTTTTGATTTTAATTTCCCTAAGCTATAGGACCATAAGTGGAAGTGCCCTAGGCTCTGTTGCTTTGTTTTTTAGATGTTTCAGGAAACACCATACAATTCTCCCAAGTGTCTGTTGGCAATTTACATCCCGCCCATCAGCATAACAAGGCTCCCAGTTCTCCATGGCCTGTCCTGCCTTTCTGGATTTTACACTTTTTTCAGATGGCCCTTTTGACCGGGGGGAAGTGAGACTTCATTGTAGTGCAGATTTCCTTTGCAAGCTTGCTTGGTTGGACAAAAAGGGCGTATGCGTTTTTTCCTGAATATATTCAGGAAAAAACGCATACACCCTTTTTGGCCAAGTGCATCATTGTGGACGTTCTGCCTCTTTTCCTATGCTTTCAATGCAATTCCAGTCTACCTCCTGAAATCGGTTTCCTGCAATTCTGCCCCGCTTTCAAGTCCTCTTGGCAGCCTTACTTCAGTATATTTTTGGACGATAGCTGTCATTTATAACTCTGCAGGTTTGTGAATTACAGTGCCCCTGAGCTCCTTTCTTCAACTCGCTTTCTTGTGAGCTGGCCGCAACAACACAGGATGGCTTCAGGCCCTAATCTGGTTCCGGCACGGCACGCTGAGCCTTTGGTTATTTCCTCTTCCTGGTGGGAAATGAGAGTTAAATTTGCCCGTCCAGACACCTCCAGCTAGTCTCTCATTGGTTCTCGCTATTCCTGTTCATCTTCCGCAGAAATTGCAAACTGGGCCAAACAGGAGGTTAAAGGGACTGACTCTCTAAGTGGGGAGAGTGTTAGTAAAGCGTCTGGAATGTTGCACCCGAGTACCAGGGTACGAAAACTGAGACATATTTGAACACGTCTCCCGATCACATGGTTGATCATACTCTAGGTTCCACATGCATGTTTTAGCTGAAGGAAGAATACCTTAAACCTGGAGAGTTGAGACCCGTGGAATGGGTACCATGCAATATGACTTCAAAGGGTCTTCATTTGCTCACTGAACCTCTCCAATCCTATCACTGCTGCGTTTATGCCCCTGTACACATGCTTGATTCTCTTTCGGAGACATAGCAATCCATAGGTTTTAAGATACTTACTAGTCAGGTACATTCTTAGGCGTTTAATA
Organism: Stenella coeruleoalba; assembly: GCF_951394435.1. Lineage (NCBI taxonomy): Eukaryota > Metazoa > Chordata > Mammalia > Artiodactyla > Delphinidae > Stenella > Stenella coeruleoalba. Next base: position 147,683 of record NW_027646138.1, read on the forward strand.
TGCGGTGTTGAGTCCATTTCGTTGAGCAAGGAGTAGCTCTTGTCTATTCCATATTTGGCTTAAGGAACTTTATCTGTGCTCATTTCAATCTCTGGTTTTATGCAGCACCCCAACTCACCTTTCCCCTTAAGCAAGCATAAGTTGGTTTTCTACGTTTGAGACCCTGTTCTGTTTTGGAATTCAGTTCCTTTGTAGCCAACTTTACATTCCATGTATTAGTGATACTTTATGATGTTTCTTTTTCTGTTTGACTTATTTCAGTTAGAATCATCGTACCTGAAACCACTCATTATGCTGCTACGGGCCTGATGACATAGATTTCATTGCTGAGTGATACTGCATTGTACGTAAGTACCAGAAGTTCTTTATCCATTTTTCACTTTTTGTGATGTTGAACTTTTACTGTAAACGAGGTTCTTGTTAACAGAGGCGTCCCAAACTTTGGGGTGGCTGTGTCTTTTTGATTTTAATTTCCCTAAGCTATAGGACCATAAGTGGAAGTGCCCTAGGCTCTGTTGCTTTGTTTTTTAGATGTTTCAAGAAACACCATACACTTCTCTGGAGTGTCTTCTGGCAATTTACATCCCGCCCATCAGCATAACAAGGCTCCCAGTTCTCCATGGCCTGTCCTGCCTTTCTGGATTTTACACTTTTTTCAGATGGCCCTTTTGACCGGGGGGAAGTGAGACTTCATTGTAGTGCAGATTTCCTTTGCAAGCTTGCTTGGTTGGCCAAAAAGGGCGTACACGTTTTTTCCTGAATATATTCAGGAAAAAACGCGTACGTCCTTTTTGGCCAAGTGCATCATTGTGGACGTTCTGCCTCTTTTCCTATGCTTTCAATGCAATTCCAGTCTACCTCCTGAAATCGGTTTCCTGCAATTCTGCCCCGCTTTCAAGTCCTCTTGGCAGCCTTACTTCAGTATATTTTTGGACGATAGCTGTCATTTATAACTCTGCAGGTTTGTGAATTACAGTGCCCCTGAGCTCCTTTCTTCAACTCGCTATCTTGTGACCTGGCCGCAACAACACATGATGGCTTCAGGCCCTAATCTGGTTCCGGCACGGCACGCTGAGCCTTTGGTTAATTCCTCTTCCTGGTGGGAAATGAGAGTTAAATTTGCCCGTCCAGACACCTCCAGCTAGTCTCTCATTGGTTCTCGCTATTCCTGTTCATCTTCCGCAGAAATTGCAAACTGGGCCAAACAGGAGGTTAAAGGGACTGACTCTCTAAGTGGGGAGAGTGTTAGTAAAGCGTCTGGAATGTTGCACCCGAGTACCAGGGTACGAAAACTGAGACATATTTGAACACGTCTCCCGATCACATGGTTGATCATACTCTAGGTTCCACATGCATGTTTTAGCTGAAGGAAGAATACCTTAAACCTGGGTAGTTGAGACCCGTGGAATGGGTACCATGCAATATGACTTCAAAGGGTCTTCATTTGCTCACTGAACCTCTCCAATCCTATCACTGCTGCGTTTATGCCCCTGTACACATGCTTGATTCTCTTTCGGAGACATAGCAATCCATAGGTTTTAAGATACTTACTAGTCAGGTACATTCTTAGGCGTTTAATATGCGGTGTTGAGTCCATTTCGTTGAGCAAGGAGTAGCTCTTGTCTATTCCATATTTGGCTTAAGGAACTTTATCTGTGCTCATTTCAATCTCTGGTTTTATGCAGCACCCCAACTCACCTTTCCCCTTAAGCAAGCATAAGTTGGTTTTCTACGTTTGAGACCCTGTTCTGTTTTGGAATTCAGTTCCTGTGTAGCCAACTTTACATTCCATGTATTAGTGATACCTTATGATGTTTCTTTTTCTGTGTGACTTATTTCAGTTAGAATCATCGTACCTGAAACCACTCATTATGCTGCTACGGGCCTGATGACATAGATTTCATTGCTGAGTGATACTGCATTGTACGTAAGTACCAGAAGTTCTTTATCCATTTTTCACTTTTTGTGATGTTGAACTTTTACTGTAAACGAGGTTCTTGTAAACAGAGGCGTCCCAAACTTTGGGGTGGCTGTGTCTTTTTGATTTTAATTTCCCTAAGCTATAGGACCATAAGTGGAAGTGCCCTAGGCTTTGTTGCTTTCTTTTTTAGATGTTTCAGGAAACACCATACACTTCTCCGGAGTGTCTGTTGGCAATTTACATCCCGCCCATCAGCATAACAAGGCTCCCAGTTCTCCATGGCCTGTCCTGCCTTGCTGGATTTTACACTTTTTTCAGATGGCCCTTTTGACTGGGGGGAAGTGAGACTTCATTGTAGTGCAGATTTCCTTTGTAAGCTTGCTTGGTTGGACAAAAAGGGCGTATGCGTTTTTTCCTGAATATATTCAGGAAAAAACGCATATGCCCTTTTTGGCCAAGTGCATCATTGTGGACGTTCTGCCTCTTTTCCTATGCTTTCAATGCAATTACAGTCAACCTCCTGAAATCGGTTTCCTGCAATTCTGCCCCGCTTTCAAGTCCTCTTGACAGCCTTACTTCAGTATATTTTTGGACGATAGCTGTCATTTATAACTCTGCAGGTTTGTGAATTACAGTGCCCCTGAGCTCCTTTCTTCAACTCGCTTTCTTGTGAGTTTGTCGCAACACCGCAGGATGGCTTCAGGCCCTAATCTGGTTCCGGCACGGCACGCTGAGCCTTTGATTATTTCCTCTTCGTGGTGGGAAATGACAGTTAAATTTGCCCGTCCAGACACCTCCAGCTAGTCTCTCATTGGTTCTCCCTATTCCTGTTCATCTTCCGCAGAAATTTGAAACTGGGCCAAACAGGAGGTTAAAGGCGCTGACTCTCCAAGTGGGGAGAGTGTTAGTAAAGCATCTGGAATGTTGCACCCGAGTACCAGGGGAGGAAAACTGAGACATATTTGAACACGTCTCCCGTTCACATGGTTGATCATACTCTGGGTTCCACATGCATGTTTTAGCTGAAGGAAGAATACCTTAAACCTGGAGAGTTGAGACCCGTGGAATGGGTACCATGCAATATGACTTCAAAGGGTCTTCATTTGCTCACCGAACCTCTCCAATCCTATCACTGCTGCGTTTATGCCCCTGTACACATGCTTGATTCTCTTATGGAGACATAGCAATCCATAGGTTTTAAGATACTTACTAGTCAGGTACATTCTTAGGCGTTTAATATGGGGTTTTGGGTCCATTTCGTTGAGCAAGGAGTAGCTCTTGTCTATTCCATATTTGGCTTAAGGAACTTTATCTGTGCTCATTTCAATCTCTGGTTTTATGCAGCACCCCAACTCACCTTTCCCCTTAAGCAAGCATAAGTTGGTTTTCTACGTTTGAGACCCTGTTCTGTTTTGGAATTCAGTTCCTGTGTAGCCAAGTTTACATTCCGTGTATTAGTGATACCTTATGATGTGTTTTTTTTCTGTGTGACTTATTTCAGTTAGAATCATCATACCTGAAACCACTCATTGTGCTGCTATGGGCCTGATGACATAGATTTCATTGCTGAGTGATACTGCATTGTACGTAAGTACCAGAAGTTCTTTATCCATTTTTCACTTTTTGCGATGTTGAACTTGTACTGTAAACGAGGTTCTTGTAAACAGAGGCGTCCCAAACTTTGGGGTGGCTGTGTCTTTTTGATTTTAATTTCCCTAAACTATAGGACCATAAGTGGAAGTGCCCTAGGCTCTGTTGCTTTGTTTTTTAGATGTTTCAGGAAACACCATACACTTCTCCCAAGTGTCTGTTGGCAATTTACATCCCGCCCATCAGCATAACAAGGCTCCCAGTTCTCCATGGCCTGCCCTGCCTTTCTGGATTTTACACTTTTTTCAGATGGCCCTTTTGACCGGGGGGAAGTGAGACTTCATTGTAGTGCAGATTTCCTTTGCAAGCTTGCTTGGTTGGCCAAAAAGGGCGTATGCGTTTTTTCCTGAATATATTCAGGAAAAAACGCATACGCACTTTTTGGCCAAGTGCATCATTGTGGACGTTCTGCCTCTTTTCCTATGCTTTCAATGCAATTCCAGTCTACCTCCTGAAATCGGTTTCCTGCAATTCTGCCCCGCTTTCAAGTCCTCTTGGCAGCCTTACTTCAGTATATTTTTGGACGATAGCTGTCATTTATAACTCTGCAGGTTTGTGAATTACAGTGCCCCTGAGCTCTTTCTTCAACTCGCTTCCTTGTGAGCTGGCCGCAACAACACAGGATGGCTTCAGGCCCTAATCTGGTTCCGGCACGGCACGCTGAGCCTTTGGTTATTTCCTCTTCCTGGTGGGAAATGAGAGTTAAATTTGCCCGTCCAGACACCTCCAGCTAGTCTCTCATTGGTTCTCGCTATTCCTGTTCATCTTCGGCAGAAATTGCAAACTGGGCCAAACAGGAGGTTAAAGGCGCTGACTCTCCAAGTGGGGAGAGTGTTAGTAAAGCGTCTGGAATGTCGCACCCGAGTACCAGGGGAGGAAAACTGAGACATATTTAAACACGTCTCCCGTTCACATGGTTGATCATACTCTGGGTTCCACATGCATGTTTTAGCTGAAGGAAGAATACCTTAAACCTGGAGAGTGGAGACCCGTGGAATGGGTACCATGCAATATGACTTCAAAGGGTCTTCATTTGCTCACCGAACCTCTCCAATCCTATCACTGCTGCGTTTATGCCCCTGTACACATGCTTGATTCTCTTTCGGAGACATAGCAATCCATAGGTTTTAAGATACTTACTAGTCAGGTACATTCTTAGGCGTTTAATATGCGGTGTTGAGTCCATTTTGTTGAGCAAGGAGTAGCTCTTGTCTATTCCATATTTGGCTTAAGGAACTTTATCTGTGCTCATTTCAATCTCTGGTTTTATGCAGCACCCCAACTCACCTTTCCCCTTAAGCAAGCAGAAGTTGGTTTTCTAAATTTGAGACCCTGTTCTGTTTTGGAATTCAGTTCCTGTGTAGCCAAGTTTACATTCCGTGTATTAGTGATATCTTATGATGTTTCTTTTTCTGTGTGACTTATTTCAGTTAGAATCATCGTACCTGAATCCACTCATTATGCTGCTACGGGCCTGATGACATAGATTTCATTGCTGAGTGATACTGCATTGTACGTAAGTACCACAAGTTCTTTATCCATTTTTCACTTTCTGTGATATTGAACTTGTACGGTAAACGAGGTTCTTGTAAACAGAGGCGTCCCAAACTTTGGGGTGGCTGTGTCTTTTTGATTTTAATTTCCCTAAGCTATAGGACCATAAGTGGAAGTGCCCTAGGCTCTGTTGCTTTGTTTTTTAGATGTTTCAGGAAACACCATACACTTCTCCCGAGTGTCTGTTGGCAATTTACATCCCGCCCATCAGCATAACAAGGCTCCCAGTTCTCCATGGCCTGTCCTGCCTTTCTGGATTTTACACTTTTTTCAGATGGCCCTTTTGACCGGGGGGAAGTGAGACTTCATTGTAGTGCAGATTTCCTTTGCAAGTTTGCTTGGTTGGCCAAAAAGGGCGTTTGCGTTTTTTCCTGAATATATTCAGGAAAAAACGCATACGCCCTTTTTCGCCAAGTGCATCATTGTGGACATTCTGCCTCTTTTCATATGCTTTCAATGCAATTCCAGTCTACCTCCTGAAATCGGTTTCCTGCAATTCTGCCCCGCTTTCAAGTCCTCTTGGCAGCCTTACTTCAGTATATTTTTGGATGATAGCTGTCATTTATAACTCTGCAGGTTTTTGAATTACAGTGCCCCTGAGCTCCTTTCTTCAACTCGCTTTCTTGTGAGCTGGCCGCAACACCGCAGGATGGCTTCAGGCCCTAATCTGGTTCCGGCACGGCACGCTGAGCCTTTGGTTATTTCCTCTTCCTGGTGGGAAATGAGAGTTAAATTTGCCCGTCCAGACACCTCCAGCTAGTCTCTCATTGGTTCTCGCTATTCCTGTTCATCTTCCGCAGAAATTGCAAACTGGGCCAAACAGGAGGTTAAAGGGATTGACTCTCCAAGTCGGGAGAGTGTTAGTAAAGCATCTGGAAAGTTGCACCCGAGTACCAGGGTATGAAAACTGAGACATATTTGAACACGTCTCCCGATCACATGGTTGATCATACTCTAGGTTCCACATGCATGTTTTAGCTGAAGGAAGAATACCTTAAACCTTGGTAGTTGAAACCCGTGGAATGGGTACCATGCAATATGACTTCAAAGGGTCTTCATTTGCTCACCAAACCTCTCCAATCCTATCACTGCTGTGTTTATGCCCCTGTACACATGCTTGATTGTCTTTCGGAGACATAGCAATCCATAGGTTTTAAGATACTTACTAGTCAGGTACATTCTTAGGCGTTTAATTTGGGGTGTTGAGTCCATTTCGTTGAGCAAGGAGTAGCTCTTGTCTACTCCATATTTGGCTTAAGGAACTTTATCTGTGCTCATTTCAATCTCTGGTTTTATGCAGCACCCCAACTCACCTTTCCCCTTAAGCAAGCAGAAGTTGGTTTTCTAAATTTGAGACCCTGTTCTGTTTTGGAATTCAGTTCCTGTGTAGCCAAGATTACATTCCGTGTATTAGTGATATCTTATGATGTTTCTTTTTCTGTGTGACTTATTTCAGTTAGAATCATCGTACCTGAATCCACTCATTATGCTGCTACGGGCCTGATGACATAGATTTCATTGCTGAGTGATAGTGCATTGTACGTAAGTACCACAAGTTCTTTATCCATTTTTCACTTTCTGTGATATTGAACTTGTACGGTAAACGAGGTTCTTGTTAACAGAGGCGTCCCAAACTTTGAGGTGGCTGTGTCTTTTTGATTTTAATTTCCCTAAGCTATAGGACCATAAGTGGAAGTGCCCTAGGCTCTGTTGCTTTGTTTTTTAGATGTTTCAGGAAACACCATACACTTCTCCCGAGTGTCTGTTGGCAATTTACATCCCGCCCATCAGCATAACAAGGCTCCCAGTTCTCCATGGCCTGTCCTGCCTTTCTGGATTTTACACTTTTTTCAGATGGCCCTTTTGACCGGGGGGAAGTGAGACTTCATTGTAGTGCAGATTTCCTTTGCAAGCTTGCTTGCTTGGCCAAAAAGGGCGTATGCGTTTTTTCCTGAATATATTCAGGAAAAAACGCATACGCCCTTTTTGGCCAAGTGCATCATTGTGGACGTTCTGCCTCTTTTCCTATGCTTTCAATGCAATTCCAGTCTACCTCCTGAAATCGGTTTCCTGCAATTCTGCCCCGCTTTCAAGTCCTCTTGGCAGCCTTACTTCAGTATATTTTTGGACGATAGCTGTCATTTATAACTCTGCAGGTTTGTGAATTACAGTGCCCCTGAGCTCCTTTCTTCAACTCGCTTTCTTTTGAGCTGGCCGCAACACCGCATGATGGCTTCAGGCCCTAATCTGGTTCCGGCATGGCACGCTGAGCCTTTGGTTATTTCCTCTTCCTGGTGGGAAATGAGAGTTAAATTTGCCCGTCCAGACACCTCCAGCTAGTCTCTCATTGGTTCTCCCTATTCCTGTTCATCTTCCGCAGAAATTGCAAACTGGGCCAAACAGGAGGTTAAAGGCGCTGACCCTCCAAGTGGGGAGAGTGTTAGTAAAGCGTCTGGAATGTTGCACCCGAGTACCAGGGGAGGAAAACTGAGACATATTTGAACACGTTTCCCGTTCACACGGTTGATCATACTCTGGGTTCCACATGCATGTTTTAGCTGAAGGAAGAATACCTTAAACCTGGAGAGTTGAGACCCGTGGAATGGGTACCATGCCATATGACTTCAAAGAGTCTTCATTTGCTCACCGAACCTCTCCAATCCTATCACTGCTGCGTTTATGCCCCTGTACACACACTTGATTCTCTTTCGGAGACATAGCAATCCATAGGTTTTAAGATACTTACTAGTCAGGTACATTCTTAGGCGTTTAATATGGGGTGTTGAGTCCATTTCGTTGAGCAAGGAGTAGCTCTTGTCTATTCCATATTTGGCTTAAGGAACTTTATCTGTGCTCATTTCAATCTCTGGTTTTATGCAGCACCCCAACTCACCTTTCCCCTTAAGCAAGCAGAAGTTGGTTTTCTAAATTTGAGACCCTGTTCTGTTTTGGAATTCAGTTCCTGTGTGGCCAAGTTTACATTCCGTGTATTAGTGATATCTTATGATGTTTCTTTTTCTGTGTGACTTATTTCAGTTAGAATCATCGTACCTGAATCCACTCATTATGCTGCTACGGGCCTGATGACATAGATTTCATTGCTGAGTGATATTGCTTTGTAAGTAAATACCACAACTTCTTTATCCATTTTTCACTTTCTGTGATGTTGAACTTGTACTGTAAACGAGGTTCTTGTAAACAGAGGCGTCCCAAACTTTGGGGTGGCTGTGTCTTTTTGATTTTAATTTCCCTAAGCTATAGGACCATAAGTGGAAGTGCCCTAGGCTCTGTTGCTTTGTTTTTTAGATGTTTCAGGAAACACCATACACTTCTCCCGAGTGTCTGTTGGCAATTTACATCCCGCCCATCAGCATAACAAGGCTCCCAGTTCTCCATGGCCTGTCCTGCCTTTCTGGATTTTACACTTTTTTCAGATGGCCCTTTTGACCGGGGGGAAGTGAGACTTCATTGTAGTGCAGATTTCCTTTGCAAGCTTGCTTGGTTGGCCAAAAAGTGCGTATGCGTTTTTTCCTGAATATATTCAGGAAAAAACGCATACGCCCTTTTTGGCCAAGTGCATCATTGTGGACGTTCTGCCTCTTTTCCTATGCTTTCAATGCAATTCCAGTCTACCTCCTGAAATCGGTTTCCTGCAATTCTGCCCCACTTTCAAGTCCTCTTGGCAGCCTTACTTCAGTGTATTTTTGGACGATAGCTGTCATTTATAACTCTGCAGGTTTGTGAATTACAGTGCCCCTGAGCTCCTTTCTTCAACTCGCTTTCTTGTGAGCTGGCCGCAAAACCGCAGGATGGCTTCAGGCCCTAATCTGGTTCCGGCACGGCACGCTGAGCCTTTGGTTAATTCCTCTTCCTGGTGGGAAATGAGAGTTAAATTTGCCCGTCCAGACACCTCCAGCTAGTCTCTCATTTTTTCTCGCTATTCCTGTTCATCTTCCGCAGAAATTGCAAACTGGGCCAAACAGGAGGTTAAAGGGACTGACTCTCCAAGTCGGGAGAGTGTTAGTAAAGCGTCTGGAATGTTGCACCCGAGTACCAGGGTATGAAAACTGAGACATATTTGAACACGTCTCCCGATCACATGGTTGATCATACTCTAGGTTCCACATGCATGTTTTAGCTGAAGGAAGAATACCTTAAACCTGGAGAGTTGAGACCCGTGTAATGGGTACCATGCAATAAGACTTCAAAGGGTCTTCATTTGCTCACCAAACCTCTCCAATCCTATCACTGCTGCGTTTATGCCCCTGTACACACGCTTGATTCTCTTTCGGAGACATAGCAATCCATAGGTTTTAAGATACTTACTAGTCAGGTACATTCTTAGGCGTTTAATTTGGGGTGTTGAGTCCATTTCGTTGAGCAAGGAGTAGCTCTTGTCTATTCCATATTTGGCTTAAGGAACTTTATCTGTGCTCATTTCAATCGCTGGTTTTATGCAGCACCCCAACTCACCTTTAACCTTCAGCAAGCATAAGTTGGTTTTCTAAATTTGAGACCCTGTTCTGTTTTGGAATTCAGTTCCTGTGTAGCCAAGTTTACATTCCGTGTATTACTGATATCTTATGATGTTTCTTTTTCTGTGTGACTTATTTCAGTTAGAATCATCGTACTTGAAACCACTCATTGTGCTGCTATGGGCCTGATGACATAGATTTCATTGCTGAGTGATACTGCATTGAACGTAAGTACCAGAAGTTCTTTATCCATTTTTCACTTTTTGCGATGTTGAACTTGTACTGTAAACGAGGTTCTTGTAAACAGAGGCGTCCCAAACTTTGGGGTGGCTGTGTCTTTTTGATTTTAATTTCCCTAAGCTATAGGACCATAAGTGGAAGTGCCCTAGGCTCTGTTGCTTTGTTTTTTAGATGTTTCAGGAAACACCATACACTTCTCCCAAGTGTCTGTTGGCAATTTACATCCCGCCCATCAGCATAACAAGGCTCCCAGTTCTCCATGGCCTGTCCTGCCTTTCTGGATTTTACACTTTTTTCAGATGGCCCTTTGGACCGGGGGGCAGTGAGACTTCATTGTAGTGCAGATTTCCTTTGCAAGTTTGCTTGGTTGGCCAAAAAGTGCGTATGCGTTTTTTCCTGAATATATTCAGGAAAAAACGCATACGCCCTTTTTGGCCAAGTGCATCATTGTGGACGTTCTGCCTCTTTTCCTATGCTTTCAATGCAATTCCAGTCTACCTCCTGAAATCGGTTTCCTGCAATTCTGCCCTGCATTGAAGTCCTCTTGGCATCCTTACTTCAGTATATTTTTGGACGATACCTGTCATTTATAACTCTGCAGGCTTGTGAATTACAGTGCCCCTGAGCTCCTTTCTTCAACTCGCTTTCTTGTGAGCTGGCCGCAGCACCGCAGGATGGCTTCAGGCTCTAATCTGGTTCCAGCACGGCACGCTGAGCCTTTGGTTATTTCCTCTTCCTGGTGGGAAATGAGAGTTAAATTTGACCGTCCAGACACCTCCAGCTAGTCTCTCATTGCTTCTCGCTATTCCTGTTCATCTTCCGCAGAAATTGCAAACTGGGCCAAACAGGAGGTTAAAGGCGCTGACTCTCCAAGTCGGGAGACTGTTAGTAAAGCGTCTGGAATGTTGCACCCGAGTACCAGGGGAGGAAAACTGAGACATATTTGAACACGTCTCCCGTTCACACGGTTGATCATACTCTGGGTTCCACATGCATGTTTTAGCTGAAGGAAGAATACCTTAAACCTGGAGAGTTGAGACCCGTGGAATGGGTACTATGCAATATGACTTCAAAGGGTCTTCATTTGCTCACCGAACCTCTCCAATCCTATCACTGCTGCATTTATGCCCCTGTACACATGCTTGATTCTCTTATGGAGACATAGCAATCCATAGGTTTTAAGATACTTACTAGTCAGGTACATTCTTAGGCGTTTAATATGGGGTGTTGGGTCCATTTCGTTGAGCAAGGAGTAGCTCTTGTCTATTCCATATTTGGCTTAAGGAACTTTATCTGTGCTCATTTCAATCTCTGGTTTTATGCAGCACCCCAACTCACCTTTCCCCTTAAGCAAGCATAAGTTGGTTTTCTACGTTTGAGACCCAGTTCTGTTTTGTAATTCAGTTCCTGTGTAGCCAAGTTTACATTCCATGTATTAGTGATACCTTATGATGTTTCTTTTCCTGTGTGACTTATTTCAGTTAGAATCATCGTACCTGAAACCACTCATTGTGCTGCTACGGGCCTGATGACATAGATTTCATTGCTGAGTGATACTGCATTGTACGTAAGTACCAGAAGTTCTTTATCCATTTTTCACTTTTTGCGATGTTGAACTTGTACTGTAAACGAGGTTCTTGTAAACAGAGGCGTCCCAAACTTTGGGGTGGCTGTGTCTTTTTGATTTTAATTTCCCTAAGCTATAGGACCATAAGTGGAAGTGCCCTAGGCTCTGTTGCTTTGTTTTTTAGATGTTTCAGGCAACACCATACACTTCTCCCGAGTGTCTGTTGGCAATTTACATCCCGCCCATCAGCATAACAAGGCTCCCAGTTCTCCATGGCCTGTCCTGCCTTGCTGGATTTTACACTTTTTTCAGATGGCCCTTTTGACCGGGGGGAAGTGAGACTTCATTGTAGTGCAGATTTCCTTTGCAAGCTTGCTTGGTTGGCCAAAAAGGGCGTATGCGTTTTTTCCTGAATATATTCAGGAAAAAACGCATACGCCCTTTTTGGCCAAGTGCATCATTGTGGACGTTCTGTCTCTTTTCCTATGCTTTCAATGCAATTCCAGTCTACCTCCTGAAATCGGTTTCCTGCAATTCTGCCCCACTTTCAAGTCCTCTTGGCAGCCTTACTTCAGTATATTTTTGGACGATAGCTGTCATTTATAACTCTGCAGGTTTGTGAATTACAGTGCCCCTGAGCTCCTTTCTTCAACTCGCTGTCTTGTGACCTGGCCGCAACACCGCAGGATGGCTTCAGGCCCTAATCTGGTTCCGGCACGGCACGCTGAGCCTTTGGTTAATTCGTCTTCCTGGTGGGAAATGAGAGTTAAATTTGCCCGTCCAGACACCTCCAGCTAGTCTCTCATTGGTTCTCCCTATTCCTGTTCATCTTCCGCAGAAATTGCAAACTGGGCCAAACAGGAGGTTAAAGGGACTGACTCTCCAAGTCGGGAGAGTGTTAGTAAAGCGTCTGGAATGTTGCACCCGAGTACAAGGGTATGAAAACTGAGACATATTTGAACACGTCTCCCGATCACATGGTTGATCATACTCTAGGTTCCACATGCATGTTTTAGCTGAAGGAAGAATACCTTAAACCTTGGTAGTTGAAACCCTTGGAATGGGTACCATGCAATATGACTTCAAAGGGTCTTCATTTGCTCACCAAACCTCTCCAATCCTATCACTGCTGTGTTTATGCCCCTGTACACATGCTTGATTGTCTTTCGGAGACATAGCAATCCATAGGTTTTAAGATACTTACTAGTCAGGTACATTCTTAGGCGTTTAATTTGGGGTGTTGAGTCCATTTCGTTGAGCAAGGAGTAGCTCTTGTCTATTCCATATTTGGCTTAAGGAACTTTATCTGTGCTCATTTCAATCTCTGGTTTTATGCAGCACCCCAACTCACCTTTCCCCTTAAGCAAGCAGAAGTTGGTTTTCTAAATTTGAGACCCTGTTCTGTTTTGGAATTCAGTTCCTGTGTAGCCAAGTTTACATTCCGTGTATTAGTGATATCTTATGATGTTTCTTTTTCTGTGTGACTTATTTCAGTTAGAATCATCGTACCTGAATCCACTCATTATGCTGCTACGGGCCTGATGACATAGATTTCATTGCTGAGTGATACTGCATTGTACGTAAGTACCACAAGTTCTTTATCCATTTTTCACTTTCTGTGATATTGAACTTGTACGGTAAACGAGGTTCTTGTTAACAGAGGCGTCCCAAACTTTGGGGTGGCTGTGTCTTTTTGATTTTAATTTCCCTAAGCTATAGGACCATAAGTGGAAGTGCCCTAGGCTCTGTTGCTTTGTTTTTTAGATGTTTCAGGAAACACCATACACTTCTCCCGAGTGTCTGTTGGCAATTTACATCCCGCCCATCAGCATAACAAGGCTCCCAGTTCTCCATGGCCTGTCCTGCCTTGCTGGATTTTACACTTTTTTCAGATGGCCCTTTTGACCGGGGGGAAGTGAGACTTCATTGTAGTGCAGATTTCCTTTGCAAGCTTGCTTGGTTGGCCAAAAAGGGCGTATGCGTTTTTTCCTGAATATATTCAGGAAAAAACGCATACGCCCTTTTTGGCCAAGTGCATCATTGTGGACGTTCTGCCTCTTTTCCTATGCTTTCAATGCAATTCCAGTCTACCTCCTGAAATCGGTTTCCTGCAATTCTGCCCCGCTTTCAAATCCTCTTGGCAGCCTTACTTCAGTATATTTTTGGACGATAGCTGTCATTTATAACTCTGCAGGTTTGTGAATTACAGTGCCCCTGAGCTCCTTTCTTCAACTCGCTTTCTTTTGAGCTGGCCGCAACACCGCATGATGGCTTCAGGCCCTAATCTGGTTCTGGCACGGCACGCTGAGCCTTTGGTTATTTCCTCTTCCTGGTGGGAAATGAGAGTTAAATTTGCCCGTCCAGACACCTCCAGCTAGTCTCTCATTGGTTTTCCCTATTCCTGTTCATCTTCCGCAGAAATTGCAAACTGGGCCAAACAGGAGGTTAAAGGCGCTGACCCTCCAAGTCGGGAGAGTGTTAGTAAAGCGTCTGGAATGTTGCACCCGAGTACCAGGGGAGGAAAACTGAGACATATTTGAACACGTTTCCCGTTCACACGGTTGATCATACTGTGGGTTCCACATGCATGTTTTAGCTGAAGGAAGAATACCTTAAACCTGGAGAGTTGAGACCCGTGGAATGGGTACCATGCCATATGACTTCAAAGAGTCTTCATTTGCTCACCGAACCTCTCCAATCCTATCACTGCTGCGTTTATGCCCCTGTACACACGCTTGATTCTCTTTTGGAGACATAGCAATCCATAGGTTTTAAGATACTTACTAGTCGGGTACATTCTTAGGCGTTTAATATGCGTTGTTGAGTCCATTTCGTTGAACAAGGAGTAGCTCTTGTCTATTCCATATTTGGCTTAAGGAACTTTATCTGTGCTCATTTCAATCTCTGGTTTTATGCAGCACCCCAACTCACCTTTCCCCTTAAGCAAGCAGAAGTTGGTTTTCTAAATTTGAGACCCTGTTCTGTTTTGGAATTCAGTTCCTGTGTGGCCAAGTTTACATTCCGTGTATTAGTGATATCTTATGATGTTTCTTTTTCTGTGTGACTTATTTCAGTTAGAATCATCGTACCTGAATCCACTCATTATGCTGCTACGGGCCTGATGACATAGATTTCATTGCTGAGTGATATTGCTTTGTAAGTAAATACCACAACTTCTTTATCCATTTTTCACTTTCTGTGATGTTGAACTTGTACTGTAAACGACGTTCTTGTAAACAGAGGCGTCCCAAACTTTGGGGTGGCTGTGTCTTTTTGATTTTAATTTCCCTAAGCTATAGGACCATAAGTGGAAGTGCCCTAGGCTCTGTTGCTTTGTTTTTTAGATGTTTCAGGAAACACCATACACTTCTCCCGAGTGTCTGTTGGCAATTTACATCCCGCCCATCAGCATAACAAGGCTCCCAGTTCTCCATGGCCTGTCCTGCCTTGCTGGATTTTACACTTTTTTCAGATGGCCCTTTTGACCGGGGGGAAGTGAGACTTCATTGTAGTGCAGATTTCCTTTGCAAGCTTGCTTGGTTGGCCAAAAAGGGCGTATGCGTTTTTTCCTGAATATATTCAGGAAAAAACGCATACGCCCTTTTTGGCCAAGTGCATCATTGTGGACGTTCTGCCTCTTTTCCTATGCTTTCAATGCAATTCCAGTCTACCTCCTGAAATCGGTTTCCTGCAATTCTGCCCCACTTTCAAGTCCTCTTGGCAGCCTTACTTCAGTCTATTTTTGGACGATAGCTGTCATTTATAACTCTGCAGGTTTGTGAATTACAGTGCCCCTGAGCTCCTTTCTTCAACTCGCTTTCTTGTGAGCTGGCCGCAACACCGCAGGATGGCTTCAGGCCCTAATCTGGTTCCGGCACGGCACGCTGAGCCTTTGGTTAATTCCTCTTCCTGGTGGGAAATGACAGTTAAATTTGCCCGTCCAGACACCTCCAGCTAGTCTCTCATTTTTTCTCGCTATTCCTGTTCATCTTCCGCAGAAATTGCAAACTGGGCCAAACAGGAGGTTAAAGGGACTGACTCTCCAAGTCGGGAGAGTGTTAGTAAAGCGTCTGGAATGTTGCACCCGAGTACCAGGGTATGAAAACTGAGACATATTTGAACACGTCTCCCGATCACATGGTTGATCATACTCTAGGTTCCACATGCATGTTTTAGCTGAAGGAAGAATACCTTAAACCTGGAGAGTTGAGACCCGTGTAATGGGTACCATGCAATAAGACTTCAAAGGGTCTTCATTTGCTCACCAAACCTCTCCAATCCTATCACTGCTGCGTTTATGCCCCTGTACACACGCTTGATTCTCTTTCGGAGACATAGCAATCCATAGGTTTTAAGATACTTACTAGTCAGGTACATTCTTAGGCGTTTAATTTGGGGTGTTGAGTCCATTTCGTTGAGCAAGGAGTAGCTCTTGTCTATTCCATATTTGGCTTAAGGAACTTTATCTGTGCTCATTTCAATCGCTGGTTTTATGCAGCACCCCAACTCACCTTTCCCCTTCAGCAAGCATAAGTTGGTTTTCTAAATTTGAGACCCTGTTCTGTTTTGGAATTCAGTTCCTGTGTAGCCAAGTTTACATTCCGTGTATTACTGATATCTTATGATGTTTCTTTTTCTGTGTGACTTATTTCAGTTAGAATCATCGTACCTGAAACCACTCATTGTGCTGCTATGGGCCTGATGACATAGATTTCATTGCTGAGTGATACTGCATTGTACGTAAGTACCAGAAGTTCTTTATCCATTTTTCACTTTTTGCGATGTTGAACTTGTACTGTAAACGAGGTTCTTGTAAACAGAGGCGTCCCAAACTTTGGGGTGGCTGTGTCTTTTTGATTTTAATTTCCCTAAGCTATAGGACCATAAGTGGAAGTGCCCTAGGCTCTGTTGCTTTGTTTTTTAGATGTTTCAGGAAACACCATACACTTCTCCCGAGTGTCTGTTGGCAATTTACATCCCGCCCATCAGCATAACAAGGCTCCCAGTTCTCCATGGCCTGTCCTGCCTTTCTGGATTTTACACTTTTTTCAGATGGCCCTTTTGACCGGGGGGCAGTGTGACTTCATTGTAGTGCAGATTTCCTTTGCAAGTTTGCTTGGTTGGCCAAAAAGGGCGTATGCGTTTTTTCCTGAATATATTCAGGAAAAAACGCATATGCCCTTT
This sequence comes from Stenella coeruleoalba, assembly GCF_951394435.1. Lineage (NCBI taxonomy): Eukaryota > Metazoa > Chordata > Mammalia > Artiodactyla > Delphinidae > Stenella > Stenella coeruleoalba. Next base: position 164,274 of record NW_027646138.1, read on the forward strand.
TTGGCCAAGTGCATCATTGTGGACGTTCTGCCTCTTTTCCTATGCTTTCAATGCAATTCCAGTCTACCTCCTGAAATCGGTTTCCTGCAATTCTGCCCTGCATTGAAGTCCTCTTGGCATCCTTACTTCAGTATATTTTTGGACGATACCTGTCATTTATAACTCTGCAGGCTTGTGAATTACAGTGCCCCTGAGCTCCTTTCTTCAACTCGCTTTCTTGTGAGCTGGCCGCAACACCGCAGGATGGCTTCAGGCTCTAATCTGGTTCCAGCACGGCACGCTGAGCCTTTGGTTATTTCCTCTTCCTGGTGGGAAATGAGAGTTAAATTTGACCGTCCAGACACCTCCAGCTAGTCTCTCATTGCTTCTTGCTATTCCTGTTCATCTTCCGCAGAAATTGCAAACTGGGCCAAACAGGAGGTTAAAGGCGCTGACTCTCCAAGTCGGGAGAGTGTTAGTAAAGCGTCTGGAATGTTGCACCCGAGTACCAGGGGAGGAAAACTGAGACATATTTGAACACGTCTCCCGTTCACACGGTTGATCATACTCTGGGTTCCACATGCATGTTTTAGCTGAAGGAAGAATACCTTAAACCTGGAGAGTTGAGACCCGTGGAATGGGTACTATGCAATATGACTTCAAAGGGTCTTCATTTGCTCACCGAACCTCTCCAATCCTATCACTGCTGCATTTATGCCCCTGTACACATGCTTGATTCTCTTATGGAGACATAGCAATCCATAGGTTTTAAGATACTTACTAGTCAGGTACATTCTTAGGCGTTTAATATGGGGTGTTGGGTCCATTTCGTTGAGCAAGGAGTAGCTCTTGTCTATTCCATATTTGGCTTAAGGAACTTTATCTGTGCTCATTTCAATCTCTGGTTTTATGCAGCACCCCAACTCACCTTTCCCCTTAAGCAAGCATAAGTTTGTTTTCTACGTTTGAGACCCAGTTCTGTTTTGGAATTCAGTTCCTGTGTAGCCAAGTTTACATTCCATGTATTAGTGATACCTTATGATGTTTCTTTTCCTGTGTGACTTATTTCAGTTAGAATCATCGTACCTGAAACCACTCATTGTTCTGCTACGGGCTTGATGACATAGATTTCATTGCTGAGTGATACTGCATTGTACGTAAGTACCAGAAGTTCTTTATCCATTTTTCACTTTTTGCGATGTTGAACTTGTACTGTAAACGAGGTTCTTGTAAACAGAGGCGTCCCAAACTTTGGAGTGGCTGTGTCTTTTTGATTTTAATTTCCCTAAGCTATAGGACCATAAGTGGAAGTGCCCTAGGTTGTGTTGCTTTGTTTTTTAGATGTTTCAGGAAACACCATACACTTCTCCCGAGTGTCTGTTGGCAATTTACATCCCGCCCATCAGCATAACAAGGCTCCCAGTTCTCCATGGCCTGTCCTGCCTTGCTGGATTTTACACTTTTTTCAGATGGCCCTTTTGACCGGGGGGAAGTGAGACTTCATTGTAGTGCAGATTTCCTTTGCAAGCTTGCTTGGTTGGCCAAAAAGGGCGTATGCGTTTTTTCCTGAATATATTCAGGAAAAAACGCATACGCCCTTTTTGGCCAAGTGCATCATTGTGGACGTTCTGCCTCTTTTCCTATGCTTTCAATGCAATTCCAGTCTACCTCCTGAAATCGGTTTCCTGCAATTCTGCCCCACTTTCAAGTCCTCTTGGCAGCCTTACTTCAGTATATTTTTGGACGATAGCTGTCATTTATAACTCTGCAGGTTTGTGAATTACAGTGCCCCTGAGCTCCTTTCTTCAAATCGCTGTCTTGTGACCTGGCCGCAACACCGCAGGATGGCTTCAGGCCCTAATCTGGTTCCGGCACGGCACGCTGAGCCTTTGGTTAATTCGTCTTCCTGGTGGGAAATGAGAGTTAAATTTGCCCGTCCAGACACCTCCAGCTAGTCTCTCATTGGTTCTCGCTATTCCTGTTCATCTTCCGCAGAAATTGCAAACTGGGCCAAACAGGAGGTTAAAGGGACTGACTCTCCAAGTCGGGAGAGTGTTAGTAAAGCGTCTGGAATGTTGCACCCGAGTACCAGGGGAGGAAAACTGAGACATATTTGAACACGTCTCCTGTTCACACGGTTGATCATACTCTGGGTTCCACATGCATGTTTTAGCTGAAGGAAGAATACCTTAAACCTGGAGAGTTGAGACCCGTGGAATGGGTACCATGCAATATGACTTCAAAGGGTCTTCATTTGCTCACCGAACCTCTCCAATCCTATCACTGCTGCGTTTATGCCCCTGTGCACACGCTTGATTCTCTTTTGGAGACATAGCAATCCATAGGTTTTAAGATACTTACTAGTCAGGTACATTCTTAGGCGTTTAATATGGGGTGTTGAGTCCGTTTCGTTGAGCAAGGAGTAGCTCTTGTCTATTCCATATTTGGCTTAAGGAACTTTATCTGTGCTCATTTCAATCTCTGGTTTTATGCAGCACCCCAACTCACCTTTCCCCTTAAGCAAGCAGAAGTTGGTTTTCTAAATTTGAGACCCTGTTCTGTTTTGGAATTCAGTTCCTGTGTAGCCAAGTTTACATTCCGTGTATTAGTGATATCTTATGATGTTTCTTTTTCTGTGTGACTTATTTCAGTTAGAATCATCGTACCTGAATCCACTCATTATGCTGCTACGGGCCTGATGACATAGATTTCATTGCTGAGTGATACTGCATTGTACGTAAGTACCACAAGTTCTTTATCCATTTTTCACTTTCTGTGATATTGAACTTGTACGGTAAACGAGGTTCTTGTAAACAGAGGCGTCCCAAACTTTGGGGTGGCTGTGTCTTTTTGATTTTAATTTTCCTAAGCTATAGGACCATAAGTGGAAGTGCCCTAGGCTCTGTTGCTTTGTTTTTTAGATGTTTCAGGAAACACCATACACTTCTCCCGAGTGTCTGTTGGCAATTTACAACCCGCCCATCAGCATAAGAAGGCTCCCAGTTCTCCATGGCCTGTCCTGCCTTTCTGGATTTTACACTTTTTTCAGATGGCCCTTTTGACCGGGGGGAAGTGAGACTTCATTGTAGTGCAGATTTCCTTTGCAAGTTTGCTTGGTTGGCCAAAAAGGGCGTATGCGTTTTTTCCTGAATATATTCAGGAAAAAACACATACGCCCTTTTTCGCCAAGTGCATCATTGTGGACATTCTGCCTCTTTTCCTATGCTTTCAATGCAATTCCAGTCTACCTCCTGAAATCGGTTTCCTGCAATTCTGCCCCGCTTTCAAGTCCTCTTGGCAGCCTTACTTCAGTATATTTTTGGATGATAGCTGTCATTTATAACTCTGCAGGTTTTTGAATTACAGTGCCCCTGAGCTCCTTTCTTCAACTCGCTTTCTTGTGACCTGGCCGCAACACCGCAGGATGGCTTCAGGCCCTAATCTGGTTCCGGCACGGCACGCTGAGCCTTTGGTTATTTCCTCTTCCTGGTGGGAAATGAGAGTTAAATTTGCCCGTCCAGACACCTCCAGCTAGTCTCTCATTGGTTCTCGCTATTCCTGTTCATCTTCCGCAGAAATTGCAAACTGGGCCAAACAGGAGGTTAAAGGGACTGACTCTCCAAGTCGGGAGAGTGTTAGTAAAGCGTCTGGAATGTTGCACCCGAGTACAAGGGTATGAAAACTGAGACATATTTGAACACGTCTCCCGATCACATGGTTGATCATACTCTAGGTTCCACATGCATGTTTTAGCTGAAGGAAGAATACCTTAAACCTTGGTAGTGGAAACCCGTGGAATGGGTACCATGCAATATGACTTCAAAGGGTCTTCATTTGCTCACCAAACCTCTCCAATCCTATCACTGCTGTGTTTATGCCCCTGTACACATGCTTGATTGTCTTTCGGAGACATAGCAATCCATAGGTTTTAAGATACTTACTAGTCAGGTACATTCTTAGGCGTTTAATTTGGGGTGTTGAGTCCATTTCGTTGAGCAAGGAGTAGCTCTTGTCTATTCCATATTTGGCTTAAGGAACTTTATCTGTGCTCATTTCAATCTCTGGTTTTATGCAGCACCCCAACTCACCTTTCCCCTTAAGCAAGCAGAAGTTGGTTTTCTAAATTTGAGACCCTGTTCTGTTTTGGAATTCAGTTCCTGTGTAGCCAAGTTTACATTCCGTGTATTAGTGATATCTTATGATGTTTCTTTTTCTGTGTGACTTATTTCAGTTAGAATCATCGTACCTGAATCCACTCATTATGCTGCTACGGGCCTGATGACATAGATTTCATTGCTGAGTGATACTGCATTGTACGTAAGTACCACAAGTTCTTTATCCATTTTTCACTTTCTGTGATATTGAACTTGTACGGTAAACGAGGTTCTTGTTAACAGAGGCGTCCCAAACTTTGGGGTGGCTGTGTCTTTTTGATTTTAATTTCCCTAAGCTATAGGACCATAAGTGGAAGGGCCCTAGGCTCTGTTGCTTTGTTTTTTAGATGTTTCAGGAAACACCATACACTTCTCCCGAGTGTCTGTTGGCAATTTACATCCCGCCCATCAGCATAACAAGGCTCCCAGTTCTCCATGGCCTGTCCTGCCTTGCTGGATTTTACACTTTTTTCAGATGGCCCTTTTGACCGGGGGGAAGTGAGACTTCATTGTAGTGCAGATTTCCTTTGCAAGCTTGCTTGGTTGGCCAAAAAGGGCGTATGCGTTTTTTCCTGAATATATTCAGGAAAAAACGCATACGCCCTTTTTGGCCAAGTGCATCATTGTGGACGTTCTGCCTCTTTTCCTATGCTTTCAATGCAATTCCAGTCTACCTCCTGAAATCGGTTTCCTGCAATTCTGCCCCGCTTTCAAGTCCTCTTGGCAGCCTTACTTCAGTATATTTTTGGACGATAGCTGTCATTTATAACTCTGCAGGTTTGTGAATTACAGTGCCCCTGAGCTCCTTTCTTCAACTCGCTTTCTTTTGAGCTGGCCGCAACACCGCATGATGGCTTCAGGCCCTAATCTGGTTCTGGCACGGCACGCTGAGCCTTTGGTTATTTCCTCTTCCTGGTGGGAAATGAGAGTTAAATTTGCCCGTCCAGACACCTCCAGCTAGTCTCTCATTGGTTCTCCCTATTCCTGTTCATCTTCCGCAGAAATTGCAAACTGGGCCAAACAGGAGGTTAAAGGCGCTGACCCTCCAAGTCGGGAGAGTGTTAGTAAAGCGTCTGGAATGTTGCACCCGAGTACCAGGGGAGGAAAACTGAGACATATTTGAACACGTTTCCCGTTCACACGGTTGATCATACTCTGGGTTCCACATGCATGTTTTAGCTGAAGGAAGAATACCTTAAACCTGGAGAGTTGAGACCCGTGGAATGGGTACCATGCCATATGACTTCAAAGAGTCTTCATTTGCTCACCGAACCTCTCCAATCCTATCACTGCTGCGTTTATGCCCCTGTACACACACTTGATTCTCTTTCGGAGACATAGCAATCCATAGGTTTTAAGATACTTACTAGTCAGGTACATTCTTAGGCGTTTAATATGGGGTGTTGAGTCCATTTCGTTGAGCAAGGAGTAGCTCTTGTCTATTCCATATTTGGCTTAAGGAACTTTATCTGTGCTCATTTCAATCTCTGGTTTTATGCAGCACCCCAACTCACCTTTCCCCTTAAGCAAGCAGAAGTTGGTTTTCTAAATTTGAGACCCTGTTCTGTTTTGGAATTCAGTTCCTGTGTGGCCAAGTTTACATTCCGTGTATTAGTGATATCTTATGATGTTTCTTTTTCTGTGTGACTTATTTCAGTTAGAATCATCGTACCTGAATCCACTCATTATGCTGCTACGGGCCTGATGACATAGATTTCATTGCTGAGTGATATTGCTTTGTAAGTAAATACCACAACTTCTTTATCCATTTTTCACTTTCTGTGATGTTGAACTTGTACTGTAAACGACGTTCTTGTAAACAGAGGCGTCCCAAACTTTGGGGTGGCTGTGTCTTTTTGATTTTAATTTCCCTAAGCTATAGGACCATAAGTGGAAGTGCCCTAGGCTCTGTTGCTTTGTTTTTTAGATGTTTCAGGAAACACCATACACTTCTCCCGAGTGTCTGTTGGCAATTTACATCCCGCCCATCAGCATAACAAGGCTCCCAGTTCTCCATGGCCTGTCCTGCCTTTCTGGATTTTACACTTTTTTCAGATGGCCCTTTTGACCGGGGGGAAGTGAGACTTCATTGTAGTGCAGATTTCCTTTGCAAGCTTGCTTGGTTGGCCAAAAAGGGCGTATGCGTTTTTTCCTGAATATATTCAGGAAAAAACGCATACACCCTTTTTGGCCAAGTGCATCATTGTGGACGTTCTGCCTCTTTTCCTATGCTTTCAATGCAATTCCAGTCTACCTCCTGAAATCGGTTTCCTGCAATTCTGCCCCGCTTTCAAGTCCTCTTGGCAGCCTTACTTCAGTATATTTTTGGACGATAGCTGTCATTTATAACTCTGCAGGTTTGTGAGTTACAGTGCCCCTGAGCTCCTTTCTTCAACTCGCTTTCTTTTGAGCTGGCCGCAACACCGCAGGATGGCTTCAGGCCCTAATCTGGTTCCGGCACGGCACGCTGAGCCTTTGGTTATTTCCTCTTCCTGGTGGGAAATGAGAGTTAAATTTGCCCGTCCAGACACCTCCAGCTAGTCTCTCATTGGTTCTCCCTATTCCTGTTCATCTTCCGCAGAAATTGGAAACTGGGCCAAACAGGAGGTTAAAGGCGCTGACTCTCCAAGTGGGGAGAGTGTTAGTAAAGCGTCTGGAATGTTGCACCCGAGTACCAGGGTATGAAAACTGAGACATATTTGAACACGTCTCCCGTTCACATGGTTGATCATACTCTGGGTTCCACATGCATGTCTTAGCTGAAGGAAGAATACCTTAAACCTGGAGAGTTGAGACCCGTGGAATGGGTACCATGCCATATGACTTCAAAGAGTCTTCATTTGTTCACCGAACCTCTCCAATCCTATCACTGCTGCGTTTATGCCCCTGTACACACACTTGATTCTCTTTTGGAGACATAGCAATCCATAGGTTTTAAGATACTTACTAGTCGGGTACATTCTTAGGCGTTTAATATGCGGTGTTGAGTCCATTTCGTTGAGCAAGGAGTAGCTCTTGTCTATTCCATATTTGGCTTAAGGAACTTTATCTGTGCTCATTTCAATCTCTGGTTTTATGCAGCACCCCAACTCACCTTTCCCCTTAAGCAAGCAGAAGTTGGTTTTCTAAATTTGAGACCCTGTTCTGTTTTGGAATTCAGTTCCTGTGTGGCCAAGTCTACATTCCGTGTATTAGTGATATCTTATGATGTTTCTTTTTCTGTGTGACTTATTTCAGTTAGAATCATCGTACCTGAATCCACTCATTATGCTGCTACGGGCCTGATGACATAGATTTCATTGCTGAGTGATACTGCATTGTACGTAAGTACCACAAGTTCTTTATCCATTTTTCACTTTCTGTGATATTGAACTTGTATGGTAAACGAGGTTCTTGTAAACAGAGGCGTCCCAAACCTTGGGGTGGCTGTGTCTTTATGATTTTAATTTCCCTAAGCTATAGGACCATAAGTGGAAGTGCCCTAGGCTCTGTTGCTTTGTTTTTTAGATGTTTCAGGAAACACCATACACTTCTCCCGAGTGTCTGTTGGCAATTTACATCCCGCCCATCAGCATAACAAGGCTCCCAGTTCTCCATGGCCTGTCCTGCCTTTCTGGATTTTACACTTTTTTCAGATGGCCCTTTTGACCAGGGGGAAGTGAGACTTCATTGTAGTGCAGATTTCCTTTGCAAGCTTGCTTGGTTGGCCAAAAAGTGCATATGCGTTTTTTCCTGAATATATTCAGGAAAAAACGCATACGCCCATTTTGGCCAAGGGCATCATTGTGGACGTTCTGCCTCTTTTCCTATGCTTTCAATGCAATTCCAGTCTACCTCCTGAAATCGGTTTCCTGCAATTCTGCCCCGCTTTCAAGTCCTCTTGGCAGCCTTATTTCAGTATATTTTTGGACGATAGCTGTCATTTATAACTCTGCAGGTTTGTGAATTACAGTGCCCCTGAGCTCCTTTCTTAAACTCGCTTTCTTGTGAGCTGGCCGCAACACTGCAGGATGGCTTCAGGCCCTAATCTGGTTCCGGCATGGCATGCTGAGCCTTTGGTTATTTCCACTTCCTGGTGGGAAATGAGAGTTAAATTTGCCCGTCCAGACACCTCCAGCTAGTCTCTCATTGGTTCTCGCTATTCCTGTTCTTCTTCCGCAGAAATTGCAAACTAGGCCACACAGGAGGTTAAAGGGACTAACTCTCCAAGTGGGGAGAGTGTTAGTAAAGCGTCTGGAATGTTGCACCCGAGTACCAGAGTATGAAAACTGAGACATATTTGAACACGTCTCCCGATCACATGGTTGATCAAACTCTAGGTTCCACATGCATGTTTTAGCTGAAGGAAGAATACCTTAAACATGGGTAGTTGAAACCCGTGGAAAGGGTACCATGCAATATGACTTCAAAGGGTCTTCATTTGCTCACCGAACCTCTCCAATCCTATCACTGCTGCGTTTATGCCCCTGTACACATGCTTGATTCTCTTTTGGAGACATAGCAATCCATAGGTTTTAAGATACTTACTAGTCAGGTACATTCTTAGGCGTTTAATATGGGGTGTTGAGTCCATTTTGTTGAGCAAGGAATAGCTCTTGTCTATTCCATATTTGGCTTAAGGAACTTTATCTGTGCTCATTTCAATCTCTGGTTTTATGCAGCACCCCAACTCACCTTTCCCCTTAAGCAAGCAGAAGTTGGTTTTCTAAATTTGAGATCCTGTTCTGTTTTGGAATTCAGTTCCTGTGTAGCCAAGATACATTCCGTGTATTACTGATATCTTATGATGTTTCTTTTTCTGTGTGACTTATTTCAGTTAGAATCATCGTACCTGAATCCACTCACTATGCTGCTACGGGCCTGATGACATAGATTTCATTGCTGAGTGATACTGCATTGTACGTAAGTACCACAAGTTCTTTATCCATTTTTCACTTTCTGTGATATTGAACTTGTACGGTAAACGAGGTTCTTGTAAACAGAGGCGTCCCAAACTTTGGGGTGGCTGTGTCTTTTTGATTTTAATTTCCCTAAGCTATAGGACCATAAGTGGAAGTGCCCTAGGCTCTGTTGCTTTGTTTTTTAGATGTTTCAGGAAACACCATACACTTCTCCCGAGTGTCTGTTGGCAATTTACATCCCGCCCATCAGCATAACAAGGCTCCCAGTTCTCCATGGCCTGTCCTGCCTTTCTGGATTTTACACTTTTTTCAGATGGCCCTTTTGACCGGGGGGAAGTGAGACTTCATTGTAGTGCAGATTTCCTTTGCAAGCTTGCTTGGTTGGCCAAAAAGGGCGTATGCGTTTTTTCCTGAATATATTCAGGAAAAAACGCATACGCCCTTTTTGGCCAAGTGCATCATTGTGGACGTTCTGCCTCTTTTCCTATGCTTTCAATGCAATTCCAGTCTACCTCCTGAAATCGGTTTCCTGCAATTCTGCCCCACTTTCAAGTCCTCTTGGCAGCCTTACTTCAGTATATTTTTGGACGATAGCTGTCATTTATAACTCTGCAGGTTTGTGAATTACAGTGCCCCTGAGCTCCTTTCTTCAACTCGCTGTCTTGTGACCTGGCCGCAACACCGCAGGATGGCTTCAGGCCCTAATCTGGTTCCGGCACGGCACGCTGAGCCTTTGGTTAATTTGTCTTCCTGGTGGGAAATGAGAGTTAAATTTGCCCGTCCAGACACCTCCAGCTAGTCTCTCATTGGTTCTCGCTATTCCTGTTCATCTTCCGCAGAAATTGCAAACTGGGCCAAACAGGAGGTTAAAGGGACTGACTCTCCAAGTCGGGAGAGTGTTAGTAAAGCGTCTGGAATGTTGCACCCGAGTACCAGGGGAGGAAAACTGAGACATATTTGAACACGTCTCCTGTTCACACGGTTGATCATACTCTGGGTTCCACATGCATGTTTTAGCTGAAGGAAGAATACCTTAAACCTGGAGAGTTGAGACCCGTGGAATGGGTACCATGCAATATGACTTCAAAGGGTCTTCATTTGCTCACCGAACCTCTCCAATCCTATCACTGCTGCGTTTATGCCCCTGTGCACACGCTTGATTCTCTTTTGGAGACATAGCAATCCATAGGTTTTAAGATACTTACTAGTCAGGTACATTCTTAGGCGTTTAATATGGGGTGTTGAGTCCATTTCATTGAGCAAGGAGTAGCTCTTGTCTATTCCATATTTGGCTTAAGGAACTTTATCTGTGCTCATTTCAATCTCTGGTTTTATGCAGCACCCCAACTCACCTTTCCCCTTAAGCAAGCAGAAGTTGGTTTTCTAAATTTGAGACCCTGTTCTGTTTTGGAATTCAGTTCCTGTGTAGCCAAGTTTACATTCCGTGTATTAGTGATATCTTATGATGTTTCTTTTTCTGTGTGACTTATTTCAGTTAGAATCATCGTACCTGAATCCACTCATTATGCTGCTACGGGCCTGATGACATAGATTTCATTGCTGAGTGATACTGCATTGTATGTAAGTACCACAAGTTCTTTATCCATTTTTCACTTTCTGTGATATTGAACTTGTACGGTAAACGAGGTTCTTGTAAACAGAGGTGTCCCAAACTTTGGGGTGGCTGTGTCTTTTTGATTTTAATTTCCCTAAGCTATAGGACCATAAGTGGAAGTGCCCTAGGCTCTGTTGCTTTGTTTTTTAGATGTTTCAGGAAACACCATACACTTCTCCCGAGTGTCTGTTGGCAATTTACATCCCGCCCATCAGCATAACAAGGCTCCCAGTTCTCCATGGCCTGTCCTCCCTTTGTGGATTTTACACTTTTTTCAGATGGCCCTTTTGACCGGGGAGAAGTGAGACTTTATTGTAGTGCAGATTTCCTTTGCAAGCTTACTTGGTTGGCCAAAAAGTGCGTATGCGTTTTTCCCTGAATATATTCAGGAAAAAACGCATACGCCCTTTTTGGCCAAGTGCATCATTGTGGACGTTCTGCCTCTTTTCCTATGCTTTCAATGCAATTCCAGTCTACCTCCTGAAATCGGTTTCCTGCAATTCTGCCCCGCATTCAAGTCCTCTTGGCAGCCTTACTTCAGTCTATTTTTGGACGATAGCTGTCATTTATAACTCTGTAGGTTTGTGAATTACAGTGTCCCTGAGCTCCTTTCTTCAACTCGCTTTCTTTTGAGCTGGCCGCAACACCGCAGGATGGCTTCAGGCCCTAATCTGGTTCCGGCACGGCACGCTGAGCCTTTGGTTATTTCCTCTTCCTGGTGGGAAATGAGAGTTAAATTTGACCGTCCAGACACCTCCAGCTAGTCTCTCATTGCTTCTCGCTATTCCTGTTCATCTTCCGCAGAAATTGCAAACTGGGCCAAACAGGAGGTTAAAGGGGCTGACTCTCCAAGTCGGGAGACTGTTAGAAAAGCGTCTGGAATGTTGCACCCGAGTACCAGGGGAGGAAAACTGAGACATATTTGAACACGTTTCCCGTTCACACGGTTGATCATACTCTGGGTTCCACATGCATGTTTTAGCTGAAGGAAGAATACCTTAAACCTGGAGAGTTGAGACCCGTGGAATGGGTACCATGCCATATGACTTCAAAGAGTCTTCATTTGCTCACCGAACCTCTCCAATCCTATCACTGCTGCGTTTATGCCCCTGTACACACACTTGATTCTCTTTCGGAGACATAGCAATCCATAGGTTTTAAGATACTTACTAGTCAGGTACATTCTTAGGCGTTTAATATGCGGTGTTGAGTCCATTTCGTTGAGCAAGGAGTAGCTCTTGTCTATTCCATATTTGGCTTAAGGAACTTTATCTGTGCTCATTTCAATCTCTGGTTTTATGCAGCACCCCAACTCACCTTTCCCCTTAAGCAAGCAGAAGTTGGTTTTCTAAATTTGAGACCCTGTTCTGTTTTGGAATTCAGTTCCTGTGTAGCCAAGTTTACATTCCGTGTATTAGTGATATCTTATGATGTTTCTTTTTCTGTGTGACTTATTTCAGTTAGAATCATCGTACCTGAATCCACTCATTATGCTGCTACGGGCCTGATGACATAGATTTCATTGCTGAGTGATATTGCTTTGTAAGTAAATACCACAACTTCTTTATCCATTTTTCACTTTCTGTGATGTTGAACTTGTACGGTAAACGAGGTTCTTGTAAACAGAGGCGTCCCAAACTTTGGGGTGGCTGTGTCTTTTTGATTTTAATTTCCCTAAGCTATAGGACCATAAGTGGAAGTGCCCTAGGCTCTGTTGCTTTGTTTTTTAGATGTTTCAGGAAACACCATACACTTCTCCCAAGTGTCTGTTGGCAATTTACATCCCGCCCATCAGCATAACAAGGCTCCCAGTTCTCCATGGCCTGTCCTGCCTTTCTGGATTTTACACTTTTTTCAGATGGCCCTTTTGACCGGGGGGAAGTGAGACTTCATTGTAGTGCAGATTTCCTTTGCAAGCTTGCTTGGTTGGCCAAAAAGGGCGTATGCGTTTTTTCCTGAATATATTCAGGAAAAAACGCATACGCCCTTTTTGGCCAAGTGCATCATTGTGGACGTTCTGCCTCTTTTCCTGTGCTTTCAATGCAATTCCAGTCTACCTCCTGAAATCGGTTTCCTGCAATTCTGCCCCGCTTTCAAGTCCTCTTGGCAGCCATACTTCAGTATATTTTTGGACGATAGCTGTCATTTATAACTCTGCAGGTTTGTGAATTACAGTGCCCCTGAGCTCCTTTCTTCAACTCGCTTTCTTTTGAGCTGGCCGCAACACCGCAGGATGGCTTCAGGCCCTAATCTGGTTCTGGCACGGCACGCTGAGCCTTTGGTTATTTCCTGTTCCTGGTGGGAAATGAGAGTTAAATTTGCCCGTCCAGACACCTCCAGCTAGTCTCTCATTGGTTCTCCCTATTCCTGTTCATCTTCCGCAAAAATTGCAAACTGGGCCAAACAGGAGGTTAAAGGCGCTGACTCTCCAAGTGGGGAGAGTGTTAGTAAAGCGTCTGGAATGTGGCACCCGATTAGCAGGGGAGGAAAACTGAGACATATTTAAACACGTCTCCCATTCACACGGTTGATCATACTCTGGGTTCAACATGCATGTTTTAGCTGAAGGAAGAATACCTTAAACCTGGAGAGTTGAGACCCGTGGAATGGGTACCATGCAATATGACTTCAAAGGGTCTTCCTTTGCTCACCGAACCTCTCCAATCCTATCACTGCTGCGTTTATGCCCCTGTACACACGCTTGATTCTCTTTCCGAGACATAGCAATCCATAGGTTTTAAGATACTTACTAGTCAGGTACATTCTTAGGCGTTTAATATGGGGTGTTGGGTCCATTTCGTTGAGCAAGGAGTAGCTCTTGTCTATTCCATATTTGGCTTAAGGAACTTTATCTGTGCTCATTTCAATCTCTGGTTTTATGCAGCACCCCAACTCACCTTTCCCCTTAAGCAAGCAGAAGTTGGTTTTCTACGTTTGAGACCCTGTTCTGTTTTGGAATTCAGTTCCTGTGTAGCCTAGTTTACATTCCATATATTAGTGATATCTTATGATGTTTCTTTTTCTGTGTGACTTATTTCAGTTAGAATCATCGTACCTGAATCCACTCATCATGCTGCTACGGGCCTGATGACATAGATTTCATTGCTGAGTGATACTGCATTGTACGTAAGTACCACAAGTTCTTTATCCATTTTTCACATTCTGTGATATTGAACTTGTACGGTAAACGAGGTTCTTGTAAACAGAGGCGTCGCAAACTTTGGGGTGGCTGTGTCTTTTTGACTTTAATTTCCCTAAGCTATAGGAGCATAAGTGGAAGTGCCCTAGGCTTTGTTGCTTTCTTTTTTAGATGTTTCAGGAAACACCATACACTTCTCCGGAGTGTCTGTTGGCAATTTACATCCCGCCCATCAGCATAACAAGGCTCCCAGTTCTCCATGGCCTGTCCTGCCTTGCTGGATTTTACACTTTTTTCAGATGGCCCTTTTGACCGGGGGGAAGTGAGACTTCATTGTAGTGCAGATTTCCTTTGCAAGCTTGCTTGGTTGGCCAAAAAGGGCGTATGCGTTTTTTCCTGAATATATTCAGGAAAAAACGCATACGCCCTTTTTGGCCAAGTGCATCATTGTGGACGTTCTGCCTCTTTTCCTATGCTTTCAATGCAATTCCAGTCTACCTCCTGAAATCGGTTTCCTGCAATTCTGCCCCACTTTCAAGTCCTCTTGGCAGCCTTACTTCAGTATATTTTTGGACGATAGCTGTCATTTATAACTCTGCAGGTTTGTGAATTACAGTGCCCCTGAGCTCCTTTCTTCAACTCGCTTTCTTGTGAGCTGGCCGCAACACCGCAGGATGGCTTCAGGCCCTAATCTGGTTCCGGCACGGCACGCTGAGCCTTTGGTTAATTCGTCTTCCTGGTGGGAAATGAGAGTTAAATTTGCCCGTCCAGACACCTCCAGCTAGTCTCTCATTGGTTCTCGCTATTCCTGTTCATCTTCCGCAGAAATTGCAAACTGGGCCAAACAGGAGGTTAAAGGGACTGACTCTCCAAGTCGGGAGAGTGTTAGTAAAGCGTCTGGAATGTTGCACCCGAGTACCAGGGTATGAAAACTGAGACATATTTGAACACGTCTCCTGTTCACACGGTTGATCATACTCTGGGTTCCACATGCATGTTTTAGCTGAAGGAAGAATACCTTAAACCTGGAGAGTTCAGACCCGTGGAATGGGTACCATGCAATATGACTTCAAAGGGTCTTCATTTGCTCACCGAGCCTCTCCAATCCTATCACTGCTGCGTTTATGCCCCTGTACACACACTTGATTCTCTTTCGGAGACATAGCAATCCATAGGTTTTAAGATACTTACTAGTCAGGTACATTCTTACGCGTTTAATATGGGGTGTTGAGTCCATTTCGTTGAGCAAGGAGTAGCTCTTGTCTATTCCATATTTGGCTTAAGGAACTTTATCTGTGCTCATTTCAATCTCTGGTTTTATGCAGCACCCCAACTCACCTTTCCCCTTAAGCAAGCACAAGTTGGTTTTCTAAATTTGAGACCCTGTTCTGTTTTGGAATTCAGTTCCTGTGTAGCCAAGTTTACATTCCGTGTATTAGTGATATCTTATGATGTTTCTTTTTCTGTGTGACTTATTTCAGTTAGAATCATCGTACCTGAATCCACTCATTATGCTGCTACGGGCCTGATGACATAGATTTCATTGCTGAGTGATACTGCATTGTACGTAAGTACCAAAAGTTCTTTATCCATTTTTCACTTTCTGTGATATTGAACTTGTATGGTAAACGAGGTTCTTGTAAACAGAGGTGTCCCAAACTTTGGGGTGGCTGTGTCTTTTTGATTTTAATTTCCCTAAGCTATAGGACCATAAGTGGAAGTGCCCTAGGCTCTGTTGCTTTGTTTTTTAGATGTTTCAGGAAACACCATACACTTCTCCCGAGTGTCTGTTGGCAATTTACATCCCGCCCATCAGCATAACAAGGCTCTCAGTTCTCCATGGCCTGTCCTCCCTTTGTGGATTTTACACTTTTTTCAGATGGCCCTTTTGACCGGGGAGAAGTGAGACTTTATTGTAGTGCAGATTTCCTTTGCAAGTTTGCTTGGTTGGCCAAAAAGGGCGTATGGGTTTTTTCCTGAATATATTCAGGAAAAAACGCATACGCCCTTTTTGGCCAAGTGCATCATTGTGGACGTTCTGCCTCTTTTCCTATGCTTTCAATGCAATTCCAGTCTACCTCCTGAAATCGGTTTCCTGCAATTCTGCCCCGCTTTCAAGTCCTCTTGGCAGCCTTACTTCAGTATATTTTTGGACGATAGCTGTCATTTATAACTCTGCAGGTTTGTGAATTACAGTGCCCCTGAGCTCCTTTCCTCAACTCGCTTTCTTTTGAGCTGGCCGCAACACCGCAAGATGGCTTCAACCCTAATCTTGTTCCGGCACGGCACGCTGAGCCTTTGGTTATTTCCTCTTCCTGGTGGGAAATGACAGTTAAATTTGCCCGTCCAGACACCTCCAGCTAATCTCTCATTGCTTCTCGCTATTCCTGTTCATCTTCCGCAGAAATTGCAAACTGGGCCAAACAGGAGGTTAAAGGCGCTGACTCTCCAAGTAGGGAGACTGTTAGTAAAGCGTCTGGAATGTTGCATCCGAGTATCAGGGGAGGAAAACTGAGACATATTTGAACATGTCTCCCGTTCACACGGTTGATCATACTCTGGGATCCACATGCATGTTTTAGCTGAAGGAAGAATACCTTAAACCTGGAGAGTTGAGACCCGTGGAATGGGTACCATGCAATATGACTTCAAAGGGTCTTCATTTGCTCACCGAACCTCTCCAATCCTATCACTGCTGCGTTTATGCCCCTGTGCACACGCTTGATTCTCTTTTGGAGACATAGCAATCCATAGGTTTTAAGATACTTACTAGTCAGGTACATTCTTAGGCGTTTAATATGGGGTGTTGAGTCCATTTCATTGAGCAAGGAGTAGCTCTTGTCTATTCCATATTTGGCTTAAGGAACTTTATCTGTGCTCATTTCAATCTCTGGTTTTATGCAGCACCCCAACTCACCTTTCCCCTTAAGCAAGCAGAAGTTGGTTTTCTAAATTTGAGACCCTGTTCTGTTTTGGAATTCAGTTCCTGTGTAGCCAAGTTTACATTCCGTGTATTAGTGATATCTTATGATGTTTCTTTTTCTGTGTGACTTATTTCAGTTAGAATCATCGTACCTGAATCCACTCATTATGCTGCTACGGGCCTGATGACATAGATTTCATTGCTGAGTGATACTGCATTGTATGTAAGTACCACAAGTTCTTTATCCATTTTTCACTTTCTGTGATATTGAACTTGTACGGTAAACGAGGTTCTTGTAAACAGAGGTGTCCCAAACTTTGGGGTGGCTGTGTCTTTTTGATTTTAATTTCCCTAAGCTATAGGACCATAAGTGGAAGTGCCCTAGGCTCTGTTGCTTTGTTTTTTAGATGTTTCAGGAAACACCATACACTTCTCCCGAGTGTCTGTTGGCAATTTACATCCCGCCCATCAGCATAACAAGGCTCCCAGTTCTCCATGGCCTGTCCTCCCTTTGTGGATTTTACACTTTTTTCAGATGGCCCTTTTGACCGGGGAGAAGTGAGACTTTATTGTAGTGCAGATTTCCTTTGCAAGCTTACTTGGTTGGCCAAAAAGTGCGTATGCGTTTTTCCCTGAATATATTCAGGAAAAAACGCATACGCCCTTTTTGGCCAAGTGCATCATTGTGGACGTTCTGCCTCTTTTCCTATGCTTTCAATGCAATTCCAGTCTACCTCCTGAAATCGGTTTCCTGCAATTCTGCCCCGCATTCAAGTCCTCTTGGCAGCCTTACTTCAGTCTATTTTTGGACGATAGCTGTCATTTATAACTCTGTAGGTTTGTGAATTACAGTGTCCCTGAGCTCCTTTCTTCAACTCGCTTTCTTTTGAGCTGGCCGCAACACCGCAGGATGGCTTCAGGCCCTAATCTGGTTCCGGCACGGCACGCTGAGCCTTTGGTTATTTCCTCTTCCTGGTGGGAAATGAGAGTTAAATTTGACCGTCCAGACACCTCCAGCTAGTCTCTCATTGCTTCTCGCTATTCCTGTTCATCTTCCGCAGAAATTGCAAACTGGGCCAAACAGGAGGTTAAAGGGGCTGACTCTCCAAGTCGGGAGACTGTTAGAAAAGCGTCTGGAATGTTGCACCCGAGTACCAGGGGAGGAAAACTGAGACATATTTGAACACGTCTCCCGTTCACACGGTTGATCATACTCTGGGTTCCACATGCATGTTTTAGCTGAAGGAAGAATACCTTAAACCTGGAGAGTTGAGACCCGTGGAATGGGTACCATGCCATATGACTTCAAAGAGTCTTCATTTGCTCACCGAACCTCTCCAATCCTATCACTGCTGCGTTTATGCCCCTGTACACACACTTGATTCTCTTTCGGAGACATAGCAATCCATAGGTTTTAAGATACTTACTAGTCAGGTACATTCTTAGGCGTTTAATATGCGGTGTTGAGTCCATTTCGTTGAGCAAGGAGTAGCTCTTGTCTATTCCATATTTGGCTTAAGGAACTTTATCTGTGCTCATTTCAATCTCTGGTTTTATGCAGCACCCCAACTCACCTTTCCCCTTAAGCAAGCAGAAGTTGGTTTTCTAAATTTGAGACCCTGTTCTGTTTTGGAATTCAGTTCCTGTGTAGCCAAGTTTACATTCCGTGTATTAGTGATATCTTATGATGTTTCTTTTTCTGTGTGACTTATTTCAGTTAGAATCATCGTACCTGAATCCACTCATTATGCTGCTACGGGCCTGATGACATAGATTTCATTGCTGAGTGATACTGCATTGTACGTAAGTACCAAAAGTTCTTTATCCATTTTTCACTTTCTGTGATATTGAACTTGTATGGTAAACGAGGTTCTTGTAAACAGAGGTGTCCCAAACTTTGGGGTGGCTGTGTCTTTTTGATTTTAATTTCCCTAAGCTATAGGACCATAAGTGGAAGTGCCCTAGGCTCTGTTGCTTTGTTTTTTAGATGTTTCAGGAAACACCATACACTTCTCCCGAGTGTCTGTTGGCAATTTACATCCCGCCCATCAGCATAACAAGGCTCTCAGTTCTCCATGGCCTGTCCTCCCTTTGTGGATTTTACACTTTTTTCAGATGGCCCTTTTGACCGGGGAGAAGTGAGACTTTATTGTAGTGCAGATTTCCTTTGCAAGTTTGCTTGGTTGGCCAAAAAGGGCGTATGGGTTTTTTCCTGAATATATTCAGGAAAAAACGCATACGCCCTTTTTGGCCAAGTGCATCATTGTGGACGTTCTGCCTCTTTTCCTATGCTTTCAATGCAATTCCAGTCTACCTCCTGAAATCGGTTTCCTGCAATTCTGCCCCGCTTTCAAGTCCTCTTGGCAGCCTTACTTCAGTATATTTTTGGACGATAGCTGTCATTTATAACTCTGCAGGTTTGTGAATTACAGTGCCCCTGAGCTCCTTTCCTCAACTCGCTTTCTTTTGAGCTGGCCGCAACACCGCAAGATGGCTTCAACCCTAATCTTGTTCCGGCACGGCACGCTGAGCCTTTGGTTATTTCCTCTTCCTGGTGGGAAATGACAGTTAAATTTGCCCGTCCAGACACCTCCAGCTAATCTCTCATTGCTTCTCGCTATTCCTGTTCATCTTCCGCAGAAATTGCAAACTGGGCCAAACAGGAGGTTAAAGGCGCTGACTCTCCAAGTAGGGAGACTGTTAGTAAAGCGTCTGGAATGTTGCATCCGAGTATCAGGGGAGGAAAACTGAGACATATTTGAACATGTCTCCCGTTCACACGGTTGATCATACTCTGGGATCCACATGCATGTTTTAGCTGAAGGAAGAATACCTTAAACCTGGAGAGTTGAGACCCGTGTAATGAGTACCATGCAATATGACTTCAAAGGGTCTTCATTTGCTCACCGAACCTCTCCAATCCTATCACTGCTGTGTTTATGCCCCTGTGCACACGCTTGATTCTCTTTTGGAGACATAGCAATCCATAGGTTTTAAGATACTTACTAGTCAGGTACATTCTTAGGCGTTTAATATGGGGTGTTGAGTCCGTTTCGTTGAGCAAGGAGTAGCTCTTGTCTATTCCATATTTGGCTTAAGGAACTTTATCTGTGCTCATTTCAATCTCTGGTTTTATGCAGCACCCCAACTCACCTTTCCCCTTAAGCAAGCAGAAGTTGGTTTTCTAAATTTGAGACCCTGTTCTGTTTTGGAATTCAGTTCCTGTGTAGCCAAGTTTACATTCCGTGTATTAGTGATATCTTATGATGTTTCTTTTTCTGTGTGACTTATTTCAGTTAGAATCATCGTACCTGAATCCACTCATTATGCTGCTACGGGCCTGATGACATAGATTTCATTGCTGAGTGATACTGCATTGTACGTAAGTACCACAAGTTCTTTATCCATTTTTCACTTTCTGTGATATTGAACTTGTACGGTAAACGAGGTTCTTGTAAACAGAGGCGTCCCAAACTTTGGGGTGGCTGTGTCTTTTTGATTTTAATTTCCCTAAGCTATAGGACCATAAGTGGAAGTGCCCTAGGCTCTGTTGCTTTGTTTTTTAGATGTTTCAGGAAACACCATACACTTCTCCCGAGTGTCTGTTGGCAATTTACATCCCGCCCATCAGCATAACAAGGCTCCCAGTTCTCCATGGCCTGTCCTGCCTTTCTGGATTTTACACTTTTTTCAGATGGCCCTTTTGACCGGGGGGAAGTGAGACTTCATTGTAGTGCAGATTTCCTTTGCAAGTTTGCTTGGTTGGCCAAAAAGGGCGTATGCGTTTTTCCCTGAATATATTCAGGAAAAAACGCATACGCCCTTTTTGGCCAAGTGCATCATTGTGGACGTTCTGCCTCTTTTCCTATGCTTTCAATGCAATTCCAGTCTACCTCCTGAAATCAGTTTCCTGCAATTCTGCCCTGCATTCAAGTCCTCTTGGCAGCCTTACTTCAGTATATTTTTGGACAATAGCTGTCATTTATAACTCTGCAGGTTTGTGAATTACAGTGCCCCTGAGCTCCTTTCTTCACCTCGCTTTCTTTTGAGCTGGCCGCAACACCGCAGGATGGCTTCAGGCCCTAATCTGGTTCCGGCACGGCATGCTGAGCCTTTGGTTAATTCGTCTTCCTGGTGGGAAATGAGAGTTAAATTTGCCCGTCCAGACACCTCCAGCTAGTCTCTCATTGGTTCTCGCTATTCCTGTTCATCTTCCGCAGAAATTGCAAACTGGGCCAAACAGGAGGTTAAAGGCGCTGACTCTCCAAGTCGGGAGACTGTTAGTAAAGCGTCTGGAATGTTGTATCCGAGTATCAGGGGAGGAAAACTGAGACATATTTGAACATGTCTCCCTTTCACACGGTTGATCATACTCTGGGATCCACATGCATGTTTTAGCTGAAGGAAGAATACCTTAAACCTGGAGAGTTGAGACCCGTGTAATGGGTACCATGCAATATGACTTCAAAGGGTCTTCATTTGTTCACCGAACCTCTCCAATCCTATCACTGCTGCGTTTATGCCCCTGTGCACACGCTTGATTCTCTTTTGGAGACATAGCAATCCATAGGTTTTAAGATACTTACTAGTCAGGTACATTCTTAGGCGTTTAATATGGGGTGTTGAGTCCGTTTCGTTGAGCAAGGAGTAGCTCTTGTCTATTCCATATTTGGCTTAAGGAACTTTATCTGTGCTCATTTCAATCTCTGGTTTTATGCAGCACCCCAACTCACCTTTCCCCTTAAGCAAGCAGAAGTTGGTTTTCTAAATTTGAGACCCTGTTCTGTTTTGGAATTCAGTTCCTGTGTAGCAAAGTTTACATTCCGTGTATTAGTGATATCTTATGATGTTTCTTTTTCTGTGTGACTTATTTCAGTTAGAATCATCGTACCTGAATCCACTCATTATGCTGCTACGGGCCTGATGACATAGATTTCATTGCTGAGTGATACTGCATTGTACGTAAGTACCACAAGTTCTTTATCCATTTTTCACTTTCTGTGATATTGAACTTGTACGGTAAACGAGGTTCTTGTAAACAGAGGCGTCCCAAACTTTGGGGTGGCTGTGTCTTTTTGATTTTAATTTCCCTAAGCTATAGGACCATAAGTGGAAGTGCCTTAGACTCTGTTGCTTTGTTTTTTAGATGTTTCAGGAAACACCATACACTTCTCCGGAGTGTCTGTTGGCAATTTACATCCCGCCCATCAGCATAACAAGGCTCCCAGTTCTCCATGGCCTGTCCTGCCTTTCTGGATTTTACACTTTTTTCAGATGGCCCTTTTGACCGGGGGGAAGTGAGACTTCATTGTAGTGCAGATTTCCTTTGCAAGTTTGCTTGGTTGGCCAAAAAGGGCGTATGCGTTTTTCCCTGAATATATTCAGGAAAAAATGCATACGCCCTTTTTGGCCAAGTGCATCATTGTGGACGTTCTGCCTCTTTTCCTATGCTTTCAATGCAATTCCAGTCTACCTCCTGAAATCAGTTTCCTGCAATTCTGCCCCGCATTCAATCCTCTTGGCAGCCTTACTTCAGTATATTTTTGGACAATAGCTGTCATTTATAACTCTGCAGGTTTGTGAATTACAGTGCCCCTGAGCTCCTTTCTTCAACTCGCTTTCTTTTGAGCTGGCCGCAACACCGCAGGATGGCTTCAGGCCCTAATCTGGTTCCGGCACGGCACGCTGAGCCTTTGGTTATTTCCTCTTCCTGGTGGGAAATGACAGTTAAATTTGCCCGTCCAGACACCTCCAGCTAGTCTCTCATTGGTCCTCGCTATTCCTGTTCATCTTCCGCAGAAATTGCAAACTGGGCCAAACAGGAGGTTAAAGGCGCTGACTCTCCAAGTGGGGAGAGTGTTAGTAAAGCATCTGGAATGTTGCACCCGAGTACCAGGGGAGGAAAACTGAGACATATTTGAACACGTCTCCTGTTCACACGGTTGATCATACTCTGGGTTCCACATGCATGTTTTAGCTGAAGGAAGAATACCTTAAACCTGGAGAGTTGTGACCCGTGGAATGGGTACCATGCAATATGACTTCAAAGGGTCTTCATTTGCTCACCGAACCTCTCCAATCCTATCACTGCTGCATTTATGCCTCTGTACACACGCTTGATTCTCTTTTGGAGACATAGCAATCCATAGGTTTTAAGATACTTACTAGTCAGGTACATTCTTAGGCGTTTAATTTGGGGTGTTGAGTCCATTTCGTTGAGCAAGGAGTAGCTCTTGTCTATTCCATATTTGGCTTAAGAAACTTTATCTGTGCTCATTTCAATCTCTGGTTTTATGCAGCACCCCAACTCACCTTTCCCCTTAAGCAAGCATAAGTTGGTTTTCTAAATTTGAGACCGTGTTCTGTTTTGGAATTCAGTTCCTGTGTAGCCAAGTTTACATTCCGTGTATTAGTGATATCTTATGATGTTTCTTTTTCTGTGTGACTTATTTCAGTTAGAATCATCGTACCTGAATCCACTCATTATGCTGCTACGGGCCTGATGACATAGATTTCATTGCTGAGTGATACTGCATTGTACGTAAGTACCACAAGTTCTTTATCCATTTTTCACTTTCTGTGATATTGAACTTGTACGGTAAACGAGGTTCTTGTAAACAGAGGCGTCCCAAACATTGGGGTGGCTGTGTCTTTTTGATTTTAATTTCCCTAAGCTATAGGACCATAAGTGGAAGTGCCCTAGGCTTTGTTGCTTTGTTTTTTAGATGTTTCAGGAAACACCATACACTTCTCCCGAGTGTCTGTTGGCAATTTACATCCCGCCCATCAGCATAACAAGGCTCCCAGTTCTCCATGGCCTGTCCTGCCTTTCTGGATTTTACACTTTTTTCAGATGGCCCTTTTGACCGGGGGGAAGTGAGACTTCATTGTAGTGCAGATTTCCTTTGCAAGCTTGCTTGGTTGGCCAAAAAGGGCGTATGGGTTTTTTCCTGAATATATTCAGGAAAAAACGCATACGCCCTTTTTGGCCAAGTGCATCATTGTGGACGTTCTGCCTCTTTTCCTATGCTTTCAATGCAATTCCAGTCTACCTCCTGAAATCGGTTTCCTGCAATTCTGCCCCGCATTCAAGTCCTCTTGGCAGCCTTACTTCAGTATATTTTTGGACGATAGCTGTCATTTATAACTCTGCAGGTTTGTGAATTACAGTGCCCCTGAGCTCCTTTCTTCAACTCGCTTTCTTTTGAGCTGGCCGCAACACCGCAGGATGGCTTCAGGCCCTAATCTGGTTCCGGCACGGCATGCTGAGCCTTTGGTTATTTCCTCTTCCTGGTGGGAAATGAGAGTTAAATTTGCCCGTCCAGACACCTCCAGGTAGTCTCTCGTTGCTTCTCGCTATTCCTGTTCATCTTCCGCAGAAATTGCAAACTGGGCCAAACAGGAGGTTAAAGGCGCTGACTCTCCAAGTGGGGAGAGTGTTAGTAAAGCGTCTGGAATGTTGCAACCGAGTACCAGGGGAGGAAAACTGAGACATATTTGAACACGTCTCCCGTTCACACGGTTGATCATACTCTGGGTTCCACATGCATGTTTTAGCTGAAGGAAGAATACCTTAAACCTGGAGAGTTGAGACCCGTGGAATGGGTACCATGCAATATGACTTCAAAGGGTCTTCATTTGCTCACCGAGCCTCTCCAATCCTATCACTGCTGCGTTTATGCCCCTCTACACACACTTGATTCTCTTTCGGAGACATAGCAATCCATAGGTTTTAAGATACTTACTAGTCAGGTACATTCTTAGGCGTTTAATTTGGGGTGTTGAGTCCATTTCGTTGAGCAAGGAGTAGCTCTTGTCTATTCCATATTTGGCTTAAGGAACTTTATCTGTGCTCATTTCAATCTCTGGTTTTATGCAGCACCCCAACTCACCTTTCCCCTTAAGCAAGCAGAAGTTGGTTTTCTAAATTTCAGACCCTGTTCTGTTTTGGAATTCAGTTCCTGTGTAGCCAAGTTTACATTCCGTGTATTAGTGATATCTTATGATGTTTCTTTTTCTGTGTGACTTATTTCAGTTAGAATCATCGTACCTGAATCCACTCATTATGCTGCTACGGGCCTGATGACATAGATTTCATTGCTGAGTGATACTGCATTGTATGTAAGTACCACAAGTTCTTTATCCATTTTTCACTTTCTGTGATATTGAACTTGTACGGTAAACGAGGTTCTTGTAAACAGAGGTGTCCCAAACTTTGGGGTGGCTGTGTCTTTTTGATTTTAATTTCCCTAAGCTATAGGACCATAAGTGGAAGTGCCCTAGGCTCTGTTGCTTTGTTTTTTAGATGTTTCAGGAAACACCATACACTTCTCCCGAGTGTCTGTTGGCAATTTACATCCCGCCCATCAGCATAACAAGGCTCCCAGTTCTCCATGGCCTGTCCTGCCTTTCTGGATTTTACACTTTTTTCAGATGGCCCTTTTGACCGGGGGGAAGTGAGACTTCATTGCAGTGCAGATTTCCTTTGCAAGCTTGCTTGGTTGGCCAAAAAGGGCGTATGCGTTTTTTCCTGAATATATTCAGGAAAAAACGCATACGCCCTTTTTGGCCAAGTGCATCATTGTGGACGTTCTGCCTCTTTTCCTATGCTTTCAATGCAATTCCAGTCTACCTCCTGAAATCGGTTTCCTGCAATTCTGCCCCGCTTTCAAGTCCTCTTGGCAGCCTTACTTCAGTATATTTTTGGACGATAGCTGTCATTTATAACTCTGCAGGTTTGTGAATTACAGTGCCCCTGAACTCCTTTCTTCAACTCGCTTTCTTTTGAGCTGGCCGCAACACCGCAGGATGGCTTCAGGCCCTAATCTGGTTCCGGCACGGCACGCTGAGCCTTTGGTTATTTCCTCTTCCTGGTGGGAAATGAGAGTTAAATTTGCCCGTCCAGACACCTCCAGCTAGTCTCTCATTGCTTCTCGCTATTCCTGTTCATCTTCCGCAGAAATTGCAAACTGGGCCAAACAGGAGGTTAAAGGCGCTGACTCTCCAAGTCGGGAGACTGTTAGTAAAGCGTCTGGAATGTTGCATCCGAGTATCAGGGGAGGAAAACTGAGACATATTTGAACATGTCTCCCGTTCACACGGTTTATCATACTCTGGGATCCACATGCATGTTTTAGCTGAAGGAAGAATACCTTAAACCTGGAGAGTTGAGACCCGTGGAATGGGTACCATGCCATATGATTTCAAAGAGTCTTCATTTGCTCACCGAACCTCTCCAATCCTATCACTGCTGCGTTTATGCCCCTGTACACACACTTGATTCTCTTTCGGAGACATAGCAATCCATAGGTTTTAAGATATTTACTAGTCAGGTACATTCTTAGGCGTTAAATATGGGGTGTTGGGTCCATTTCGTTGAGCAAGGAGTAGCTCTTGTCTATTCCATATTTGGCTTAAGGAACTTTATCTGTGCTCATTTCAATCTCTGGTTTTATGCAGCACCCCAACTCACCTTTCCCCTTAAGCAAGCAGAAGTTGGTTTTCTACGTTTGAGACCCTGTTCTGTTTTGGAATTCAGTTCCTGTGTAGCCAAGTTTACATTCCGTGTATTAGTGATATCTTATGATGTTTCTATTTCTGTGTGACTTATTTCAGTTAGAATCATCGTACCTGAATCCACTCATTATGCTGCTACGGGCCTGATGACATAGATTTCATTGCTGAGTGATACTGCATTGTACGTAAGTACCACAAGTTCTTTATCCATTTTTCACTTTCTGTGATATTGAACTTGTACGGTAAACGAGGTTCTTGTTAACAGAGGCGTCCCAAACTTTGGGGTGGCTGTGTCTTTTTGATTTTAATTTCCCTAAGCTATAGGACCATAAGTGGAAGTGCCCTAGGCTCTGTTGCTTTGTTTTTTAGATGTTTCAGGAAACACCATACACTTCTCCCGAGTGTCTGTTGGCAATTTACATCCCGCCCATCAGCATAACAAGGCTCCCAGTTCTCCATGGCCTGTCCTGCCTTTCTGGATTTTACACTTTTTTCAGATGGCCCTTTTGACCGGGGGGAAGTGAGACTTCATTGCAGTGCAGATTTCCTTTGCAAGCTTGCTTGGTTGGCCAAAAAGGGCGTATGCGTTTTTTCCTGAATATATTCAGGAAAAAACGCATACGCCCTTTTTGGCCAAGTGCATCATTGTGGACGTTCTGCCTCTTTTCCTATGCTTTCAATGCAATTCCAGTCTACCTCCTGAAATCGGTTTCCTGCAATTCTGCCCCGCTTTCAAGTCCTCTTGGCAGCCTTACTTCAGTATATTTTTGGACGATAGCTGTCATTTATAACTCTGCAGGTTTGTGAATTACAGTGAACCTGAGCTCCTTTCTTCAACTCGCTTTCTTGTGAGCTGGCCGCAACACCGCAGGATGGCTTCAGGCTCTAATCTGGTTCCAGCACGGCACGCTGGGCCTTTGGTTATTTCCTCTTCCTGGTGGGAAATGAGAGTTAAAATTGCCCGTCCAAACACCTCCAGCTAGTCTCTCATTGGTTCTCCCTATTCCTGTTCATCTTCCGCAGAAATTGCAAACTGGGCCAAACAGGAGGTTAAAGGCGCTGACCCTCCAAGTGGGGAGAGTGATAGTAAAGCGTCTGGAATGTTGCACCCGAGTACCAGGGGAGGAAAACTGAGACATATTTGAACACGTTTCCCGTTCACACGGTTGATCATACTCTGGGTTCCACATGCATGTTTTAGCTGAAGGAAGAATACCTTAAACCTGGAGAGTTGAGACCCGTGGAATGGGTACCATGCCATATGACTTCAAAGAGTCTTCATTTGCTCACGGAACCTCTCCAATCCTATCACTGCTGCGTTTATGCCCCTGTACACACACTTGATTCTCTTTCGGAGACATAGCAATCCATAGGTTTTAAGATACTTACTAGTCAGGTACATTCTTAGGCGTTTAATATGGGGAGTTGAGTCCATTTTGTTGAGCAAGGAGTAGCTCTTGTCTATTCCATATTTGGCTTAAGGAACTTTATCTGTGCTCATTTCAATCTCTGGTTTTATGCAGCACCCCAACTCACCTTTCCCCTTAAGCAAGCAGAAGTTGGTTTTCTAAATTTGAGACCCTGTTCTGTTTTGGAATTCAGTTCCTGTGTGGCCAAGTTAACATTCCGTGTATTAGTGATATCTTATGATGTTTCTTTTTCTGTGTGACTTATTTCAGTTAGAATCATCGTACCTGAATCCACTCATTATGCTGCTACAGGCCTGATGACATAGATTTCATTGCTGAGTGATATTGCTTTGTAAGTAAATACCACAACTTCTTTATCCATTTTTCACTTTCTGTGATGTTGAACTTGTACTGTAAACGAGGTTCTTGTAAACAGAGGCGTCCCAAACTTTGGGGTGGCTGTGTCTTTTTGATTTTAATTTCCCTAAGCTATAGGACCATAAGTGGAAGTGCCCTAGGCTCTGTTGCTTTGTTTTTTAGATGTTTCAGGAAACACCATACACTTCTCCCGAGTGTCTGTTGGCAATTTACATCCCGCCCATCAGCATAACAAGGCTCCCAGTTCTCCATGGCCTGTCCTGCCTTTCTGGATTTTACACTTTTTTCAGATGGCCCTTTTGACCGGGGGGAAGTGAGACTTCATTGTAGTGCAGATTTCCTTTGCAAGTTTGCTTGGTTGGCCAAAAAGGGCGTATGCGTTTTTTCCTGAATATATTCAGGAAAAAACGCATACGCCCTTTTTGGCCAAGTGCATCATTGTGGACGTTCTGCCTCTTTTCCTATGCTTTCAATGCAATTCCAGTCTACCTCCTGAAATCGGTTTCCTGCAATTCTGCCCCGCTTTCAAGTCCTCTTGGCAGCCTTACTTCAGTATATTTTTGGACGATAGCTGCCATTTATAACTCTGCAGGTTTGTGAATTACAGTGCCCCTGAGCTCCTTTCTTCAACTCGCTTTCTTTTGAGCTGTCCGCAACACCGCAGGATGGCTTCAGGCCCTAATCTGGTTCCGGCACGGCACGCTGAGCCTTTGGTTATTTCCTTTTCCTGGTGGGAAATGAGAGTTAAATTTGCCCGTCCAGACACCTCCAGCTAGTCTCTCATTGGTTCTCCCTATTCCTGTTCATCTTCTGCAGAAATTGCAAACTGGGCCAAACAGGAGGTTAAAGGCGCTGACTCTCCAAGTGGGGAGAGTGTTAGTAAAGCGTCTGGAATGTTGCAACCGAGTACCAGGGTATGAAAACTGAGACATATTTGATCACGTCTCCCGTTCACATGGTTGATCATACTCTGGGTTCCACATGCATGTTTTAGCTGAAGGAAGAATACCTTAAACCTGGAGAGTTGAGACCCGTGGAAAGGGTACCATGCCATATGACTTCAACGGGTCTTCATTTACTCACCGAACCTCTCCAATCCTATCACTGCTGCGTTTATGCCCCTGTACACACGCTTGATTCTCTTTTGGAGACATAGCAATCCATAGGTTTTAAGATACTTACTAGTCAGGTACATTCTTAGGCGTTTAATATGGGGTGTTGGGTCCATTTCGTTGAGCAAGGAGTAGCTCTTGTCTATTCCATATTTGGCTTAAGGAACTTTATCTGTGCTCATTTCAATCTCTGGTTTTATGCAGCACCCCAACTCACCTTTCCCCTTAAGCAAGCAGAAGTTGGTTTTCTAAATTTGAGACCCTGTTCTGTTTTGGAATTCAGTTCCTGTGTAGCCAAGTTTACATTCCGTGTATTAGTGATATCTTATGATGTTTCTTTTTCTGTGTGACTTATTTCAGTTAGAATCATCGTACCTGAATCCACTCATTATGGTGCTACGGGCCTGATGACATAGATTTCATTGCTGAGTGATACTGCATTGTACGTAAGTACCACAAGTTCTTTATCCATTTTTCACTTTCTGTGATATTGAACTTGTACGGTAAACGAGGTTCTTGTAAACAGAGGCGTCCCAAACTTTGGGGTGGCTGTGTCTTTTTGATTTTAATTTCCCTAAGCTATAGGACCATAAGTGGAAGTGCCCTAGGCTCTGTTGCTTTGTTTTTTAGATGTTTCAGTAAACACCATACACTTCTCCCGAGTGTCTGTTAGCAATTTTCATCCCGCCCATCAGCATAACAAGGCTCCCAGTTCTCCATGGCCTGTCCTGCCTTTCTGGATTTTACACTTTTTTCAGATGGCCCTTTTGACGGGGGGGAAGTGAGACTTCATTGTAGTGCAGATTTCCTTTGCAAGCTTGCTTGGTTGGCCAAAAAGGGCGTATGCGTTTTTTCCTGAATATATTCAGGAAAAAACGCATACGCCCTTTTTGGCCAAGTGCATCATTGTGGACGTTCTGCCTCTTTTCCTATGCTTTCAATGCAATTCCAGTCTACCTCCTGAAATCGGTTTCCTCCAATTCTGCCCCACTTTCAAGTCCTATTGGCAGCCTTACTTCAGTATACTTTTGGACGATAGCTGTCATTTATAACTCTGCAGGTTTGTGAATTACAGTGCCCCTGATCTCCTTTCTTCAACTCGCTTTCTTGTGAGCTGGCGGCAACACCGCAGGATGGCTTCAGGCCCTAATCTGGTTCCGGCACGGCACGCTGAGCCTTTGGTTATTTCCTCTTCCTGGTGGGAAATGAGAGTTAAATTTGCCCGTCCAGACACCTCAAGGTAGCCTCTCATTGCTTCTCCCTATTCCTGTTCATCTTCCGAAGAAATTGCAAACTGGGCCAAATAGGAGGTTAAAGGCGCTGACTCTCCAAGTGGGGAGAGTGTTAGTAAAGCGTCTGGAATGTTGCACCCGAGTACCAGGGGAGGAAAACTGAGACATATTTGAACACGTCTCCCGTTCAAACGGTTGATCATACTCTGGGTTCCACATGCATGTTTTAGCTGAAGGAAGAATACCTTAAACCTGGAGAGTTGAGACCCGTGGAATGGGTACCATGCCATATGACTTCAAAGAGTCTTCATTTGCTCACCGAACCTCTCCAATCCTATCACTGCTGCGTTTATGCCCCTGTACACACGATTGATTCTCTTTCGGAGACATAGCAATCCATAGGTTTTAAGATACTTACTAGTCGGGTAGATTCTTAGGCGTTTAATATGCGGTGTTGAGTCCATTTCATTGAGCAAAGAGTAGCTCTTGTCTATTCCATATTTGGCTTAAGGAACTGTATCTGTGCTCATTTCAATCTCTGGTTTTATGCAGCACCCCAACTCACCTTTCCCCTTAAGCAAGCAGAAGTTGGTTTTCTAAATTTGAGACCCTGTTCTGTTTTGGAATTCAGTTCCTGTGTAGCCAAGTTTACATTCCGTGTATTAGTGATATCTTATGATGTTTCTTTTTCTGTGTGACTTATTTCAGTTAGAATCATCGTACCTGAATCCACTCATTATGCTGCTACGGGCCTGATGACATAGATTTCATTGCTGAGTGATACTGCATTGTACGTAAGTACCACAAGTTCTTTATCCATTTTTCACTTTCTGTGATATTGAACTTGTACGGTAAACGAGGTTCTTGTAAACAGAGGCGTCCCAAACCTTGGGGTGGCTGTTACTTTTTGATTTTAATTTCCCTAAGCTATAGGACCATAAGTGGAAGTGCCCTAGGCTCTGTTGCTTTGTTTTTTAGATGTTTCAGGAAACACCATACACTTCTCCCTAGTGTCTGTTGGCAATTTACATCCCGCCCATCAGCATAACAAGGCTCCCAGTTCTCCATGGCCTGTCCTGCCTTTCTGGATTTTACACTTTTTTCAGATGGCCCTTTTGACCGGGGGGAAGTGAGACTTCATTGTAGTGCAGATTTCCTTTGCAAGCTTGCTTGGTTGGCCAAAAAGGGCGTATGCGTTTTTTCCTGAATATATTCAGGAAAAAACGCATACGCCCTTTTTGGCCAAGTGCATCATTGTGGACGTTCTGCCTCTTTTCCTATGCTTTCAATGCAATTCCAGTCTACCTCCTGAAATCAGTTTCTTGCAATTCTGCCCCGCTTTCAAGTCCTCTTGGCAGCCTTACTTCAGTATATTTTTGGACGATAGCTGTCATTTATAACTCTGCAGGTTTGTGAATTACAGTGCCCCTGAGCTCCTTTCTTCAACTCGCTTTCTTGTGACCTGGCCGCAACACCGCAGGATGGCTTCAGGCCCTAATCTGGTTCCGGCACGGCACGCTGAGCCTTTGGTTATTTCCTCTTCCTGGTGGGAAATGAGAGTTAAATTTGCCCGTCCAGACACCTCCAGCTAGTCTCTCATTGGTTCTCGCTATTCCTGTTCATCTTCCGCAGAAATTGCAAACTGGGCCAAACAGGAGGTTAAAGGCGCTGACTCTCCAAGTGGGGAGAGTGTTAGTAAAGCGTCTGGAATGTTGCACCCGATTAGCAGGGGAGGAAAACTGAGACATATTTAAACACGTCTCCCATTCACACGGTTGATCATACTCTGGGTTCCACATGCATGTTTTAGCTGAAGGAAGAATACCTTAAACCTGGAGAGTTGAGACCCGTGGAATGGGTACCATGCAATATGACTTCAAAGGGTCTTCCTTTGCTCACCGAACCTCTCCAATCCTATCACTGCTGCGTTTATGCCCCTGTAGACACGCTTGATTCTCTTTCCGAGACATAGCAATCCATAGGTTTTAAGATACTTACTAGTCAGGTACATTCTTAGGCGTTTAATATGGGGTTTTGGGTCCATTTCGTTGAGCAAGGAGTAGCTCTTGTCTATTCCATATTTGGCTTAAGGAACTTTATCTGTGCTCATTTCAATCTCTGGTTTTATGCAGCACCCCAACTCACCTTTCCCCTTAAGCAAGCATAAGTTGGTTTTCTAAATTTGAGACCCTGTTCTGTTTTGGAATTCAGTTCCTGTGTAGCCAAGTTTACATTCCGTGTATTAGTGATATCTTATGATGTTTCTTTTTCTGTGTGACTTATTTCAGTTAGAATCATCGTACCTGAATCCACTCATTATGCTGCTACGGGCCTGATGACATAGATTTCATTGCTGAGTGATACTGCATTGTACGTAAGTACCACAAGTTCTTTATCCATTTTTCACTTTCTGTGATATTGAACTTGTACAGTAAACGAGGTTCTTGTTAACAGAGGCGTCCCAAACATTGGGGTGGCTGTGTCTTTTTGATTTTAATTTCCCTAAGCTATAGGACCATAAGTGGAAGTGCCCTAGGCTCTGTTGCTTTGTTTTTTAGATGTTTCAGGAAACACCATACACTTCTCCCCAGTGTCTGTTGGCAATTTACATCCCGCCCATCAGCATAACAAGGCTCCCAGTTCTCCATGGCCTGTCCTGCCTTTCTGGATTTTACACTTTTTTCAGATGGCCCTTTTGACCGGGGGGAAGTGAGACTTCATTGTAGTGCAGATTTCCTTTGCAAGCTTGCTTGGTTGGCCAAAAAGTGCATATGCGTTTTTTCCTGAATATATTCAGGAAAAAACGCATACGCCCTTTTTGGCCAAGTGCATCATTGTGGACGTTCTGCCTCTTTTCCTATGCTTTCAATGCAATTCCAGTCTACCTCCTGAAATCGGTTTCTTCCAATTCTGCCCCACTTTCAAGTCCTATTGGCAGCCTTACTTCAGTATACTTTTGGACTATAGCTGTCATTTATAACTCTGCAGGTTTGTGAATAACAGTGCCCCTGATCTCCTTTCTTCAACTCGCTTTCTTGTGAGCTGGCAAAAACACTGCAGGATGGCTTCAGGCCCTAATCTGGTTCCGGCACGGCACGCTGAGCCTTTGGTTATTTCCTCTTCCTGGTGGGAAATGAGAGTTAAATTTGCCCGTCCAGACACCTCCAGCTAGTCTCTCATTGGTTCTCCCTATTCCTGTTCATCTTCCGCAGAAATAGCAAACTGGGCCAAACAGGAGGTTAAAGGCGCTGACCCTCCAAGTCGGGAGAGTGTTAGTAAAGCGTCTGGAATGTTGCACCCGAGTACCAGGGGAGGAATACTGAGACATATTTGAACACGTCTCCCGTTCACACGGTTGATCATACTCTGGGTTCCACATGCATGTTTTAGCTGAAGGAAGAATACCTTAAACCTGGAGAGTTGAGACCCGTGAAATGGGTACCATGCAATATGACTTCAAAGGGTCTTCATTTGCTCACCGAACCTCTCCAATCCTATCACTGCTGCGTTTATGCCCCTGTACACACGCTTGATTCTTTTTTGGAGACATAGCAATCCATAGGTTTTAAGATACTTACTAGTCAGGTACATTCTTAGGCGTTTAATATGGGGTGTTGAGTCCATTTCGTTGAGCAAGGTGTAGCTCTTGTCTATTCCATATTTGGCTTAAGGAACTTTATCTGTGCTCATTTCAATCTCTGGTTTTATGCAGCACCCCAACTCACCTTTCCCCTTAAGCAAGCAGAAGTTGGTTTTCTAAATTTGAGACCCTGTTCTGTTTTGGAATTCAGTTCCTGTGTAGCCAAGTTTACATTCCGTGTATTAGTGATACCTTATGATGTTTCTTTTTCTGTGTGACTTATTTCAGTTAGAATCATCGTACCTGAATCCACTCATTATGCTGCTATAGGCCTGATGACATAGATTTCATTGCTGAGTGATACTGCATTGTACGTAAGTACCACAAGTTCTTTATCCATTTTTCAATTTCTGTGATATTGAACTTGTACGGTAAACAAGGTTCTTGTAAACAGAGGCGTCCCTAACCTTGGGGTGGCTGTGTCTTTTTGATTTTAATTTCCCTAAGCTATAGGACCATAAGTGGAAGTGCCCTAGGCTCTGTTGCTTTGTTTTTTAGATGTTTCAGGAAACACCATACACTTCTCCCAAGTGTCTGTTGGCAATTTACATCCCGCCCATCAGCATAACAAGGCTCCCAGTTCTCCATGGCCTGTCCTGCCTTGCTGGATTTTATACTTTTTTCAGATGGCCCTTTTGACCGGGGGGAAGTGAGACTTCATTGTAGTGCAGATTTCCTTTGCAAGCTTGCTTGGTTGGCCAAAAAGTGCGTATGCGTTTTTTCCTGAATATATTCAGGAAAAAACGCATACACCCGTTTTTGCCAAGTGCATCATTGTGGACGTTCTGCCTCTTTTCCTATGCTTTCAATGCAATTCCAGTCTACCTCCTGAAATCGGTTTCCTGCAATTCTGCCCCGCTTTCATGTCCTCTTGGCAGCCTTACTTCAGTATATTTTTGGACGATAGCTGTCATTTATAACTCTGCAGGTTTGTGAATTACAGTGCCCCTGAGCTCCTTTCTTCAACTCGCTTTCTTGTGAGCTGGCCGCAACACCGCAGGATGGCTTCAGGCTCTAATCTGGTTCCAGCACGGCACGCTGAGCCTTTGGTTATTTCCTCTTCCTGGTGGGAAATGAGAGTTAAATTTGCCCGTCCAGACACCTCCAGCTAGTCTCTCATTGGTTCTCGCTATTCCTGTTCATCTTCCGCAGAAATAGCAAACTGGGCCAAACAGGAGGTTAAAGGCGCTGACTCTCCAAGTGGGGAGAGTGTTAGTAAAGCGTCTGGAATGTTGCACCCGAGTACCAGGGTATGAAAACTGAGACATATTTGAACACGTCTCCCGTTCACATGGTTGATCATACTCTGGGTTCCACATGCATGTTTTAGCTGAAGGAAGAATACCTTAAACCTGGAGAGTTGAGACCCGTGGAATGGGTACCATGCAATATGACTTCAAAGGGTCTTCTTTTACACACCGAACCTCTCCAATCCTATCACTGCTGCGTTTATGCCCCTGTACACACACTTGATTCTCTTTTGGAGACATAGCAATCCACAGGTTTTAAGATACTTACTAGTCAGGTACATTCTTAGGCGTTTAATATGCGGTGTTGAGTCCATTTCGTTGAGCAAAGAGTAGCTCTTGTCTATTCCATATTTGGCTTAAGGAACTTTATCTGTGCTCATTTCAATCTCTGGTTTTATGCAGCACCCCAACTCACCTTTCCCCTTAAGCAAGCATAAGTTGGTTTTCTAAATTTGAGACCCTGTTCTGTTTTGGAATTCAGTTCCTGTGTAGCCAAGTTTACATTCCGTGTATTAGTGATATCTTATGATGTTTCTTTTTCTGTGTGACTTATTTCAGTTAGAATCATCGTACCTGAATCCACTCATTATGCTGCTACGGGCCTGATGACATAGATTTCATTGCTGAGTGATACTGCATTGTACGTAAGTACCACAAGTTCTTTATCCATTTTTCACTTTCTGTGATATTGAACTTGTACGGTAAACGAGGTTCTTGTTAACAGAGGCGTCCCAAACTTTGGGGTGGCTGTGTCTTTTTTATTTTAATTTCCCTAAGCTATAGGACCATAAGTGGAAGTGCCCTAGGCTCTGTTGCTTTGTTTTTTAGATGTTTCAGGAAACACCATACACTTCTCCGGAGTGTCTGTTGGCAATTTACATCCCGCCCATCAGCATAACAAGGCTCCCAGTTCTCCATGGCCTGTCCTGCCTTTCTGGATTTTACACTTTTTTCAGATGGCCCTTTTGACCGGGGGGAAGTGAGACTTCATTGTAGTGCAGATTTCCTTTGCAAGCTTGCTTGGTTGGCCAAAAAGTGCATATGCGTTTTTTCCTGAATATATTCAGGAAAAAACGCATACGCCCTTTTTGGCCAAGTGCATCATTGTGGACGTTCTGCCTCTTTTCCTATGCTTTCAATGCAATTCCAGTCTACCTCCTGAAATCAGTTCCTGCAATTCTACCCCGCTTTCAAGTCCTCTTGGCAGTATTACTTCAGTATATTTTTGGATGATAGCTGTCATTTATAACTCTGCAGGTTTGTGAATTACAGTGCCCCTGAGCTCCTTTCTTCAACTCGCTTTCTTTTGAGCTGGCCGCAACACCGCAGGATGGCTTCAGGCCCTAATCTGGTTCCGGCACGGCACGCTGAGCCTTTGGTTAATTCCTCTTCCTGGTGGGAAATGAGAGTTAAATTTGCCCATCCAGACACCTCCAGCTAGTCTCTCATTGGTTCTCGCTATTCCTGTTCATCTTCCGCAGAAATTGCAAACTGGGCCAAACAGGAGGTTAAAGGCGCTGACTCTCCAAGTCGGGAGAGTGTTAGTAAAGCATCTGGAATGTTGCAACCGAGTACCAGGGGAGGAAAACTGAGACATATTTGAACACGTCTCCCGTTCACACGGTTGATCATACTCTGGGTTCCACATGCATGTTTTAGCTGAAGGAAGAATACCTTAAACCTGGAGAGTTGAGACCCGTGGAATGGGTACCATGCAATATGACTTCAAAGGGTCTTCATTTGCTCACCGAACCTCTCCAATCCTATCACTGCTGCGTTTATGCCCCTGTACACATGCTTGATTCTCTTTCGGAGACATAGCAATCCATAGGTTTTAAGATACTTACTAGTCAGGTACATTCTTAGGCGTTTAATTTGGGGTGTTGAGTCCATTTCGTTGAGCAAGGAGTAGCTCTTGTCTATTCCATATTTGGCTTAAGGAACTTTATCTGTGCTCATTTAAATCTCTGGTTTTATGCAGCACCCCAACTCACCTTTCCCCTTAAGCAAGCAGAAGTTGGTTTTCTAAATTTGAGACCCTGTTCTGTTTTGGAATTCAGTTCCTCTGTAGCCAAGTTTACATTCCGTGTATTAGTGATATCTTATGATGTTTCTTTTTCTGTGTGACTTATTTCAGTTAGAATCATCGTACCTGAATCCACTCATTATGCTGCTACGGGCCTCATGACATAGATTTCATTGCTGAGTGATACTGCATTGTACGTAAGTACCACAAGTTCTTTATCCATTTTTCACTTTCTGTGATATTGAACTTGTACGGTAAACGAGGTTCTTGTAAACAGAGGCGTCCCAAACTTTGGGGTGGCTGTGTCTTTTTGATTTTAATTTCCCTAAGCTATAGGACCATAAGTGGAAGTGCCCTACACTTTGTTGCTTTCTTTTTTAGAAGTTTCAGGAAACACCATACACTTCTCCCGAGTGTCTGTTGGCAATTTACATCCCGCCCATCAGCATAACAAGGCTCCCAGTTCTCCATGGCCTGTCCTGCCTTTCTGGATTTTACACTTTTTTCAGATGGCCATTTTCACCGGGGGAAATTGAGACTTCATTGTAGTGCAGATTTCCTTTGCAAGCTTGCTTGGTTGGCCAAAAAGGGCGTATGCGTTTTTTCCTGAATATATTCAGGAAAAAACGCATACGCCCTTTTTGGCCAAGTGCATCATTGTGGACGTTCTGCCTCTTTTCCTATGCTTTCAAAGCAATTCCAGTCTACCTCCTGAAATCATTTTCTTGCAATTCTGCCCCGCTTTCATGTCCTCTTGGCAGCCTTACTTCAGTATATTTTTGGACGATAGCTGTCATTTATAACTCTGCAGGTTTGTGAATTACAGTGCCCCTGAGCTCCTTTCTTCAACTCGCTTTCTTTTGAGCTGGCCGCAACACCGCAGGATGGCTTCAGGCCCTAATCTGGTTCCGGCACGGCACGCTGAGCCTTTGGTTATTTCCTCTTCCTGGTGGGAAATGAGAGTTAAATTTGCCCGTCCAGACACCTCCAGCTAGTCTCTCATTGGTTCTCCCTATTCTTGTTCATCTTCCGCAGAAATTGCAAACTGGGCCAAACAGGAGGTTAAAGGCGCTGACTCTCCAAGTGGGGAGAGTGTTAGTAAAGCGTCTGGAATGTTGCAACCGAGTACCAGGGGAGGAAAACTGAGACATATTTGAACACGTCTCCCGTTCACACGGTTGATCATACTCTGGGTTCCACATGCATGTTTTAGCTGAAGGAAGAATACCTTAAACCTTGAGAGTTGAGACCCGTGGAATGGGTACCATGCAATATGACTTCAAAGGGTCTTCCTTTGCTCACCGAAACTCTCCAATCCTATCACTGCTGCGTTTATGCCCCTGTACACACGCTTGATTCTCTTTCAGAGACATAGCAATCCATAGGTTTTAAGATACTTACTAGTCAGGTACATTCTTAGGCGTTTAATATGCGGTGTTGAGTCCATTTCGTTGAGCAAGGAGTAGCTCTTGTCTATTCCATATTTGGCTTAAGGAACTTTATCTGTGCTCATTTCAATCTCTGGTTTTATGCAGCACCCCAACTCACCTTTCCCCTTAAGCAAGCATAAGTTGGTTTTCTAAATTTGAGACCCTGTTCTGTTTTGGAATTCAGTTCCTGTGTAGCCAAGTTTACATTCCGTGTATTAGTGATATCTTATGATGTTTCTTTTTCTGTGTGACTTATTTCAGTTAGAATCATCGTACCTGAATCCACTCATTATGCTGCTACGGGCCTGATGACATAGATTTCATTGCTGAGTGATACTGCATTGTACGTAAGTACCACAAGTTCTTTATCCATTTTTCACTTTCTGTGATATTGAACTTGTACGGTAAACGAGGTTCTTCTAAACAGAGGCGTCCCAAACTTTGGGGTGGCTGTGTCTTTTTGATTTTAATTTCCCTAAGCTATAGGACCATAAGTGGAAGTGCCCTAGGCTCTGTTGCTTTGTTTTTTAGATGTTTCAGGAAACACCATACACTTCTCCCCAGTGTCTGTTGGCAATTTACATCCCGCCCATCAGCATATCAAGGCTCCCAGTTCTCCATGGCCTGTCCTGCCTTTCTGGATTTTACACTTTTTTCAGATGGCCCTTTTGACCGGGGGGAAGTGAGACTTCATTGTAGTGCAGATTTCCTTTGCAAGCTTGCTTGGTTGGCCAAAAAGGGCGTATGCGTTTTTTCCTGAATATATTCAGGAAAAAACGCATACGCCCTTTTTGGCCAAGTGCATCATTGTGGACGTTCTGCCTCTTTTCCTATGCTTTCAATGCAATTCCAGTCTACCTCCTGAAATCAGTTCCTGCAATTCTACCCCGCTTTCAAGTCCTCTTGGCAGTATTACTTCAGTATATTTTTGGATGATAGCTGTCATTTATAACTCTGCAGGTTTGTGAATTACAGTGCCCCTGAGCTCCTTTCTTCAACTCGCTTTCTTTTGAGCTGGCCGCAACACCGCAGGATGGCTTCAGGCCCTAATCTGGTTCCGGCACGGCACGCTGAGCCTTTGGTTAATTCCTCTTCCTGGTGGGAAATGAGAGTTAAATTTGCCCGTCCAGACACCTCCAGCTAGTCTCTCATTGGTTCTCGCTATTCCTGTTCATCTTCCGCAGAAATTGCAAACTGGGCCAAACAGGAGGTTAAAGGCGCTGACTCTCCAAGTCGGGAGAGTGTTAGTAAAGCATCTGGAATGTTGCACCCGAGTACCAGGGGAGGAAAACTGAGACATATTTGAACACGTCTCCCGTTCACACGGTTGATCATACTCTGGGTTCCACATGCATGTTTTAGCTGAAGGAAGAATACCTTAAACCTAGAGAGTTGAGACCCGTGGAATGGGTACCATGCAATATGACTTCAAAGAGTCTTCATTTGCTCACCGAACCTCTCCAATCCTATCACTGCTGCGTTTATGCCCCTGTACACATGCTTGATTCTCTTTCGGAGACATAGCAATCCATAGGTTTTAAGATACTTACTAGTCAGGTACATTCTTAGGCGTTTAATTTGGGGTGTTGAGTCCATTTCGTTGAGCAAGGAGTAGCTCTTGTCTATTCCATATTTGGCTTAAGGAACCTTATCTGTGCTCATTTAAATCTCTGGTTTTATGCAGCACCCCAACTCACCTTTCCCCTTAAGCAAGCAGAAGTTGGTTTTCTAAATTTGAGACCCTGTTCTGTTTTGGAATTCAGTTCCTCTGTAGCCAAGTTTACATTCCGTGTATTAGTGATATCTTATGATGTTTCTTTTTCTGTGTGACTTATTTCAGTTAGAATCATCGTACCTGAATCCACTCATTATGCTGCTACGGGCCTGATGACATAGATTTCATTGCTGAGTGATACTGCATTGTACGTAAGTACCACAAGTTCTTTATCCATTTTTCACTTTCTTTGATATTGAACTTGTACGGTAAACGAGGTTCTTGTAAACAGAGGCGTCCCAAACTTTGGGGTGGCTGTGTCTTTTTGATTTTAATTTCCCTAAGCTATAGGACCATAAGTGGAAGTGCCCTACACTTTGTTGCTTTCTTTTTTAGAAGTTTCAGGAAACACCATACACTTCTCCCGAGTGTCTGTTGGCAATTTTCATCCCGCCCATCAGCATAACAAGGCTCCCAGTTCTCCATGGCCTGTCCTGCCTTTCTGG
The DNA here is from genome assembly GCF_951394435.1 of Stenella coeruleoalba. NCBI lineage: Eukaryota > Metazoa > Chordata > Mammalia > Artiodactyla > Delphinidae > Stenella > Stenella coeruleoalba. The sequence continues at coordinate 205,198 of NW_027646138.1, forward strand.
ATTTTACACTTTTTTCAGATGGCCCTTTTGACCGGGGGGAAGTGAGACTTCATTGTAGTGCAGATTTCCTTTGCAAGCTTGCTTGGTTGGCCAAAAAGGGCGTATGCGTTTTTTCCTGAATATATTCAGGAAAAAACGCATACGCCCTTTTTGGCCAAGTGCATCATTGTGGACGTTCTGCCTCTTTTCCTATGCTTTCAATGCAATTCCAGTCTACCTCCTGAAATCAGTTTCTTGCAATTCTGCCCCGCTTTCAAGTCCTCTTGGCAGCCTTACTTCAGTATATTTTTGGACGATAGCTGTCATTTATAACTCTGCAGGTTTGTGAATTACAGTGCCCCTGAGCTCCTTTCTTCAACTCGCTTTCTTTTGAGCTGGCCGCAACACCGCAGGATGGCTTCAGGCCCTAATCTGGTTCCGGCACGGCACGCTGAGCCTTTGGTTATTTCCTCTTCCTGGTGGGAAATGAGAGTTAAATTTGCCCGTCCAGACACCTCCAGCTAGTCTCTCATTGGTTCTCCCTATTCCTGTTCATCTTCTGCAGAAATTGCAAACTGGGCCAAACAGGAGGTTAAAGGCGCTGACTCTCCAAGTGGGGAGAGTGTTAGTAAAGCGTCTGGAATGTTGCACCCCAGTACCAGGGGAGGAAAACTGAGACATATTTGAACACGTCTCCCGTTCACACGGTTGATCATACTCTGGGTTCCACATGCATGTTTTAGCTGAAGGAAGAATACCTTAAACCTGGAGAGTTGAGACCCGTGGAATGGGTACCATGCAATATGACTTCAAAGGGTCTTCCTTTGCTCACCGAAACTCTCCAATCCTATCACTGCTGCGTTTATTCCCCTGTACACACGCTTGATTCTCTTTCCGAGACATAGCAATCCATAGGTTTTAAGATACTTACTAGTCAGGTACATTCTTAGGCGTTTAATATGGGGTGTTGAGTCCATTTCGTTGAGCAAGGAGTAGCTCTTGTCTATTCCATATTTGGCTTAAGGAACTTTATCTGTGCTCATTTCAATCTCTGGTTTTATGCAGCACCCCAACTCACCTTTCCCCTTAAGCAAGCAGAAGTTGGTTTTCTAAATTTGAGACCCTGTTCTGTTTTGGAATTCAGTTCCTGTGTAGCCAAGTTTACATTCCGTGTATTAGTGATATCTTATGATGTTTCTTTTTCTGTGTGACTTATTTCAGTTAGAATCATCGTACCTGAATCCACTCATTATGCTGCTATGGGCCTGATGACATAGATTTCATTGCTGAGTGATACTGCATTGTACGTAAGTACCACAAGTTCTTTATCCATTTTTCACTTTCTGTGATATTGAACTTGTACGGTAAACAAGGTTCTTGTAAACAGAGGCGTCCCAAACCTTGGGGTGGCTGTGTCTTTTTGATTTTAATTTCCCTAAGCTATAGGACCATAAGTGGAAGTGCCCTAGGCTCTGTTGCTTTGTTTTTTAGATGTTTCAGGAAACACCATACACTTCTCCGGAGTGTCTGTTGGCAATTTACATCCCGCCCATCAGCATAACAAGGCTCCCAGTTCTCCATGGCCTGTCCTGCCTTGCTGGATTTTATACTTTTTTCAGATGGCCCTTTTGACCGGGGGGAAGTGAGACTTCATTGTAGTGCAGATTTCCTTTGCAAGCTTGCTTGGTTGGCCAAAAAGGGCGTATGCGTTTTTTCCTGAATATATTCAGGAAAAAACGCATACACCCGTTTTGGCCAAGTGCATCATTGTGGACGTTCTGCCTCTTTTCCTATGCTTTCAATGCAATTCCAGTCTACCTCCTGAAATCGGTTTCCTGCAATTCTGCCCCGCTTTCAAGTCCTCTTGGCAGCCTTACTTCAGTATATTTTTGGACGATAGCTGTCATTTATAACTCTGCAGGTTTGTGAATTACAGTGCCCCTGAGCTCCTTTCTTCAACTCGCTTTCTTGTGAGCTGGCCGCAACACCGCAGGATGGCTTCAGGCTCTAATCTGGTTCCAGCACGGCACGCTGAGCCTTTGGTTATTTCCTCTTCCTGGTGGGAAATGAGAGTTAAATTTGCCCGTCCAGACACCTCCAGCTAGTCTCTCATTGGTTCTCGCTATTCCTGTTCATCTTCCGCAGAAATTGCAAACTGGGCCAAACAGGAGGTTAAAGGCGCTGACTCTCCAAGTCGGCAGAGTGTTAGTAAAGCGTCTGGAATGTTGCACCCGAGTACCAGGGGAGGAAAACTGAGACATATTTGAACACGTCTCCCGTTCACACGGTTGATCATACTCTGGGTTCCACATGTATGTTTTAGCTGAAGGAAGAATACCTTAAACCTGGAGAGTTGAGACCCGTGGAATGGGTACCATGCAATATGACTTCAAAGGGTCTTCATTTGCTCACCGAACCTCTCCAATCCTATCACTGCTGCGTTTATGCCCCTGTACACATGCTTGATTCTCTTTTGGAGACATAGCAATCCATAGGTTTTAAGATACTTACTAGTCAGGTACATTCTTAGGCGTTTAATATGGGGTGTTGAGTCCATTTCGTTGAGCAAGGAGTAGCTCTTGTCTATTCCATATTTGGCTTAAGGAACTTTATCTGTGCTCATTTCAATCTCTGGTTTTATGCAGCACCCCAACTCACCTTTCCCCTTAAGCAAGCAGAAGTTGGTTTTCTAAATTTGAGACCCTGTTCTGTTTTGGAATTCAGTTCCTGTGTAGCCAAGTTTACATTCCGTGTATTAGTGATACCTCATGATGTTTCTTTTTCTGTGTGACTTATTTCAGTTAGAATCATCGTACCTGAATCCACTCATTATGCTGCTACGGGCCTGATGACATAGATTTCATTGCTGAGTGATACTGCATTGTACGTAAGTACCACAAGTTCTTTATCCATTTTTCACTTTCTGTGATATTGAACTTGTACGGTAAACGAGGTTCTTGTAAACAGAGGCGTCCCAAACTTTGGGGTGGCTGTGTCTTTTTGATTTTAATTTCCCTAAGCTATAGGACCATAAGTGGAAGTGCCCTAGGCTCTGTTGCTTTGTTTTTTAGATGTTTCAGGAAACACCATACACTTCTCCCGAGTGTCTGTTGGCAATTTACATCCCGCCCATCAGCATAACAAGGCTCCCAGTTCTCCATGGCCTGTCCTGCCTTTCTGGATTTTACACTTTTTTCAGATGGCCCTTTTGACCGGGGGGAAGTGAGACTTCATTGTAGTGCAGATTTCCTTTGCAAGTTTGCTTGGTTGGCCAAAAAGGGCGTATGCATTTTTTCCTGAATATATTCAGGAAAAAACGCATACGCCCTTTTTGGCCAAGTGCATCATTGTGGACGTTCTGCCTCTTTTCCTATGCTTTCAATGCAATTCCAGTCTACCTCCTGAAATCGGTTTCCTGCAATTCTGCCCCGCATTCAAGTCCTCTTGGCAGCCTTACTTCAGTATATTTTTGGACGATAGCTGTGATTTATAACTCTGCAGGTTTGTGAATTACAGTGCCCCTGAGCTCCTTTCTTCAACTCGCTTTCTTTTGAGCTGGCCGCAACACCGCAGGATGGTTTCAGGCCCTAATCTGGTTCTGGCACGGCACGCTGAGCCTTTGGTTATTTCCTCTTCCTGGTGGGAAATGAGAGTTAAATTTGCCCGTCCAGACACCTCCAGCTAGTCTCTCATTGGTTCTCGCTATTCCTGTTCATCTTCCGCAGAAATTGCAAACTGGGCCAAACAGGAGGTTAAAGGCGCTGACTCTCCAAGTGGGGAGAGTGTTAGTAAAGTGTCTGGAATGTTGCACCCGAGTACCAGGGGAGGAAAACTGAGACATATTTGAACACGTCTCCCGTTCACACGGTTGATCATACTCTGGGTTCCACATGCATGTTTTAGCTGAAGGAAGAATACCTTAAACCTGGAGAGTTGAGACCCGTGGAATGGGTACCATGCAATATGACTTCAAAGGGTCTTCATTTGCTCACCGAACCTCTCCAATCCTATCACTGCTGCGTTTATGCCCCTGTAAACACGCTTGATTCTCTTTTGGAGACATAGCAATCCATAGGTTTTAAGATACTTACTAGTCAGGTACATTCTTAGGCGTTTAATATGGGGTGTTGAGTCCATTTCGTTGAGCAAGGAGTAGCCCTTGTCTATTCCATATTTGGCTTAAGGAACTTTATCTGTGCTCATTTCAATCTCTGGTTTTATGCAGCACCCCAACTCACCTTTCCCCTTAAGCAAGCAGAAGTTGGTTTTCTAAATTTGAGACCCTGTTCTGTTTTGGAATTCATTTCCTGTGTAGCCAAGTTTACATTCCGTGTATTAGTGATATCTTATGATGTTTCTTTTTCTGTGTGACTTATTTCAGTTAGAATCATCGTACCTGAATCCACTCATTATGCTGCTACGGGCCTGATGACATAGATTTCATTGCTGAGTGATACTGCATTGTACGTAAATACCACAAGTTCTTTATCCATTTTTCACTTTCTGTGATATTGAACTTGTACGGTAAACGAGGTTCTTGTAAACAGAGGCGTCCCAAACTTTGGGGTGGCTGTGTCTTTTTGATTTTAATTTCCCTAAGCTATAGGACCATAAGTGGAAGTGCCCTAGGCTCTGTTGCTTTGTTTTTTAGATGTTTCAGGAAACACCATACACTTCTCCCGAGTGTCTGTTGGCAATTTACATCCCGCCCATCAGCATAACAAGGCTCCCAGTTCTCCATGGCCTGTCCTGCCTTTCTGGATTTTACACTTTTTTCAGATGGCCCTTTTGACCGGGGGGAAGTGAGACTTCATTGTAGTGCAGATTTCCTTTGCATGCTTGCTTGGTTGGCCAAAAAGGGCGTATGCGTTTTTTCCTGAATATATTCAGGAAAAAACGCATACGCCCTTTTTGGCCAAGTGCATCATTGTGGACGTTCTGCCTCTTTTCCTATGCTTTCAATGCAATTCCAGTCTACCTCCTGAAATCGGTTTCCTGCAATTCTGCCCCGCTTTCAAGTCCTCTTGGCAGCCTTACTTCAGTATATTTTTGGACGATAGCTGTCATTTATAACTCTGCAGGTTTGTGAATTACAGTGCCCCTGAGCTCCTTTTTCAACTCGCTTTCTTGTGAGCTGGCCGCAACACCGCAGGATGGCTTCAGGCCCTAATCTGGTTCCGGCACGGCACGCTGACCCTTTGGTTATTTCCTCTTCCTGGTGGGAAATGACAGTTAAATTTGCCCGTCCAGACACCTCCAGCTAGTCTCTCATTGGTTCTCCCTATTCCTGTTCATCTTCCACAGAAATTGCAAACTGGGCCAAACAGGAGGTTAAAGGCGCTGACTCTCCTAGTGGGGAGAGTGTTAGTAAAGCGTCTGGAATGTTGCACCCGAGTACCAGGATATGAAAACTGAGACATATTTGAACACGTCTCCCGTTCACACGGTTGATCATACTCTGGGTTCCACATGCATGTTTTAGCTGAAGGAAGAATACCTTAAACCTGGAGAGTTGAGACCCGTGGAATGGGTACCATGCAATATGACTTCAAAGAGTCTTCATTTGCTCACCGAACCTCTCCAATCCTATCACTGCTGCGTTTATGCCCCTGTACACACGCTTGATTCTCTTTCGGAGACATAGCAATCCATAGGTTTTAAGATACTTACTAGTCAGGTACATTCTTAGGCGTTTAATATGCGGTGTTGAGTCCATTTCGTTGAGCAAGGAGTAGCTCTTGTCTATTCCATATTTGGCTTAAGGAACTTTATCTGTGCTCATTTCAATCTCTGGTTTTATGCAGCACCCCAACTCACCTTTCCCCTTAAGCAAGCAGAAGTTGGTTTTCTAAATTTGAGACCCTGTTCTGTTTTGGAATTCAGTTCCTGTGTGGCCAAGTTTACATTCCGTGTATTAGTGATATCTTATGATGTTTCTTTTTCTGTGTGACTTATTTCAGTTAGAATCATCGTACCTGAATCCACTCATTATGCTGCTACGGGCCTCATGACATAGATTTCATTGCTGAGTGATACTGCATTGTACGTAAGTACCACAAGTTCTTTATCCATTTTTCACTTTCTGTGATATTGAACTTGTACGGTAAATGAGGTTCTTGTAAACACAGGCGTCCCAAACATTGGGGTGGCTGTGTCTTTTTGATTTTAATTTCCCTAAGCTATAGGACCATAAGTGGAAGTGCCCTAGGCTCTGTTGCTTTGTTTTTTAGATGTTTCAGGAAACACCATACACTTCTCCCGAGTGTCTGTTGGCAATTTACATCCCGCCCATCAGCATAACAAGGCTCCCAGTTCTCCATGGCCTGTCCTGCCTTTCTGGATTTTACACTTTTTTCAGATGGCCCTTTTGACCGGGGGGAAGTGAGACTTCATTGTAGTGCAGATTTCCTTTGCAAGCTTGCTTGGTTGGCCAAAAAGGGCGTATGCGTTTTTTCCTGAATATATTCAGGAAAAAACGCATACGCCCTTTTTGGCCAAGTGCATCATTGTGGACGTTCTGCCTCTTTTCCTATGCTTTCAATGCAATTCCAGTCTACCTCCTGAAATCAGTTTCCTGCAATTCTGCCCCGCATTCAAGAACTCTTGGCAGCCTTACTTCAGTATATTTTTGGACGATAGCTGTCATTTATAACTCTGCAGGTTTGTGAATTACAGTGCCCCTGAGCTCCTTTCTTCAACTCGCTTTCTTTTGAGCTGGCCGCAACACCGCAGGATGGCTTCAGGCCCTAATCTGGTTCCGGCACGGCACGCTGAGCCTTTGGTTATTTCCTCTTCCTGGTGGGAAATGAGAGTTAAATTTGCCCGTCCAGACACCTCCAGGTAGTCTCTCATTGGTTCTCGCTATTCCTGTTCATCTTCCGCAGAAATTTCAAACTGGGCCAAACAGGAGGTTAAAGGCGCTGACTCTCCAAGTGGGGAGAGTGTTAGTAAAGCGTCTGGAATGTTGCACCCGAGTACCAGGTTATGAAAACTGAGACATATTTGAACACGTCTGCCGATCACATGGTTGATCATACTCTAGGTTCCACATGCATGTTTTAGCTGAAGGAAGAATACCTTAAACCTGGGTAGTTGAAACCCGTGGAATGGGTACCATGCAATATGACTTCAAAGGGTCTTCATTTGCTCACCAAACCTCTCCAATCCTATCACTGCTGTGTTTATGCCCCTGTACACATGCTTGATTCTCTTTCGGAGACATAGCAATCCATAGGTTTTAAGATACTTACTAGTCAGGTACATTCTTAGGCGTTTAATTTGGGGTGTTGAGTCCATTTCGTTGAGCAAGGAGTAGCTCTTGTCTATTCCATATTTGGCTTAAGGAACTTTATCTGTGCTCATTTCAATCTCTGGTTTTATGCAGCACCCCAACTCACCTTTCCCCTTAAGCAAGCAGAAGTTGGTTTTCTACATTTGAGACCCTGTTCTGTTTTGGAATTCAGTTCCTGTGTAGCCAAGTTTACATTCCGTGTATTAGTGATATCTTATGATGTTTCTTTTTCTGTGTGACTTATTTCAGTTAGAATCATCGTACCTGAATCCACTCATTATGCTGCTACGGGCCTGATGACATAGATTTCATTGCTGAGTGATACTGCATTGTACGTAAGTACCACAAGTTCTTTATCCATTTTTCACTTTCTGTGATATTGAACTTGTACGGTAAACGAGGTTCTTGTTAACAGAGGCGTCCCAAAATTTGGGGTGGCTGTGTCTTTTTGATTTTAATTTCCCTAAGCTATAGGACCATAAGTGGAAGTGCCCTAGGCTCTGTTGCTTTGTTTTTTAGATGTTTCAGGAAACACCATACACTTCTCCCGAGTGTCTGTTGGCAATTTACATCCCGCCCATCAGCATAACAAGGCTCCCAGTTCTCCATGGCCTGTCCTGCCTTGCTGGATTTTACACTTTTTTCAGATGGCCCTTTTGACCGGGGGGAAGTGAGACTTCATTGTAGTGCAGATTTCCTTTGCAAGCTTGCTTGGTTGGCCAAAAAGGGCGTATGCGTTTTTTCCTGAATATATTCAGGAAAAAACGCATACGCCCTTTTTGGCCAAGTGCATCATTGTGGACGTTCTGCCTCTTTTCCTATGCTTTCAATGCAATTCCAGTCTACCTCCTGAAATCGGTTTCCTGCAATTCTGCCCCGCTTTCAAGTCCTCTTGGCAGCCTTACTTCAGTATATTTTTGGACGATAGCTGTCATTTATAACTCTGCAGGTTTGTGAATTACAGTGCCCCTGAGCTCCTTTCTTCAACTCGTTTTCTTTTGAGCTGGCCGCAACACCGCAGGATGGCTTCAGGCCCTAATCTGGTTCCGGCACGGCACGCTGAGCCTTTGGTTATTTCCTCTTCCTGGTGGGAAATGAGAGATAAATTTGCCCGTCCAGACACCTCCAGCTAGTCTCTCATTGGTTCTCCCTATTCCTGTTCATCTTCCGCAGAAATTGCAAACTGGGCCAAACAGGAGGTTAAAGGCGCTGACTCTCCAAGTGGGGAGAGTGTTAGTAAAGCGTCTGGAATGTTGCACCCGAGTACCAGGGGAGGAAAACTGAGACATATTTGAACACGTCTCCCATTCACACGGTTGATCATACTCTGGGTTCCACATGCATGTTTTAGCTGAAGGAAGAATACCTTAAACCTGGAGAGTTGAGACCCGTGGAATGGGTACCATGCAATATGACTTCAAAAGGTCTTCATTTGCTCACCGAACCTCTCCAATCCTATCACTGCTGCGTTTATGCCCCTGTACACACGCTTGATTCTCTTTTGGAGAGATAGCAATCCATAGGTTTTAAGATAATTACTAGTCAGGTTCATTCTTAGGCGTTTAATATGCGGTGTTGAGTCCATTTCGTTGAGCAAAGAGTAGCTCTTGTCTATTCCATATTTGGCTTAAGGAACTTTATCTGTGCTCATTTCAATCTCTGGTTTTATGCAGCACCCCAACTCACCTTTCCCCTTAAGCAAGCAGAAGTTGGTTTTCTAAATTTGAGACCCTGTTCTGTTTTGGAATTCAGTTCCTGTGTAGCCAAGTTTACATTCCGTGTATTAGTGATATCTTATGATGTTTCTTTTTCTGTGTGACTTATTTCAGTTAGAATCATCGTACCTGAATCCACTCATTATGCTGCTACGGGCCTGATGACATAGATTTCATTGCTGAGTGATACTGCATTGTACGTAAGTACCACAAGTTCTTTATCCATTTTTCACTTTCTGTGATATTGAACTTGTACGGTAAACGAGGTTCTTGTAAACAGAGGCGTCCCAAACTTTGGGGTGGCTGTGTCTTTTTGATTTTAATTTCCCTAAGCTATAGGACCATAAGTGGAAGTGCCCTAGGCTCTGTTGCTTTGTTTTTTAGATGTTTCAGGAAACACCATACACTTCTCCCCAGTGTCTGTTGGCAATTTACATCCCGCCCATCAGCATATCAAGGCTCCCAGTTCTCCATGGCCTGTCCTGCCTTGCTGGATTTTACACTTTTTTCAGATGGCCCTTTTGACCGGGGGGAAGTGAGACTTCATTGTAGTGCAGATTTCCTTTGCAAGCTTGCTTGGTTGGCCAAAAAGGGCGTATGCGTTTTTTCCTGAATATATTCAGGAAAAAACGCATACGCCCTTTTTGGCCAAGTGCATCATTGTGGACGTTCTGCCTCTTTTCCTATGCTTTCAATGCAATTCCAGTCTACCTCCTGAAATCGGTTTCCTCCAATTCTGCCCCACTTTCAAGTCCTATTGGCAGCCTTACTTCAGTATACTTTTGGACGATAGCTGTCATTTATAACTCTGCAGGTTTGTGAATTACAGTGCCCCTGAGCTCCTTTCTTCAACTCGCTTTCTTGTGAGCTGGCAAAAACACTGCATGATGGCTTCAGGCCCTAATCTGGTTCCGGCACGGCACGCTGAGCCTTTGGTTATTTCCTCTTCCTGGTGGGAAATGAGAGTTAAATTTGCCCGTCCAGACACCTCCAGCTAGTCTCTCATTGGTTCTCCCTATTCCTGTTCATCTTCCGCAGAAATAGCAAACTGGGCCAAACAGGAGGTTAAAGGCGCTGACCCTCCAAGTGGGGAGAGTGTTAGTAAAGCGTCTGGAATGTTGCACCCGAGTACCAGGGGAGGAAAACTGAGACATATTTGAACACGTCTCCCGTTCACACGGTTGATCATACTCTGGGTTCCACATGCATGTTTTAGCTGAAGGAAGAATACCTTAAACCTGGAGAGTTGAGACCCGTGAAATGGGTACCATGCAATATGACTTCAAAGGGTCTTCATTTGCTCACCGAACCTCTCCAATCCTATCACTGCTGCGTTTATGCCCCTGTACACATGCTTGATTCTTTTTTGGAGACATAGCAATCCATAGGTTTTAAGATACTTACTAGTCAGGTACATTCTTAGGCGTTTAATATGGGGTGTTGAGTCCATTTCGTTGAGCAAGGAGTAGCTCTTGTCTATTCCATATTTGGCTTAAGGAACTTTATCTGTGCTCATTTCAATCTCTGGTTTTATGCAGCACCCCAACTCACCTTTCCCCTTAAGCAAGCAGAAGATGGTTTTCTAAATTTGAGACCCTGTTCTGTTTTGGAATTCAGTTCCTGTGTAGCCAAGTTTACATTCCGTGTATTAGTGATATCTTATGATGTTTCTTTTTCTGTGTGACTTATTTCAGTTAGAATTATCGTACCTGAATCCACTCATTATGCTGCTACGGGCCTGATGACATAGATTTCATTGCTGAGTGATACTGAATTGTACGTAAGTACCACAAGTTCTTTATCCATTTTTCACTTTCTGTGATATTGAACTTGTACGGTAAACGAGGTTCTTGTAAACAGAGGCGTCCCAAACTTTGGGGTGGCTGTGTCTTTTTGATTTTAATTTCCCTAAGCTATAGGACCATAAGTGGAAGTGCCCTAGGCTCTGTTGCTTTGTTTTTTAGATGTTTCAGGAAACACCATACACTTCTCCCCAGTGTCTGTTGGCAATTTACATCCCGCCCATCAGCATATCAAGGCTCCCAGTTCTCCATGGCCTGTCCTGCCTTGCTGGATTTTACACTTTTTCCAGATGGCCCTTTTGACCGGGAGGAAGTGAGACTTCATTGTAGTGCAGATTTCCTTTGCAAGCTTGCTTGGTTGGCCAAAAAGGGTGTATGCGTTTTTTCCTGAATATATTCAGGAAAAAACGCATACGCCCTTTTTGGCCAAGTGCATCATTGTGGACGTTCTGCCTCTTTTCCTATGCTTTCAATGCAATTCCAGTCTACCTCCTGAAATCGGTTTCCTGCAATTCTGCCCCGCTTTCAAGTCCTCTTGGCAGCCTTACTTCAGTATATTTTTGGACGATACCTGTCATTTATAACTCTGCAGGTTTGTGAATTACAGTGCCCCTGAGCTCCTTTCTTCAACTCGCTTTCTTGTGAGCTGGCCGCAACACCGCAGGATGGCTTCAGGCCCTAATCTGGTTCCGGCACGGCACGCTGAGCCTTTGGTTATTTCCTCTTCCTGGTGGGAAATGAGAGTTAAATTTGCCCGTCCAGACACCTCCAGCTAGTCTCTCATTGGTTCTCCCTATTCCTGTTCATCTTCCGCAGAAATTGCAAACTGGGCCAAACAGGAGGTTAAAGGCGCTGACCCTCCAAGTGGGGAGAGTGTTAGTAAAGCGTCTGGAATGTTGCACCCGAGTACCAGGGGAGGAAAACTGAGACATATTTGAACACGTCTCCCGTTCACACGGTTGATCATACTCTGGGTTCCACATGCATGTTTTAGCTGAAGGAAGAATACCTTAAACCTGGAGAGTTGAGACCCGTGAAATGGGTACCATGCAATATGACTTCAAAGGGTCTTCATTTGCTCACCGAACCTCTCCAATCCTATCACTGCTGCGTTTATGCCCCTGTACACACGCTTGATTCTCTTTCAGAGACATAGCAATCCATAGGTTTTAAGATACTTACTAGTCAGGTACATTCTTAGGCGTTTAATTTGGGGTGTTGAGTCCATTTCGTTGAGCAAGGAGTAGCTCTTGTCTATTCCATATTTGGCTTAAGGAACTTTATCTGTGCTCATTTCAATCTCTGGTTTTATGCAGCACCCCAACTCACCTTTCCCCTTAAGCAAGCAGAAGTTGCTTTTCTACATTTGAGACCCTGTTCTGTTTTGGAATTCAGTTCCTGTGTAGCCAAGTTTACAATCCGTGTATTAGTGATATATTATGATGTTTCTTTTTCTGTGTGACTTATTTCAGTTAGAATCATCGTACCTGAATCCACTCATTATGCTGCTACGGGCCTGATGACATAGATTTCATTGCTGAGTGATACTGCATTGTACGTAAGTACCACAAGTTCTTTATCCATTTTTCACTTTCTGTGATATTGAACTTGTACGGTAAACGAGGTTCTTGTAAAGAGAGGCGTCCCAAACTTTGGGGTGGCTGTGTCTTTTTGATTTTAATTTCCCTAAGCTATAGGACCATAAGTGGAAGTGCCCTAGGCTCTGTTGCTTTGTTTTTTAGATGTTTCAGGAAACACCATACACTTCTCCCGAGTGTCTGTTGGCAATTTACATCCCGCCCATCAGCATAACAAGGCTCCCAGTTCTCCATGGCCTGTCCTGCCTTGCTGGATTTTACACTTTTTTCAGATGGCCCTTTTGACCGGGGGGAAGTGAGACTTCATTGTAGTGCAGATTTCCTTTGCAAGCTTGCTTGGTTGGCCAAAAAGGGCGTATGCGTTTTTTCCTGAATATATTCAGGAAAAAACGCATACGCCCTTTTTGGCCAAGTGCATCATTGTGGACGTTCTGCCTCTTTTCCTATGCTTTCAATGCAATTCCAGTCTACCTCCTGAAATCGGTTTCCTGCAATTCTGCCCCGCTTTCAAGTCCTCTTGGCAGCCTTACTTCAGTCTATTTTTGGACGATAGCTGTCATTTATAACTCTGCAGGTTTTTGAATTACAGTGACCCTGAGCTCCTTTCTTCAACTCGCTTTCTTGTGACCTGGCCGCAACAGCGCAGGATGGCTTCAGGCCCTAATCTGGTTCCGGCACGGCACGCTGAGCCTTTGGTTATTTCCTCTTCCTGGTGGGAAATGAGAGTTAAATTTGCCCGTCCAGACACCTCCAGCTAGTCTCTCATTGGTTCTCCCTATTCCTGTTCATCTTCCGCAGAAATTGCAAACTGGGCCAAACAGGAGGTTAAAGGCGCTGACTCTCCAAGTGGGGAGAGTGTTAGTAAAGCGTCTGGAATGTTGCACCCGAGTACCAGGGGAGGAAAACTGAGACATATTTGAACACGTCTCCCATTCACACGGTTGATCATACTCTGGGTTCCACATGCATGTTTTAGCTGAAGGAAGAATACCTTAAACCTGGAGAGTTGAGACCCGTGGAGTGGGTACCATGCAATATGACTTCAAAGGGTCTTCCTTTGCTCACCGAAACTCTCCAATCCTATCACTGCTGCGTTTATGCCCCTGTACACACGCTTGATTCTCTTTCCGAGACATAGCAATCCATAGGTTTTAAGATACTTACTAGTCAGGTACATTCTTAGGCGTTTAATATGGGGTGTTGAGTCCATTTCGTTGAGCAAGGAGTAGCTCTTGTCTATTCCATATTTGGCTTAAGGAACTTTATCTGTGCTCATTTCAATCTCTGGTTTTATGCAGCACCCCAACTCACCTTTCCCCTTAAGCAAGCAGAAGTTGGTTTTCTAAATTTGAGACCCTGTTCTGTTTTGGAATTCAGTTCCTGTGTAGCCAAGTTTACATTCCGTGTATTAGTGATATCTTATGATGTTTCTTTTTCTGTGTGACTTATTTCAGTTAGAATCATCGTACCTGAATCCACTCATTATGCTGCTACGGGCCTGATGACATAGATTTCATTGCTGAGTGATACTGCATTGTACGTAAGTACCACAAGTTCTTTATCCATTTTTCACTTTCTGTGATATTGAACTTGTACGGTAAACGAGGTTCTTGTAAACAGAGGCATCCCAAACTTTGGGGTGGCTGTGTCTTTTTGATTTTAATTTCCCTAAGCTATAGGACCATAAGTGGAAGTGCCCTAGGCTCTGTTGCTTTGTTTTTTAGATGTTTCAGGAAACACCATACACTTCTCCCGAGTGTCTGTTGGCAATTTACATCCCGCCCATCAGCATATCAAGGCTCCCAGTTCTCCATGGCCTGTCCTGCCTTTCTGGATTTTACACTTTTTTCAGATGGCCCTTTTGACCGGGGGGAAGTGAGACTTCATTGTAGTGCAGATTTCCTTTGCAAGCTTGCTTGGTTGGCCAAAAAGGGCGTATGCGTTTTTTCCTGAATATATTCAGGAAAAAACGCATACGCCCTTTTTGGCCAAGTGCATCATTGTGGACGTTCTGCCTCTTTTCCTATGCTTTCAATGCAATTGCAGTCTACCTCCTGAAATCGGTTTCCTGCAATTCTGCCCCGCTTTCAAGTCCTCTTGGCAGCCTTACTTCAGTATATTTTTGGACGATACCTGTCATTTATAACTCTGCAGGTTTGTGAATTACAGTGCCCCTGAGCTCCTTTCTTCAACTCGCTTTCTTGTGAGCTGGCCGCAACACCGCAGGATGGCTTCAGGCCCTAATCTGGTTCCGGCACGGCACGCTGAGCCTTTGGTTATTTCCTCTTCCTGGTGGGAAATGAGAGTTAAATTTGCCCGTCCAGACACCTCCAGCTAGTCTCTCATTGGTTCTCCCTATTCCTGTTCATCTTCCGCAGAAATTGCAAACTGGGCCAAACAGGAGGTTAAAGGTGCTGACCCTCCAAGTGGGGAGAGTGTTAGTAAAGCGTCTGGAATGTTGCACCCGAGTACCAGGGGAGGAAAACTGAGACATATTTGAACACGTCTCCCGTTCACATGGTTGATCATACTCTGGGTTCCACATGCATGTTTTAGCTGAAGGAAGAATACCTTAAACCTGGAGAGTTGAGACCCGTGAAATGGGTACCATGCAATATGACTTCAAAGGGTCTTCATTTGCTCACCGAACCTCTCCAATCCTATCACTGCTGCGTTTATGCCCCTGTACACACGCTTCATTCTCTTTTGGAGACATAGCAATCCATAGGTTTTAAGATTCTTACTAGTCAGGTACATTCTTAGGCGTTTAATATGGGGTGTTGAGTCCATTTTGTTGAGCAAGGAGTAGCTCTTGTCTATTCCATATTTGGCTTAAGGAACTTTATCTGTGCTCATTTCAATCTCTGGTTTTATGCAGCACCCCAACTCACCTTTCCCCTTAAGCAAGCAGAAGTTGGTTTTCTAAATTTGAGACCCTGTTCTGTTTTGGAATTCAGTTCCTGTGTAGCCAAGTTTACATTCCGTGTATTAGTGATATCTTATGATGTTTCTTTTTCTGTGTGACTTATTTCAGTTAGAATCATCGTACCTGAATCCACTCATTATGCTGCTACGGGCCTGATGACATAGATTTCATTGCTGAGTGATACTGCATTGTACGTAAGTACCACAAGTTCTTTATCCATTTTTCACTTTCTGTGATATTGAACTTGTACGGTAAACGAGGTTCTTGTAAACAGAGGCGTCCCAAACTTTGGGGTGGCTGTGTCTTTTTGATTTTAATTTCCCTAAGCTATAGGACCATAAGTGGAAGTGCCCTAGGCTCTGTTGCTTTGTTTTTTAGATGTTTCAGGAAACACCATACACTTCTCCCGAGTGTCTGTTGGCAATTTACATCCCGCCCATCAGCATAACAAGGCTCCCAGTTCTCCATGGCCTGTCCTGCCTTGCTGGATTTTACACTTTTTTCAGATGGCCCTTTTGACCGGGGGGAAGTGAGACTTCATTGTAGTGCAGATTTCCTTTGCAAGCTTGCTTGGTTGGCCAAAAAGGGCGTATGCGTTTTTTCCTGAATATATTCAGGAAAAAACGCATACGCCCTTTTTGGCCAAGTGCATCATTGTGGACGTTCTGCCTCTTTTCCTATGCTTTCAATGCAATTCCAGTCTACCTCCTGAAATCGGTTTCCTGCAATTCTGCCCCGCTTTCAAGTCCTCTTGGCAGCCTTACTTCAGTATATTTTTGGACGATACCTGTCATTTATAACTCTGCAGGTTTTTGAATTACAGTGACCCTGAGCTCCTTTCTTCAACTCGCTTTCTTGTGACCTGGCCGCAACAGCGCAGGATGGCTTCAGGCCCTAATCTGGTTCCGGCACGGCACGCTGAGCCTTTGGTTATTTCCTCTTCCTGGTGGGAAATGAGAGTTAAATTTGCCCGTCCAGACACCTCCAGCTAGTCTCTCATTGGTTCTCGCTATTCCTGTTCATCTTCCGCAGAAATTGCAAACTGGGCCAAACAGGAGGTTAAAGGCGCTGACTCTCCAAGTGGGGAGAGTGTTAGTAAAGCGTCTGGAATGTTGCACCCGAGTACCAGGGGAGGAAAACTGAGACATATTTGAACACGTCTCCCATTCACACGGTTGATCATACTCTGGGTTCCACATGCATGTTTTAGCTGAAGGAAGAATACCTTAAACCTGGAGAGTTGAGACCCGTGGAGTGGGTACCATGCAATATGACTTCAAAGGGTCTTCATTTGCTCACCGAACCTCTCGAATCCTATCACTGCTGCGTTTATGCCCCTGTACACACGCTTGATTCTCTTTTGGAGACATAGCAATCCATAGGTTTTAAGATACTTACTAGTCAGGTACATTCTTAGGCGTTTAATATGGGGTGTTGAGTCCATTTCGTTGAGCAAGGAGTAGCTCTTGTCTATTCCATATTTGGCTTAAGGAACTTTATCTGTGCTCATTTCAATCTCTGGTTTTATGCAGCACCCCAACTCACCTTTCCCCTTAAGCAAGCAGAAGATGGTTTTCTAAATTTGAGACCCTGTTCTGTTTTGGAATTCAGTTCCTGTGTAGCCAAGTTTACATTCCGTGTATTAGTGATATCTTATGATGTTTCTTTTTCTGTGTGACTTATTTCAGTTAGAATTATCGTACCTGAATCCACTCATTATGCTGCTACGGGCCTGATGACATAGATTTCATTGCTGAGTGATACTGAATTGTACGTAAGTACCACAAGTTCTTTATCCATTTTTCACTTTCTGTGATATTGAACTTGTACGGTAAACGAGGTTCTTGTAAACAGAGGCGTCCCAAACTTTGGGGTGGCTGTGTCTTTTTGATTTTAATTTCCCTAAGCTATAGGACCATAAGTGGAAGTGCCCTAGGCTCTGTTGCTTTGTTTTTTAGATGTTTCAGGAAACACCATACACTTCTCCCCAGTGTCTGTTGGCAATTTACATCCCGCCCATCAGCATATCAAGGCTCCCAGTTCTCCATGGCCTGTCCTGCCTTGCTGGATTTTACACTTTTTCCAGATGGCCCTTTTGACCGGGAGGAAGTGAGACTTCATTGTAGTGCAGATTTCCTTTGCAAGCTTGCTTGGTTGGCCAAAAAGGGTGTATGCGTTTTTTCCTGAATATATTCAGGAAAAAACGCATACGCCCTTTTTGGCCAAGTGCATCATTGTGGACGTTCTGCCTCTTTTCCTATGCTTTCAATGCAATTCCAGTCTACCTCCTGAAATCGGTTTCCTCCAATTCTGCCCCACTTTCAAGTCCTATTGGCAGCCTTACTTCAGTATACTTTTGGACGATAGCTGTCATTTATAACTCTGCAGGTTTGTGAATTACAGTGCCCCTGAGCTCCTTTCTTCAACTCGCTTTCTTGTGAGCTGGCAAAAACACTGCAGGATGGCTTCAGGCCCTAATCTGGTTCCGGCACGGCACGCTGAGCCTTTGGTTATTTCCTCTTCCTGGTGGGAAATGAGAGTTAAATTTGCCCGTCCAGACACCTCCAGCTAGTCTCTCATTGGTTCTCCCTATTCCTGTTCATCTTCCGCAGAAATAGCAAACTGGGCCAAACAGGAGGTTAAAGGCGCTGACCCTCCAAGTGGGGAGAGTGTTAGTAAAGCGTCTGGAATGTTGCACCCGAGTACCAGGGGAGGAAAACTGAGACATATTTGAACACGTCTCCCGTTCACACGGTTGATCATACTCTGGGTTCCACATGCATGTTTTAGCTGAAGGAAGAATACCTTAAACCTGGAGAGTTGAGACCCGTGAAATGGGTACCATGCAATATGACTTCAAAGGGTCTTCATTTGCTCACCGAACCTCTCCAATCCTATCACTGCTGCATTTATGCCCCTGTACACATCCTTGATTCTTTTTTGGAGACATAGCAATCCATAGGTTTTAAGATACTTACTAGTCAGGTACATTCTTAGGCGTTTAATATGGGGTGTTGAGTCCATTTCGTTGAGCAAGGAGTAGCTCTTGTCTATTCCATATTTGGCTTAAGGAACTTTATCTGTGCTCATTTCAATCTCTGGTTTTATGCAGCACCCCAACTCACCTTTCCCCTTAAGCAAGCAGAAGTTGGTTTTCTAAATTTGAGACCCTGTTCTGTTTTGGAATTCAGTTCCTGTGTAGCCAAGTTTACATTCCGTGTATTAGTGATATCTTATGATGTTTCTTTTTCTGTGTGACTTATTTCAGTT
The DNA here is from genome assembly GCF_951394435.1 of Stenella coeruleoalba. NCBI lineage: Eukaryota > Metazoa > Chordata > Mammalia > Artiodactyla > Delphinidae > Stenella > Stenella coeruleoalba. The sequence continues at coordinate 223,779 of NW_027646138.1, forward strand.
AGAATCATCGTACCTGAATCCACTCATTATGCTGCTATGGGCCTGATGACATAGATTTCATTGCTGAGTGATACTGCATTGTACGTAAGTACCACAAGTTCTTTATCCATTTTTCACTTTCTGTGATATTGAACTTGTACGGTAAACAAGGTTCTTGTAAACAGAGGCGTCCCAAACCTTGGGGTGGCTGTGTCTTTATGATTTTAATTTCCCTAAGCTATAGGACCATAAGTGGAAGTGCCCTAGGCTCTGTTGCTTTGTTTTTTAGATGTTTCAGGAAACACCATACACTTCTCCGGAGTGTCTGTTGGCAATTTACATCCCGCCCATCAGCATAACAAGGCTCCCAGTTCTCCATGGCCTGTCCTGCCTTGCTGGATTTTATACTTTTTTCAGATGGCCCTTTTGACCGGGGGGAAGTGAGACTTCATTGTAGTGCAGATTTCCTTTGCAAGCTTGCTTGGTTGGCCAAAAAGTGCGTATGCGTTTTTTCCTGAATATATTCAGGAAAAAACGCATACACCCGTTTTGGCCAAGTGCATCATTGTGGACGTTCTGCCTCTTTTCCTATGCTTTCAATGCAATTCCAGTCTACCTCCTGAAATCGGTTTCCTGCAATTCTGCCCCGCTTTCAAGTCCTCTTGGCAGCCTTACTTCAGTATATTTTTGGACGATAGCTGTCATTTATAACTCTGCAGGTTTGTGAATTACAGTGCCCCTGAGCTCCTTTCTTCAACTCGCTTTCTTGTGAGCTGGCCGCAACACCGCAGGATGGCTTCAGGCTCTAATCTGGTTCCAGCACGGCACGCTGAGCCTTTGGTTATTTCCTCTTCATGGTGGGAAATGAGAGTTAAATTTGCCCGTCCAGACACCTCCAGCTAGTCTCTCATTGGTTCTCGCTATTCCTGTTCATCTTCCGCAGAAATAGCAAACTGGGCCAAACAGGAGGTTAAAGGCGCTGACTCTCCAAGTGGGGAGAGTGTTAGTAAAGCGTCTGGAATGTTGCACCCGAGTACCAGGGTATGAAAACTGAGACATATTTGAACACGTCTCCCGTTCACATGGTTGATCATACTCTGGGTTCCACATGCATGTTTTAGCTGAAGGAAGAATACCTTAAACCTGGAGAGTTGAGACCCGTGGAATGGGTACCATGCAATATGACTTCAAAGGTTCTTCTTTTACACACCGAACCTCTCCAATCCTATCACTGCTGCGTTTATGCCCCTGTACACACACTTGATTCTCTTTTGGAGACATAGAAATCCACAGGTTTTAAGATACTTACTAGTCAGGTACATTCTTAGGCGTTTAATATGCGGTGTTGAGTCCATTTCGTTGAGCAAGGAGTAGCTCTTGTCTATTCCATATTTGGCTTAAGGAACTTTATCTGTGCTCATTTCGATCTCTGGTTTTATGCAGCACCCCAACTCACCTTTCCCCTTAAGCAAGCATAAGTTGGTTTTCTAAATTTGAGACCCTGTTCTGTTTTGGAATTCAGTTCCTGTGTAGCCAAGTTTACATTCCGTGTATTAGTGATATCTTATGATGTTTCTTTTTCTGTGTGACTTATTTCAGTTAGAATCATCGTACCTGAATCCACTCATTATGCTGCTATGGGCCTGATGACATAGATTTCATTGCTGAGTGATACTGCATTGTATGTAAGTACCACAAGTTCTTTATCCATTTTTCACTTTCTGTGATATTGAACTTGTACGTAAACGAGGTTCTTGTAAACAGAGGCATCCCAAACTTTGGGGTGGCTGTGTCTTTTTGATTTTAATTTCCCTAAGCTATAGGACCATAAGTGGAAGTGCCCTAGGCTCTGTTGCTTTGTTTTTTAGATGTTTCAGGAAACACCATACACTTCTCCCCAGTGTCTGTTGGCAATTTACATCCCGCCCATCAGCATATCAAGGCTCCCAGTTCTCCATGGCCTGTCCTGCCTTGCTGGATTTTACACTTTTTTCAGATGGCCCTTTTGACCGGGGGGAAGTGAGACTTCATTGTAGTGCAGATTTCCTTTGCAAGCTTGCTTGGTTGGCCAAAAAGGGCGTATGCGTTTTTTCCTGAATATATTCAGGAAAAAACGCATACGCCCTTTTTGGCCAAGTGCATCATTGTGGACGTTCTGCCTCTTTTCCTATGCTTTCAATGCAATTCCAGTCTACCTCCTGAAAACGGTTTCCTCCAATTCTGCCCCACTTTCAAGTCCTATTGGCAGCCTTACTTCAGTATACTTTTGGACGATAGCTGTCATTTATAACTCTGCAGGTTTGTGAATTACAGTGCCCCTGAGCTCCTTTCTTCAACTCGCTTTCTTGTGAGCTGGCAAAAACACTGCAGGATGGCTTCAGGCCCTAATCTTGTTCCGGCACGGCACGCTGAGCCTTTGGTTATTTCCTCTTCCTGGTGGGAAATGAGAGTTAAATTTGCCCGTCCAGACACCTCCAGCTAGTCTCTCATTGGTTCTCCCTATTCCTGTTCATCTTCCGCAGAAATAGCAAACTGGGCCAAACAGGAGGTTAAAGGCGCTGACCCTCCAAGTGGGGAGAGTGTTAGTAAAGCGTCTGGAATGTTGCACCCGAGTACCAGGGGAGGAAAACTGAGACATATTTGAACACGTCTCCCGTTCACACGGTTGATCATACTCTGGGTTCCACATGCATGTTTTAGCTGAAGGAAGAATACCTTAAACCTGGAGAGTTGAGACCCGTGAAATGGGTACCATGCAATATGACTTCAAAGGGTCTTCATTTGCTCACCGAACCTCTCCAATCCTATCACTGCTGCGTTTATGCCCCTGTACACATGCTTGATTCTTTTTTGGAGACATAGCAATCCATAGGTTTTAAGATACTTACTAGTCAGGTACATTCTTAGGCGTTTAATATGGGGTGTGGAGTCCATTTCGTTGAGCAAGGAGTAGCTCTTGTCTATTCCATATTTGGCTTAAGGAACTTTATCTGTGCTCATTTCAATCTCTGGTTTTATGCAGCACCCCAACTCACCTTTCCCCTTAAGCAAGCAGAAGTTGGTTTTCTAAATTTGAGACCCTGTTCTGTTTTGGAATTCAGTTCCTGTGTAGCCAAGTTTACATTCCGTGTATTAGTGATATCTTATGATGTTTCTTTTTCTGTGTGACTTATTTCAGTTAGAATCATCGTACCTGAATCCACTCATTATGCTGCTACGGGCCTGATGACATAGATTTCATTGCTGAGTGATACTGCATTGTACGTAAGTACCACAAGTTCTTTATCCATTTTTCACTTTCTGTGATATTGAACTTGTACGGTAAACGAGGTTCTTGTAAACAGAGGCATCCCAAACTTTGGGGTGGCTGTGTCTTTTTGATTTTAATTTCCCTAAGCTATAGGACCATAAGTGGAAGTGCCCTAGGCTCTGTTGCTTTGTTTTTTAGATGTTTCAGGAAACACCATACACTTCTCCCGAGTGTCTGTTGGCAATTTACATCCCGCCCATCAGCATATCAAGGCTCCCAGTTCTCCATGGCCTGTCCTGCCTTTCTGGATTTTACACTTTTTTCAGATGGCCCTTTTGACCGGGGGGAAGTGAGACTTCATTGTAGTGCAGATTTCCTTTGCAAGCTTGCTTGGTTGGCCAAAAAGGGCGTATGCGTTTTTTCCTGAATATATTCAGGAAAAAACGCATACGCCCTTTTTGGCCAAGTGCATCATTGTGGACGTTCTGCCTCTTTTCCTATGTTTTCAATGCAATTCCAGTCTACCTCCTGAAATCGGTTTCCTGCAATTCTGCCCCGCTTTCAAGTCCTCTTGGCAGCCTTACTTCAGTATATTTTTGGACGATACCTGTCATTTATAACTCTGCAGGTTTGTGAATTACAGTGCCCCTGAGCTCCTTTCTTCAACTCGCTTTCTTGTGAGCTGGCCGCAACACCGCAGGATGGCTTCAGGCCCTAATCTTGTTCCGGCACGGCACGCTGAGCCTTTGGTTATTTCCTCTTCCTGGTGGGAAATGAGAGTTAAATTTGCCCGTCCAGACACCTCCAGCTAGTCTCTCATTGGTTCTCCCTATTCCTGTTCATCTTCCGCAGAAATTGCAAACTGGGCCAAACAGGAGGTTAAAGGCGCTGACCCTCCAAGTGGGGAGAGTGTTAGTAAAGCGTCTGGAATGTTGCACCCGAGTACCAGGGGAGGAAAACTGAGACATATTTGAACACGTCTCCCGTTCACATGGTTGATCATACTCTGGGTTCCACATGCATGTTTTAGCTGAAGGAAGAATACCTTAAACCTGGAGAGTTGAGACCCGTGAAGTGGGTACCATGCAATATGACTTCAAAGGGTCTTCATTTGCTCACCGAACCTCTCCAATCCTATCACTGCTGCGTTTATGCCCCTGTACACACGCTTGATTCTCTTTTGGAGACATAGCAATCCATAGGTTTTAAGATTCTTACTAGTCAGGTACATTCTTAGGCGTTTAATATGGGGTGTTGAGTCCATTTTGTTGAGCAAGGAGTAGCTCTTGTCTATTCCATATTTGGCTTAAGGAACTTTATCTGTGCTCATTTCAATCTCTGGTTTTATGCAGCACCCCAACTCACCTTTCCCCTTAAGCAAGCAGAAGTTGGTTTTCTAAATTTGAGACCCTGTTCTGTTTTGGAATTCAGTTCCTGTGTAGCCAAGTTTACATTCCATGTATTAGTGATATCTTATGATGTTTCTTTTTCTGTGTGACTTATTTCAGTTAGAATCATCGTACCTGAATCCACTCATTATGCTGCTACGGGCCTGATGACATAGATTTCATTGCTGAGTGATACTGCATTGTACGTAAGTACCACAAGTTCTTTATCCATTTTTCACTTTCTGTGATATTGAACTTGTACGGTAAACGAGGTTCTTGTAAACAGAGGCGTCCCAAACTTTGGGGTGGCTGTGTCTTTTTGATTTTAATTTCCCTAAGCTATAGGACCATAAGTGGAAGTGCCCTAGGCTCTGTTGCTTTGTTTTTTAGATGTTTCAGGAAACACCATACACTTCTCCCGAGTGTCTGTTGGCAATTTACATCCCGCCCATCAGCATAACAAGGCTCCCAGTTCTCCATGGCCTGTCCTGCCTTGCTGGATTTTACACTTTTTTCAGATGGCCCTTTTGACCGGGGGGAAGTGAGACTTCATTGTAGTGCAGATTTCCTTTGCAAGCTTGCTTGGTTGGCCAAAAAGGGCGTATGCGTTTTTTCCTGAATATATTCAGGAAAAAATGCATACGCCCTTTTCGGCCAAGTGCATCATTGTGGACGTTCTGCCTCTTTTCCTATGCTTTCAATGCAATTCCAGTCTACCTCCTGAAATCGGTTTCCTGAAGTTCTGCCCCGCTTTCAAGTCCTCTTGGCAGCCTTACTTCAGTATATTTTTGGACGATACCTGTCATTTATAACTCTGCAGGTTTGTGAATTACAGTGCCCCTGAGCTCCTTTCTTCAACTCGCTTTCTTTTGAGCTGGCCGCAACACCGCAGGATGGTTTCAGGCCCTAATCTTGTTCCGGCACGGCACGCTGAGCCTTTGGTTATTTCCTCTTCCTGGTGGGAAATGAGAGTTAAATTTGCCCGTCCAGACACCTCCAGCTAGTCTCACATTGGTTCTCGCTATTCCTGTTCATCTTCCGCAGAAATTGCAAACTGGGCCAAACAGGAGGTTAAAGGCGCTGACTCTCCAAGTGGGGAGAGTGTTAGTAAAGCGTCTGGAATGTTGCACCCGAGTACCAGGGGAGGAAAACTGAGACATATTTGAACACGTCTCCCGTTCACACGGTTGATCATACTCTGGGTTCCACATGCATGTTTTAGCTGAAGGAAGAATACCTTAAACCTGGAGAGTTGAGACCCGTGGAATGGGTACCATGCAATATGACTTCAAAGGGTCTTCATTTGCTCACCGAACCTCTCCAATCCTATCACTGCTGCGTTTATGCCCCTGTACACATGCTTGATTCTCTTTTGGAGACATAGCAATCCATAGGTTTTAAGATACTTACTAGTCAGGTACATTCTTAGGCGTTTAATATGGGGTGTTGAGTCCATTTCGTTGAGCAAGGTGTAGCTCTTGTCTATTCCATATTTGGCTTAAGGAACTTTATCTGTGCTCATTTCAATCTCTGGTTTTATGCAGCACCCCAACTCACCTTTCCCCTTAAGCAAGCAGAAGTTGGTTTTCTAAATTTGAGACCCTGTTCTGTTTTGGAATTCAGTTCCTGTGTAGCCAAGTTTACATTCCGTGTATTAGTGATACCTCATGATGTTTCTTTTTCTGTGTGACTTATTTCAGTTAGAATCATCGTACCTGAATCCACTCATTATGCTGCTACGGGCCTGATGACATAGATTTCATTGCTGAGTGATACTGCATTGTACGTAAGTACCACAAGTTCTTTATCCATTTTTCACTTTCTGTGATATTGAACTTGTACGGTAAACGAGGTTCTTGTAAACAGAGGCGTCCCAAACTTTGGGGTGGCTGTGTCTTTTTGATTTTAATTTCCCTAAGCTATAGGACCATAAGTGGAAGTGCCCTAGGCTCTGTTGCTTTGTTTTTTAGATGTTTCAGGAAACACCATACACTTCTCCCGAGTGTCTGTTGGCAATTTACATCCCGCCCATCAGCATAACAAGGCTCCCAGTTCTCCATGGCCTGTCCTGCCTTTCTGGATTTTACACTTTTTTCAGATGGCCCTTTTGACCGGGGGGAAGTGAGACTTCATTGTAGTGCAGATTTCCTTTGCAAGTTTGCTTGGTTGGCCAAAAAGGGCGTATGCGTTTTTTCCTGAATATATTCAGGAAAAAACGCATACGCCCTTTTTGGCCAAGTGCATCATTGTGGACGTTCTGCCTCTTTTCCTATGCTTTCAATGCAATTCCAGTCTACCTCCTGAAATCGGTTTCCTGCAATTCTGCCCCGCTTTCAAGTCTTCTTGGCAGCCTTACTTCAGTATAATTTTGGACGATACCTGTCATTTATAACTCTGCAGGTTTTCGAATTACAGTGCCCCTGAGCTCCTTTCTTCAACTCGCTTTCTTTTGAGCTGGCCGCAACACCGCAGGATGGCTTCAGGCTCTAATCTGGTTCCGGCACGGTTCGCTGAGCCTTTGGTTATTTCCTCTTCCTGGTGGGAAATGAGAGTTAAATTTGCCCGTCCAGACACCTCCAGCTAGTCTCTCATTGGTTCTCGCTATTCCTGTTCATCTTCCGCAGAAATTTCAAACTGGGCCAAACAGGAGGTTAAAGGGACTGACTCTCCAAGTCGGGAGAGTGTTAGTAAAGCGTCTGGAATGTTGCACCCGAGTACCAGGGTATGAAAACTGAGACATATTTGAACACGTCTCCCGATCACATGGTTGATCATACTCTAGGTTCCACATGCATGTTTTAGCTGAAGGAAGAATACCTTAAACCTGGGTAGTTGAAACCCGTGGAATGGGTACCATGCAATATGACTTCAAAGGGTCTTCATTTGCTCACCAAACCTCTCCAATCCTATCACTGCTGTGTTTATGCCCCTGTACACATGCTTGATTCTCTTTCGGAGACATAGCAATCCATAGGTTTTAAGATACTTACTAGTCAGGTACATTCTTAGGCGTTTAATTTGGGGTGTTGAGTCCATTTCGTTGAGCAAGGCGTAGCTCTTGTCTATTCCATATTTGGCTTAAGGAACTTTATCTGTGCTCATTTCAATCTCTGGTTTTATGCAGCACCCCAACTCACCTTTCCCCTTAAGCAAGCAGAAGTTGGTTTTCTAAATTTGAGACCCTGTTCTGTTTTGGAATTCAGTTCCTGTGTAGCCAAGTTTACATTCCGTGTATTAGTGATATCTTATGATGTTTCTTTTTTTGTGTGACTTATTTCAGTTAGAATCATCGTACCTGAATCCACTCATTATGCTGCTACGGGCCTGATGACATAGATTTCATTGCTGAGTGATACTGCATTGTACGTAAGTACCACAAGTTCTTTATCCATTTTTCACTTTCTGTGATATTGAACTTGTACAGTAAACGAGGTTCTTGTAAACAGAGGCGTCCCAAACTTTGGGGTGGCTGTGTCTTTTTGATTTTAATTTCCCTAAGCTATAGGACCATAAGTGGAAGTGCCCTAGGCTTTGTTGCTTTCTTTTTTAGATGTTTCAGGAAACACCATACACTTCTCCGGAGTGTCTGTTGGCAATTTACATCCCGCCCATCAGCATAACAAGGCTCCCAGTTCTCCATGGCCTGTCCTGCCTTGCTGGATTTTACACTTTTTTCAGATGGCCCTTTTGACCGGGGGGAAGTGAGACTTCATTGTAGTGCAGATTTCCTTTGCAAGTTTGCTTGGTTGGCCAAAAAGGGTGTATGCGTTTTTTCCTGAATATATTCAGGCAAAAACGCATACGCCCTTTTTGGCCAAGTGCATCACTGTGGACGTTCTGCCTCTTTTCCTATGCTTTCAATGCAATTCCAGTCTACCTCCTGAAATTGGTTTCCTGCAGTTCTGCCCCGCTTTCAAGTCCTCTTGGCAGCCTTACTTCAGTATATTTTTGGACGATACCTGTCATTTATAACTCTGCAGGTTTGTGAATTACAGTGCCCCTGAGCTCCTTTCTTCAACTCGCTTTCTTTTGAGCTGGCCGCAACACCGCAGGATGGTTTCAGGCCCTAATCTGGTTCCGGCACGGCACGCTGAGCATTTGGTTATTTCCTCTTCCTGGTGGGAAATGAGAGTTAAATTTGCCCGTCCAGACACCTCCAGCTAGTCTCTCATTGGTTCTCGCTATTCCTGTTCATCTTCCGCAGAAATTGCAAACTGGGCCAAACAGGAGGTTAAAGGCGCTGACTCTCCAAGTGGGGAGAGTGTTAGTAAAGCGTCTGGAATGTTGCACCCGAGTACCAGGGGAGGAAAACTGAGACATATTTGAACACGTCTCCCGTTCACACGGTTGATCATACTCTGGGTTCCACATGCATGTTTTAGCTGAAGGAAGAATACCTTAAACCTGGAGAGTTGAGACCCGTGGAATGGGTACCATGCAATATGACTTCAAAGGGTCTTCATTTGCTCACCGAACCTCTCCAATCCTATCACTGCTGCGTTTATGCCCCTGTACACATGCTTGATTCTCTTTTGGAGACATAGCAATCCATAGGTTTTAAGATACTTACTAGTCAGGTACATTCTTAGGCGTTTAATATGGGGTGTTGAGTCCATTTCGTTGAGCAAGGTGTAGCTCTTGTCTATTCCATATTTGGCTTAAGGAACTTTATCTGTGCTCATTTCAATCTCTGGTTTTATGCAGCACCCCAACTCACCTTTCCCCTTAAGCAAGCAGAAGTTGGTTTTCTAAATTTGAGACCCTGTTCTGTTTTGGAATTCAGTTCCTGTGTAGCCAAGTTTACATTCCGTGTATTAATGATACCTCATGATGTTTCTTTTTCTGTGTGACTTATTTCAGTTAGAATCATCGTACCTGAATCCACTCATTATGCTGCTACGGGCCTGATGACATAGATTTCATTGCTGAGTGATACTGCATTGTACGTAAGTACCACAAGTTCTTTATCCATTTTTCACTTTCTGTGATATTGAACTTGTACGGTAAACGAGGTTCTTGTAAACAGAGGCGTCCCAAACTTTGGGGTGGCTGTGTCTTTTTGATTTTAATTTCCCTAAGCTATAGGACCATAAGTGGAAGTGCCCTAGGCTCTGTTGCTTTGTTTTTTAGATGTTTCAGGAAACACCATACACTTCTCCCGAGTGTCTGTTGGCAATTTACATCCCGCCCATCAGCATATCAAGGCTCCCAGTTCTCCATGGCCTGTCCTGCCTTTCTGGATTTTACACTTTTTTCAGATGGCCCTTTTGACCGGGGGGAAGTGAGACTTCATTGTAGTGCAGATTTCCTTTGCAAGCTTGCTTGGTTGGCCAAAAAGGGCGTATGCGTTTTTTCCTGAATATATTCAGGAAAAAACGCATACGCCCTTTTTGGCCAAGTGCATCATTGTGGACGTTCTGCCTCTTTTCCTATGCTTTCAATGCAATTCCAGTCTACCTCCTGAAATCGGTTTCCTGCAATTCTGCCCCGCTTTCAAGTCCTCTTGGCAGCCTTACTTCAGTATATTTTTGGATGATACCTGTCATTTATAACTCTGCAGGTTTGTGAATTACAGTGCCCCTGAGCTCCTTTCTTCAACTCGCTTTCTTGTGAGCTGGCCGCAACACCGCAGGATGGCTTCAGGCCCTAATCTGGTTCCGGCACGGCACGCTGAGCCTTTGGTTATTTCCTCTTCCTGGTGGGAAATGAGAGTTAAATTTGCCCGTCCAGACACCTCCAGCTAGTCTCTCATTGGTTCTCCCTATTCCTGTTCATCTTCCGCAGAAATTGCAAACTGGGCCAAACAGGAGGTTAAAGGCGCTGACCCTCCAAGTGGGGAGAGTGTTAGTAAAGCGTCTGGAATGTTGCACCCGAGTACCAGGGGAGGAAAACTGAGACATATTTGAACACGTCTCCCGTTCACATGGTTGATCATACTCTGGGTTCCACATGCATGTTTTAGCTGAAGGAAGAATACCTTAAACCTGGAGAGTTGAGACCCGTGAAATGGGTACCATGCAATATGACTTCAAAGGGTCTTCATTTGCTCACCGAACCTCTCCAATCCTATCACTGCTGCGTTTATGCCCCTGTACACACGCTTGATTCTCTTTTGGAGACATAGCAATCCATAGGTTTTAAGATTCTTACTAGTCAGGTACATTCTTAGGCGTTTAATATGGGGTGTTGAGTCCATTTTGTTGAGCAAGGAGTAGCTCTTGTCTATTCCATATTTGGCTTAAGGAACTTTATCTGTGCTCATTTCAATCTCTGGTTTTATGCAGCACCCCAACTCACCTTTCCCCTTAAGCAAGCATAAGTTGGTTTTCTAAATTTGAGACCCTGTTCTGTTTTGGAATTCAGTTCCTGTGTAGCCAAGTTTACATTCCGTGTATTAGTGATATCTTATGATGTTTCTTTTTCTGTGTGACTTATTTCAGTTAGAATCATCGTACCTGAATCCACTCATTATGCTGCTACGGGCCTGATGACATAGATTTCATTGCTGAGTGATACTGCATTGTACGCAAGTACCACAAGTTCTTTATCCATTTTTCACTTTCTGTGATATTGAACTTGTACAGTAAATGAGGTTCTTTTTAACAGAGGCGTCCAAAACTTTGGGGTGGCTGTGTCTTTTTGATTTTAATTTCCCTAAGCTATAGGACCATAAGTGGAAGTGCCCTAGGCTCTGTTGCTTTGTTTTTTAGATGTTTCAGGAAACACCATACACTTCTCCCGAGTGTCTGTTGGCAATTTACATCCCGCCCATCAGCATAACAAGGCTCCCAGTTCTCCATGGCCTGTCCTGCCTTTCTGGATTTTACACTTTTTTCAGATGGCCCTTTTGACCGGGGGGAAGTGAGACTTCATTGTAGTGCAGATTTCCTTTGCAAGCTTGCTTGGTTGGCCAAAAAGGGCGTATGCGTTTTTTCCTGAATATATTCAGGAAAAAACGCATACGCCCTTTTTGGCCAAGTGCATCATTGTGGACGTTCTGCCTCTTTTCCTATGCTTTCAATGCAATTCCAGTCTACCTCCTGAAATCGGTTTCCTGCAATTCTGCCCCGCTTTCAAGTCCTCTTGGCAGCCTTACTTCAGTATATTTTTGGACGATAGCTGTCATTTATAACTCTGCAGGTTTGTGAATTACAGTGCCCCTGAGCTCCTTTCTTCAACTCGCTTTCTTTTGAGCTGGCCGCAACACCGCAGGATGGCTTCAGGCCCTAATCTGGTTCCGGCACGGCACGCTGAGCCTTTGGTTATTTCCTCTTCCTGGTGGGAAATGAGAGTTAAATTTGCCCGTCCAGACACCTCCAGCTAGTCTCTCATTGGTTCTCCCTATTCCTGTTCATCTTCCGCAGAAATTGCAAACTGGGCCAAATAGGAGGTTAAAGGCGCTGACTCTCCAAGTGGGGAGAGTGTTAGTAAAGCGTCTGGAATGTTGCACCCGAGTACCAGGGTATGAAAACTGAGACATATTTGAACACGTCTCCCGATCACATGGTTGATCATACTCTAGGTTCCACATGCATGTTTTAGCTGAAGGAAGAATACCTTAAACCTGGGTACTTGAAACCCGTGGAATGGGTACCATGCAATATGACTTCAAAGGGTCTTCATTTGCTCACCAAACCTCTCCAATCCTATCACTGCTGTGTTTATGCCCCTGTACACATGCTTGATTCTCTTTCAGAGACATAGCAATCCATAGGTTTTAAGATACTTACTAGTCAGGTACATTCTTAGGCGTTTAATTTGGGGTGTTGAGTCCATTTCGTTGAGCAAGGAGTAGCTCTTGTCTATTCCATATTTGGCTTAAGGAACTTTATCTGTGCTCATTTCAATCTCTGGTTTTATGCAGCACCCCAACTCACCTTTCCCCTTAAGCAAGCAGAAGTTGGTTTTCTACATTTGAGACCCTGTTCTGTTTTGGAATTCAGTTCCTGTGTAGCCAAGTTTACATTCTGTGTATTAGTGATATATTATGATGTTTCTTTTTCTGTGTGACTTATTTCAGTTAGAATCATCGTACCTGAATCCACTCATTATGCTGCTACGGGCCTGATGACATAGATTTCATTGCTGAGTGATACTGCATTGTACGTAAGTACCACAAGTTCTTTATCCATTTTTCACTTTCTGTGATATTGAACTTGTACGGTAAACGAGGTTCTTGTAAACAGAGGCGTCCCAAACTTTGGGGTGGCTGTGTCTTTTTGATTTTAATTTCCCTAAGCTATAGGACCATAAGTGGAAGTGCCCTAGGCTCTGTTGCTTTGTTTTTTAGATGTTTCAGGAAACACCATACACTTCTCCCGAGTGTCTGTTGGCAATTTACATCCCGCCCATCAGCATAACAAGGCTCCCAGTTCTCCATGGCCTGTCCTGCCTTGCTGGATTTTACACTTTTTTCAGATGGCCCTTTTGACCGGGGGGAAGTGAGACTTCATTGTAGTGCAGATTTCCTTTGCAAGCTTGCTTGGTTGGCCAAAAAGGGCGTATGCGTTTTTTCCTGAATATATTCAGGAAAAAACGCATACGCCCTTTTTGGCCAAGTGCATCATTGTGGACGTTCTGCCTCTTTTCCTATGCTTTCAATGCAATTCCAGTCTACCTCCTGAAATCGGTTTCCTGCAATTCTGCCCCGCTTTCAAGTCCTCTTGGCAGCCTTACTTCAGTATATTTTTGGACGATAGCTGTCATTTATAACTCTGCAGGTTTTTGAATTACAGTGACCCTGAGCTCCTTTCTTCAACTCGCTTTCTTGTGACCTGGCCGCAACACCGCAGGATGGCTTCAGGCCCTAATCTGGTTCCGGCACGGCACGCTGAGCCTTTGGTTATTTCCTCTTCCTGGTGGGAAATGAGAGTTAAATTTGCCCGTCCAGACACCTCCAGCTAGTCTCTCATTGGTTCTCGCTATTCCTGTTCATCTTCCGCAGAAATTGCAAACTGGGCCAAACAGGAGGTTAAAGGCGCTGACTCTCCAAGTGGGGAGAGTGTTAGTAAAGCGTCTGGAATGTTGCACCCGAGTACCAGGGGAGGAAAACTGAGACATATTTGAACACGTCTCCCATTCACACGGTTGATCATACTCTGGGTTCCACATGCATGTTTTAGCTGAAGGAAGAATACCTTAAACCTGGAGAGTTGAGACCCGTGGAGTGGGTACCATGCAATATGACTTCAAAGGGTCTTCATTTGCTCACCGAACCTCTCGAATCCTATCACTGCTGCGTTTATGCCCCTGTACACACGCTTGATTCTCTTTTGGAGACATAGCAATCCATAGGTTTTAAGATACTTACTAGTCAGGTACATTCTTAGGCGTTTAATATGGGGTGTTGAGTCCATTTCGTTGAGCAAGGAGTAGCTCTTGTCTATTCCATATTTGGCTTAAGGAACTTTATCTGTGCTCATTTCAATCTCTGGTTTTATGCAGCACCCCAACTCACCTTTCCCCTTAAGCAAGCAGAAGTTGGTTTTCTAAATTTGAGACCCTGTTCTGTTTTGGAATTCAGTTCCTGTGTAGCCAAGTTTACATTCCGTGTATTAGTGATATCTTATGATGTTTCTTTTTCTGTGTGACTTATTTCAGTTAGAATCATCGTACCTGAATCCACTCATTATGCTGCTATGGGCCTGATGACATAGATTTCATTGCTGAGTGATACTGCATTGTACGTAAGTACCACAAGTTCTTTATCCATTTTTCACTTTCTGTGATATTGAACTTGTACGGTAAACGAGGTTCTTGTAAACAGAGGCATCCCAAACTTTGGGGTGGCTGTGTCTTTTTGATTTTAATTTCCCTAAGCTATAGGACCATAAGTGGAAGTGCCCTAGGCTCTGTTGCTTTGTTTTTTAGATGTTTCAGGAAACACCATACACTTCTCCGGAGTGTCTGTTGGCAATTTACATCCCGCCCATCAGCATAACAAGGCTCCCAGTTCTCCATGGCCTGTCCTGCCTTTCTGGATTTTACACTTTTTTCAGATGGCCCTTTTGACTGTGGGGAAGTGAGACTTCATTGTAGTGCAGATTTCCTTTGCAAGCTTGCTTGGTTGGCCAAAAAGGGCGTATGCGTTTTTTCCTGAATATATTCAGGAAAAAACGCATACGCCCTTTTTGGCCAAGTGCATCATTGTGGACGTTCTGCCTCTTTTCCTATGCTTTCAATGCAATTCCAGTCTACCTCCTGAAATCGGTTTCCTGCAATTCTGCCCCGCTTTCAAGTCCTCTTGGCAGCCTTACTTCAGTATATTTTTGGACGATAGCTGTCATTTATAACTCTGCATGTTTGTGAATTACAGTGCCCCTGAGCTCCTTTCTTCAACTCGCTTTCTTTTGAGCTGGCCGCAACACCGCAGGATGGCTTCAGGCCCTAATCTGGTTCCGGCACGGCACACTGAGCCTTTGGTTATTTCCTCTTCCTGGTGGGAAATGAGAGTTAAATTTGCCCGTCCAGACACCTCCAGCTAGTCTCTCATTGGTTCTCGCTATTCCTGTTCATCTTCCGCAGAAATTGCAAACTGGGCCAAACAGGAGGTTAAAGGCGCTGACTCTCCAAGTCGGGAGAGTGTTAGTAAAGCGTCTGGAATGTTGCACCCGAGTACCAGGGGAGGAAAACTGAGACATATTTGAACACGTCTCCCGTTCACACGGTTGATCATACTCTGGGTTCCACATGCATGTTTTAGCTGAAGGAAGAATACCTTAAACCTGGAGAGTTGAGACCCGTGGAATGGGTACCATGCAATATGACTTCAAAGGGTCTTCATTTGCTCACCGAACCTCTCCAATCCTATCACTGCTGCGTTTATGCCCCTGTACACACGCTTGATTCTCTTTCGGAGACATAGCAATCCATAGGTTTTAAGATACTTACTAGTCAGGTACATTCTTAGGCGTTTAATATGCGGTGTTGAGTCCATTTCGTTGAGCAAGGAGTAGCTCTTGTCTATTCCATATTTGGCTTAAGGAACTTTATCTGTGCTCATTTCAATCTCTGGTTTTATGCAGCACCCCAACTCACCTTTCCCCTTAAGCAAGCAGAAGTTGGTTTTCTAAATTTGAGACCCTGTTCTGTTTTGGAATTCAGTTCCTGTGTGGCCAAGTTTACATTCCGTGTATTAGTGATATCTTATGATGTTTCTTTTTCTGTGTGACTTATTTCAGTTAGAATCATCGTACCTGAATCCACTCATTATGCTGCTACGGGCCTGATGACATAGATTTCATTGCTGAGTGATACTGCATTGTACGTAAGTACCACAAGTTCTTTATCCATTTTTCACTTTCTGTGATATTGACCTTGTACGGTAAACGAGGTTCTTGTTAACAGAGGCGTCCCAAACTTTGGGGTGGCTGTGTCTTTTTGATTTTAATTTCCCTAAGCTATAGGACCATAAGTGGAAGTGCCCTAGGCTCTGTTGCTTTGTTTTTTAGATGTTTCAGGAAACACCATACACTTCTCCCGAGTGTCTGTTGGCAATTTACATCCCGCCCATCAGCATAACAAGGCTCCCAGTTCTCCATGGCCTGTCCTGCCTTTCTGGATTTTACACTTTTTTCAGATGGCCCTTTTGACCGGGGGGAAGTGAGACTTCATTGTAGTGCAGATTTCCTTTGCAAGCTTGCTTGGTTGGCCAAAAAGGGCGTATGCGTTTTTTCCTGAATATATTCAGGAAAAAACGCATACGCCCTTTTTGGCCAAGTGCATCATTGTGGACGTTCTGCCTCTTTTCCTATGCTTTCAATGCAATTCCAGTCTACCTCCTGAAATCGGTTTCCTGCAATTCTGCCCCGCTTTCAAGTCCTCTTGGCAGCCTTACTTCAGTATATTTTTGGACGATAGCTGTCATTTATAACTCTGCAGGTTTGTGAATTACAGTGCCCCTGAGCTCCTTTCTTCAACTCGCTTTCTTTTGAGCTGGCCGCAACACCGCAGGATGGCTTCAGGCCCTAATCTGGTTCCGGCACGGCACGCTGAGCCTTTGGTTATTTCCTCTTCCTGGTGGGAAATGAGAGTTAAATTTGCCCGTCCAGACACCTCCAGCTAGTCTCTCATTGGTTCTCCCTATTCCTGTTCATCTTCCGCAGAAATTGCAAACTGGGCCAAATAGGAGGTTAAAGGCGCTGACTCTCCAAGTGGGGAGAGTGTTAGTAAAGCGTCTGGAATGTTGCACCCGAGTACCAGGGTATGAAAACTGAGACATATTTGAACACGTCTCCCGATCACATGGTTGATCATACTCTAGGTTCCACATGCATGTTTTAGCTGAAGGAAGAATACCTTAAACCTGGGTACTTGAAACCCGTGGAATGGGTACCATGCAATATGACTTCAAAGGGTCTTCATTTGCTCACCAAACCTCTCCAATCCTATCACTGCTGTGTTTATGCCCCTGTACACATGCTTGATTCTCTTTCAGAGACATAGCAATCCATAGGTTTTAAGATACTTACTAGTCAGGTACATTCTTAGGCGTTTAATTTGGGGTGTTGAGTCCATTTCGTTGAGCAAGGAGTAGCTCTTGTCTATTCCATATTTGGCTTAAGGAACTTTATCTGTGCTCATTTCAATCTCTGGTTTTATGCAGCACCCCAACTCACCTTTCCCCTTAAGCAAGCAGAAGTTGGTTTTCTACATTTGAGACCCTGTTCTGTTTTGGAATTCAGTTCCTGTGTAGCCAAGTTTACATTCTGTGTATTAGTGATATATTATGATGTTTCTTTTTCTGTGTGACTTATTTCAGTTAGAATCATCGTACCTGAATCCACTCATTATGCTGCTACGGGCCTGATGACATAGATTTCATTGCTGAGTGATACTGCATTGTACGTAAGTACCACAAGTTCTTTATCCATTTTTCACTTTCTGTGATATTGAACTTGTACGGTAAACGAGGTTCTTGTAAACAGAGGCGTCCCAAACTTTGGGGTGGCTGTGTCTTTTTGATTTTAATTTCCCTAAGCTATAGGACCATAAGTGGAAGTGCCCTAGGCTCTGTTGCTTTGTTTTTTAGATGTTTCAGGAAACACCATACACTTCTCCCGAGTGTCTGTTGGCAATTTACATCCCGCCCATCAGCATAACAAGGCTCCCAGTTCTCCATGGCCTGTCCTGCCTTGCTGGATTTTACACTTTTTTCAGATGGCCCTTTTGACCGGGGGGAAGTGAGACTTCATTGTAGTGCAGATTTCCTTTGCAAGCTTGCTTGGTTGGCCAAAAAGGGCGTATGCGTTTTTTCCTGAATATATTCAGGAAAAAACGCATACACCCTTTTTGGCCAAGTGCATCATTGTGGACGTTCTGCCTCTTTTCCTATGCTTTCAATGCAATTCCAGTCTACCTCCTGAAATCGGTTTCCTGCAATTCTGCCCCGCTTTCAAGTCCTCTTGGCAGCCTTACTTCAGTATATTTTTGGACGATAGCTGTCATTTATAACTCTGCAGGTTTTTGAATTACAGTGACCCTGAGCTCCTTTCTTCAACTCGCTTTCTTGTGACCTGGCCGCAACACCGCAGGATGGCTTCAGGCCCTAATCTGGTTCCGGCACGGCACGCTGAGCCTTTGGTTATTTCCTCTTCCTGGTGGGAAATGAGAGTTAAATTTGCCCGTCCAGACACCTCCAGCTAGTCTCTCATTGGTTCTCGCTATTCCTGTTCATCTTCCGCAGAAATTGCAAACTGGGCCAAACAGGAGGTTAAAGGCGCTGACTCTCCAAGTGGGGAGAGTGTTAGTAAAGCGTCTGGAATGTTGCACCCGAGTACCAGGGGAGGAAAACTGAGACATATTTGAACACGTCTCCCATTCACACGGTTGATCATACTCTGGGTTCCACATGCATGTTTTAGCTGAAGGAAGAATACCTTAAACCTGGAGAGTTGAGACCCGTGGAGTGGGTACCATGCAATATGACTTCAAAGGGTCTTCATTTGCTCACCGAACCTCTCGAATCCTATCACTGCTGCGTTTATGCCCCTGTACACACGCTTGATTCTCTTTTGGAGACATAGCAATCCATAGGTTTTAAGATACTTACTAGTCAGGTACATTCTTAGGCGTTTAATATGGGGTGTTGAGTCCATTTCGTTGAGCAAGGAGTAGCTCTTGTCTATTCCATATTTGGCTTAAGGAACTTTATCTGTGCTCATTTCAATCTCTGGTTTTATGCAGCACCCCAACTCACCTTTCCCCTTAAGCAAGCAGAAGTTGGTTTTCTAAATTTGAGACCCTGTTCTGTTTTGGAATTCAGTTCCTGTGTAGCCAAGTTTACATTCCGTGTATTAGTGATATCTTATGATGTTTCTTTTTCTGTGTGACTTATTTCAGTTAGAATCATCGTACCTGAATCCACTCATTATGCTGCTATGGGCCTGATGACATAGATTTCATTGCTGAGTGATACTGCATTGTACGTAAGTACCACAAGTTCTTTATCCATTTTTCACTTTCTGTGATATTGAACTTGTACGGTAAACGAGGTTCTTGTAAACAGAGGCATCCCAAACTTTGGGGTGGCTGTGTCTTTTTGATTTTAATTTCCCTAAGCTATAGGACCATAAGTGGAAGTGCCCTAGGCTCTGTTGCTTTGTTTTTTAGATGTTTCAGGAAACACCATACACTTCTCCGGAGTGTCTGTTGGCAATTTACATCCCGCCCATCAGCATAACAAGGCTCCCAGTTCTCCATGGCCTGTCCTGCCTTTCTGGATTTTACACTTTTTTCAGATGGCCCTTTTGACTGTGGGGAAGTGAGACTTCATTGTAGTGCAGATTTCCTTTGCAAGCTTGCTTGGTTGGCCAAAAAGGGCGTATGCGTTTTTTCCTGAATATATTCAGGAAAAAACGCATACGCCCTTTTTGGCCAAGTGCATCATTGTGGACGTTCTGCCTCTTTTCCTATGCTTTCAATGCAATTCCAGTCTACCTCCTGAAATCGGTTTCCTGCAATTCTGCCCCGCTTTCAAGTCCTCTTGGCAGCCTTACTTCAGTATATTTTTGGACGATAGCTGTCATTTATAACTCTGCATGTTTGTGAATTACAGTGCCCCTGAGCTCCTTTCTTCAACTCGCTTTCTTGTGAGCTGGCCGCAACACCGCAGGATGGCTTCAGGCCCTAATCTGGTTCCGGCACGGCACACTGAGCCTTTGGTTATTTCCTCTTCCTGGTGGGAAATGAGAGTTAAATTTGCCCGTCCAGACACCTCCAGCTAGTCTCTCATTGGTTCTCGCTATTCCTGTTCATCTTCCGCAGAAATTGCAAACTGGGCCAAACAGGAGGTTAAAGGCGCTGACTCTCCAAGTGGGGAGAGTGTTAGTAAAGCGTCTGGAATGTTGCACCCGAGTACCAGGGGAGGAAAACTGAGACATATTTGAACACGTCTCCCATTCACACGGTTGATCATACTCTGGGTTCCACATGCATGTTTTAGCTGAAGGAAGAATACCTTAAACCTGGAGAGTTGAGACCCGTGGAATGGGTACCATGCAATATGACTTCAAAGGGTCTTCATTTGCTCACCGAACCTCTCCAATCCTATCACTGCTGCGTTTATGCCCCTGTACACACGCTTGATTCTCTTTCGGAGACATAGCAATCCATAGGTTTTAAGATACTTACTAGTCAGGTACATTCTTAGGCGTTTACTATGCGGTGTTGAGTCCATTTCGTTGAGCAAGGAGTAGCTCTTGTCTATTCCATATTTGGCTTAAGGAACTTTATCTGTGCTCATTTCAATCTCTGGTTTTATGCAGCACCCCAACTCACCTTTCCCCTTAAGCAAGCAGAAGTTGGTTTTCTAAATTTGAGACCCTGTTCTGTTTTGGAATTCAGTTCCTGTGTGGCCAAGTTTACATTCCGTGTATTAGTGATATCTTATGATGTTTCTTTTTCTGTGTGACTTATTTCAGTTAGAATCATCGTACCTGAATCCACTCATTATGCTGCTACGGGCCTGATGACATAGATTTCATTGCTGAGTGATACTGCATTGTACGTAAGTACCACAAGTTCTTTATCCATTTTTCACTTTCTGTGATATTGACCTTGTACGGTAAACGAGGTTCTTGTTAACAGAGGCGTCCCAAACTTTGGGGTGGCTGTGTCTTTTTGATTTTAATTTCCCTAAGCTATAGGACCATAAGTGGAAGTGCCCTAGGCTCTGTTGCTTTGTTTTTTAGATGTTTCAGGAAACACCATACACTTCTCCCGAGTGTCTGTTGGCAATTTACATCCCGCCCATCAGCATAACAAGGCTCCCAGTTCTCCATGGCCTGTCCTGCCTTTCTGGATTTTACACTTTTTTCAGATGGCCCTTTTGACCGGGGGGAAGTGAGACTTCATTGTAGTGCAGATTTCCTTTGCAAGCTTGCTTGGTTGGCCAAAAAGGGCGTATGCGTTTTTTCCTGAATATATTCAGGAAAAAACGCATACGCCCTTTTTGGCCAAGTGCATCATTGTGGACGTTCTGCCTCTTTTCCTATGCTTTCAATGCAATTCCAGTCTACCTCCTGAAATCGGTTTCCTGCAATTCTGCCCCGCTTTCAAGTCCTCTTGGCAGCCTTACTTCAGTATATTTTTGGACGATAGCTGTCATTTATAACTCTGCAGGTTTGTGAATTACAGTGCCCCTGAGCTCCTTTCTTCAACTCGCTTTCTTGTGACCTGGCCGCAACACCGCAGGATGGCTTCAGGCCCTAATCTGGTTCCGGCACGGCACGCTGAGCATTTGGTTATTTCCTCTTCCTGGTGGGAAATGAGAGTTAAATTTGCCCGTCCAGACACCTCCAGCTAGTCTCTCATTGGTTCTCCCTATTCCTGTTCATCTTCCGCAGAAATTGCAAACTGGGCCAAACAGGAGGTTAAAGGCGCTGACTCTCCAAGTGGGGAGAGTGTTAGTAAAGCATCTGGAATGTTGCACCCGAGTACCAGGGGTGGAAAACTGAGACATATTTGAACACGTCTCCCGTTCACACAGTTGATCATACTCTGGGTTCCACATGCATGTTTTAGCTGAAGGAAGAATACCTTAAACCTGGAGAGTTGAGACCCGTGGAATGGGTACCATACAATATGACTTCAAAGGGTCTTCATTTGCTCACCGAACCTCTCGAATCCTATCACTGCTGCGTTTATGCCCCTGTACACACGCTTGATTCTCTTTTGGAGACATAGCAATCCATAGGTTTTAAGATACTTACTAGTCAGGTACATTCTTAGGCGTTTAATATGGGGTGTTGAGTCCATTTCGTTGAGCAAGGAGTAGCTCTTGTCTATTCCATATTTGGCTTAAGGAACTTTATCTGTGCTCATTTCAATCTCTGGTTTTATGCAGCACCTCAACTCACCTTTCCCCTTCAGCAAGCATAAGTTGGTTTTCTAAATTTGAGACCCTGTTCTGTTTTGGAATTCAGTTCCTGTGTAGCCAAGTTTACATTCCGTGTATTAGTGATATCTTATGATGTTTCTTTTTCTGTGTGACTTATTTCAGTTATAATCATCGTACCTGAATCCACTCATTATGCTGCTACGGGCCTGATGACATAGATTTCATTGCTGAGTGATATTGCTTTGTAAGTAAATACCACAACTTCTTTATCCATTTTTCAATTTCCGTGATGTTGAACTTGTACGGTAAACGAGGTTCTTGTAAACAGAGGCGTCCCAAACTTTGGGGTGGCTGTGTCTTTTTGATTTTAATTTCCCTAGGCTATAGGACCATAAGTCGAAGTGCCCTAGGCTCTGTTGCTTTGTTTCTTAGATGTTTCAGGAAACACCATACACTTCTCCCGAGTGTCTGTTGGCAATTTACATCCCGCCCATCAGCATAACAAGGCTCCCAGTTCTCCATGGCCTGTCCTGCCTTTCTGGATTTTACACTTTTTTCAGATGACCCTTTTGACCGGGGGGAAGTGAGACTTCATTGTAGTGCAGATTTCCTTTGCAAGCTTGCTTGGTTGGCCGAAAAGGGCGTATGGTTTTTTCCTGAATATATTCAGGAAAAAATGCATACGCCCTTTTTGGCCAAGTGCATCATTGTGGACGTTCTGCCTCTTTTCCTATGCTTTCAATGCAATTCCAGTCTACCTCCTGAAATCGGTTTCCTGCAATTCTGCCCCGCTTTCAAGTCCTCTTGGCAGCCTTACTTCAGTATATTTTTGGACGATAGCTGTCATTTATAACTCTGCAGGTTTGTGAATTACAGTGCCCCTGAGCTCCTTTCTTCAACTCGCTTTCTTTTGAGCTGGCCGCAACACCACAGGATGGCTTCAGGCCCTAATCTGGTTCCGGCACGGCACGCTGAGCCTTTGCTTATTTCCTCTTCCTGGTGGGAAATGAGAGTTAAATTTGCCCGTCCAGACACCTCCAGCTAGTCTCTCATTGGTTCTCCCTATTCCTGTTCATCTTCCGCAGAAATTGCAAACTGGGCCAAACAGGAGGTTAAAGGCGCTGACTCTCCAAGTGGGGAGAGTGTTAGTAAAGCATCTGGAATGTTGCACCCGAGTACCAGGGGAGGAAAACTGAGACATATTTGAACACGTCTCCCGTTCAAACGGTTGATCATACTCTGGGTTCCACATGCATGTTTTAGCTGAAGGAAGAATACCTTAAACCTGGAGAGTTGAGACCCGTGGAATGGGTACCATGCCATATGACTTCAAAGGGTCTTCATTTACTCACCGAACCTCTCCAATCCTATCACTGCTGCGTTTATGCCCCTGTACACACGCTTGATTCTCTTTCGGAGACATAGCAATCCATAGGTTTTAAGATACTTACTAGTCGGGTACATTCTTAGGCGTTTAATATGCGTTGTTGAGTCCATTTTGTTGAACAAGGAGTAGCTCTTGTCTATTCCATATTTGGCTTAAGGAACTTTATCTGTGCTCATTTCAATCTCTGGTTTTATGCAGCACCCCAACTCACCTTTCCCCTTAAGCAAGCAGAAGTTGGTTTTCTAAATTTGAGACCCTGTTCTGTTTTGGAATTCAGTTCCTGTGTGGCCAAGTTTACATTCCGTGTATTAGTGATATCTTATGATGTTTCTTTTTCTGTGTGACTTATTTCAGTTAGAATCATCGTACCTGAATCCACTCATTATGCTGCTACGGGCCTGATGACATAGATTTCATTGCTGAGTGATATTGCTTTGTAAGTAAATACCACAACTTCTTTATCCATTTTTCACTTTCTGTGATGTTGAACTTGTACTGTAAACGAGGTTCTTGTAAACAGAGGCGTCCCAAACTTTGGGGTGGCTGTGTCTTTTTTATTTTAATTTCCCTAAGCTATAGGACCATAAGTGGAAGTGCCCTAGGCTCTGTTGCTTTGTTTTTTAGATGTTTCAGGAAACACCATACACTTCTCCCGAGTGTCTGTTGGCAATTTACATCCCGCCCATCAGCATAACAAGGCTCCCAGTTCTCCATGGCCTGTCCTGCCTTTCTGGATTTTACACTTTTTTCAGATGGCCCTTTTGACCGGGGGGAAGTGAGACTTCATTGTAGTGCAGATTTCCTTTGCAAGTTTGCTTGGTTGGCCAAAAAGGGCGTATGCGTTTTTTCCTGAATATATTCAGGAAAAAACGCATACGCCCTTTTTGGCCAAGTGCATCATTGTGGACGTTCTGCCTCTTTTCCTATGCCTTCAATGCAATTCCAGTCTACCTCCTGAAATCGGTTTCCTGCAATTCTGCCCCGCTTTCAAGTCCTCTTGGCAGCCTTACTTCAGTCTATTTTTGGACGATAGCTGTCATTTATAACTCTGCAGGTTTGTGAATTACAGTGCCCCTGAGCTCCTTTCTTCAACTCGCTTTCTTTTGAGCTGGCCGCAACACCACAGGATGGCTTCAGGCCCTAATCTGGTTCCGGCACGGCACGCTGAGCCTTTGGTTATTTCCTCTTCCTGGTGGGAAATGAGAGTTAAATTTGCCCGTCCAGACACCTCCAGCTAGTCTCTCATTGGTTCTCCCTATTCCTGTTCATCTTCCGCAGAAATTGCAAACTGGGCCAAACAGGAGGTTAAAGGCGCTGACTCTCCAAGTGGGGAGAGTGTTAGTAAAGCATCTGGAATGTTGCACCCGAGTACCAGGGAATGAAAACTGAGACATATTTGAACACGTCTCCCGTTCACATGGTTGATCATACTCTGGGTACCACATGCATGTTTTAGCTGAAGGAAGAATACCTTAAACCTGGAGAGTTGAGACCCGTGGAATGGGTACCATGCAATATGACTTCAAAGGGTCTTCATTTACTCACCGAACCTCTCCAATCCTATCACTGCTGCGTTTATGCCCCTGTACACACGCTTGATTCTCTTTCGGAGACATAGCAATCCATAGGTTTTAAGATACTTACTAGTCAGGTACATTCTTAGGCGTTTAATATGCGGTGTTGAGTCCATTTCGTTGTGCAAGGAGTAGCTCTTGTCTATTCCATATTTGGCTTAAGGAACTTTATCTGTGCTCATTTCAATCTCTGGTTTTATGCAGCACCCCAACTCACCTTTCCCCTTAAGCAAGCAGAAGTTGGTTTTCTAAATTTGAGACCCTGTTCTGTTTTGGAATTCAGTTCCTGTGTGGCCAAGTTTACATTCCGTGTATTAGTGACATCTTATGATGTTTCTTTTTCTGTGTGACTTATTTCAGTTAGAATCATCGTATCTGAATCCACTCATTATGCTGCTACGGGCCTGATGACATAGATTTCATTGCTGAGTGATACTGCATTGTACGTAAGTACCACAAGTTCTTTATCCATTTTTCACTTTCTGTGATATTGAACTTGTACGGTAAATGAGGTTCTTGTAAACAGAGGCGTCCCAAACTTTGGGGTGGCTGTGTCTTTTTGATTTTAATTTCCCTAAGCTATAGGACCATAAGTGGAAGTGCCCTAGGCTCTGTTGCTTTGTTTTTTAGATGTTTCAGGAAACACCATACACTTCTCCCGAGTGTCTGTTGGCAATTTACATCCCGCCCATCAGCATATCAAGGCTCCCAGTTCTCCATGGCCTGTCCTGCCTTTCTGGATTTTACACTTTTTTCAGATGGCCCTTTTGACCGGGGGGAAGTGAGACTTCATTGTAGTGCAGATTTCCTTTGCAAGCTTGCTTGGTTGGCCAAAAAGGGCGTATGCGTTTTTTCCTGAATATATTCAGGAAAAAACGCATACGCCCTTTTTGGCCAAGTGCATCATTGTGGACGTTCTGCCTCTTTTCCTATGCTTTCAATGCAATTCCAGTCTACCTCCTGAAATCGGTTTCCTGCAATTCTGCCCCGCTTTCAAGTCCTCTTGGCAGCCTTACTTCAGTCTATTTTTGGACGATAGCTGTCATTTATAACTCTGCAGGTTTGTGAATTACAGTGCCCCTGAGCTCCTTTCTTCAACTCGCTTTCTTTTGAGCTGGCCGCAACACCGCAGGATGGCTTCAGGCCCTAATCTGGTTCCGGCACGGCACGCTGAGCCTTTGGTTATTTCCTCTTCCTGGTGGGAAATGAGAGTTAAATTTGCCCGTCCAGACACCTCCAGCTAGTCTCTCATTGGTTCTCCCTATTCCTGTTCATCTTCCGCAGAAATTGCAAACTGGGCCAAATAGGAGATTAAAGGCGCTGACTCTCCAAGTCGGGAGAGTGTTAGTAAAGCGTCTGGAATGTTGCACCCGAGTACCAGGGGAGGAAAACTGAGACATATTTGAACACGTCTCCCGTTCACACGGTTGATCATACTCTGGGTTCCACATGCATGTTTTAGCTGAAGGAAGAATACCTTAAACCTGGAGAGTTGAGACCCGTGGAATGGGTACCATGCCATATGACTTCAAAGAGTCTTCATTTGCTCACCGAACCTCTCCAATCCTATCACTGCTGCGTTTATGCCCCTGTACACACGCTTGATTCTCTTTCGGAGACATAGCAATCCATAGGTTTTAAGATACTTACTAGTCGGGTACATTCTTAGGCGTTTAATATGCGTTGTTGAGTCCATTTTGTTGAACAAGGAGTAGCTCTTGTCTATTCCATATTTGGCTTAAGGAACTTTATCTGTGCTCATTTCAATCTCTGGTTTTATGCAGCACCCCAACTCACCTTTCCCCTTAAGCAAGCAGAAGTTGGTTTTCTAAATTTGAGACCCTGTTCTGTTTTGGAATTCAGTTCCTGTGTGGCCAAGTTTACATTCCGTGTATTAGTGATATCTTATGATGTTTCTTTTTCTGTGTGACTTATTTCAGTTAGAATCATCGTACCTGAATCCACTCATTATGCTGCTACGGGCCTGATGACATAGATTTCATTGCTGAGTGATATTGCTTTGTAAGTAAATACCACAACTTCTTTATCCATTTTTCACTTTCTGTGATGTTGAACTTGTACTGTAAACGAGGTTCTTGTAAACAGAGGCGTCCCAAACTTTGGGGTGGCTGTGTCTTTTTTATTTTAATTTCCCTAAGCTATAGGACCATAAGTGGAAGTGCCCTAGGCTCTGTTGCTTTGTTTTTTAGATGTTTCAGGAAACACCATACACTTCTCCCGAGTGTCTGTTGGCAATTTACATCCCGCCCATCAGCATAACAAGGCTCCCAGTTCTCCATGGCCTGTCCTGCCTTTCTGGATTTTACACTTTTTTCAGATGGCCCTTTTGACCGGGGGGAAGTGAGACTTCATTGTAGTGCAGATTTCCTTTGCAAGTTTGCTTGGTTGGCCAAAAAGGGCGTATGCGTTTTTTCCTGAATATATTCAGGAAAAAACGCATACGCCCTTTTTGGCCAAGTGCATCATTGTGGACGTTCTGCCTCTTTTCCTATGCCTTCAATGCAATTCCAGTCTACCTCCTGAAATCGGTTTCCTGCAATTCTGCCCCGCTTTCAAGTCCTCTTGGCAGCCTTACTTCAGTCTATTTTTGGACGATAGCTGTCATTTATAACTCTGCAGGTTTGTGAATTACAGTGCCCCTGAGCTCCTTTCTTCAACTCGCTTTCTTTTGAGCTGGCCGCAACACCACAGGATGGCTTCAGGCCCTAATCTGGTTCCGGCACGGCACGCTGAGCCTTTGGTTATTTCCTCTTCCTGGTGGGAAATGAGAGTTAAATTTGCCCGTCCAGACACCTCCAGCTAGTCTCTCATTGGTTCTCCCTATTCCTGTTCATCTTCCGCAGAAATTGCAAACTGGGCCAAACAGGAGGTTAAAGGCGCTGACTCTCCAAGTGGGGAGAGTGTTAGTAAAGCATCTGGAATGTTGCACCCGAGTACCAGGGAATGAAAACTGAGACATATTTGAACACGTCTCCCGTTCACATGGTTGATCATACTCTGGGTACCACATGCATGTTTTAGCTGAAGGAAGAATACCTTAAACCTGGAGAGTTGAGACCCGTGGAATGGGTACCATGCAATATGACTTCAAAGGGTCTTCATTTACTCACCGAACCTCTCCAATCCTATCACTGCTGCGTTTATGCCCCTGTACACACGCTTGATTCTCTTTCGGAGACATAGCAATCCATAGGTTTTAAGATACTTACTAGTCAGGTACATTCTTAGGCGTTTAATATGCGGTGTTGAGTCCATTTCGTTGTGCAAGGAGTAGCTCTTGTCTATTCCATATTTGGCTTAAGGAACTTTATCTGTGCTCATTTCAATCTCTGGTTTTATGCAGCACCCCAACTCACCTTTCCCCTTAAGCAAGCAGAAGTTGGTTTTCTAAATTTGAGACCCTGTTCTGTTTTGGAATTCAGTTCCTGTGTGGCCAAGTTTACATTCCGTGTATTAGTGACATCTTATGATGTTTCTTTTTCTGTGTGACTTATTTCAGTTAGAATCATCGTATCTGAATCCACTCATTATGCTGCTACGGGCCTGATGACATAGATTTCATTGCTGAGTGATACTGCATTGTACGTAAGTACCACAAGTTCTTTATCCATTTTTCACTTTCTGTGATATTGAACTTGTACGGTAAATGAGGTTCTTGTAAACAGAGGCGTCCCAAACTTTGGGGTGGCTGTGTCTTTTTGATTTTAATTTCCCTAAGCTATAGGACCATAAGTGGAAGTGCCCTAGGCTCTGTTGCTTTGTTTTTTAGATGTTTCAGGAAACACCATACACTTCTCCCGAGTGTCTGTTGGCAATTTACATCCCGCCCATCAGCATATCAAGGCTCCCAGTTCTCCATGGCCTGTCCTGCCTTTCTGGATTTTACACTTTTTTCAGATGGCCCTTTTGACCGGGGGGAAGTGAGACTTCATTGTAGTGCAGATTTCCTTTGCAAGCTTGCTTGGTTGGCCAAAAAGGGCGTATGCGTTTTTTCCTGAATATATTCAGGAAAAAACGCATACGCCCTTTTTGGCCAAGTGCATCATTGTGGACGTTCTGCCTCTTTTCCTATGCTTTCAATGCAATTCCAGTCTACCTCCTGAAATCGGTTTCCTGCAATTCTGCCCCGCTTTCAAGTCCTCTTGGCAGCCTTACTTCAGTCTATTTTTGGACGATAGCTGTCATTTATAACTCTGCAGGTTTGTGAATTACAGTGCCCCTGAGCTCCTTTCTTCAACTCGCTTTCTTTTGAGCTGGCCGCAACACCGCAGGATGGCTTCAGGCCCTAATCTGGTTCCGGCACGGCACGCTGAGCCTTTGGTTATTTCCTCTTCCTGGTGGGAAATGAGAGTTAAATTTGCCCGTCCAGACACCTCCAGCTAGTCTCTCATTGGTTCTCCCTATTCCTGTTCATCTTCCGCAGAAATTGCAAACTGGGCCAAATAGGAGATTAAAGGCGCTGACTCTCCAAGTCGGGAGAGTGTTAGTAAAGCGTCTGGAATGTTGCACCCGAGTACCAGGGGAGGAAAACTGAGACATATTTGAACACGTCTCCCGTTCACACGGTTGATCATACTCTGGGTTCCACATGCATGTTTTAGCTGAAGGAAGAATACCTTAAACCTGGAGAGTTGAGACCCGTGGAATGGGTACCATGCCATATGACTTCAAAGAGTCTTCATTTGCTCACCGAACCTCTCCAATCCTATCACTGCTGCGTTTATGCCCCTGTACACACGCTTGATTCTCTTTCGGAGACATAGCAATCCATAGGTTTTAAGATACTTACTAGTCGGGTACATTCTTAGGCGTTTAATATGCGGTGTTGAGTCCATTTCGTTGAACAAGGAGTAGCTCTTGTCTATTCCATATTTGGCTTAAGGAACTTTATCTGTGCTCATTTCAATCTCTGGTTTTATGCAGCACCCCAACTCACCTTTCCCCTTAAGCAAGCAGAAGTTGGTTTTCTAAATTTGAGACCCTGTTCTGTTTTGGAATTCAGTTCCTGTGTGGCCAAGTTTACATTCCGTGTATTAGTGATATCTTATGATGTTTCTTTTTCTGTGTGACTTATTTCAGTTAGAATCATCGTACCTGAATCCACTCATTATGCTGCTACGGGCCTGATGACATAGATTTCATTGCTGAGTGATATTGCTTTGTAAGTAAATACCACAACTTCTTTATCCATTTTTCACTTTCTGTGATGTTGAACTTGTACTGTAAACGAGGTTCTTGTAAACAGAGGCGTCCCAAATTTTGGGGTGGCTGTGTCTTTTTGATTTTAATTTCCCTAAGCTATAGGACCATAAGTGGAAGTGCCCTAGGCTCTGTTGCTTTGTTTTTTAGATGTTTCAGGAAACACCATACACTTCTCCCGAGTGTCTGTTGGCAATTTACATCCCGCCCATCAGCATAACAAGGCTCCCAGTCCTGCATGGCCTGTCCTCCCTTTCTGGATTTTACACTGTTTTCAGATGGCCCTTTTGACCGGGGGGAAGTGAGACTTCATTGTAGTGCAGATTTCCTTTGCAAGCTTGCTTGGTTGGCCAAAAAGTGCGTATGCGTTTTTTCCTGAATATATTCAGGAAAAAACGCATACGCCCTTTTTGGCCAAGTGCATCATTGTGGACGTTCTGCCTCTTTTCCTATGCTTTCAATGCAATTCCAGTCTACCTCCTGAAATTGGTTTCCTGCAATTCTGCCCCACTTTCAAGTCCTATTGGCAGCCTTACTTCAGTATACTTTTGGACGATAGCTGTCATTTATAACTCTGCAGGTTTGTGAATTACAGTGCCCCTGAGCTCCTTTCTTCAACTCGCTTTCTTGTGACCTGGCCGCAACACCGCAGGATGGCTTCAGGCCCTAATCTGGTTCCGGCACGGCACGCTGAGCCTTTGGTTATTTCCTCTTCCTGGTGGGAAATGACAGTTAAATTTGCCCGTCCAGACACCTCCAGTTAGCCTCTCATTGGTTCTCGCTATTCCTGTTCATCTTCCGCAGAAATTGCAAACTGGGCCAAACAGGAGGTTAAAGGCGCTGACTCTCCAAGTGGGGAGAGTGTTAGTAAAGCGTCTGGAATGTTGCACCCGAGTACCAGGGTATGAAAACTGAGACATATTTGAACACGTCTCCCGTTCACATGGTTGATCATACTCTGGGTTCCACATGCATGTTTTAGCTGAAGGAAGAATACCTTAAACCTGGAGAGTTGAGACCCGTGGAATGGGTACCATGCAATATGACTTCAAAGGGTCTTCATTTGCTCACCGAACCTCTCCAATCCTATCACTGCTGCGTTTATGCCCCTGTACACATGCTTGATTCTCTTTCAGAGACATAGCAATCCATAGGTTTTAAGATACTTACTAGTCAGGTACATTCTTAGGCGTTTAATATGCGGTGTTGAGTCCATTTTGTTGAGCAAGGAGTAGCTCTTGTCTATTCCATATTTGGCTTAAGGAACTTTATCTGTGCTCATTTCAATCTCTGGTTTTATGCAGCACCCCAACTCACCTTTCCCCTTAAGCAAGCATAAGTTGGTTTTCTACGTTTGAGACCCTGTTCTGTTTTGGAATTCAGTTCCTGTGTAGCCAAGTTTACATTCCGTGTATTACTGATATCTTATGATGTTTTTTTTCTGTGTGACTTATTTCAGTTAGAATCATCGTACCTGAATCCACTCATTATGCTGCTACGGGCCTGATGACATAGATTTCATTGCTGAGTGATATTGCTTTGTAAGTAAATACCACAACTTCTTTATCCATTTTTCACTTTCTGTGATGTTGAACTTGTACTGTAAACGAGGTTCTTGTAAACAGAGGCGTCCCAAACTTTGGGGTGGCTGTGTCTTTTTGATTTTAATTTCCCTAAGCTATAGGACCATAAGTGGAAGTGCCCTAGGCTCTGTTGCTTTGTTTTTTAGATGTTTCAGGAAACACCATACACTTCTCCCGAGTGTCTGTTGTCAATTACATCCCGCCCATCAGCATAACAAGGCTCCCAGTTCTCCATGGCCTGTCCTGCCTTTCTGGATTTTACACTTTTTTCAGATGGCCCTTTTGACCGGGGGGAAGTGAGACTTCATTGTAGTGTAGATTTCCTTTGCAAGCTTGCTTTGTTGGCCAAAAAGGGCGTATGCGTTTTTTCCTGAATATATTCAGGAAAAAACGCATACGCCCTTTTTGGCCAAGTGCATCATTGTGGACGTTCTGCCTCTTTTCCTATGCTTTCAATGCAATTCCAGTGTACCTCCTGAAATCGGTTTCCTACAATTCTGCCCGAATTTCAAGTCCTCTTGGCAGCCTTACTTCAGTATATTTTTGGACGATAGCTGTCATTTATAACTCTGCAGGTTTGTGAATTACAGTGCCCCTGAGCTCCTTTCTTCAACTCGCTTTCTTTTGAGCTGGCCGCAACACCGCAGGATGGCTTCAGGCCCTAATCTGGTTCCGGCATGGCACGCTGAGCCTTTGGTTATTTCCTCTTCCTGGTGGGAAATGAGAGTTAAATTTGCCCGTCCAGACACCTCCAGCTAGTCTCTCATTGGTTCTCGCTATTCCTGTTCATCTTCCGCAGAAATTGCAAACTGGGCCAAACAGGAGGTTAAAGGGACTGACTCTCCAAGTCGGGAGAGTGTTAGTAAAGCGTCTGGAATGTTGCACCCGAGTACCGGGGGAGGAAAACTGAGACATATTTGAACACATCTCCCGATCACATGGTTGATCATACTCTAGGTTCCACATGCATGTTTTAGCTGAAGGAAGCATACCTTAAACCTGGGTAGTTGAAACCCGTGGAATGGGTACCATGCAATATGACTTCAAAGGGTCTTCATTTGCTCACCGAACCTCTCCAATCCTATCACTGCTGTGTTTATGCCCCTGTACACATGCTTGATTCTCTTTCAGAGACATAGCAATCCATAGGTTTTAAGATACTTACTAGTCAGGTACATTCTTAGGCGTTTATTTTTGGGTGTTGAGTCCATTTCGTTGAGCAAGGAGTAGCTCTTGTCTATTCCATATTTGGCTTAAGGAACTTTATCTGTGCTCATTTCAATCTCTGGTTTTATGCAGCACCCCAACTCACCTTTCCCCTTAAGCAAGCAGAAGTTGGTTTTCTAAATTTGAGACCCTGTTCTGTTTTGGAATTCAGTTCCTGTGTAGCCAAGTTTACATTCCGTGTATTAGTGATATCTTATGATGTTTCTTTTTCTGTGTGACTTATTTCAGTTAGAATCATCGTACCTGAATCCACTCATTATGCTGCTATGGGCCTGATGACATAGATTTCATTGCTGAGTGATATTGCTTTGTAAGTAAATACCACAACTTCTTTATCCATTTTTCACTTTCTGTGATGTTGAACTTGTACTGTAAACGAGGTTCTTGTAAACAGAGGCGTCCCAAACTTTGGGGTGGCTGTGTCTTTTTGATTTTAATTTCCCTAAGCTATAGGACCATAAGTGGAAGTGCCCTAGGCTCTGTTGCTTTGTTTTTTAGATGTTTCAGGAAACACTATACACTTCTCCCGAGTGTCTGTTGGCAATTTACATCCCGCCCATCAGCATAACAAGGCTCCCAGTTCTCCATGGCCTGTCCTGCCTTTCTGGATTTTACACTTTTTTCAGATGGCCCTTTTGACCGGGGGGAAGTGAGACTTCATTGTAGTGCAGATTTCCTTTGCAAGCTTGCTTGGTTGGCCAAAAAGGGCGTATGCGTTTTTTCCTGAATATATTCAGGAAAAAACGCATACGCCCTTTTTGGCCAAGTGCATCATTGTGGACGTTCTGCCTCTTTTCCTATGCTTTCAATGCAATTCCAGTCTACCTCCTGAAATCGGTTTCCTGCAATTCTGCCCCGCTTTCAAGTCCTCTTGGCAGCCTTACTTCAGTATATTTTTGGACGATAGCTGTCATTTATAACTCTGCAGGTTTGTGAATTACATTGCCCCTGAGCTCCTTTGTTCAACTCGCTTTCTTGTGAGCTGGCCGCAACAACACAGGATGGCTTCAGGCCCTAATCTGGTTCCGGCACGGCACGCTGAGCCTTTGGTTATTTCCTCTTCCTGGTGGGAAATGAGAGTTAAATTTGCCCGTCCAGACACCTCCAGCTAGTCTCTCATTGGTTCTCCCTATTCCTGTTCATCTTCCGCAGAAATTGCAAACTGGGCCAAACAGGAGGTTAAAGGCGCTGACTCTCCAAGTGGGGAGAGTGTTAGTAAAGCGTCTGGAATGTTGCACCCGAGTACCAGGGGAGGAAAACTGAGACATATTTGAACACGTCTCCCGTTCACATGGTTGATCATACTCTGGGTTCTACATGCATGTTTTAGCTGAAGGAAGAATACCTTAAACCTGGAGAGTTGAGACCCGTGGAATGGGTACCATGCAATATGACTTCAAAGGGTCTTCATTTGCTCACCGAACCTCTCCAATCCTATCACTGCTGCGTTTATGCCCCTGTACACATGCTTGATTCTCTTTCGGAGACATAGCAATCCATAGGTTTTAAGATACTTACTAGTCAGGTACATTCTTAGGCGTTTAATATGCGGTGTTGAGTCCATTTCGTTGAGCAAGGAGTAGCTCTTGTCTATTCCATATTTGGCTTAAGGAACTTTATCTGTGCTCATTTCAATCTCTGGTTTTATGCAGCACCCCAACTCACCTTTCCCCTTAAGCAAGCATAAGTTGGTTTTCTAAATTTGAGACCCTGTTCTGTTTTGGAATTCAGTTCCTGTGTAGCCAAGTTTACATTCCGTGTATTACTGATATCTTATGATGTTTTTTTTCTGTGTGACTTATTTCAGTTAGAATCATCGTACCTGAATCCACTCATTATGCTGCTACGGGTCTGATGACATAGATTTCATTGCTGAGTGATATTGCTTTGTAAGTAAATACCACAACTTCTTTATCCATTTTTCACTTTCTGTGATGTTGAACTTGTACTGTAAACGAGGTTCTTGTAAACAGAGGCGTCCCAAACTTTGGGGTGGCTGTGTCTTTTTGATTTTAATTTCCCTAAGCTATAGGACCATAAGTGGAAGTGCCCTAGGCTCTGTTGCTTTGTTTTTTAGGTGTTTCAGGAAACACCATACACTTCTCCCCAGTGTCTGTTGGCAATTTACATCCCGCCCATCAGCATAACAAGGCTCCCAGTTCTCCATGGCCTGTCCTGCCTTTCTGGATTTTACACTTTTTTCAGATGGCCCTTTTGACCGGGGGGAAGTGAGACTTCATTGTAGTGCAGATTTCCTTTGCAAGCTTGCTTGGTTGGCCAAAAAGGGCGTATGCGTTTTTTCCTGAATATATTCAGGAAAAAACGCATACGCCCTTTTTGGCCAAGTGCATCATTGTGGACGTTCTGCCTCTTTTCCTATGCTTTCAATGCAATTCCAGTCTACCTCCTGAAATCGGTTTCCTACAATTCTGCCCGAATTTCAAGTCCTCTTGGCAGCCTTACTTCAGTATATTTTTGGACGATAGCTGTCATTTATAACTCTGCAGGTTTGTGAATTACAGTGCCCCTGAGCTCCTTTCTTCAACTCGCTTTCTTTTGAGCTGGCCGCAACACCGCAGGATGGCTTCAGGCCCTAATCTGGTTCCGGCATGGCACGCTGAGCCTTTGGTTATTTCCTCTTCCTGGTGGGAAATGAGAGTTAAATTTGCCCGTCCAGACACCTCCAGCTAGTCTCTCATTGGTTCTCGCTATTCCTGTTCATCTTCCGCAGAAATTGCAAACTGGGCCAAACAGGAGGTTAAAGGGACTGACTCTCCAAGTCGGGAGAGTGTTAGTAAAGCGTCTGGAATGTTGCACCCGAGTACCAGGGGAGGAAAACTGAGACATATTTGAACACATCTCCCGATCACATGGTTGATCATACTCTAGGTTCCACATGCATGTTTTAGCTGAAGGAAGCATACCTTAAACCTGGGTAGTTGAAACCCGTGGAATGGGTACCATGCAATATGACTTCAAAGGGTCTTCATTTGCTCACCGAACCTCTCCAATCCTATCACTGCTGTGTTTATGCCCCTGTACACATGCTTGATTCTCTTTCAGAGACATAGCAATCCATAGGTTTTAAGATACTTACTAGTCAGGTACATTCTTAGGCGTTTATTTTTGGGTGTTGAGTCCATTTCGTTGAGCAAGGAGTAGCTCTTGTCTATTCCATATTTGGCTTAAGGAACTTTATCTGTGCTCATTTCAATCTCTGGTTTTATGCAGCACCCCAACTCACCTTTCCCCTTAAGCAAGCAGAAGTTGGTTTTCTAAATTTGAGACCCTGTTCTGTTTTGGAATTCAGTTCCTGTGTGGCCAAGTTTACATTCCGTGTATTAGTGATATCTTATGATGTTTCTTTTTCTGTGTGACTTATTTCAGTTAGAATCATCGTACCTGAATCCACTCATTATGCTGGTACGGGCCTGATGACATAGATTTCATTGCTGAGTGATATTGCTTTGTAAGTAAATACCACAACTTCTTTATCCATTTTTCACTTTCTGTGATGTTGAACTTGTACTGTAAACGAGGTTCTTGTAAACAGAGGCGTCCCAAACTTTGGGGTGGCTGTGTCTTTTTGATTTTAATTTCCCTAAGCTATAGGACCATAAGTGGAAGTGCCCTAGGCTCTGTTGCTTTTTTTTTTAGATGTTTCAGGAAACACCATACACTTCTCCCGAGTGTCTGTTGGCAATTTACATCCCGCCCATCAGCATAACAAGGCTCCCAGTTCTCCATGGCCTGTCCTGCCTTTCTGGATTTTACACTTTTTTCAGATGGCCCTTTTGACCGGGGGGAAGTGAGACTTCATTGTAGTGCAGATTTCCTTTGCAAGTTTGCTTGGTTGGCCAAAAAGGGCGTATGCGTTTTTTCCTGAATATATTCAGGAAAAAACGCATACGCCCTTTTTGGCCAAGTGCATCATTGTGGACGTTCTGCCTCTTTTCCTATGCTTTCAATGCAATTCCAGTCTACCTCCTGAAATCGGTTTCCTGCAATTCTGCCCCGCTTTCAAGTCCTCTTGGCAGCCTTACTTCAGTCTATTTTTGGACGATAGCTGTCATTTATAACTCTGCAGGTTTGTGAATTACAGTGCCCCTGAGCTCCTTTCTTCAACTCGCTTTCTTTTGAGCTGGCCGCAACACCGCAGGATGGCTTCAGGCCCTAATCTGGTTCCGGCACGGCACGCTGAGCCTTTGGTTATTTCCTCTTCCTGGTGGGAAATGAGAGTTAAATTTGCCCGTCCAGACACCTCCAGCTAGTCTCTCATTGGTTCTCCCTATTCCTGTTCATCTTCCACAGAAATTGCAAACTGGGCCAAACAGGAGGTTAAAGGCGCTGACTCTCCAAGTGGGGAGAGTGTTAGTAAAGCGTCTGGAATGTTGCACCCGAGTACCAGGGTATGAAAACTGAGACATATTTGAACACGTCTCCCGTTCACATGGTTGATCATACTCTGGGTTCCACATGCATGTTTTAGCTGAAGGAAGAATACCTTAAACCTGGAGACTTGAGACCCGTGGAATGGGTACCATGCAATATGACTTCAAAGGGTCTTCATTTACTCACCGAACCTCTCCAATCCTATCACTGCTGCGTTTATGCCCCTGTACACACGCTTGATTCTCTTTCGGAGACATAGCAATCCATAGGTTTTAAGATACTTAATAGTCAGGTACATTCTTAGGCGTTTAATATGCGGTGTTGAGTCCATTTCGTTGTGCAAGGAATAGCTCTTGTCTATTCCATATTTGGCTTAAGGAACTTTATCTGTGCTCATTTCAATCTCTGGTTTTATGCAGCACCCCAACTCAACTTTACCCTTAAGCAAGCATAAGTTGATTTTCTATATTTGAAACCCTGTTCAGTTTTGGAATTCAGTTCCTGTGTAGCCAAGTTTACATTCCGTGTATTAGTGATATCTTATGATGTTTCTTTTTCTGTGTGACTTATTTCAGTTAGAATCATCGTACCTGAATCCACTCATTATGCTGCTACGGGCCTGATGACATAGATTTCATTGCTGAGTGATATTGCTTTGTAAGTAAATACCACAAGTTCTTTATCCATTTTTCACTTTCTGTGATGTTGAACTTGTACTGTAAACGAGGTTCTTGTAAATAGAGGCGTCCCAAACTTTGGGGTGGCTGTGTCTTTTTGATTTTAATTTCCCTAAGCTATAGGACCATACGTGGAAGTGCCCTAGGCTCTGTTGCTTTGTTTTTTAGATGTTTCAGGAAACACCATACACTTCTCCCGAGTGTCTGTTGGCAATGTACATCCCGCCCATCAGCATAACAAGGCTCCCAGTTCTCCATGGCCTGTCCTGCCTTTCTGGATTTTACACTTTTTTCAGATGGCCCTTTTGACCGGGGGGAAGTGAGACTTCATTGTAGTGCAGATTTCCTTTGCAAGTTTGCTTGGTTGGCCAAAAAGGGCGTATGCGTTTTTTCCTGAATATATTCAGGAAAAAACGCATACGCCCTTTTTGGCCAAGTGCATCATTGTGGACGTTCTGCCTCTTTTCCTATGCTTTCAATGCAATTCCAGTCTACCTCCTGAAATCGGTTTCCTGCAATTCTGCCCCGCTTTCAAGTCCTCTTGGCAGCCTTACTTCAGTCTATTTTTGGACGATAGCTGTCATTTATAACTCTGCAGGTTTGTGAATTACAGTGCCCCTGAGCTCCTTTCTTCAACTCGCTTTCTTTTGAGCTGGCCGCAACACCGCAGGATGGCTTCAGGCCCTAATCTGGTTCCGGCACGGCACGCTGAGCCTTTGGTTATTTCCTCTTCCTGGTGGGAAATGAGAGTTAAATTTGCCCGTCCAGACACCTCCAGCTAGTCTCTCATTGGTTCTCCCTATTCCTGTTCATCTTCCACAGAAATTGCAAACTGGGCCAAACAGGAGGTTAAAGGCGCTGACTCTCCAAGTGGGGAGAGTGTTAGTAAAGCGTCTGGAATGTTGCACCCGAGTACCAGGGGAGGAAAACTGAGACATATTTGAACACGTCTCCCGTTCACATGGTTGATCATACTCTGGGTTCCACATGCATGTTTTAGCTGAAGGAAGAATACCTTAAACCTGGAGAGTTGAGACCCGTGAAATGGGTACCATGCAATATGACTTCAAAGGGTCTTCATTTGCTCACCGAACCTCTCGAATCCTATGACTGCTGTGTTTATGCCCCTGTACACACGCTTGATTCTCTTTTGGAGACATAGCAATCCATAGGTTTTAAGATACTTACTAGTCAGGTACATTCTTAGGCGTTTAATATGGGGTGTTGAGTCCATTTCGTTGAGCAAGGAGTAGCTCTTGTCTATTCCATATTTGGCTTAAGGAACTTTATCTGTGCTCATTTCAATCTCTGGTTTTATGCAGCACCCCAACTCACCTTTCCCCTTAAGCAAGCAGAAGTTGGTTTTCTAAATTTGAGACCCTGTTCTGTTTTGGAATTCAGTTCCTGTGTAGCCAAGTTTACATTCCGTGTATTAGTGATATCTTATGATGTTTCTTTTTCTGTGTGACTTATTTCAGTTAGAATCATCGTACCTGAATCCACTCATTATGCTGCTACGGGCCTGATGACATAGATTTCATTGCTGAGTGATATTGCTTTGTAAGTAAATACCACAACTTCTTTATCCATTTTTCAATTTCCGTGATGTTGAAGTTGTACGGTAAACGAGGTTCTTGTAAACAGAGGCGTCCCAAACTTTGGGGTGGCTGTGTCTTTTTGATTTTAATTTCCCTAAGCTATAGGACCATAAGTGGAAGTGCCCTAGGCTCTGTTGCTTTGTTTTTTAGATGTTTCAGGAAACACCATACACTCCTCCCGAGTGTCTGTTGGCAATTTACATCCCGCCCATCAGCATAACAAGGCTCCCAGTTCTCCATGGCCTGTCCTGCCTTTCTGG
Source organism: Stenella coeruleoalba (assembly GCF_951394435.1). Classification (NCBI taxonomy): domain Eukaryota; kingdom Metazoa; phylum Chordata; class Mammalia; order Artiodactyla; family Delphinidae; genus Stenella; species Stenella coeruleoalba. The sequence goes on from NW_027646138.1 coordinate 263,652, forward strand.
ATTTTACACTTTTTTCAGATGGCCCTTTTGACCGGGGGGAAGTGAGACTTCATTGTAGTGCAGATTTCCTTTGCAAGTTTGCTTGGTTGGCCAAAAAGGGCCTATGCGTTTTTTCCTGAATATATTCAGGAAAAAATGCATATGCCCTTTTTGGCCAAGTGCATCATTGTGGACGTTCTGCCTCTTCTCCTATGCTTTCAATGCAATTCCAGTCTACCTCCTGAAATCGGTTTGCTGCAATTCTGCCCCGCTTTCAAGTCCTCTTGGCAGCCTTACTTCAGTCTATTTTTGGACGATAGCTGTCATTTATAACTCTGCAGGTTTGTGAATTACAGTGCCCCTGAGCTCCTTTCTTCAACTCGCTTTCTTTTGAGCTGGCCGCAACACCGCTGGATGGCTTCAGGCCCTAATCTGGTTCCGGCACGGCACGCTGAGCCTTTGGTTATTTCCTCTTCCTGGTGGGAAATGAGAGTTAAATTTGCCCGTCCAGACACCTCCAGCTAGTCTCTCATTGGTCCTCCCTATTCCTGTTCATCTTCCGCAGAAATTGCAAACTGGGCCAAACAGGAGGTTAAAGGCGCTGACTCTCTAAGTGGGGAGAGTGTTAGTAAAGCGTCTGGAATGTTGCACCCGAGTACCAGGGGAGGAAAAGTGAGACATATTTGAACACGTCTCCCGTTCACACGGTTGATCATTCTCTGGGTTCCACATGCATGTTTTAGCTGAAGGAAGAATACCTTAAACCTGGAGAGTTGAGACCCGTGGAATGGGTACCATGCCATATGACTTCAAAGAGTCTTCATTTGCTCACCGAACCTCTCCAATCCTATCACTGCTGCGTTTATGCCCCTGTACACGTGCTTGATTCTCTTTTGGAGACATAGCAATCCGTAGGTTTTAAGATACTTACTAGTCAAGTACATTCTTAGGCGTTTAATATGGGGTGTTGAGTCCATTTCGTTGAGCAAGGAGTAGCTCTTGTCTATTCCATATTTGGCTTAAGGAACTTTATCTGTGCTCATTTCAATCTCTGGTTTTATGCAGCACCCCAACTCACCTTTCCCCTTAAGCAAGCAGAAGTTGGTTTTCTAAATTTGAGACCCTGTTCTGTTTTGGAATTCAGTTCCTGTGTAGCCAAGTTTACATTCCGTGTATTAGTGATATCTTATGATGTTTCTTTTTCTGTGTGACTTATTTCAGTTAGAATCATCGTACCTGAATCCACTCATTATGCTGCTACGGGCCTGATGACATAGATTTCATTGCTGAGTGATACTGCATTGTACGTAAGTACCACAAGTTCTTTATCCATTTTTCACTTTCTGTGATATTGAACTTGTACGGTAAACGAGGTTCTTGTAAACAGAGGCGTCCCAAACTTTGGGGTGGCTGTGTCTTTTTGATTTTAATTTCCCTAAGCTATAGGACCATAAGTGGAAGTGCCCTAGGCTCTGTTGCTTTGTTTTTTAGATGTTTCAGGAAACACCATACACTTCTCCCGAGTGTCTGTTGGCAATTTACATCCCGCCCATCAGCATAACAAGGCTCCCAGTTCTCCATGGCCTGTCCTGCCTTTCTGGATTTTACACTTTTTTCAGATGGCCCTTTTGACCGGGGGGAAGTGAGACTTCATTGTAGTGCAGATTTCCTTTGCAAGCTTGCTTGGTTGGCCAAAAAGGGCGTATGCGTTTTTTCCTGAATATATTCAGGAAAAAACGCATACGCCCTTTTTGGCCAAGTGCATCATTGTGGACGTTCTGCCTCTTTTCCTATGCTTTCAATGCAATTCCAGTCTACCTCCTGAAATCGGTTTCCTGCAATTCTGCCCCGCTTTCAAGTCCTCTTGGCATCCTTACTTCAGTATATTTTTGGACGATAGCTGTCATTTATAACTCTGCAGGTTTGTGAATTACAGTGCCCCTGAGCTCCTTTCTTCAACTCGCTTTCTTGTGAGCTGGCCGCAACAACACAGGATGGCTTCAGGCCCTAATCTGGTTCCGGCACGGCACGCTGAGCCTTTGGTTATTTCCTCTTCCTGGTGGGAAATGAGAGTTAAATTTGCCCGTCCAGACACCTCCAGCTAGTCTCTCATTGGTTCTCCCTATTCCTGTTCATCTTCCGCAGAAATTGCAAACTGGGCCAAACAGGAGGTTAAAGGCGCTGACTCTCCAAGTGGGGAGAGTGTTAGTAAAGCGTCTGGAATGTTGCACCCGAGTACCAGGGGAGGAAAACTGAGACATATTTGAACACGTCTCCCGTTCACACGGTTGATCATACTCTGGGTTCCACATGCATGTTTTAGCTGAAGGAAGAATACCTTAAACCTGGAGAGTTGAGACCCGTGTAATGGGTACCATGCAATATGACTTCAAAGGGTCTTCATTTGCTCACTGAACCTCTCCAATCCTATCACTGCTGCGTTTATGCCCCTGTACACATGCTTGATTCTCTTTCGGAGACATAGCAATCCATAGGTTTTAATATACTTACTAGTCAGGTACATTCTTAGGCGTTTAATATGCGGTGTTGAGTCCATTTCGTTGAGCAAGGAGTAGCTCTTGTCTATTCCATATTTGGCTTAAGGAACTTTATCTGTGCTCATTTCAATCTCTGGTTTTATGCAGCACCCCAACTCACCTTTCCCCTTAAGCAAGCATAAGTTGGTTTTCTAAATTTGAGACCCTGTTCTGTTTTGGAATTCAGTTCCTGTGTAGCCAAGTTTACATTCCGTGTATTAGTGATATCTTATGATGTTTCTTTTTCTGTGTGACTTATTTCAGTTAGAATCATCGTACCTGAAACCACTCATTGTGCTGCTATGGGCCTGATGACATAGATTTCATTGCTGAGTGATACTGCATTGTACGTAAGTATCACAAGTTCTTTATCCATTTTTCACTTTCTGTGATATTGAACTTGTACGGTAAACGAGGTTCTTGTAAACAGAGGCATCGCAAACTTTGGGGTGGCTGTGTCTTTTTGATTTTAATTTCCCTAAGCTATAGGACCATAAGTGGAAGTGCCCTAGGCTCTGTTGCTTTGTTTTTTAGATGTTTCAGGAAACACCATACACTTCTCCCGAGTGTCTGTTGGCAATTTACATCCCGCCCATCAGCATAACAAGGCTCCCAGTTCTCCATGGCCTGTCCTGCCTTTCTGGATTTTACACTTTTTTCAGATGGCCCTTTTGACCGGGGGGAAGTGAGACTTCATTGTAGTGCAGATTTCCTTTGCAAGCTTGCTTGGTTGGCCAAAAAGGGCATATGTGTTTTTTCCTGAATATATTCAGGAAAAAACGCATATGCCCTTTTTGGCCAAGTGCATCATTGTGGACGTTCTGCCTCTTTTCCTATGCTTTCAATGCAATTCCAGTCTACCTCCTGAAATCGGTTTCCTGCAATTCTGCCCCGCTTTCAAGTTCTCTTGGCAGCCTTACTTCAGTATATTTTTGGACGATAGCTGTCATTTATAACTCTGCAGGTTTGTGAATTACAGTGCCCCTGAGCTCCTTTCTTCAACTCGCTTTCTTGTGAGCTGGCCGCAACACCGCAGGATGGCTTCAGGCCCTAATCTGGTTCCGGCACGGCACGCTGAGCCTTTGGTTAATTCCTCTTCCTGGTGGGAAATGAGAGTTAAATATGCCCATCCAGACACCTCCAGCTAGTCTCTCATTGGTTCTCCCTATTCCTGTTCATCTTCCGCAGAAATTGCAAACTGGGCCAAACAGGAGGTTAAAGGGACTGACTCTCCAAGTGGGGAGAGTGTTAGTAAAGCATCTGGAATGTTGCACCCGAGTACCAGGGGAGGAAAACTGAGACATATTTGAACACATCTCCCGATCACATGGTTGATCATACTCTAGGTTCCACATGCATGTTTTAGCTGAAGGAAGCATACCTTAAACCTGGGTAGTTGAAACCCGTGGAATGGGTACCATGCAATATGACTTCAAAGGGTCTTCATTTGCTCACCAAACCTCTCCAATCCTATCACTGCTGTGTTTATGCCCCTGTACACATGCTTGATTCTCTTTCAGAGAAATAGCAATCCATAGGTTTTAAGATACTTACTAGTCAGGTACATTCTTAGGCGTTTATTTTGGGGTGTTGAGTCCATTTCGTTGAGCAAGGAGTAGCTCTTGTCTATTCCATATTTGGCTTAAGGAACTTTATCTGTGCTCATTTCAATCTCTGGTTTTATGCAGCACCCCAACTCACCTTTCCCCTTAAGCAAGCAGAAGTTGGTTTTCTAAATTTGAGACCCTGTTCTGTTTTGGAATTCAGTTCCTGTGTAGCCAAGTTTACATTCCGTGTATTAGTGATATCTTATGATGTTTCTTTTTCTGTGTGACTTATTTCAGTTAGAATCATCGTACCTGAATCCACTCATTATGCTGCTACGGGCCTGATGACATAGATTTCATTGCTGAGTGATAGTGCATTGTACGTAAGTACCACAAGTTCTTTATCCATTTTTCACTTTCTGTGATATTGTACTTGTACGGTAAACGAGGTTCTTGTAAACAGAGGCGTCCCAAACTTTGGGGTGGCTGTGTCTTTTTGATTTTAATTTCCCTAAGCTATAGGACCATAAGTGGAAGTGCCCTAGGCTCTGTTGCTTTGTTTTTTAGATGTTTCAGGAAACACCATACACTTCTCCCGAGTGTCTGTTGGCAATTTACATCCCGCCCATCAGCATAACAAGGCTCCCAGTTCTCCATGGCCTGTCCTGCCTTTCTGGATTTTACACTTTTTTCAGATGGCCCTTTTGACTGGGGGGAAGTGAGACTTCATTGTAGTGCAGATTTCCTTTGCAAGCTTGCTTGGTTGGCCAAAAAGGGCGTATGCGTTTTTTCCTGAATATATTCAGGAAAAAACGCATACGCCCTTTTTGGCCAAGTGCATCATTGTGGACGTTCTGCCTCTTTTCCTATGCATTCAATGCAATTCCAGTCTAACTCCTGAAATCGGTTTCCTGCAATTCTGCCCTGCTTACAAGTCCTATTGGCAGCCTTACTTCAGTATATTTTTGGACGATAGCTGTCATTTATAACTCTGCAGGTTTGTGAATTACAGTGCCCCTGAGCTCCTTTCTTCAACTCGCTTTCTTGTGAGTTGGCCGCAACACCGCTGGATGGCTTCAGGCCCTAATCTGGATCCAGCACGGCACGCTGAGCCTTTGGTTATTTCCTCTTCGTGGTGGGAAATGACAGTTAAATTTGCCCGTCCAGACACCTCCAGCTAGTCTCTCATTGGTTCTCCCTATTCCTGTTCATCTTCTGCAGAAATTGCAAACTGGGCCAAACAGGAGGTTAAAGGCGCTGACTCTCCAAGTGGGGAGAGTGTTAGTAAAGCGTCTGGAATGTTGCACCCGAGTACCAGGGGAGGAAAACTGAGACATATTTGAACATGTCTCCCGTTCACACGGTTGATCATACTCTGGGTTCCACATGCATGTTTTAGCTGAAGGAAGAATACCTTAAACCTGGAGAGTTGAGACCCGTGGAATGGGTACCATGCAATATGACTTCAAAGGGTCTTCATTTGCTCACCGAACCTCTCCAATCCTATCACTGCTGCGTTTATGCCCCTGTACACATGCTTGATTCTCTTTCGGAGACATAGCAATCCATAGGTTTTAAGATACTTACTAGTCAGGTACATTCTTAGGCGTTTAATATGCGGTGTTGAGTCCATTTCGTTGAGCAAGGAGTAGCTCTTGTCTATTCCATATTTGGCTTAAGGAACTTTATCTGTGCTCATTTCAATCTTTGGTTTTATGCAGCACCCCAACTCACCTTTCCCCTTAAGCAAGCAGAAGTTGGTTTTCTAAATTTGAGACCCTGTTCTGTTTTGGAATTCAGTTCCTGTGTAGCCAAGTTTACATTCCGTGTATTACTGATATCTTATGATGTTTTTTTTCTGTGTGACTTATTTCAGTTAGAATCATCGTACCTGAATCCACTCATTATGCTGCTACGGGCCTGATGACATAGATTTCATTGCTGAGTGATATTGCTTTGTAAGTAAATACCACAACTTCTTTATCCATTTTTCACTTTCTGTGATATTGAACTTGTACGGTAAACGAGGTTCTTGTAAACAGAGGCGTCCCAAACTTTGGGGTGGCTGTGTCTTTTTGATTTTAATTTCCCTAAGCTATAGGACCATAAGTGGAAGTGCCCTAGGCTCTGTTGCTTTGTTTTTTAGATGTTTCAGGAAACACCATACACTTCTCCCGAGTGTCTGTTGGCAATTTACATCCCGCCCATCAGCATAACAAGACTCCCAGTTCTCCATGGCCTGTCCTGCCTTTCTGGATTTTACACTTTTCTCAGATGGCCCTTTTGACCAGGGGGAAGTGAGACTTCATTGTAGTGCAGATTTCCTTTGCAAGCTTGCTTGGTTGGCCAAAAAGGGCGTATGCGTTTTTTCCTGAATATATTCAGGAAAAAACGCATACGCCCTTTTTGGCCAAGTGCATCATTGTGGACGTTCTGCCTCTTTTCCTATGCTTTCAATGCAATTCCAGTCTACCTCCTGAAATCGGTTTCCTGCAATTCTGCCCCGCTTTCAAGTCCTCTTGGCAGCCTTACTTCACTATATTTTTGGACGATAGCTGTCATTTATAACTCTGCAGGTTTGTGAATTACAGTGCCCCGAGCTCCTTTCTTCAACTCGCTTTCTTGTGAGCTGGCCGCAACAACACAGGATGGCTTCAGGCCCTAATCTGGTTCCGGCACGGCACGCTGAGCCTTTGGTTATTTCCTCTTCCTGGTGGGAAATGAGAGTTAAATTTGCCCGTCCAGACACCTCCAGCTAGTCTCTCATTGGTTCTCCCTATTCCTGTTCATCTTCCGCAGAAATTGCAAACTGGGCCAAACAGGAGGTTAAAGGCGCTGACTCTCCAAGTGGGGAGAGTGTTAGTAAAGCGTCTGGAAGGTCGCACCCGAGTACCAGGGGAGGAAAACTGAGACATATTTGAACACGTCTCCCGTTCACACGGTTGATCATACTCTGGGTTCCACATGCATGTTTTAGCTGAAGGAAGAATACCTTAAACCTGGAGAGTTGAGACCCGTGGAATGGGTACCATGCCATATGACTTCAAAGAGTCTTCATTTGCTCACCGAACCTCTCCAATCCTATCACTGCTGTGTTTATGCCCCTGTACACATGCTTGATTCTCTTTCGGAGACATAGCAATCCGTAGGTTTTAAGATACTTACTAGTCAGGTACATTCTTAGGCGTTTAATATGCGGTGTTGAGTCCATTTCGTTGAGCAAGGAGTAGCTCTTGTCTATTCCATATTTGGCTTAAGGAACTTTATCTGTGCTCATTTCAATCTCTGGTTTTATGCAGCACCCCAACTCACCTTTCCCCTTAAGCAAGCAGAAGTTGGTTTTCTAAATTTGAGACCCTGTTCTGTTTTGGAATTCAGTTCCTGTGTAGCCAAGTTTACATTCCGTGTATTAGTGATATCTTATGATGTTTCTTTTTCTGTGTGACTTATTTCAGTTAGAATCATCATACCTGAATCCACTCATTATGCTGCTACGGGCCTGATGACATAGATTTCATTGTTGAGTGATACTGCATTGTACGTAAGTACCACAAGTTCTTTATCCATTTTTCACTTTCTGTGATATTGTACTTGTACGGTAAACGAGGTTCTTGTTAACAGAGGCGTCCCAAACTTTGGGGTGGCTGTGTCTTTTTGATTTTAATTTCCCTAAGCTATAGGACCATAAGTGGAAGTGCCCTAGGCTCTGTTGCTTTGTTTTTTAGATGTTTCAGGAAACACCATACACTTCTCCCGAGTGTCTGTTGGCAATTTACATCCCGCCCATCAGCATAACAAGGCTCCCAGTTCTCCATGGCCTTTCCTGCCTTGCTGGATTTTACACTTTTTTCAGATGGCCCTTTTGACCGGGGGGAAGTGAGACTTCATTGTAGTGCAGATTTCCTTTGCAAGCTTGCTTGGTTGGCCAAAAAGGGCGTATGCGTTTTTTCCTGAATATATTCAGGAAAAAACGCATACGCCCTTTTTGGCCAAGTGCATCATTGTGGACGTTCTGCCTCTTTTCCTATGCTTTCAATGCAATTCCAGTCTACCTCCTGAAATCGGTTTCCTGCAATGCTGCCCCGCTTTCAAGTCCTCTTGGCAGCCTTACTTCAGTCTATTTTTGGACGATAGCTGTCATTTATAACTCTGCAGGTTTGTGAATTACAGTGCCCCTGAGCTCCTTTCTTCAACTCGCTTTCTTTTGAGCTGGACGCAACAACACAGGATGGCTTCAGGCCCTAATCTGGTTCCGGCACGGCACGCTGAGCCTTTGGTTATTTCCTCTTCCTGGTGGGAAATGAGAGTTAAATTTGCCCGTCCAGACACCTCCAGCTAGTCTCTCATTGGTTCTCCCTATTCCTGTTCATCTTCCGCAGAAATTGCAAACTGGGCCAAACAGGAGGTTAAAGGCGCTGACTCTCCAAGTGGGGAGAGTGTTAGTAAAGCGTCTGGAATGTTGCACCCGAGTACCAGGGGAGGAAAACTGAGACATATTTGAACACGTCTCCCGTTCACACGGTTGATCATACTCTGGGTTCCACATGCATGTTTTAGCTGAAGGAAGAATACCTTAAACCTGGAGAGTTGAGACCCGTGGAATGGGTACCATGCAATATGACTTCAAAGGGTCTTCATTTGCTCACCGAACCTCTCCAATCCTATCACTGCTGCGTTTATGCCCCTGTACACACGCTTGATTCTCTTTCGGAGACATAGCAATCCATAGGTTTTAAGATACTTACTAGTCAGGTACATTCTTAGGCGTTTAATATGCGGTGTTGAGTCCATTTCGTTGAGCAAGGAGTAGCTCTTGTCTATTCCATATTTGGCTTAAGGAACTTTATCTGTGCTCATTTCAATCTCTGGTTTTATGCAGCACCCCAACTCACCTTTCCCCTTAAGCAAGCAGAAGTTGGTTTTCTAAATTTGAGACCCTGTTCTGTTTTGGAATTCAGTTCCTTTTTAGCAAATTTACATTCCGTGTATTAGTGATATCTTATGATGTTTCTTTTTCTGTGTGACTTATTTCAGTTAGAATCATCGTACCTGAATCCACTCATTATGCTGCTACGGGCCTGATGACATAGATTTCATTGCTGAGTGATACTGCATTGTACGTAAGTACCACAAGTTCTTTATCCATTTTTCACTTTCTGTGTTATTGAACTTGTACGGTAAACGAGGTTCTTGTAAACAGAGGCGTCCCAAACTTTGGGGTGGCTGTGTCTTTTTGATTTTAATTTCCCTAAGCTATAGGACCATAAGTGGAAGTGCCCTAGGCTCTGTTGCTTTGTTTTTTAGATGTTTCAGGAAACACCATACACTTCTCCCGAGTGTCTGTTGGCAAGTTACATCCCGCCCATCAGCATAACAAGGCTCCCAGTTCTCCATGGCCTGTCCTGCCTTTCTGGATTTTACACTTTTTTCAGATGGCCCTTTTGACCGGGGGGAAGTGAGACTTCATTGTAGTGCAGATTTCCTTTGCAAGCTTGCTTGGTTGGCCAAAAAGTGCGTATGCGTTTTTTCCTGAATATATTCAGAAAAAAACGCATACGCCCTTTTTGGCCAAGTGCATCATTGTGGACGTTCTGCCTCTTTTCCTATGCTTTCAATGCAATTCCAGTCTACCTCCTGAAATCAGTTTCCTGCAATTCTGCCCCACTTTCAAGTCCTCTTGGCAGCCTTACTTCAGTATATTTTTGGACGATAGCTGTCATTTATAACTCTGCATGTTTGTGAATTACAGTGCCCCTGAGCTCCTTTCTTCAACTCGCTTTCTTTTGAGCTGGCCGCAACACCGCAGGATGGCTTCAGGCCCTAATCTGGTTCCGGCACGGCACGCTGAGCCTTTGGTTATTTCCTCTTCCTGGTGGGAAAGGAGAGTTAAATTTGCCCGTCCAGACACCTCCAGCTAGTCTCTCATTGGTTCTCCCCATTCCTGTTCATTTTCCGTAGAAATTGCAAACTGGGCCGAACAGGAGGTTAAAGGGACTGACTCTCCAAGTCGGGAGAGTGTTAGTAAAGCGTCTGGAATGTTGCACCCGAGTACCAGGGGAGGAAAACTGAGACATATTTGAACACGTCTCCCGTTCACACGGTTGATCATACTCTGGGTTCCACATGCATGTTTTAGCTGAAGGAAGAATACCTTAAACCTGGAGAGTTGAGACCCGTGGAATGGGTACCATGCAATATGACTTCAAAGGGTCTTCATTTACTCACCGAACCTCTCCAATCCTATCACTGCTGCGTTTATGCCCCTGTACACACGCTTGATTCTCTTTCGGAGACATAGCAATCCATAGGTTTTAAGATACTTACTAGTCAGGTACATTCTTAGGCGTTTAATATGCGGTGTTGAGTCCATTTCGTTGAGCAAGGAGTAGCTCTTGTCTATTCCACATTTGGCTTAAGGAACTTTATCTGTGCTCATTTCAATCTCTGGTTTTATGCAGCACCCCAACTCACCTTTATCCTTAAGCAAGCAGAAGTTGGTTTTCTAAATTTGAGACCCTGTTCTGTTTTGGAATTCAGTTCCTTTGTAGCCAAGTTTACATTCCGTGTATTAGTGATATCTTATGATGTTTCTTTTTCTGTGTGACTTATTTCAGTTAGAATCATCGTACCTGAATCCACTCATTATGCTGCTACGGGCCTGATGACATAGATTTCATTGCTGAGTGATACTGCATTGTACGTAAGTACCACAAGTTCTTTATCCATTTTTCACTTTCTGTGTTATTGAACTTGTACGGTAAACGAGGTTCTTGTAAACAGAGGCGTCCCAAACTTTGGGTTGGCTGTGTCTTTTTTATTTTAATTTCCCTAAGCTATAGGACCATAAGTGGAAGTGCCCTAGGCTCTGTTGCTTTGTTTTTTAGATGTTTCAGGAAACACCATACACTTCTCCCGAGTGTCTGTTGGCAATTTACATCCCGCCCATCAGCATAACAAGGCTCCCAGTTCTCCATGGCCTGTCCTGCCTTTCTGGATTTTACACTTTTTTCAGATGGCCCTTTTGACCAGGGGGAAGTGAGACTTCATTGTAGTGCAGATTTCCTTTGCAAGCTTGCTTGGTTGGCCAAAAAGTGCGTATGCGTTTTTTCCTGAATATATTCAGAAAAAAACGCATACGCCCTTTTTGGCCAAGTGCATCATTGTGGACGTTCTGCCTCTTTTCCTATGCTTTCAATGCAATTCCACTCTACCTCCTGAAATCAGTTTCCTGCAATTCTGCCCCGCTTTCAAGTCCTATTGGCAGCCTTACTTCAGTATATTTTTGGACGATAGCTGTCATTTATAACTCTGCATGTTTGTGAATTACAGTGCCCCTGAGCTCCTTTCTTCAACTCGCTTTCTTGTGAGCTGGCCGCAACACCGCAGGATGGCTTCAGGCCCTAATCTGGTTCCGGCACGGCACGCTGAGCCTTTGGTTAATTCCTCTTCCTGGTGGGAAATGAGAGTTAAATTTGCCCGTCCAGACACCTCCAGCTAGTCTCTCATTGGTTCTCCCTATTCCTGTTCATCTTCCGCAGAAATTGCAAACTGGGCCAAACAGGAGGTTAAAGGCGCTGACTCTCCAAGTGGGGAGAGTGTTAGTAAAGCGTCTGGAATGTTGCACCCGAGTACCAGGGGAGGAAAACTGAGACATATTTAAACACGTCTCCCGTTCACACGGTTGATCATACTCTGGGTTCCACATGCATGTTTTAGCTGAAGGAAGAATACCTTAAACCTGGAGAGTTGAGACCCGTGTAATGGGTACCATGCAATATGACTTCAAAGGGTCTTCATTTGCTCACCGAACCTCTCCAATCCTATCACTGCTGCGTTTATGCCCCTGTACACACGCTTGATTCTCTTTCAGAGACATAGCAATCCATAGGATTTAAGATACTTACTAGTCAGGTACATTCTTAGGCGTTTAATATGGGGTGTTGAGTCCATTTCGTTGAGCAAGGAGTAGCTTTTGTCTATTCCATATTTGGCTTAAGGAACATTATCTGTGCTCATTTCAATCTCTGGTTTTATGCAGCACCCCAACTCACCTTTCCCCTTAAGCAAGCATAAGTTGGTTTTCTAAATTTGAGACCCTGTTCTGTTTTGGAATTCAGTTCCTGTGTAGCCAAGTTTACATTCCGTGTATTAGTGATATCTTATGATGTTTCTTTTTCTGTGTGACTTATTTCAGTTTGAATCATCATACCTGAATCCAGTCATTGTGCTGCTAAGGGCCTGATGACATAGATTTCATTGCTGAGTGATATTGCTTTGTAAGTAAATACCACAATTTCTTTATCCATTTTTCACTTTCTGCGATGTTGAACTTGTACTGTAAACGAGGTTCTTGTAAACAGAGGCGTCCCAAACTTTGGGGTGGCTGTGTCTTTTTGATTTTAATTTCCCTAAGCTATAGGACCATAAGTGGAAGTGCCCTAGGCTCTGTTGCTTTGTTTTTTAGATGTTTCAGGAAACACCATACACTTCTCCCGAGTGTCTGTTGGCAATTTACATCCCGCCCATCAGCATAACAAGGCTCCCAGTTCTCCATGGCCTGTCCTGCCTTTCTGGATTTTACACTTTTTTCAGATGGCCCTTTTGACCGGGGGGAAGTGAGACTTCATTGTAGTGCAGATTTCCTTTGCAAGCTTGCTTGGTTGGCCAAAAAGGGCGTATGCGTTTTTTCCTGAATATATTCAGGAAAAAACGCATACGCCCTTTTTGGCCAAGTGCATCATTGTGGACGTTCTGCCTCTTTTCCTATGCTTTCAATGCAATTCCAGTCTACCTCCTGAAATCGGTTTCCTGCAATTCTGCCCCGCTTTCAAGTCCTCTTGGCAGCCTTACTTCAGTATATTTTTGGACGATAGCTGTCATTTATAACTCTGCAGGTTTGTGAATTACAGTGCCCCTGAGCTCCTTTCTTCAACTCGCTATCTTGTGACCTGGCCGCAACACCGCAGGATGGCTTCAGGCCCTAATCTGGTTCCGGCACGGCACGCTGAGCCTTTGGTTAATTCCTCTTCCTGGTGGGAATTGAGAGTTAAATTTGCCCGTCCAGACACCTCCAGCTAGTCTCTCATTGGTTCTCGCTATTCCTGTTCATCTTCCGCAGAAATTGCAAACTGGGCCAAACAAGAGGTTAAAGGGACTGACTCTCTAAGTGGGGAGAGTGTTAGTAAAGCATCTGGAATGTTGCACCCGAGTATCAGGGTACGAAAACTGAGACATATTTGAACACGTCTCCCGATCACATGGTTGATCATACTCTAGGTTCCACATGCATGTTTTTGCTGAAGGAAGAATACCTTAAACCTGGGTAGTTGAGACCCGTGGAATGGGTACCATGCAATATGACTTCAAAGGGTCTTCATTTGCTCACTGAACCTCTACAATCCTATCACTGCTGCGTTTATGCCCCTGTACACATGCTTGATTCTCTTTCGGAGACATAGCAATCCATAGGTTTTAAGATACTTACTAGTCAGGTACATTCTTAGGCGTTTAATATGCGGTGTTGAGTCCATTTCGTTGAGCAAGGAGTAGCTCTTGTCTATTCCATATTTGGCTTAAGGAACTTTATCTGTGCTCATTTCAATCTCTGGTTTTATGCAGCACCCCAACTCACCTTTCCCCTTAAGCAAGCAGAAGTTGGTTTTCTAAATTTGAGACCCTGTTCTGTTTTGGAATTCAGTTCCTGTGTAGCCAAGTTTACATTCCGTGTATTAGTGATATCTTATGATGTTTCTTTTTCTGTGTGACTTATTTCAGTTAGAATCATCATACCTGAATCCACTCATTATGCTGCTACGGGCCTGATGACATAGATTTCATTGCTGAGTGATACTGCATTGTACGTAAGTACCACAAGTTCTTTATCCATTTTTCACTTTCTGTGATATTGTACTTGTACGGTAAACGAGGTTCTTGTTAACAGAGGCGTCCCAAACTTTGGGGTGGCTGTGTCTTTTTGATTTTAATTTCCCTAAGCTATAGGACCATAAGTGGAAGTGCCCTAGGCTCTGTTGCTTTGTTTTTTAGATGTTTCAGGAAACACCATACACTTCTCCCGAGTGTCTGTTGGCAATTTACATCCCGCCCATCAGCATAACAAGGCTCCCAGTTCTCCATGGCCTTTCCTGCCTTGCTGGATTTTACACTTTTTTCAGATGGCCCTTTTGACCGGGGGGAAGTGAGACTTCATTGTAGTGCAGATTTCCTTTGCAAGCTTGCTTGGTTGGCCAAAAAGGGCGTATGCGTTTTTTCCTGAATATATTCAGGAAAAAACGCATACGCCCTTTTTGGCCAAGTGCATCATTGTGGACGTTCTGCCTCTTTTCCTATGCTTTCAATGCAATTCCAGTCGACCTCCTGAAATCGGTTTCCTGCAATTCTGCCCCGCTTTCAAGTCCTCTTGGCAGCCTTACTTCAGTATATTTTTGGACGATAGCTGTCATTTATAACTCTGCAGGTTTGTGAATTACAGTGCCCCTGAGCTCCTTTCTTTAACTCGCTTTCTTGTGAGCTGGCCGCAACACCGCAGGATGGCTTCAGGCTATAATCTGGTTCCAGCAGGGCACGCTGAGCCTTTGGTTATTTCCTCTTCCTGGTGGGAAATGAGAGTTAAATTTGCCCGTCCAGACACCTCCAGCTAGTCTCTCATTGGTTCTCCCTATTCCTGTTCATCTTCCGCAGAAATTGCAAACTGGGCCAAACAGGAGGTTAAAGGCGCTGACTCTCCAAGTCGGGAGAGTGTTAGTAAAGCGTCTGGAATGTTGCACCTGAGTACCAGGGGAGGAAGACTGAGACATATTTGAACACGTCTCCCGTTCACACGGTTGATCATACTCTAGGTTCCACATGCATGTTTTAGCTGAAGGAAGAATACCTTAAACCTGGAGAGTTGAGACCCGTGGAATGGGTACCATGCAATGTGACTTCAAAGGGTCTTCATTTGCTCACCGAACCTCTCCAATCCTATCACTGCTGCGTTTATGCCCCTGTACACACGCTTGATTCTCTTTCAGAGACATAGCAATCCATAGGTTTTAAGATACTTACTAGTCAGGTACATTCTTAGGCGTTTAATATGGGATGTTGAGTCCATTTCGTTGAGCAAGGAGTAGCTCTTGTCTATTCCATATTTGGCTTAAGGAACTTTATCTGTGCTCATTTCAATCTCTGGTTTTATGCAGCACCCCAACTCACCTTTCCCCTTAAGCAAGCATAAGTTGGTTTTCTAAATTTGAGACCCTGTTCTGTTTTGGAATTCAGTTCCTGTGTAGCCAAGTTTACATTCCGTGTATTACTGATATCTTATGATGTTTATTTTTCTGTGTGACTTATTTCAGTTTGAATCATCATACCTGAATCCACTCATTGTGCTGCTAAGGGCCTGATGACATAGATTTCATTGCTGAGTGATATTGCTTTGTAAGTAAATACCACAACTTCTTTATCCATTTTTCACTTTCTGCGATGTTGAACTTGTACTGTAAACGAGGTTCTTGTAAACAGAGGCGTCCCAAACTTTGGGGTGGCTGTGTCTTTTTGATTTTAATTTCCCTAAGCTATAGGACCATAAGTGGAAGTGCCCTAGGCTCTGTTGCTTTGTTTTTTAGATGTTTCAGGAAACACCATACACTTCTCCCGAGTGTCTGTTGGCAATATACATCCCGCCCATCAGCATAACAAGGCTCCCAGTTCTCCATGGCCTGTCCTGCCTTTCTGGATTTTACACTTTTTTCAGATGGCCCTTTTGACCGGGGGGAAGTGAGACTTCATTGTAGTGCAGATTTCCTTTGCTAGCTTGCTTGGTTGGCCAAAAAGGGCGTATGCGTTTTTTCCTGAATATATTCAGGAAAAAACGCATACGCCCTTTTTGGCCAAGTGCATCATTGTGGACGTTCTGCCTCTTTTCCTATGCTTTCAATGCAATTCCAGTCTACCTCCTGAAATCGGTTTCCTGCAATTCTGCCCCGCTTTCAAGTCCTCTTGGCAGCCTTACTTCAGTATATTTTTGGACGATAGCTGTCATTTATAACTCTGCAGGTTTGTGAATTACAGTGCCCCTGAGCTCCTTTCTTCAACTCGCTTTCTTGTGATCTGGCCGCAACACCGCAGGATGGCTTCAGGCCCTAATCTGGTTCCGGCACGGCACGCTGAGCCTTTGGTTATTTCCTCTTCCTGGTGGGAAATGAGAGTTAAATTTGCCCGTCCAGACACCTCCAGCTAGTCTCTCATTGGTTCTCCCTATTCCTGTTCATCTTCCGCAGAAATTGCAAACTGGACCAAACAGGAGGTTAAAGGCGCTGACTCTCCAAGTGGGGAGAGTGTTAGTAAAGCGTCTGGAATGTCGCACCCGAGTACCAGGGGAGGAAAACTGAGACATATTTGAACACGTCTCCCGTTCACACGGTTGATCATACTCTGGGTTCCACATGCATGTTTTAGCTGAAGGAAGAATACCTTAAACCTGGAGAGTTGAGACCCGTGGAATGGGTACCATGCCATATGACTTCAAAGAGTCTTCATTTGCTCACCGAACCTCTCCAATCCTATCACTGCTGCGTTTATGCCCCTGTACACATGCTTGATTCTCTTTCGGAGACATAGCAATCCGTAGGTTTTAAGATACTTACTAGTCAAGTACATTCTTAGGCGTTTAATATGGGGTGTTGAGTCCATTTCGTTGAGCAAGGAGTAGCTCTTGTCTCTTCCATATTTGGCTTAAGGAACTTTATCTGTGCTCATTTCAATCTCTGGTTTTATGCAGCACCCCAACTCACCTTTCCCCTTAAGCAAGCATAAGTTGGTTTTCTAAATTTGAGACCCTGTTCTGTTTTGGAATTCAGTTCCTGTGTAGCCAAGTTTACATTCCGTGTATTACTGATATCTTATGATGTTTCTTTTTCTGTGTGACTTATTTCAGTTAGAATCATCGTACCTGAATCCACTCATTACGCTGCTATGGGCCAGATGACATAGATTTCATTGCTGAGTGATACTGCATTGTACGTAAGTACCACATGTTCTTTATCCATTTTTCACTTTCTGCGATGTTGAATTGTACTGTAAATGAGGTTCTTATAAACAGAGGCATCTCAAACTTTGGGGTGGCTGTGTCTTTTTGATTTTAATTTCCCTAAGCTATAGGACCATAAGTGGAAGTGCCCTAGGCTCTGTTGCTTTGTTTTTTAGATGTTTCAGGAAACACCATACACTTCTCCCGAGTGTCTGTTTGCAATTTACATCCCGCCCATCAGCATAACAAGGCTCCCAGTTCTCCATGGCCTTTCCTGCCTTTCTGGATTTTACACTTTTTTCAGATGGCCCTTTTGACCGGGGGGAAGTGAGACTTCATTGTAGTGCAGATTTCCTTTGCAAGCTTGCTTGGTTGGCCAAAAAGGGCGTATGCGTTTTTTCCTGAATATATTCAGGAAAAAACGCATACGCCCTTTTTGGCCAAGTGCATCATTGTGGACGTTCTGCCTCTTTTCCTATGCTTTCAATGCAATTCCAGTCTACCTCCTGAAATCGGTTTCCTGCAATTCTGCCCCGCTTTCAAGTCCTCTTGGCAGCCTTACTTCAGTATATTTTTGGACGATAGCTGTCATTTATAACTCTGCAGGTTTGTGAATTACAGTGCCCCTGAGCTCCTTTCTTCAACTCGCTTTCTTGTGAGCTGGCCGCAACACCGCAGGATGGCTTCAGGCTCTAATCTGGTTCCAGCACGGCACACTGAGCCTTTGGTTATTTCCTCTTCCTGGTGGGAAATGAGAGTTAAATTTGCCCGTCCAGACACCTCCAGCTAGTCTCTCATTGGTTCTCGCTATTCCTGTTCATCTTCCGCAGAAATTGCAAACTGGGCCAAACAGGAGGTTAAAGGCGCTGACTCTCCAAGTCGGCAGAGTGTTAGTAAAGCGTCTGGAATGTTGCACCCGAGTACCAGGGGAGGAAAACTGAGACATATTTGAACACGTCTCCCGTTCACACGGTTGATCATACTCTGGGTTCCACATGCATGTTTTAGCTGAAGGAAGAATACCTTAAACCTGGAGAGTTGAGACCCGTGGAATGGGTACCATGCAATATGACTTCAAAGGGTCTTCATTTGCTCACCGAACCTCTCCAATCCTATCACTGCTGCGTTTATGCCCCTGTACACACGCTTGATTCTCTTTTGGAGACATAGCAATCCATAGGTTTTAAGATACTTACTAGTAAGGTACATTCTTAGGCGTTTAATTTGGGGTGTTGAGTGCATTTTGTTGAGCAAGGAGTAGCTCTTGTCTATTCCATATTTGGCTTAAGGAACTTTATCTGTGCTCATTTCAATCTCTGGTTTTATGCAGCACCCCAACTCACCTTTCCCCTTAAGCAAGCATAAGTTGGTTTTCTACGTTTGAGACCCTGTTCTGTTTTGGAATTCAGTTCCTGTGTAGACAACTTTACATTCCATGTATTAGTGATACCTTATGATGTTTCTTTTTCTGTGTGACTTATTTCAGTTAGAATCATCGTACCTGAAACCACTCATTGTGCTGCTACGGGCCTGATGACATAGATTTCATTGCTGAGTGATACTGCATTGTACGTAAGTACCACAAGTTCTTTATCCATTTTTCACTTTCTGCGATGTTGAACTTGTACTGTAAACGAGGTTCTTGTAAACAGAGGCGTCCCAAACTTTGGGGTGGCTGTGTCTTTTTGATTTTAATTTCCCTAAGCTATAGGACCATAAGTGGAAGTGCCCTAGGCTCTGTTGCTTTGTTTTTTAGATGTTTCAGGAAACACCATACACTTCTCCCGAGTGTCTGTTGGCAATTTACATCCCGCCCATCAGCATAACAAGGCTCCCAGTTCTCCATGTCCTGTCCTGCCTTTCTGGATTTTACACTTTTTTCAGATGGCCCTTTTGACCGGGGGGAAGTGAGACTTCATTGTAGTGCAGATTTCCTTTGCAAGCTTGCTTGGTTGGCCAAAAAGGGCGTATGCGTTTTTTCCTGAATATATTCAGGAAAAAACGCATACGCCCTATTTGGCCAAGTGCATCATTGTGGACGTTCTGCCTCTTTGCCTATGCTTTCAATGCACTTCCAGTCTACCTCCTGAAATCTGTTTCCTGCAATTCTGCCCCGCTTTCAAGTCCTCTTGGCAGCCTTACTTCAGTATATTTTTGGACGATAGCTGTCATTTATAACTCTGCAGGTTTGTGCATTACAGTGCCCCTGAGCTCCTTGCTTCAACTCGCTTTCTTGTGACCTGGCCGCAACACCGCAGGATGGCTTCAGGCCCTAATCTGTTTCCGGCACGGCATACTGAGCCTTTGGTTAATTCCTCTTCCTGGTGGGAAATGAGAGTTAAATTTGCCCGTCCAGACACCTCCAGCTAGTCTCTCATTGGTTCTCCCTATTCCTGTTCATCTTCCGCAGAAATTGCAAACTGGGCCAAACAGGAGGTTAAAGGGACTGACTCTCCAAGTCGGGAGAGTGTTAGTAAAGCATCTGGAATGTTGCACCCAAGTAGCAGGGTACGAAAACTGAGACATATTGGAACACGTCTCCCGATTACATGGTTGATCATACTCTGGGTTCCACATGCATGTTTTAGCTGAAGGAAGAATACCTTAAACCTGGGTAGTTGAAACCCGTGGAATGGGTACCATGCAATATGACTTCAAAGGGTCTTCATTTGCTCACCGAACCTCTCCAATCCTATCACTGCTGCGTTTATGCCCCTGTACACACGCTTGATTCTCTTTCGGAGACACAGCAATCCATAGGTTTTAAGATACTTACTAGTCAGGTACATTCTTAGGCGTTTAATATGGGGTGTTGAGTCCATTTCGTTGAGCAAGGAGTAGCTCTTGTCTATTCCATATTTGGCTTAAGGAACTTTATCTGTGCTCATTTCAATCTCTGGTTTTATGCAGCACCCCAACTCACCTTTCCCCTTAAGCAAGCATAAGTTGGTTTTCTAAATTTGAGACCCTGTTCTGTTGTGGAATTCAGTTCCTGTGTAGCCAAGTTTACATTCCGTGTATTAGTGATATCTTATGATGTTTCTTTTTCTGTGTGACTTATTTCAGTTAGAATCATCGTACCTGAATCCAGTCATTTTGCTGCTACGGGCCTGATGACATAGATTTCATTGCTGAGTGATACTGCATTGTACGTAAGTACCACAAGTTCTTTATCCATTTTCCACTTTCTGTGATATTGAACTTGTATGGTAAACGAGTTTCTTGTAAACAGAGGCGTCCCAAACTTTGGGGTGGCTGTATCTTTTTTATTTTAATTTCCCTAAGCTATAGGACCATAAGTGGAAGTGCCCTAGGCTCTGTTGCTTTGTTTTTTAGATGTTTCAGGAAACACCATACACTTCTCCCGAGTGTCTGTTGGCAATTTACATCCCGCCCATCAGCATAACAAGGCTCCCAGTTCTCCATGGCCTGTCCTGCCTTTCTGGATTTTACACTTTTTTCAGATGGCCCTTTTGACCGGGGGGAAGTGAGACTTCATTGTAGTGCAGATTTCCTTTGCAAGCTTGCTTGGTTGGCCAAAAAGGGCATATGCGTTTTTTCCTGAATATATTCAGGAAAAAACGCATATGCCCTTTTTGGCCAAGTGCATCATTGTGGACGTTCTGCCTCTTTTCCTATGCTTTCAATGCAATTCCAGTCTACCTCCTGAAATCGGTTTCCTGCAATTCTGCCCCGCTTTCAAGTCCTCTTGGCAGCCTTACTTCAGTATATTTTTGGACGATAGCTGTCATTTATAACTCTGCAGGTTTGTGAATTACAGTGCCCCTGAGCTCCTTTCTTCAACTCGCTTTCTTGTGAGCTGGCCGCAACACCGCAGGATGGCTTCAGGCCCTAATATGGTTCCGGCACGGCACGCTGAGCCTTTGGTTATTTCCTCTGCCTGGTGGGAAATGAGAGTTAAATTTGCCCGTCCAGACACCTCCAGCTAGTCTCTCATTGGTTCTCCCTATTCCTGTTCATCTTCCGCAGAAATTGCAAACTGGGCCAAACAGGAGGTTAAAGGCGCTGACTCTCCAAGTGGGGAGAGTGTTAGTAAAGCGTCTGGAATGTTGCACCCGAGTACCAGGGGAGGAAAACTGAGACATATTTGAACACCTATCCCGTTCACACGGTTGATCATACTCTGGGTTCCACATGCATGTTTTAGCTGCAGGAAGAATACCTTAAACCTGGGTAGTTGAGACCCGTGGAATGGGTACCATGTAATATGACTTCAAAGGGTCTTCATTTGCTCACCGAACCTCTCCAATCCTATCACTGCTGTGTTTATGCCCCTGTACACAGGCTTGATTCTCTTTTGGAGACATAGCAATCCATAGGTTTTAAGATACTTACTAGTCAGGTACATTCTTAGGCGTTTAATATGCGGTGTTGAGTCCATTTCATTGAGCAAGGAGTAGCTCTTGTCTATTCCATATTTGGCTTAA
This sequence comes from Stenella coeruleoalba, assembly GCF_951394435.1. Lineage (NCBI taxonomy): Eukaryota > Metazoa > Chordata > Mammalia > Artiodactyla > Delphinidae > Stenella > Stenella coeruleoalba. The sequence goes on from NW_027646138.1 coordinate 285,190, forward strand.
GGAACTTTATCTGTGCTCATTTCAATCTCTGGTTTTATGCAGCACCCCAACTCCCCTTTCCCCTTAAGTAAGCATAAGTTGGTTTTCTAAATTTGAGACCCTGTTCTGTTCTGGAATTCAGTTCCTGTGTAGCCAAGTTTACATTCCGTGTATTAGTGATATCTTATGATGTTTCTTTTTCTGTGTGACTTATTTCAGATAGAATCATCGTACCTGAATCCACTCATTATGCTGCTACGGGCCTGATGACATAGATTTCATTGCTGAGTGATACTGCATTGTACGTATGTACCAAAAGTTCTTTATCCATTTTTCACTTTCTGTGATATTGAACTTGTACGGTAAACGAGGTTCTTGTAAACAGAGGCGTCCCAAACTTTGGGGTGGCTGTGTCTTTTTGATTTTAATTTCCCTAAGCTATAGGACCATAAGTGGAAGTGCCCTAGGCTCTGTTGCTTTGTTTTTTAGATGTTTCAGGAAACACCATACACTTCTCCCAAGTGTCTGTTGGCAATGTACATCCCGCCCATCAGCATAACAAGGCTCCCAGTTCTCCATGGCCTGTCCTGCCTTTCTGGATTTTACACTTTTTTCAGATGGCCCTTTTGACCGGGGGGAAGTGAGACTTCATTGTAGTGCAGATTTCCTTTGCAAGCTTGCTTGCTTGGCCAAAAAGGGCGTATGCGTTTTTTCCTGAATATATTCAGGAAAAAACGCATACGCACTATTTGGCCAAGTGCATCATTGTGGACGTTCTGCCTCTTTTCCTATGCTTTCAATGCAATTCCAGTCTACCTCCTGAAATCGGTTTCCTGCAATTCTGCCCCGCTTTCAAGTCCTCTTGGCAGCCTTACTTCAGTATATTTTTGCACGATACCTGTCATTTATAACTCTGCAGGTTTGTGAATTACAGTGCCCCTGAGCTCCTTTCTTCAACTCGCTTTCTTTTGAGCTGGCCGCAACACCGCAGGATGGCTTCAGGCCCTAATCTGGTTCCGGCACGGCACGCTGAGCCTTTGGTTATTTCCTCTTCCTGGTGGGAAATGAGAGTTAAATTTGCCCGTCCAGACACCTCCAGCTAGTCTCTCATTGGTTCTCGCTATTCCTGTTCATCTTCCGCAGAAATTGCAAACTGGGCCAAACAGGAGGTTAAAGGCGCTGACTCTCCAAGTGGGCAGAGTGTTAGTAAAGCGTCTGGAATGTTGCACCCGAGTACCAGGGGACGAAAACTGAGACATATTTGAACACGTCTCCCGTTCACACGGCTGATCATACTCTGGGTTCCACATGCATGTTTTAGCTGAAGGAAGAATACCTTAAACCTGGAGAGTTGAGACCCATGTAATGGGTACCATGCAATATGACTTCAAAGGGTCTTCATTTGCTCACCGAACCTCTCCAATCCTATCACTGCTGCGTTTATGCCCCTGTACACAAGCTTGATTCTCTTTCGGAGACATAGCAATCCATAGGTTTTAAGATACTTACAAGTCAGGTACATTCTTAGACGTTTTAAATGGGGTGTTGAGTCCATTTCGTTGAGCAAGGAGTAGCTCTTGTCTATTCTATATTTGGCTTAAGGAACTTGATCTGTGCTCATTTCAATCTCTGGTTTTATGCGGCACCCCAACTCACCTTTCCCCTTAAGCAAGCATAAGTTGGTTTTCTAAATTTGAGACCCTGTTCTGTTTTGGAATTCAGTTCCTGTGTAGCCAAGTTTACATTCCGTGTATTACGGATATCTTATGATGTTTCTTTTTCTGTGTGACTTATTTCAGTTAGAATCATCATACCTGAATCCACTCATTGTGCTGCTACGGGCCTGATGACATAGATTTCACTGCTGAGTGATATTGCTTTGTAAGTAAATACCACAACTTCTTTATCCATTTTTCACTTTCTGCGATGTTGAACTTGTACGGTAAACGAGGTTCTTGTAAACAGAGGCGTCCCAAACTTTGGGGTGGCTGTGTCTTTTTGATTTTAATTTCCCTAAGCTATAGGACCATAAGTGGAAGTGCCCTAGGCTCTGTTGCTTTGTTTTTAGATGTTTCAGGAAACACCATACACATCTCCCGAGTGTCTGTTGGCAATTTACATCCCACCCATCAGCATAACAAGGCTCCCAGTTCTCCATGGCCTGTCCTGCCTTTCTGGATTTTACACTTTTTTCAGATGGCCCTTTGACCGGGGGGAAGTGAGACTTCATTGTAGTGCAGATTTCCTTTGCAAGCTTGCTTGGTTGGCCAAAAAGGGCGTATGTGTTTTTTCCTGAATATATTCAGGAAAAAACGCATACGCCCTTTTTGGCCAAGTGCATCATTGTGGACGTTCTGCCTCTTTTCCTATGCTTTCAGTGCAATTCCAGTCTACCTCCTGAAATCGGTTTCCTGCAATTCTGCCCCGCTTTCAAGTCCTCTTGGCAGCCTTACTTCAGTATATTTTTGGACGATAGCTGTCATTTATAACTCTGCAGGTTTGTGAATTACAGTGCCCCTGAGCTCCTCTCCTCAACTCTCTTTCTTTTGAGCTGGCCGCAACACCGCCGGATGGCTTCAGGCCCTAATCTGGTTCCGGCACGGCACGCTGAGCCTTTGGTTAATTCCTCTTCCTGGTGGGAAATGAGAGTTAAATTTGCCCGTCCAGACACCTCCAGCTAGTCTCTCATTGGTTCTCGCTATTCCTGCTCATCTTCCGCAGAAATTGCAAACTGGGCCAAACAGGAGGTTAAAGGGACTGACTCTCCAAGTCGGGAGAGTGTTAGTAAAGCGTCTGGAATGTTGCACCCGAGTACCAGGGGAGGAAAACTGAGACATATTTGAACACGTCTCCCGATCACACGGTTGGTCATACTCTGGGTTCCACATGCATGTTTTAGCTGCAGGAAGAATACCTTAAACCTGGAGAGTTGAGACCCGTGTAATGGGTACCATGCAATATGACTTCAAAGGGTCTTCATTTGCTCACATAACCTCTCCAATCCTATCACTGCTGCGTTTATACCCCTGTACACACGCTTGATTCTCTTTTGGAGACATAGCAATCCATAGGTTTTAAGATACTTACTAGTCAGGTACATTCTTAGGCGTTTAATTTGTGGTGTTGAGTCCATTTCATTGAGCAAGGAGTAGCTCTTGTCTATTCCATATTTGGCTTAAGGAACTTTATCTGTGCTCATTTCAATCTCTGGTTTTATGCAGCACCCCAACTCCCCTTTCCCCTTAAGTAAGCATAAGTTGGTTTTCTAAATTTGAGACCCTGTTCTGTTCTGGAATTCAGTTCCTGTGTAGCCAAGTTTACATTCCGTGTATTAGTGATATCTTATGATGTTTCTTTTTCTGTGTGACTTATTTCAGATAGAATCATCGTACCTGAATCCACTCATTATGCTGCTACGGGCCTGATGACATAGATTTCATTGCTGAGTGATACTGCATTGTACGTAAGTACCACAAGTTCTTTATCCATTTTTCACTTTCTGTGATATTGAACTTGTACGGTAAACGAGCTTCTTGTAAACAGAGGCGTCCCAAACTTTGGGGTGGCTGTGTCTTTTTGATTTTAATTTCCCTAAGCTATAGGACCATAAGTGGAAGTGCCCTAGGCTCTGTTGCTTTGTTTTTTAGATGTTTCAGGAAACACCATACACTTCTCCGGAGTGTCTGTTGGCAATTTACATCCCGCCCATCAGCATAACAAGGCTCCCAGTTCTCCATGGCCTGTCCTGCCTTTCTGGATTTTACACTTTTTTCAGATGGCCCTTTTGACCGGCGGGAAGTGAGACTTCATTGTAGTGCAGATTTCCTTTGCAAGTTTGCTTGGTTGGCCAAAAAGGGCGTATGCGTTTTTTCCTGAATATATTCAGGAAAAAACGCATACGCACTTTTTGACCAAGTGCATCATTGTGGACGTTCTGCCTCTTTTCCTATGCTTTCAATGCAATTCCAGTCTACCTCCTGAAATCGGTTTCCTGCAATTCTGCCCCGCTTTCAAGTCCTCTTGGCAGCCTTACTTCAGTATATGTTTGGACGATAGCTGTCAGTTATAACTCTGCAGGTTTGTGAATTACAGTGCCCCTGAGCTCCTTTCTTCAACTCGCTTTCTTGTGACCTGGCCGCAACACCGCAGGATGGCTTCAGGCCCTAATCTGGTTCCGGCACGGCACGCTGAGCCTTTGGTTAATTCCTCTTCCTGGTGGGAAATGAGAGTTAAATTTGCCCGTCCAGACACCTCCAGCTAGTCTCTCATTGATTCTCGCTATTCCTGTTCATCTTGTGCAGAAATTGCAAACTGGGCCAAACAGGAGGTTAAAGGGACTGACTCTCCAAGTCAGGAGAGTGTTAGTAAGCGTCTGGAATGCTGCACCCGAGTACCAGGGTACGAAAACTGAGGCATATTTGAACACGTCTCCCGATCACATGGTTGATCATACTCTAGGTTCCACATGCATGTTTTAGCTGAAGGAAGAATACCTTAAACCTGGGTAGTTGAAACCCGTGGAATGGGTACCATGCAATATGACTTCAAAGGGTCTTCATTTGCTCACCGAACCTCTCCAATCCTATCACTGCTGTGTTTATGCCCCTGTACACATGCTTGATTCTCTTTCAGAGACATAGCAATCCATAGGTTTTAAGATACTTACTAGTCAGGTACATTCTTAGGCGTTTAATATGGGGTGTTGAGTCCATTTCGTTGAGCAAGGAGTAGCTCTTGTCTGTTCCATATTTGGCTTAAGAAACATTATCTGTGCTCATTTCAATCTCTGGTTTTATGCAGCACCCCAACTCACCTTTCCCCTTAAGCAAGCATAAGTTGGTTTTCTAAATTTGAGACCCTGTTCTGTTCTGTAATTCAGTTCCTGTGTAGCCAAGTTTACATTCCGTGTATTACTGATATCTTATGATGTTTCTTTTTCTGTGTGACTTCTTTCAGTTAGAATCATCATACCTGAATCCACTCATTGTGCTTTTAAGGGCCTGATGACATAGATTTCATTGCTGAGTGATATTGCTTTGTAAGTAAATACCACAACTTGTTTATCCATTTTTCACTTTCTGCGATGTTGAACTTGTACTGTAAACGAGGTTCTTGTAAACAGAGGCGTCCCAAACTTTGGGGTGGCTGTGTCTGTTTGATTTTAATTTCCCTAATGTATAGGACCATAAGTGGAAGTGCCCTAGGCTCTGTTGCTTTGTTTTTTAGATGTTTCAGGAAACACCATACACTTCTCCCAAGTGTCTGTTGGCAATTTACATCCCTCCCATCAGCATAACAAGGCTCCCAGTTCTCCATGGCCTGTCCTGCCTTTCTGGATTTTACACTTTTTTCAGATGGCCCTTTTGACCGGGGGGAAGTGAGACTTCATTGTAGTGCAGATTTCCTTTGCAAGCTTGCTTGGTTGGCCAAAAAGGGCGTATGCGTTTTTTCCTGAATATATTCAGGAAAAAACGCATACGCCCTTTTTGGCCAAGTGCATCATTGTGGACGTTCTGCCTCTTTTCCTATGCTTTCAATGCAATTGCAGTCTACCTCCTGAAATCGGTTTCCTGCAATTCTGCCCCGCTTTCAAGTCCCCTTGGCAGCCTTACTTCAGTATATGTTTGGACGATAGCTTTCATATATAACTCTGCAGGTTTGTGAATTACAGTGCCCCTGAGCTCCTTTCTTCAACTCGCTTTATTTTGAGCTGGCCGCAACACCGCAGGATGGCTTCAGGCCCTAATCTGGATCCGGCACGGCACGCTGAGCCTTTGGTTATTTCCTCTGCCTGGTGGGAAATGAGAGTTAAATTTGCCCGTCCAGACACCTCCAGCTAGTCTCTCATTGGTTCTCCCTATTCCTGTTCATCTTCCGCAGAAATTGCAAACTGGGCCAAACAGGAGGTTAAAGGCGCTGACTCTCCAAGTGGGGAGAGTGTTAGTAAAGCGTCTGGAATGTTGCACCCGAGTACCAGGGGAGGAAAACTGAGACATATTTGAACACGTCTCCCGTTCACACGGATGATCATACTCTGGGTTCCACATGCATGTTTTAGCTGAAGGAAGAATACCTTAAACCTGGAGAGTTGAGACCGTGTAATGGGTACCATGCAATATGACTTCAAAGGGTCTTCATTTGCTCACCGAACCTCTCCAATCCTATCACTGCTGCGTTTATGCCCCTGTACACACGCTTGATTCTCTTTTGGAGACATAGCAATCCATAGGTTTTAAGATACTTACTAGTCAGGTACATTCTTAGGCGTTTTATATGCGGTGTTGAGTCCATTTCGTTGAGCAAGGAGTAGCTCTTGTCTATTCCATATTTGGCTTAAGGAACTTTATCTGTGCTCATTTCAATCTCTGGTTTTATGCAGCACCCCAACTCACCTTTCCCCTTAAGCAAGCATAAGTTGGTTTTCTAAATTTGAGACCCTGTTCTGTTTTGGAATTCAGTTCCTGTGTAGCCAAGTTTACATTCCGTGTATTACTGATATCTTATGATGTTTCTTTTTCTGTGTGACTTATTTCAGTTAGAATTATCGTACCTGAATCCACTCATTATGCTGCTATGGGCCTGATGACATAGATTTCATTGCTGAGTGATACTGCATTGTACGTAAGTACCACAAGTTCTTTATCCATTTTTCACTTTCTGTGATATTGAACTTGTACGGTAAACGAGGTTCTTGTAAACAGAGGCGTCGCAAACTTTGGGGTGGCTGTGTCTTTTTGATTTTAATTTCCCTAAGCTATAGGACCATAAGTGGAAGTGCCCTAGGCTCTGTTGCTTTGTTTTTTAGATGTTTCAGGAAATACCATACACTTCTCCCGAGTGTCTGTTGGCCATTTACATCCCGCCCATCAGCATAACAAGGCTCCCAGTTCTCCATGGCCTGTCCTGCCTTTCTGGATTTTACACTTTTTTCAGATGGCCCATTTGACCGGGGGGAAGTGAGACTTCATTGTAGTGCAGATTTCCTTTGCAAGCTTGCTTGGTTGGCCAAAAAGGGCGTATGCGTTTTTTCCTGAATATATTCAGGAAAAAACGCATACGCCCTTTTTGGCCAAGTGCATCATTGTGGACGTTCTGCCTCTTTTCCTATGCTTTCAATGCAATTGCAGTCTACCTCCTGAAATCAGTTTCCTGCAATTCTGCCCCGCTTTCAAGTCCTCTTGGCAGCCTTACTTCAGTATATTTTTGGACGATAGCTGTCATTTATAACTCTGCAGGTTTGTGAATTACAGTGCCCCTGAGCTCCTTTCTTCAACTCGCTTTCTTGTGACCTGACCGCAACACCGCAGGATGGCTTCAGGCCCTAATCTGGTTCTGGCACGGCACGCTGAGCCTTTGGTTAATTCCTCTTCCTGGTGGGAAATGAGAGTTAAATTTGCCCGTCCAGAAACCTCCAGCTAGTCTCTCATTCGTTCTCGCTATTTCTGTTCATCTTCTGCAGAAATTGCAAACTGGGCCAAACAGGAGGTTAAAGGGACTGACTCTCCAAGTGGGGAGAGTGTTAGTAAAGCGTCTGGAATGTTGCACCCGAGTACCAGGGTACGAAAACTGAGGCATATTTGAACACGTCTCCCGATCACATGGTTGATCATACTCTAGGTTCCACATGCATTTTTTAGCTGAAGGAAGAATACCTTAAACCTGGGTAGTTGAAACCCGTGGAATGGGTATCATGCAATATGACTTCAAAGGGTCTTCATTTGCTCACCGAACCTCTCCAATCGTATCACTGATGCGTTTATGCCCCTGTACACATGCTTGATTCTCTTTCGGAGACATAGCAATCCATAGGTTTTAAGATACTTACTAGTCAGGTACATGCTTAGGCGTTTAATATGCGGTGTTGAGTCCATTTCGTTGAGCAAGGAGTAGCTCTTGTCTATTCCATATTTGGCTTAAGGAACTTTATCTGTGCTCATTTCAATCTCTGGTTTTATGCAGCACCCCAACTCACCTTTCCCCTTAAGCAAGCAGAAGTTGGTTTTCTAAATTTGAGACCCTGTTCTGTTCTGTAATTCAGCTCCTGTGTAGCCAAGTTTACTTTCCGTTTATTACTGATATCTTATGATGTTTCTTTTTCTGTGTGACTTATTTCAGTTAGAATCATCATACCTGAATCCACTCATTGTGCTGCTAAGGGCCTGATGACATAGATTTCATTGCTGAGTGATATTGCTTTTTAAGTAAATACCACAACTTCTTTATCCATTTTTCACTTTCTGCGATGTTGAACTTGTACTGTAAACGAGGTTCTTGTAAACAGAGGCGTCCCAAACTTTGGGGTGGCTGTGTCTGTTTGATTTTAATTTCCCTAAGCTATAGGACCATAAGTGGAAGTGCCCTAGGCTCTGTTGCTTTGTTTTTTAGATGTTTCAGGAAACACCATACACTTCTCCCGAGTGTCTGTTGGCAATGTACATCGCGCCCATCAGCATAACAAGGCTCCCAGTTCTCCATGGCCTGTCCTGCCTTTCTGGATTTTACACTTTTTTCAGATGGCCCTTTTGACCGGGGGGAAGTGAGACTTCATTGTAGTGCAGATTTCCTTTGCAAGCTTGCTTGGTTGGCCAAAAAGGGCGTATGCGTTTTTTCCTGAATATATTCAGGAAAAAACGCATACGCCCTTTTTGGCCAAGTGCATCATTGTGGACGTTCTGCCTCTTTTCCTATGCTTTCAATGCAATTGCAGTCTACCTCCTGAAATCGGTTTCCTGCAATTCTGCCCCGCTTTCAAGTCCTCTTGGCAGCCTTACTTCAGTATATTTTTGGACGATAGCTGTCATTTATAACTCTGCAGGTTTGTGAATTACAGTGCCCCTGAGCTCCTTTCTTCAACTCGCTTTCTTGTGAGCTGGCCGCAACACCGCAGGATGGCTTCAGGCCCTAATCTGGTTCAGGCATGGCACGCTGAGCCTTTGGTTAATTCCTCTTCCTGGTGGGAAATTAAAGTTAAATTTGCCCGTTCAGACACCTCCAGCTAGTCTCTCATTGGTTCTCCTTATTCCTGTTCATCTTCCGCAGAAATTGCAAACTGGGCCAAACAGGAGGTTAAAGGCACTGACACTCTAAGTCGAGAGAGTGTTAGTAAAGCATCTGGAATGTTGCACCCGAGTACCAGGGGACCAAAACTGAGACATATTTGAACATGTCTCCCGATCACACTGTTGATCATACTCTGGGTTCCAAATACATGTTTTAGCTGAAGGAAGAATACCTTAAACCTGGGTAGTTGAGACCCGTGGAATGGGTACCATGCAATATGACTTCAAAGGGTCTTCATTTGCTCACCGAACCTCTCCAATCCTATCACTGCTGCGTTTATGCCCCTGTACACACGCTTGATTCTCTTTTGGAGACATAGCAATCCATAGGTTTTAAGATACTTACTAGTCAGGTACATGCTTAGGCGTTTAATATGGGGTGTTGAGTCCATTTTGTTGAGCAAGGAGTAGCTCTTGTCTATTCCATATTTGGCTTAAGGAACTTTATCTGTGCTCATTTCAATCTCTGGTTTTATGCAGCACCCCAACTCACCTTTCCCCTTAAGCAAGCATAAGTTGGTTTTCTAAATTTGAGACCCTGTTCTGTTCTGTAATTCAGTTCCTGTGTAGCCAAGTTTACATTCCGTGTGTTAGTGATATCTTATGATGTTTCTTTTTCTGTGTGACTTATTTCAGTTAGAATCATCGTACCTGAATCCACTCATTATGCTGCTAAGGGCCTGATGACATAGATTTCATTGCTGAGTGATATTGCTTTGTAAGTAAATACCACAACTTCTTTATCCATTTTTCACTTTCTGCGATGTTGAACTTGTACTGTAAACGAGGTTCTTGTAAACAGAGCCGTTCCAAACTTTGGGGTGGCTGTGTCTTTTTGATTTTAATTTCCCTAAGCTATAGGACCATAAGTGGAAGTGCCCTAGGCTCTGTTGCTTTGTTTTTTAGATGTTTCAGGAAACACCATACACTTCTCCCGAGTGTCTGTTGGCAATGTACATCCCGCCCATCAGCATAACAAGGCTCCCAGTTCTCCATGGCCTGTCCTGCCTTTCTGGATTTTACACTTTTTTCAGATGGCCCTTTTGACCGGGGGGAAGTGAGACTTCATTGTAGTGCAGATTTCCTTTGCAAGTTTGCTTGGTTGGCCAAAAAGGGCGTATGCGTTTTTTCCTGAATATATTCAGGAAAAAACGCATACGCCCTTTTTGGCCAAGTGCATCATTGTGGACGTTCTGCCTCTTTTCCTATGCTTTCAATGCAATTCCAGTCTACCTCCTGAAATCGGTTTCCTGCAATTCTGCCCCGCTTTCAAGTCCTCTTGGCAGCCTTACTTCAGTATATTTTTGGACGATAGCTGTCATTTATAACTCTGCACGTTTGTGAATTACAGTGGCCCTGAGCTCCTTTCTTCAACTCGCTTTCTTGTGACCTGGCCGCAACACCGCAGGATGGCTTCAGGCCCTAATCTGGTTCCGGCACGGCACGCTGAGCCTTTGGTTATTTCCTCTTCCTGGTGGGAAATGAGAGTTAAATTTGCCCGTCCAGAGACCTCCAGCTAGTCTCTCATTGGTTCTCACTATTCCTGTTCATCTTCCGCAGAAATTGCAAACTGGGCCAAACAGGAGGTTAAAGGGACTGACTCTCCAAGTCGGGAGAGTGTTAGTAAAGCATCTGGAATGTTGCACCCGAGTACCAGGGTACGAAAACTGAGACATATTTGAACACGTCTCCCGATCACATGGTTGATCATACTCTGGGTTCCACATGCATGTTTTAGCTGTAGGAAGAATACCTTAAACCTGGGTAGTTGAAACCCGTGGAATGGGTACCATGCAATATGGCTTCAAAGGGTCTTCATTTGCTCACCGCACCTCTCCAATCCTATCACTGCTGCGTTTATGCCCCTGTACACACGCTTGATTCTCTTTCGGAGACATAGCAATCCATAGGTTTTAAGATACTTACTAGTCAGGTACATTCTTAGGCGTTTAATATGCGGTGTTGAGTCCATTTCGTTGAGCAAGGAGTAGCTCTTGTCTATTACGTATTTGGCTTAAGGAACTTTATCTGTGCTCATTTCAATCTCTGGTTTTATGCAGCACCCCAACTCACCTTTCCCCTTAAGCAAGCATAAGTTGGTTTTCTAAATTTGAGACCCTGTTCTGTTTTGGAATTCAGTTCCTGTGTAGCCAAGTTTACATTCCGTGTATTAGTGATAGCTTATGATGTTTCTTTTTCTGTGTGACTTATTTCAGTTAGAATCATCGTACCTGAATCCACTCATTATGCTGCTACGGGCCTGATGACATAGATTTCATTGCTGAGTGATACTGCATTGTACGTAAGTACCACAAGTTCTTTATCCATTTTTCACTTTCTGTGATATTGAACTTGTACGGTAAACGAGGTTCTTGTAAACAGAGGTGTCCCAAACTTTGGGGTGGCTGTGTCTTTTTGATTTTAATTTCCCTAAGCTATAGGACCATAAGTGGAAGTGCCCTAGGCTCTGTTGCTTTGTTTTTTAGATGTTTCAGGAAACACCATACACTTCTCCCAAGTGTCTGTTGGCAATTTACATCCCGCCCATCAGCATAACAAGGCTCCCAGTTCTCTATGGCCTGTCCTGCCTTTCTGGATTTTACCCTTTTTTCAGATGGCCCTCTTGACCGGGGGGAAGTGAGACTTCATTGTAGTGCAGATTTCCTTTGCAAGCTTGCTTGGTTGGCCAAAAAGGGCGTATGCGTTTTTTCCTGAATATATTCAGGAAAAAACGCATGCACCCTTTTTGGCCAAGTGCATCATTGTGGACGTTCTGCCTATTTTCCTATGCTTTCAATGCAATTCCAGTCTACCTCCTGAAATCGGTTTCCTGCAATTCTGCCCCGCTTTCAAGTCCTCTTGGCAGCCTTACTTCAGTCTATTTTTGGACGATAGCTTTCATTTATAACTCTGTAGGTTTGTGAATTACAGTGTCCCTGAGCTCCTTTCTTCAACTCGCTTTCTTTTGAGCTGCTCGCAACAGCGCAGGATGGCTTCAGGCCCTAATCTGGTTCCGGCACGGCACGCTGAGCCTTTGGTTAATTCCTCTTCCTGGTGGGAAATGAGAGTTAAATTTGCCCGTCCAGACACCTCCAGCTAGTCTCTCATTGGTTCTCGCTATTCCTGTTCATCTTCCGCAGAAATTGCAAACTGGGCCAAACAGGAGGTTAAAGGCGCTGACTCTCCAAGTGGGGAGAATGTTAATAAAGCGTCTGGAATGTTGCACCCGAGTACCAGGGTACGAAAACTGAGACATATTTGAACACGTCTCCCGATCACATGGTTGATCATACTCTAGGTTCCACATGCATGTTTTAGCTGAAGGAAGAATACCTTAAACCTGGGTAGTTGAAACCCGTGTAATGGGTACCATGCAATATGACTTCAAAGGGTCTTCATTTGCTCACCGAACCTCTCCAATCCTATCACTGCTGCGTTTATGCCCCTGTACACATGCTTGATTCTCTTTCGGAGACATAGCAATCCATAGGTTTTAAGATACTTACTAGTCAGGTACATTCTTAGGCGTTTAATATGGGGTGTTGAATCCATTTCATTGAGCAAGGAGTAGCTCTTGTCTATTCCATATTTGGCTTAAGGAACTTTATCTGTGCTCATTTCAATCTCTGGTTTTATGCAGCACCCCAACTCACCTTTCCCCTTAAGCAAGCATAAGTTGGTTTTCTAAATTTGAGACCCTGTTCTGTTTTGGAATTCAGTTCCTGTGTAGCCAAGTTTACATTCCGTGTATTAGTGATATCTTATGATGTTTCTTTTTCTGTGTGACTTATTTCAGTTAGAATCATCGTACCTGAATCCACTCATTATGCTGCTACGGGCCTGATGACATAGATTTCATTGCTGAGTGATATTGCATTGTACGTAAGTACCACAACTTCTTTATCCATTTTTCACTTTCTGCGATATTGAACTTGTACCGTAAACGAGGTTCTTGTAAACAGAGCCGTCCCAAACTTTGGGGTGGCTGTGTCTTTTTGATTTTAATTTTCCTAATCTATAGGACCATAAGTGGAAGTGCCCTAGGCTCTGTTGCTTTGTTCTTTAGATGTTTCAGGAAACACCATACACTTCTCCCGAGTGTCTGTTGCCAATTTACATCCCGCCCATTAGCGTAGCAAGGCTCCCAGTTCTCCATGGCCTGTCGTGCCTTTATGGATTTTACAATTTTTTCAGATGGCCCTTTTGACCAGGTGGAAATGAGACTTCATTGTAGTGCAGATTTCCTTTGCAAGCTTGCTTGGTTGGCCAAAAAGTGCGTATGCGTTTTTTCCTGAATATATTCAGGAAAAAACACATACGCCCTTTTTGGCCAAGTGCATCATTGTCGAGGTTCTGACTCTCTTCATATGTTTTCAATGCAATTCCAGTCTACCTCCTGAAATCGGTTTCCTGCAATTCTGCCTTGCTTTCAATGTCTCTTCATAGCATTACCTCAATATATTTTTTGAAAATAGTTGGCCTTTATAACTCTGCAGGTTTTTGAATTGCAGTGGCCCTTAGCCCCATTTTTCAGCTCTTATTTTTGTGGTCTTGCCCCATAACCACAGGATTCCTTGAAGCCCTATTTTTCTTCTGGGGCACCTTGCTGTGCCTTTGGTTAATTCTTCTTACTGATGTGACATTAGAGTGACATGTGCCCATTGAAACCGCTACAGCTAGTTTCTCACTGGTTCCCCCTATTCCCATTCATCCTCTGCACTAACTGCAGACTGTACGATACCAGAACTTAAAGGCATTGACTCCATGTGGGGATGTTGTTAGTAAAGCGGCTGGAATGTCGATCCGGAGCCCCAGGAGAGCAAAAATGAGGTGCGTTTTAGAAACCTTTCCTGATCATATGGTATACCAGTCGCTGGGTTTCCCAAGCATGGTTTAGCTGTAGGAAGATTCCCTTCAACCTGGAGTGTTGGGACCCTTGGACTGAGTAGCATGAAGTATTGCATTAAACTTTCGGCAGTTGCTCACCAAAGCTCACCAATCCTCTCAGCCCCAAGTGTCCAGCCTTATGTCTTATCCAGCTGTGGGTTTATATGTGGTCAATCCAGGTTGCATCACAGCCCCTGAGCGAATTTTGTAAGAATTTTTCTCTCTTTCATTGTTTCAGCGTTTTGTTTTTAAAATTTATTTCTATAATGGGGTTTAGCTCATTTTCACTGCTGTGTTTGTGCCGCTCTGCACACACTTGATTCCCTTATGGAGATATATCAATACATGGGTTTTAAGATTCTTATTACTCAGATATATTTCTCTGCGGTGTATAGGGTGTGTTGAGGCCAGTTCATTGAGCAAGGTGTAGATCTTGTCTAATACCTATTTGGTTTATTGAACGGTATCTGTGCTAATTTCAAACTCTGGTTTTATGCATCACCCCACCTCTCCTTTCCCCTTAAGCTGACATAAGTGTGTTTTCTAAATGTGAGACACTGTTCTGTTCTGTAATTCATTTCTTGTGCAGCCATATTTACCCTCCCTCTATAAGTGATATCTTATGATATGTTTCTTTTTCTGTTTGACTTATTTCAAGTAGTATTATCGGACCTAAATCCACTCTTTATCCTTCTACTAGCCTTATTACATTGATTTCATGGTGAAGAGATATTCCATTGTACATAAGTACCACATCTTCTTTATCCATTGTTCTCTTTCCTGGGATATTTAAGGTGTACTGAAGTTGAGGTTCTTGTAAACAGAGTAACCCTAAACTGTGGTGTGCTTGTGTCTTGTTGATTTTTAGACTTCCCTAGATATACTCCCATGATTGGAAGTGTCCTATGCTCTGTAGCTCTGTTTTTTAGATGATTTAGGAACCACCATACACTTCTCCAGAGTGGCTCTCGGCAGTTCACACACTGCCCATCAGCGTATAAAGGCTCCCTGTTCTCCATGGCCTGTCCTGCATTTCTGGTTTTTACAATTTTTTAGGATGGCCCTTTTGACCGGTGGGAAGTGAGACTTCTTTGTTGTGCACATTTGCATTGCTTGCTTGCTTCGTTGCCCATAAAGTGCGTATGCGTTTTTTCCTGGATATAATCAGGAAAAAACACAACGCCCTTTTGGGCCAACTGCATCATTGTCGAAATTCTGCCGCTTTTCATGTGCGTTAAAGACGAGTCCAATCTATCTCTTGAAATCTGTTTCTTGCAATTCTGTCTTGCATTCAGATCCTCTTCTTTGCCTTACCTCAACATATTTTTGGACGTTAGTTTTCATTTATAACTCTGCAGGTTTGTGAATTGCAGTGACCCTGAGCTCCATTTTTTAAGTTGCTCTTTTGTGAGCTGGCCTCAAACCCGCAGGATTGCTTCAGGCCCTATTTTGGCTCCGGCGAGGCAGGCTGAGCCTTTCTTTAATTCTTATTCTTAATGGGAAATTAGAGTGATATGTGCCCGTCCAAACCCCTACAACTATTCTCTCATTGGTTCCCCCTCTTCCCGTTCATCCTCCTCACAATTTGCAAAATGTGTGAAACAGAAGTTTAAATGTGCTGATTCTCCAAGTGGGGAGATTCTAAGTAACGTGGCTGGAATGGTGAACAGGAGCACCAGGAGAGGATAAATGAGGTGCATTTTAGACACATCTCCCGATCACATGGTGTACAGTCCTCTGGGTTTTCCATGCATGTTTTAGCTGTAGGAAGATCCCTTGAACCTGCAGATTTGGGACCCATTGAATGGGTACCAGGTAGTATTACTTTAAAGGGTGTGCATTTCCTCACCCAACCTCACATTTCTCTTAGCGTAAACAGTTTCCAGCCTTATGTCTCATCCTGCTGTGGGTCTAGATGTGTTCAATCCATGTTGCATCACCGTCCCTGAGGAAAAGTTGTAAGAGGTTTTCTCTGTCTCTCTGTCGTTTATTTTTTTCAATTTATTACTATATTGGTTACAGCTGATTTTCAAAGCTCTGTTTCTTGCTGCTGTACATCCACTTGATTCACGTACAGAGAGTCATCAATAAATTCTTTTTCAGATTCTTACCAGTCGTATATATTCTTTTCCGGTGACTTGAGTGTGCTGAGTGCAGTTCTTTTAGCTACCGTGTAGGCCTTGTTGATTATCAGTTTGGTATTTGGAATGGTATCTTTGCTAATTTCAACCTCCTGGATGATGCCTCACCCCTCCCCACCTTTCCCGTTTAGCAGCCTTATGCGTGTTTTCTACATATTTGACTATGTTTTTGTTTTGTAATTTATTTCATGTGTAGCCATTTTGGATTCCACCTTTAAGTGATATCTTATGATATGTGTCTTTTTCTTTTTGAATTCTGTCACTTAGAATGATCATACGTAACTCCTCCGGAGTTGTTACAACTGGCCATATTTCATTGATTTCCAGGCTGAATAATATTCCACTCTACCTAAGTACCACATCTCTATCCATTTTTTCCCTCCAGAGACATTTAAGTTATATCCTAGTCGAGGATCTTTTAAACAGAGAGGGGGTAAACATTGGGGTGCCTGTGTCCTCTCGATTTTTGTTTTTCCCAAGATATACGCCCATGAGTGCAAGTGCCCTATGCTCTGTAGCTCATTTTTTAGATGCTTTAGTAAACACAATACACTTCTCCAGAATGGCCATTGGCAATATACATTTCCACTATAAGTCTCACAGGGCTCCCTCTTCTCGTTGCCCTGTCCTGCATTTCTGTTGTTTACGCTTTATGAGGATGGCTCTTCTGACTGATGCAAAGTGATATCTTTTGTAGTATTGACTTCCAGTGCCCCCCTGTTTGGTTGGCTAAAAAAGTGTATGCCCTTTTCTTGAATATATACAGAAAAGAACGCATACACCCTTTTTGGCCAACTGCAATGTTGGCAATGTTCAGCTCCTTTTCTTGTGCTTAATGGCGAGTCCTTTCTACCTCCTCAAATCCCTTTCCTGCCATTCTCCCTTGCTTACAAGTCCTTTTCTCTGACTTTCCTCAAGACATTTTTCAGTGATGGATATTTTCAACTCTGCAGTTTTGTGAATTTTACTGCCCCTGAGTTCCCTTGTTCAACTCGTGTTTATGGGAACTGGCCACAAAGCAGCAGGATTTCCTCAAGCCCTATACTGTTTCCATGGGCAACCCTAGCCTTTGGTCAATTCGTCTTCCTGATTGGAAATTAGAGTGACATGTGCCTGTCTGAACACCTAGGACTTGTGTCTCATTGTTCCTCATCCTTCCGTTTCATCCTCTGGACAAATTCCAAACTGTACGCAACAGGATGTTGAGAGTGCTGACATCTCCAAGTGGGGAGACTGTTAGTAAAGACGCTGGAGGGGTGAACCCGAGCACCAGGAGATGAGGAGATGAGATGCCTTTTCCAAACTCTTCCCGATCAGACGGTATGCCATCCTCTGGGTGTGACAGACATGTTTTAGCAGTAGGAAGAGTCCCATTCATGTAAGGAGAACACCAGGGCTTTTTCAAAATCAGTGTCTCCCCGAAACCCAAACTGGGGAAGTTTTTAAGCTACGGCTACACATATGTTCATTAAGGGCCTTGGGAAGTAGGCAGAGTCCAAACTTTAGATGATTGAAGTCTTCAGGGTCAGAAGCACTCACCACCAGCTTCGCGTAGGCTACACTTTAACTGTCATTGATAGATGATGTCAATAAAAATATCTATTCTTTTTCAGATTATTTCCCCTTATAGGTTATTGCAAAATGTTGAGTGTAGTTCCCTGTGCTATACAGTAGTTCCTTGTTGATGATCTATTTTATACATAGCAGTGTGTATGTGTTAATCCCAAACTGTTAATTTATCCCTCCTCCCACCTTTCCCCTTTGGTAATAATAAATTATAAGATTTTATACTTCTCAGAAATGGGGGAGCTGAAAGAGAGGTGTCATTTTCAATGGAAAAGCATTTAAAACAAGATTGAAGGTTTAACCAAGATTATTAGCTGTACATCCTTGGAAAGAAATCACTTCGTTTCTCTAATATTGACCTGACAAATAAGACAAACCTTTTCACTGAACTTGCTTATAAAAAGTGATGGAAATATCAAATGGAAGTGTTAGAAACATCTTATTTTACCCGAGCCTTATACACTGTTCTATGTTAACTACAGTTTGGCTCACACATCTGTTCATTGAGGTTACAATAGTCTCAATTTCTGTTACTGATCCTCCAGAGTGGACCCCAACAAGTGTCCCCCTGCCCAGTGTCATTGGGGCCAACAGATCGAGACTGAGTTTGGTTCACAAGCAAAGGAAACTTTATATTTTGATCAGAGGATGGAGAGGTGAGAGCATGCACTACCCCGTGGGCTGTGGGCTGGGCTGTTGTGTAGAGATCCTGTCAGAGTCATTGGGAGGGAGGGAGGCGGCGGAGCTCTCGAGGGCCGTGTTGGCTGTAGCTCAGGCTCTATATCGTGGAGTCTGCACTGGGCCCCAGGAGCTGAGGTGTCGACCCAGCCATTCTGCACTAGGAAATCTGGTCTGAAGTGCCGGGTGTGGAACCTCTGCATGCGGGACCCTAGGAGCACGTGAAATTAGACAAAGCACAAAGGATAAAAAAGGTTAGACTTGACTTTATTGCCCAGATTCTATTTTTATCTCCCAGGGATTTTTAATGGGCTTTGCTGGGGACAAACCCCTCCTCTGCCTTTTGTCCCGTTCCTCATTCTTGGAGTGCTGAGGGTGCAGACCCTTCTTCTGTAACTGCTGAGTGCTGAGTTGGGAGCCCTCATACCCTGGGGCGAGGGTCAGAGCTTCTCCCCAGCAGCCTCCCGGTGACGTTGATTGTCCCCAGGAGCCCTGCCTCCCTGCTCGTCCACCTGAACACCAGCATTGGAAGTGTTATAGATTCTAATGACCTTTAAGGGTCCAGGAAAGAGATGTGCAGAGACGCTGTGGGGGCCGGTTTCACCCCGCCCCACATTTGTTCGGCCACCTTAGGCTGACCGTTTCTGCCAGCCTAGATGCTCTGACCAGTAGTCTGCGCTTTCTTCAATTAGGCCCCTGAATTAACGTACAAACAGCACCAGGTGTCAGAGCCCTGCCCGCTCAACTCCCAGACAGTCCAGGGTCAGTGGTGATAAGCACCATAATGGCTACTGAGTCAACAGCCTTTTGAAGTAAACAGGAGTCCAGCCAGTCTTATTGGCCACCATCATCACGGTGTCTGTAGGCTTTTCTATGGTGACAGTGTGGTATACTGTTCCCCTGCCAAGATTATTAGCTCCCCTCTGGGTGCAGTAAGTCCTGCAAGCAGTAGTCTACTCTTTTGGGACACACTCTTGTTGTTTTATGAGAGAAACTCCAGGTCAAGTGATGTTCACACGAGTCGTCATGGTGCCCTGGTGCCCCCGGTTATCTCTCTGGATGTTGGAGTTGGAGGGCCTCCTCACTCGAGGTCGGTGTGCCCACGGAGCGAACCCTGCAACTTCAGGGCATGGTTGGTGGTTAGGATCACCACGTGGGGTCCTTTTCCCTTAGGAGGGAGGTGGCCTTTTGGGCTGCTGATTTCCAGGTTTTTAGATACCGCCAGTATCTTGGCCAGATGTGGCAGTGGGCCAAGCCCCTTAGTGACCGTAGTTTATCCTACCTGGATGGCATTCTTGCATTGTTCCATTTCAAGTGGTCCCAGTTTTTGCACTAATTCTCCAATGGCGATTCACCTTTCACCGGGAATGTAAAGGTCAAAGGGTTTAGCTAAATTAGGGAGTTCCAGGGCAAGGGTCTGAATTGACTGCTCTTTCCATTCTTGAAAGGCCACTTCTGGATTCTATTCAAAAGGATCATCATCTTTTCCTTTCAGTGTCTCATATAGAGGCCCAGCTAGTAGACTGTAGTTAGGGATCCAGAAGCAGCAAACCCTGGCCTCCCCAGGAACCCCTAAGCTGTCTTCTAGTTTTAGAAAGGGGTAAGGCTGAAAATGGTTTCTTCCCTTTCCTGGGATGGGCTTCTCTGACCTTCTGTGAGAATGAAGCCCAGGCAGGTCACCGCAGTCTGTGATATTTGAGCTTTTTCTTGGACAACTTCTATCCTTTATTGGCTTGGTAGTTCAGAGGCCTCCTTAGTAGGGCTGGCGATAAGAATGTCGTCTGCATATTGAAGGAGGGTTTCCTTTTCCAGAGGTAGAACTTTTAGGTCTTTAGCTATGCTTTCCCCAAAGACGGTGTGGGAATTTTTGCACCCTTGGGGCCAGACGGCCCGGAAGTATTGTTTTAGTTGTATGTTGAGTCCTGCCACTCACAAGCCAAAATTTCTTGTGACTCTGGGACTAATGGAATACAAAAGAAGGCATCATTGAAGACTAATACAGAATACCATGTCCTGGTGGTTGGTAGAATGACCAGCAGGGTGTAGGAATTAGGAGCAACTGGAGGTATATCCTCGGTGGCTTCACTGACTGTCCTGACATCCTTTACCAGGTCCCCAGCAGCCCATGGGGCTCTCGTGGTCAGACCAATCCCAGAATATGGAGCTCACCTGGGCAGGTACCCCACCCCCACCCCAGCCCACGGGGCTCTCATGGTCAGGCCCCTCCCAGGATACAGAGCTACCCTTGCAGGTACCGTGGCAGGGCTGGGCACACAGGAACCGTGCACATAGCCCTCATTGCAGAGCACCCCCAGCTCACCTGTCACTCAGAGCTGACACAGAGCACCTCAGAGCAGGACTTGAACTAACAAACAGCAGCTGCGACAGGTCTGTGACCCTGGGCATCACTCCGTGAGGCCTCCCTCCACCTGGTCTTCCAGAGACTTCCACTGCACCCGGGGCACCAGGCCTCTGTCTCCAACCACCACCCACCCCTCCTCTCCCTGACTCCTGGGTTCCTCTCATTAGGAGAGGGTTTTCTTGAAGTTGTCTCCCACTCATGGGCCAGATAAAATGATTAGAAAACAAGCCAAAGCTGCAGCCCCTTGTCTATCCTGACTCTCAGGAGCCCACACCTGTTCCTCGGACCTGGCTGGTTCAGCAAGTTCCATTTTCTGCAACTGTGAGCCCCTGAGGGGTGATGATTGGCTGACCTGGGCAGCCTTACCGTGCCGGCCAGTCCTCCCCAGGTGTGCCTGGGTTGAGATCAATATAAATACCACTCCAGGCAGCAAGAGCCCCTGCAGCCGTGCCTGACACCATTTTCTCTGCCCTGTCAGCAGTCTCGGGGCTGGGCTGGTGGGAGGGAGTGAGAGGCCACGGCTTTGTGGGTGGCCCAGTGTGAGTGGGGCTCTGCTGGACTTTCTGCAGCAGTTGCCAGGCTGCCACCTGCTAAAGAAGAGGATGTGTCACCCATACCTGCTGCTGGAATTTCTCCCTGGGCAGAGGTGAGGAAGGAAAAAAGCAGTGGGGGCAGGGACAGGACGGGTATCTCAGGCAGGGAAATGGAAATCTTCCAGAAGAGCACCCAGGGCCAGGACCATCCTGGCTGGCCTGCAGGCACCAAGTCGGCCGGCATGCTGTCACTCGTGTGGCTCTATGGCCCTTCCTCTAGGCTTTCAAGTCCTTGTATATATTCAGGTGTTTTACCTGGGACGGGTGGGAATAGTTCAGCAGCAGCTGGCCTGGGGCTCAGCTCACGTTTACTCCCAGATGCCTCAGCACGGTGCCCCAGCTTTGCAATGAGGACGCTTGTTGCGTGGGGGCTGCTGGCTGAATGGGAGACGATTCCCCACCACTGACCAACTTCAGAATTGTTTACAACTGGAGCAAGTGCCCTGATACGGTTTTCCTCTGTGTAACTGGTGGGTTCTGTGTTTTTTTCTCTTTTCCGTTTTTGGTTCAAGGTAGATTTTATTCCTCTTTTTTGTATTTACAGATATAAGCATGGAAATAATTTATTCATATAAATACATGTATGTGCAGGGAATAATTGTTTTTTCTGTTTTATTTTTTAAATTTTATTTCTTTTTAATTTTGAATTTTATTTTATATTTTTATACAGCAGGTTCTTACTGGTTATCTATTTTATACATATAAATGTATACATGCCAATCCCAGTCTCTCAACTCCTCCCACCACCAACCCCCCCAACAGCTTTCCCCCCTTGTTGTCCATACGTTTGTTGTCTACATCTGTTGCTCTATTTATGCCTTGCAAAATGGTTAATCTGTACAGTTTTTCTAGGTTCCACATATATGCATGAATATACAAGATTTGTTTTTCTCTTTCTGACTTACTTCACTCTGTATGACAGTCTCTAGATCCATCGACGTCTCTACAAATGACCCAATTTCATTCCTTTTCATGGCTTAGTAATATTCCATTTTATATATGTACCACAGCTTTATGCATTCATCTGTCTGTGGGCATTTAGGTTGCTTCCATTACCTCGATATTGTAAATAGTGATGCAATGAACATTGCGGTGAATGACTCTTTTTGATTTATGGTTTTGTCTGGGTATATGTCCAGTACAGGGATTGCTGTATCATATGGTAATTCTATTGTTAGTTTCCTAAGAAATTCCATATTGTTCTCCATAATGACTGTATCAATTTATATTCCCAACAATAGTGGAAGAGGGTTCCTTTTCTCCACACCCTTTCCAGCATTTTTTGTTTGTAGATTTTCTATGATGCCTATTCTACCAGGTGTGAGGTGATACCTCATAGTTGAACCCATTTCGTTGAGCAAGGGGTAGGTCTTGTCTATTACATATTTGGCTTATGGAACGGTATCTGTGCTAATTTCAAACTCTGCTTTTATGCCGCACCCCAACTCATCTTCCCCCTTAAGCAGGCATAAGTTGGTTTTCTAAATTTCAGACCCTGTTCTGTTTTGTAATTCAGTTCATGTGTAGGCAAGTTCACATTCCGTGTATTAGTGATACCTTATGATGTTTCTTTTTCTGTGTGACTTATTTCACTTAGAATCATCGTGCCTCAATCTACTCATTATGCTGGTACGGGCCTGGTGACAAAGACTTCATTGCTAAGTGATATTGCATTGTACGTAAATAGCACAACTTCTTTAACCATTTTTCACTTTCTGCGATATTGAACTTGTACTGTAAACGACGTTATTATAAACAGAGCCGTCCCAAACTTTGGGGTGGCTGTGTCTTTTTGATTTTAATTTCCCTAAGCTATAGGGCCATAAGTGGAAGTGCCCTTGGCTCTGTTGCTTTGTTTTTTAGATGTTTCAGGAAACACCATGCACTTCTCCCGAGTGTCTGTTGGCAATGTACATCCCGCCCATCAGCATAACAAGGTTCCCAGTTCTCCATGGCCTGTCCTGCCTTTCTGGATTTTACACTTTTTTCAGATGGCCCTTTTGACTGTGCGGAAGTGAGACTTCATTGTAGTGCAGATTTCCTTTGTAAGCTTGCTTGGTTGGCCAAAAAGGGCGTATGCGTTTTTTCCTGAATATATTCAGGAAAAAAATGCATACGCCCTTTTTGGCCAAGTGCATCATTGTGGACGTTCTGCCTCTTTTCCTATGCTTTCAATGCAATTCCAGTCTACCTCCTGAAATTGGTTTCCTGCAATTCTGCCCCACTTTCAAGTCCTCTTGGCAGCCTTACTTCAGTCTATTTTTGGACGATAGCTGTCATTTATAACTCTGCAGGTTTGTGAACTACAGTGCCCCTGAGCTCCTTTCTTCAACTCGCTTTCTTGTGAGCTGGCCGCAACACCGCAGGATGTCTTCAGGCCCTAATCTGGTTCCGGCATGGCACGCTGAGCCTTTGGTTAATTCCTTTCCTGGTGGGAAATTAAAGTTAAATTTGCCCGTTCAGACACCTCCAGCTAGTCTCTCATTGGTTCTCCCTATTCCTGTTCATCTTCCGCAGAAATTGCAAACTGGACCAAACAGGAGATTAAAGGCACTGACTCTCCAAGTCGGGAGAGTGTTAGAAAAGCATCTGGAATGTTGCACCCGAGTACCAGGGGACCAAAACTGAGACATATTTGAACAAGTCTCCCGATCACACGGTTGATCATACTCTGGGTTCCACATGCATGTTTAAGCTGAAGGAAGAATACCTTAAACCTGGAGAGTTGAGACCCGTGGAATGGGTACCATGCAATATGACTTCAAAGGGTCTTCATTTGCTCACCGAACCTCTCCAATCCTATCACTGCTGCGTTTATGCCCCTGTACACACGCTTGATTCTCTTTCGGAGACATAGCCATCCATAGGTTTTAAGATACTTACTAGTCAGGTACATTCTTAGGCGTTTAATATGGGGTGTTGAGTCCATTTCGTTGAGCAAGGAGTAGCTCTTGTCTATTCCATATTTGGCTTAAGGAACTTTATCTGTGCTCATTTCAATCTCTGGTTTTATGCAGCACCCCAACTCACCTTTCCCCTTAAGCAAGCAGAAGTTGGTTTTCTAAATTTGAGACCCTGTTCTGTTTTGGAATTCAGTTCCTGTGTAGCCAAGTTTACATTCCGTGTATTAGTGATATCTTAGGATGTTTCTTTTTCTGTGTGACTTATTTCAGTTAGAATCATTGTACCTGAATCCACTCCTTATGCTGCTACGGGCCTGATGACATAGATTTCATTGCTGAGTGATACTGCATTGTACGTAAGTACCACAAGTTCTTTATCCATTTTTCACTTTCTGTGATATTGAACTTGTACAGTAAATGAGGTTCTTGTAAACAGAGGCGTCCCAAACTTTGGGGTGGCTGTGTCTTTTTGATTTTAATTTCCCTAAGCTATAGGACCATAAGTGGAAGTGCCCTAGGCTTTGTTGCTTTGTTTCTTAGATGTTTCAGGAAACACCATACACTTCTCCCGAGTGTCTGTTGGCAATTTACATCCCGCCCATCAGCATAACAAGGCTCCCAGTTCTCCATGGCCTGTCCTGCCTTTCTGGATTTTACACTTTTTTCAGATGGCCCTTTTGACCGGGGGGAAGTGAGACTTCATTGTAGTGTAGATTTCCTTTGCAACCTTGCTTGGTTGGCCAAAAAGTGCGTATGCGTTTTTTCCTGATTATATTCAGGAAAAAACGCATACGCCCTTTTTGGCCAAGTGCATCATTGTGGACGTTCTGCCTCTTTTCCTATGCTTTCAATGCAATTCCAGTCTACCTCCTGAAATCGGTTTCCTGCAATTCTGCCCCGCTTTCAAGTCCTCTTGGCAGCCTTACTTCAGTATATTTTTGGACGATAGCTGTCATTTATAACTCTGCAGGTTTGTGAATTACAGTGCCCCTGAGCTCCTTGCTTCAACTCGCTTTCTTGTGAGCTGGCCGCAACACCGCAGGATGGCTTCAGGCCCTAATCTGGTTCCGGCACGGCATGCTGAGCCTTTGGTTAATTCCTCTTCCTGGTGGGAAATGAGAGTTAAATTTGCCCGTCCAGACACCTCCAGCTAGTCTCTCATTGGTTCTCGCTATTCCTGTTCATCTTCCGCAGAAATTGCAAACAGGGCCAAACAGGAGGTTAAAGGCGCTGACTCTCCAAGTCGGGAGAGTGTTAGTAAAGCGTCTGGAATGTTGCACCCGAGTACCAGGGTACGAAAACTGAGACATATTTGAACACGTCTCCCGATCACATGGTTGATCATACTCTAGGTTCCACATGCATGTTTTAGCTGAAGGAAGAATCCCTTAACTTGGGTAGTTGCAACCCGTGGAATGGGTACCATGCAATATGACTTCAAAGGGTCTTCATTTGCTCACCGAACCTCTCCAATCCTATCACTGCTGCGTTTATGCCCCTGTACACATGCTTGATTCTCTTTCGGAGACATAGCAATCCATAGGTTTTAATATACTTACTAGTCAGGTACATTCTTAGGCGTTTAATATGCGGTGTTGAGTCCATTTCGTTGAGCAAGGAGTAGCTCTTGTCTATTCCATATTTGGCTTAAGGAACTTTATCTGTGCTCATTTCAATCTCTGGTTTTATGCAGCACCCCAACTCACCTTTCTCCTTAAGCAAGCATAAGTTGGTTTTCTAAATTTGAGACCCTGTTCTGTTTTGGAATTCAGTTCCTGTGTAGCCAAGTTTACATTCTGTGTATTACTGATATCTTATGATGTTCCTTTTTCTGTGTGACTTATTTCAGTTAGAATCATCATACCTGAATCCACTCATTGTGCTGCTACGGGCCTGATGACATTGATTTCATTCCTGAGTGATATTGCTTTGTAAGTAAATACCACAACTTCTTTATCCATTTTTCACTTTCTGCGATGTTGAACTTGTACTGTAAACGAGGTTCTTGTAAACAGAGCCGTTCCAAACTTTGGGGTGGCTGTGTCTTTTTGATTTTAATTTCCCTAAGCTATAGGACCATAAGTGGAAGTGCCCTAGGCTCTGTTGCTTTGTTTTTTAGATGTTTCAGGAAACACCATACACTTCTCCCGAGTGCCTGTTGGCAATTTACATCCCGCCCATCAGCATAACAAGGCTCCCAGTTCTCCATGGCCTGTCCTGCCTTTCTGGATTTTACACTTTTATCAGATGGCCCTTTTGACCAGGGGGAAGTGAGACTTCATTGTAGTGCAGATTTCCTTTGCAAGCTTGCTTGGTTGGCCAAAAAGGGCGTATGCGTTTTTTCCTGAATATATTCAGGAAAACACGCATACGCCCTTTTTGGCCAAGTGCATGATTGTGGACGTTCTGCCTCTTTTCCTATGCTTTCAATGCAATTCCAGTCTACCTCCTGAAATCAGTTTCCTGCAATTCTGCCCCGCTTTCAAGTCCTCTTGGCAGCCTTACTTCAGTATATTTTTGGACGATAGCTGTCATTTATAACTCTGCAGGTTTGTGAATTACAGTGCCCCTGAGCTCCTTTCTTCCACTTGCTTTTTGTGAGCTGGCCGCAACACCACAGGATGGCTTCAGGCCCTAATCTGGTTCCGGCACGGCACGTTGAGCCTTTGGTTATTTCCTCTTCCTGGTGGGAAATGAGAGTTAAATTTGCCCGTCCAGACACCTCCAGCTAGTCTCTTATTGGTTCTCCCTATTCCTGTTCATCTTCTGCAGAAATTGCAAACTGGGCCAAACAGGAGGTTAAAGGCGCTGACTCTCCAAGTGGGGAGAGTGTTAGTAAAGCGTCTGGAATGTTGCACCCGAGTACCAGGGGAGGAAAACTGAGACATATTTGAACACATCTCCCGTTCACACGGTTGATCATACTCTGGGTTCCACATGCATGTTTTAGCTGAAGGAAGAATACCATAATCCTGGGTAGTTGAAACCCGTGGAATGGGTACCATGCAATATGACTTCAAAGGGTCTTCATTTGCTCACCGAACCTCTCCAATCCTATCATTGCTGCATTTATGCCCCTGTACACACGCTTGATTCTCTTTTGGAGACATAGCAATCCATAGGTTTTAAGATACTTACTAGTCAGTTACATTCTTAGGCGTTTAATATGGGGTGTTGAGTCCATTTCGTTGAGCAAGGAGTAGCTCTTGTCTATTCCATATTTGGCTTAAGGAACTTTATCTGTGCTCATTTCGATCTCTGGTTTTATGCAGCACCCCAACTCACCTTTACCCTTAAGCAAGCATAAGTTGGTTTTCTAAATTTGAGACCCTGTTCTGTTCTGTAATTCAGTTCCTGTGTAGCCAAGTTTACATTCCGTGTATTACTGATATCTTATGATGTTTCTTTTTCTGTGTGACTTATTTCAGTTAGAATCATCATACCTGAATCCACTCATTGTGCTGCTAAGGGCCTGATGACATAGATTTCATTGCTGAGTGATATTGCTTTGTAAGTAAATACCACAACTTCTTTATCCATTTTTCACTTTCTGCGATGTTGAGCTTGTACTGTAAACGAGGTTCTTGTAAAGAGAGGCGTCCCAAACTTTGGGGTGGCTGTGTCTTTTTGATTTTAATTTCCCTAAGCTATAGGACCATAAGTGGAAGTGCCCTAGGCTCTGTTGCTTTGTTTTTTAGATATTTCAGGAAACACCATACACTTCTCCCGAGTGTCTGTTGGCAATTTACATCCCGCCCATCAGCATAACAAGGCTCCCAGTTCTCCATGGCCTGTCCTGCCTTTCTGGATTTTACACTTTTTTCAGATGGCCCTTTTGACCGGGGGGAAGTGAGACTTCATTGTAGTGCAGATTTCCTTTGCAAGCTTGCTTGGTTGGCCAAAAAGTGCGTATGCGTTTTTTCCTGAATATATTCAAGAAAAATCACATACACCCTTTTTGGCCAAGTGCATCATTGTGGACGTTCTGCCTCTTTTCCTATGCTTTCAATGCAATTCCAGTCTACCTCCTGAAATCGGTTTCCTGCAATTCTGCCCCGCTTTCAAGTCTTCTTGGCAGCCTTACTTCAGTATATTTTTGGAAGATAGCTGTCATTTATAACTCTGCAGGTTTGTGAATTACAGTGCCCCTGAGCTCCTTTCTTCAACTTGCTTTCTTGTGAGCTGGCCGCAACACCGCAGGATGGCTTCAGGCCCTAATCTGGTTCCGGCACGGCACGCTGAGCCTTTGGTTAATTCCTCTTCCTGGTGGGAAATGAGAGTTAAATTTGCCAGTCCAGACACCTCCAGCTAGTCTCTCATTGGTTCTCGCTATTCCTGTTCATCTTCCGCAGAAATTGCAAACTGGGCCAAACAGGAGGTTAAAGGGACTGACTCTCCAAGTCGGGAGAGTGTTAGTAAAGTGTCTGGAATGTTGCACCCGAGTACCAGGCTACGAAAACTGAGACATATTTGAACACGTCTCCCGATCACATGGTTGATCATACTCTAGGTTCCACATGCATGTTTTAGCTGAAGGAAGAATACCTTAAACCTGGGTAGTTGAAACGCGTGGAATGGGTACCATGCAATATGACTTCAAAGGGTCTTCATTTGCTCACCGAACCTCTCCAATCCTATCACTGCTGTGTTTATGCCCCTGTACACATGCTTGATTCTCTTTCAGAGACATAGCCATCCATAGGTTTTAAGATACTTACTAGTCAGGTACATTCTTAGGCGTTTAATATGCGGTGTTGAGTCCATTTCGTTGAGCAAGGAGTAGCTCTTGTCTATTCCATATTTGGCTTAAGGAACTTTATCTGTGCTCATTTCGATCTCTGGTTTTATGCAGCACCCCAAGTCACCTTTACCCTTAAGAAAGCATAAGTTGGTTTTCTAAATTTGAGACCATGTTCTGTTCTGTAATTCAGTTCCTGTGTAGGCAAGTTTACATTCCGTGTATTACTGATATCTTATGATGTTTCTTTTTCTGTGTGACTTATTTCAGTTAGAATCATCGTACCTGAATCCACTCATTGTGCTGCTAAGGGCCTGATGACATAGATTTCATTGCTGAGTGATATTGCTTTGTAAGTAAATATCACAACTTCTTTATCCATTTTTGACTTTCTGTGATATTGAACTTGTACTGTAAACGAGATTCTTGTAAACAGAGGCGTCCCAAACTTTGGGGTGGCTGTGTCTTTTTTATTTTAATTTCCCTAAGCTATAGGACCATAAGTGGAAGTGCCCTAGGCTCTGTTGCTTTGTTTCTTATATGTTTCAGGAAACACCATACACTTCTCCCGAGTGTCTGTTGGCAATTGACATCCCGCCCATCAGCATAACAAGGCTCCCAGTTCTCCATGGCCTGTCCTGCCTTTCTGGATTTTACACTTTTTTCAGATGGCCCTTTTGACCGGGGGGAAGTGAGACTTCATTGTAGTGCAGATTTCCTTTGCAAGCTTGCTTGCTTGGCCAAAAAGGGCGTATGCGTTTTTTCCTGAATATATTCAGGAAAAAACGCATACGCCCTTTTTGGCCAAGTGCATCATTGTGGACGTTCTGCCTCTTTTCCTATGCTTTCAATGCAATTCCAGTCTACCTCCTGAAATCGGTTTCCTGCAATTCTGCCCCGCTTTCAAGTCCTCTTGGCAGCCTTACTTCAGTATATTTTTGGAAGATAGCTGTCATTTATAACTCTGCAGGTTTGTGAATTACAGTGCCCCTGAGCTCCTTTCTTCAACTCGCTTTCTTTTGAGCTGGCCGCAACACCGCAGGATGGCTTCAGGCCCTAATCTGGTTCCGGCACGGCACACTGAGCCTTTGGTTATTTCCTCTTCCTGGTGGGAAATGAGAGTTAAATTTGCCCGTCCAGACACCTCCAGCTAGTCTCTCATTGGTTCTCCCTATTCCTGTTCATCTTCCGCAGAAATTGCAAACTGGGCCAAACAGGAGGTTAAAGGCGCTGACTCTCCAAGTGGGGAGAGTGTTAGAAAAGCTTCTGGAATGTTGCACCCGAGTACCAGGGGAGGAAAACTGAGACATATTTGAACACGTCTCCCGTTCACATGGTTGATCATACTCTGGGTTCCACATGCATGTTTTAGCTGAAGGAAGAATACCTTAAACCTGGAGAGTTGAGACCCGTGAAATGGGTACCATGCAATATGACTTCAAAGGGTCTTCATTTGCTCACCGAACCTCTCCAATCCTATCACTGCTGCGTTTATGCCCCTGTACACACGCTTGATTCTCTTTTGGAGACATAGTAATCCATAGGTTTTAAGATACTTACTAGTCAGGTACATTATTAGGCGTTTAATATGGGGTGTTGAGTCCATTTCGTTGAGCAAGGAGTAGCTCTTGTCTATTCCATATTTGGCTTAAGGAACTTTATCTGTGCTCATTTCAATCTCTGGTTTTATGCAGCACCCCAACTCACCTTTCCCCTTAAGCAAGCATAAGTTGGTTTTCTAAATTTGAGACCCTGTTCTGTTTTGGAATTCAGTTCCTGTGTAGCCAAGTTTACATTCCGTGTATTAGTGATATCTTATGATGTTTCTTTTTCTGTGTGACTTATTTCAGTTAGAATCATCGTAGCTGAATCCACTCATTATGCTGCTATGGGCCTGATGACATAGATTTCATTGCTGAGTGATACTGCATTGTACGTAAGTACCACAAGTTCTTTATCCATTTTTCACTTTCTGTGATATTGAACTTGTACGGTAAACGAGGTTCTTGTAAACAGAGGCGTCCCAAACTTTGGGGTGGCTGTGTCTTTTTGATTTTAATTTCCCTAAGCTATAGGACCATAAGTGGAAGTGCCCTAGGCTCTGTTGCTTTGTTTTTTAGATGTTTCAGGAAACACCATACACTTCTCCAGAGTGTCTGTTGGCAATTTACATCCCGCCCATCAGCATAACAAGGCTCCCAGTTCATGGCCTGTCCTGCCTTTCTGGATTTTACACTTTTTTCAGATGGCCCTTTTGACCGGGGGGAAGTGAGACTTCATTGTAGTGCAGATTTCCTTTGCAAGCTTGCTTGGTTGCCCAAAAAGGGCGTATGCGTTTTTTTCCTGAATATATTCAGGAAAAAACGCATACGCCCTTTTTGGCCAAGTGCATCATTGTGGACGTTCTGCCTCTTTTCCTATGCTTTCAATGCAATTCCAGTCTACCTCCTGAAATCGGTTTCCTGCAATTCTGCCCCGCTTTCAAGTCCTCTTGGCAGCCTTACTTCAGTATATTTTTGGACGATAGCTGTCATTTATAACTCTGCAGGTTTGTGCATTACAGTGCCCCTGAGCTCCTTTCTTCAACTCGCTTTCTTGTGAGCTGGCCGCAACACCGCAGGATGGCTTCAGGCCCTAATCTGGTTCCGGCACGGCACGCTGAGCCTTTGGTTAATTCCTCTTCCTGGTGGGAAATGAGAGTTAAATTTGCCCGTCCAGACACCTCCAGCTAGTCTCTCATTGGTTCTCGCTATTCCTGTTCATCTTCCGCAGAAATTGCAAACTGGGCCAAACAGGAGGTTAAAGGGACTGACTCTCCAAGTCGGGAGAGTGTTAGTAAAGTGTCTGGAATGTTGCACCCGAGTTCCAGGCTACGAAAACTGAGACATATTTGAACACGTCTCCCGATCACATGGTTGATCATACTCTAGGTTCCACATGCATGTTTTAGCTGAAGGAAGAATACCTTAAACCTGGGTAGTTGAAACGCGTGGAATGGGTACCATGCAATATGACTTCAAAGGGTCTTCATTTGCTCACCGAACCTCTCCAATCCTATCACTGCTGCGTTTATGCCCCTGTACACACGCTTGATTCTCTTTTGGA
The DNA here is from genome assembly GCF_951394435.1 of Stenella coeruleoalba. Lineage (NCBI taxonomy): Eukaryota > Metazoa > Chordata > Mammalia > Artiodactyla > Delphinidae > Stenella > Stenella coeruleoalba. The sequence goes on from NW_027646138.1 coordinate 317,201, forward strand.
GACATAGCAATCCATAGGTTTTAAGATACTTACTAGTCAGGTACATTCTTAGGCGTTTAATATGCGGTCTTGAGTCCATTTCGTTGAGCAAGGAGTAGCTCTTGTCTATTCCATATTTGGCTTAAGGAACTTTATCTGTGCTCATTTCAATCTCTGGTTTTATGCAGCACCCCAACTCACCTTTCCCCTTAAGGAAGCATAAGGTGGTTTTCTAAATTTGACACCCTGTTCTGTTTGGAATTCAGTTCCTGTGTAGCCAAGTTTACATTCCGTGTATTAGTGATATCTTATGATGTTTCTTTTTCTGTGTGACTTATTTCAGTTAGAATCATCGTACCTGAATCCACTCATTATGCTGCTACGGGCCTGATGACATAGATTTCATTGTTGAGTGATACTGCATTGTACGTAAGTACCACAAGTTCTTTATCCATTTTTCACTTTCTGTGATATTGAACTTGTACGGTAAACGAGGTTCTTGTAAACAGAGGCGTCCCAAACTTTGGGGTGGCTGTGTCTTTTTGATTTTAATTTCCCTAAGCTATAGGACCATAAGTGGAAGTGCCCTAGGCTCTGTTGCTTTGTTTTTTAGATGTTTCAGGAAACACCATACACTTCTCCCGAGTGTCTGTTGGCAATTTACATCCCGCCCATCAGCATAACAAGGCTCCCAGTTCTCCATGGCCTGTCCTGCCTTTCTGGATTTTACACTTTTTTCAGATGGCCCTTTTGACCGGGGGGAAGTGAGACTTCATTGTAGTGCAGATTTCCTTTGCAAGCTTGCTTGGTTGGCCAAAAAGGGCGTATGCGTTTTTTCCTGAATATATTCAGGAAAAAATGCATACGCCCTTTTTGGCCAAGTGCATCATTGTGGACGTTCTGCCTCTTTTCCTATGCTTTCAATGCAATTCCAGTCTACCTCCTGAAATCGGTTTCCTGCAATTCTGCCCCGCTTTCAAGTCCTCTTGGCAGCCTTACTTCAGTATATTTTTGGACGATAGCTGTCATTTATAACTCTGCAGGTTTGTGAATTACAGTGCCCCTGAGCTCCTTTCTTCAACTCGCTTTCTTGTGACCTGGCCGCAACACCGCAGGATGGCTTCAGGCCCTAATCTGGTTCCGGCACGGCACGCTGAGCCTTTGGTTAATTCCTCTTCCTGGTGGGAAATGAGAGTTAAATTTGTCCGTCCAGACACCTCCAGCTAGTCTCTCATTGGTTCTCCCTATTCCTGTTCATCTTCTGCAGAAATTGCAAACTGGGCCAAACAGGAGGTTGAAGGGACTGACTCTCCAAGTCGGGAGAGTGTTAGTAAAGCGTCTGGAATGTTGCACCCGAGTACCAGGGTACGAAAACTGAGACATATTTGAACACGTCTCCCGATCACATGGTTCATCATACTCTAGGTTCCACATGCATGTTTTAGCTGAAGGAAGAATACCTTAAAACTGGAGAGTTGAGACCCGTGGAATGGGTACCATGCAATATGAATTCAAAGGGTCTTCATTTGCTCACCGAACCTCTCCAATCCTATCACTGCTGCATTTATGCCCCTGTACACACGCTTGATTCTCTTTTGGAGACATAGCAATCCACAGGTTTTAAGATACTTACTAGTCAGGTACATTCTTAGGCGTTTAATATGGGGTGTTGAGTCCATTTCGTTGAGCAAGGAGTAGCTCTTGTCTATTCTATATTTGGCTTAAGGAACTTTATCTGTGCTCATTTCAATCTCTGGTTTTATGCAGCACCCCAACTCACCTTTCCCCTTAAGCAAGCATAAGTTGGTTTTTTAAATTTGAGACCCTGTTCTGTTTTGTAATTCGGTTCCTGTGTAGCCAAGTTTACATTCCGTGTATTAGTGATATCTTATGATGTTTCTTTTTCTGTGTGACTTATTTCAGTTAGAATCATCGTACCTGAATCCACTCATTATGCTGCTACGGGCCTGATGACATAGATTTCATTGCTGAGTGATACTGCATTGTACTTAAGTACCACAAGTTCTTTATCCATTTTTCACTTTCTGTGATATTGATCTTGTACGGTAAACGAGGTTCTTGTAAACAGAGGCGTCCCAAACTTTGGGGTGGCTGTGTCTTTTTGATTTTAATTTCCCTATGTTATAGGACCATAAGTGGAAGTGCCCTAGGCTCTGTTGCTTTGTTTTTTAGATGTTTCCGGAAACACCATACACTTCTCCAGAGTGTCTGTTGGCAATTTATATCCCGCCCATCAGCATAACAAGGCTCCCAGTTCTCCATGGCCTGTCCTGCCTTTCTGGATTTTACACTTTTTTCAGATGGCCCTTTTGACCGGGGGGAAGTGAGACTTCATTGTAGTGCAGATTTCCTTTGCAAGTTTGCTTGGTTGGCCAAAAAGTGCGTATGCGTTTTTTCCTGATTATATTCAGGAAAAAACGCATACGCCCTTTTTGGCCAAGTGCATCATTGTGGACGTTCTGCCTCTTTTCCTATGCTTTCAATGCAATTCCAGTCTACCTCCTGAAATCGGTTTCCTGCAATTCTGCCCGCTTTCAAGTCCTCTTGGCAGCCTTACTTCAGTATATTTTTGGACGATAGCTGTCATTTATAACTCTGCAGGTTTGTGAATTACAGTGCCCCTGAGCTCCTTGCTTCAACTCGCTTTCTTGTGAGCTGGCCGCAACACCGCAGGATGGCTTCAGGCCCTAATCTGGTTCCGGCACGGCATGCTGAGCCTTTGGTTAATTCCTCTTCCTGGTGGGAAATGAGAGTTAAATTTGCCCGTCCAGACACCTCCAGCTAGTCTCTCATTGGTTCTCGCTATTCCTGTTCATCTTCCGCAGAAATTGCAAACTGGGCCAAACAGGAGGTTAAAGGCGCTGACTCTCCAAGTCGGGAGAGTGTTAGTAAAGCGTCTGGAATGTTGCACCCGAGTACCAGGGTACGAAAACTGAGACATATTTGAACACGTCTCCCGATCACATGGTTGATCATACTCTAGGTTCCACATGCATGTTTTAGCTGAAGGAAGAATCCCTTAAACCTGGGTAGTTGCAACCCGTGGAATGGGTACCATGCAATATGACTTCAAAGGGTCTTCATTTGCTCACCGAACCTCTCCAATCCTATCACTGCTGCGTTTATGCCCCTGTACACATGCTTGATTCTCTTTCGGAGACATAGCAATCCATAGGTTTTAAGATACTTACTAGTCAGGTACATTCTTAGGCGTTTAATATGCGGTGTTGAGTCCATTTCGTTGAGCAAGGAGTAGCTCTTGTCTATTCCATATTTGGCTTAAGGAACTTTATCTGTGCTCATTTCAATCTCTGGTTTTATGCAGCACCCCAACTCACCTTTCCCCTTAAGCAAGCAGAAGTTGGTTTTATCAATTTGAGACCCTGTTCTGTTCTGTAATTCAGTTCTTGTGTAGCCAAGTTTACATTCCGTGTGTTAGTGATATCTTATGATGTTTCTTTTTCTGTGTGACTTATTTCAGTTAGAATCATCGTACCTGAATCCACTCATTATGCTGCTACGGGCCTGATGACATAGATTTCATTGCTGAGTGATACTGCATTGTACTTAAGTACCACAAGTTCTTTATCCATTTTTCACTTTCTGTGATATTGATCTTGTACGGTAAACGAGGTTCTTGTAAACAGAGGCGTCCCAAACTTTGGGGTGGCTGTGTCTTTTTGATTTTAATTTCCCTATGTTATAGGACCATAAGTGGAAGTGCCCTAGGCTCTGTTGCTTTGTTTTTTAGATGTTTCCGGAAACACCATACACTTCTCCAGAGTGTCTGTTGGCAATTTATATCCCGCCCATCAGCATAACAAGGCTCCCAGTTCTCCATGGCCTGTCCTGCCTTTCTGGATTTTACACTTTTTTCAGATGGCCCTTTTGACCGGGGGGAAGTGAGACTTCATTGTAGTGCAGATTTCCTTTGCAAGTTTGCTTGGTTGGCCAAAAAGTGCGTATGCGTTTTTTCCTGATTATATTCAGGAAAAAACGCATACGCCCTTTTTGGCCAAGTGCATCATTGTGGACGTTCTGCCTCTTTTCCTATGCTTTCAATGCAATTCCAGTCTACCTCCTGAAATCGGTTTCCTGCAAATCTGCCCCGCTTTCAAGTCCTCTTGGCAGCCTTACTTCAGTATATTTTTGGACGATAGCTGTCATTTATAACTCTGCAGGTTTGTGAATTACAGTGCCCCTGAGCTCCTTGCTTCAACTCGCTTTCTTGTGAGCTGGCCGCAACACCGCAGGATGGCTTCAGGCCCTAATCTGGTTCCGGCACGGCATGCTGAGCCTTTGGTTAATTCCTCTTCCTGGTGGGAAATGAGAGTTAAATTTGCCCGTCCAGACACCTCCAGCTAGTCTCTCATTGGTTCTCGCTATTCCTGTTCATCTTCCGCAGAAATTGCAAACTGGGCCAAACAGGAGGTTAAAGGCGCTGACTCTCCAAGTCGGGAGAGTGTTAGTAAAGCGTCTGGAATGTTGCACCCGAGTACCAGGGTACGAAAACTGAGACATATTTGAACACGTCTCCCGATCACATGGTTGATCATACTCTAGGTTCCACATGCATGTTTTAGCTGAAGGAAGAATCCCTTAAACCTGGGTAGTTGCAACCCGTGGAATGGGTACCATGCAATATGACTTCAAAGGGTCTTCATTTGCTCACCGAACCTCTCCAATCCTATCACTGCTGCGTTTATGCCCCTGTACACATGCTTGATTCTCTTTCGGAGACATAGCAATCCATAGGTTTTAAGATACTTACTAGTCAGGTACATTCTTAGGCGTTTAATATGCGGTGTTGAGTCCATTTCGTTGAGCAAGGAGTAGCTCTTGTCTATTCCATATTTGGCTTAAGGAACTTTATCTGTGCTCATTTCAATCTCTGGTTTTATGCAGCACCCCAACTCACCTTTCCCCTTAAGCAAGCATAAGTTGGTTTTATCAATTTGAGACCCTGTTCTGTTCTGTAATTCAGTTCTTGTGTAGCCAAGTTTACATTCCGTGTGTTAGTGATATCTTATGATGTTTCTTTTTCTGTGTGACTTATTTCAGTTAGAATCATCGTACCTGAATCCACTCATTATGCTGCTACAGGCCTGATGACATAGATTTCATTGCTGAGTGATACTGCATTGTACGTGAGTTCACATGTTCTTTATCCATTTTTCACTTTCTGTGATATTGAACTTGAACGGTAAACGAGGTTCTTGTAAACAGTGGCGTCCCAAACTTTGGGGTGGCTGTGTCTTTTTGATTTTAATTTCCCTAAGCTATAGGACCATAAGTGGAAGTGCCCTAGGCTCTGTTGCTTTGTTTTTTAGATGTTTCAGGAAACACCATACACTTCTCCCGAGTGTCTGTTGGCAATTTACATCCCGCCCATCAGCATAACAAGGCTCCCAGTCCTCCATGGCCTGTCCTGCCTTTCTGGATTTTACACTTTTTTCAGATGGCCCTTTTGACCGGGGGGAAGTGAGACTTCATTGTAGTGCAGATTTCCTTTGCAAGCTTGCTTGGTTGGCCAAAAAGGGCGTATGCGTTTTTTCCTGAATATATTCAGGAAAAAACGCATACGCCCTTTTTGGCCAAGTGCATCATTGTGGACGCTCTCCCTCTTTTCCTATGCTTTCAATGCAATTCCAGTCTACCTCCTGAAATCGGTTTCTGCAATTCTGCCCCGCTTTCAAGTCCTCTTGGCAGCCTTACTTCAGTATATTTTTGGACAATAGCTGTCATTTATAACTCTGCAGGTTTGTGAATTACAGTGCCCCTGAGCTCCTTTCTTCAACTCGCTTTCTTGTGACCTGGCCGCAACACCGCAGGATGGCTTCAGGCCCTAATCTGGTTCCGGTACGGCACGCTGAGCCTTTGGTTAATTCCTCTTCCTGGTGGGAAATGAGAGTTAAATTTGCCCGTGCAGACACCTCCAGCTAGTCTCTCATTGGTTCTCCCTATTCCTGTTCATCTTCCGCAGAAATTGCAAACTGGGCCAAACAGGAGGTTAAAGGGACTGACTCTCCAAGTCGGGAGAGTGTTAGTAAAGCGTCTGGAATGTTGCACCCGAGTACCAGGGTATGAAAACTGAGACATATTTGAACACGTCTCCCGATCACTTGGTTGATCATACTCTGGGTTCCACATGCATGTTTTAGCTGAAGGAAGAATACCTTAAACCTGGGTAGTTGAAACGCATGGAATGGGTACCATGCAATATGACTTCAAAGGGTCTTCATTTGCTCACCGAACCTCTCCAATCCTATCACTGCTGCATTTATGCCCCTGTACACACGCTTGATTCTCTTTTGGAGACATAGCAATCCACAGGTTTTAAGATACTTACTAGTCAGGTACATTCTTAGGCGTTTAATATGGGGTGTTGAGTCCATTTCGTTGAGCAAGGAGTAGCTCTTGTCTATTCTATATTTGGCTTAAGGAACTTTATCTGTGCTCATTTCAATCTCTGGTTTTATGCAGCACCCCAACTCACCTTTCCCCTTAAGCAAGCATAAGTTGTTTTTTTAAATTTGAGACCCTGTTCTGTTTTGTAATTCGGTTCCTGTGTAGCCAAGTTTACATTCCGTGTATTAGTGATATCTTATGATGTTTCTTTTTCTGTGTGACTTATTTCAGTTAGAATCATCGTACCTGAATCCACTCATTATGCTGCTACGGGCCTGATGACATAGATTTCATTGCTGAGTGATACTGCATTGTACTTAAGTACCACAAGTTCTTTATCCATTTTTCACTTTCTGTGATATTGATCTTGTACGGTAAACGAGGTTCTTGTAAACAGAGGCATCCCAAACTTTGGGGTGGCTGTGTCTTTTTGATTTTAATTTCCCTATGTTATAGGACCATAAGTGGAAGTGCCCTAGGCTCTGTTGCTTTGTTTTTTAGATGTTTCCGGAAACACCATACACTTCTCCAGAGTGTCTGTTGGCAATTTATATCCCGCCCATCAGCATAACAAGGCTCCCAGTTCTCCATGGCCTGTCCTGCCTTTCTGGATTTTACACTTTTTTCAGATGGCCCTTTTGACCGGGGGGAAGTGAGACTTCATTGTAGTGCAGATTTCCTTTGCTAGTTTGCTTGGTTGGCCAAAAAGTGCGTATGCGTTTTTTCCTGATTATATTCAGGAAAAAACGCATACGCCCTTTTTGGCCAAGTGCATCATTGTGGACGTTCTGCCTCTTTTCCTATGCTTTCAATGCAATTCCAGTCTACCTCCTGAAATCGGTTTCCTGCAATTCTGCCCCGCTTTCAAGTCCTCTTGGCAGCCTTACTTCAGTATATTTTTGGACGATAGCTGTCATTTATAACTCTGCAGGTTTGTGAATTACAGTGCCCCTGAGCTCCTTGCTTCAACTCGCTTTCTTGTGAGCTGGCCGCAACACCGCAGGATGGCTTCAGGCCCTAATCTGGTTCCGGCACGGCATGCTGAGCCTTTGGTTAATTCCTCTTCCTGGTGGGAAATGAGAGTTAAATTTGCCTGTCCAGACACCTCCAGCTAGTCTCTCATTGGTTCTCGCTATTCCTGTTCATCTTCCGCAGAAATTGCAAACTGGGCCAAACAGGAGGTTAAAGGCGCTGACTCTCCAAGTCGGGAGAGTGTTAGTAAAGCGTCTGGAATGTTGCACCCGAGTACCAGGGTACGAAAACTGAGACATATTTGAACACGTCTCCCGATCACATGGTTGATCATACTCTAGGTTCCACATGCATGTTTTAGCTGAAGGAAGAATCCCTTAAACCTGGGTAGTTGCAACCCGTGGAATGGGTACCATGCAATATGACTTCAAAGGGTCTTCATTTGCTCACCGAACCTCTCCAATCCTATCACTGCTGCGTTTATGCCCCTGTACACATGCTTGATTCTCTTTCGGAGACATAGCAATCCATAGGTTTTAAGATACTTACTAGTCAGGTACATTCTTAGGCGTTTAATATGCGGTGTTGAGTCCATTTCGTTGAGCAAGGAGTAGCTCTTGTCTATTCCATATTTGGCTTAAGGAACTTTATCTGTGCTCATTTCAATCTCTGGTTTTATGCAGCACCCCAACTCACCTTTCCCCTTAAGCAAGCATAAGTTGGTTTTATCAATTTGAGACCCTGTTCTGTTCTGTAATTCAGTTCTTGTGTAGCCAAGTTTACATTCCGTGTGTTAGTGATATCTTATGATGTTTCTTTTTCTGTGTGACTTATTTCAGTTAGAATCATCGTACCTGAATCCACTCATTATGCTGCTACAGGCCTGATGACATAGATTTCATTGCTGAGTGATACTGCATTGTACGTGAGTTCACATGTTCTTTATCCATTTTTCACTTTCTGTGATATTGAACTTGAACGGTAAACGAGGTTCTTGTAAACAGTGGCGTCCCAAACTTTGGGGTGGCTGTGTCTTTTTGATTTTAATTTCCCTAAGCTATAGGACCATAAGTGGAAGTGCCCTAGGCTCTGTTGCTTTGTTTTTTAGATGTTTCAGGAAACACCATACACTTCTCCCGAGTGTCTGTTGGCAATTTACATCCCGCCCATCAGCATAACAAGGCTCCCAGTCCTCCATGGCCTGTCCTGCCTTTCTGGATTTTACACTTTTTTCAGATGGCCCTTTTGACCGGGGGGAAGTGAGACTTCATTGTAGTGCAGATTTCCTTTGCAAGCTTGCTTGGTTGGCCAAAAAGGGCGTATGCGTTTTTTCCTGAATATATTCAGGAAAAAACGCATACGCCCTTTTTGGCCAAGTGCATCATTGTGGACGCTCTCCCTCTTTTCCTATGCTTTCAATGCAATTCCAGTCTACCTCCTGAAATCGGTTTCTGCAATTCTGCCCCGCTTTCAAGTCCTCTTGGCAGCCTTACTTCAGTATATTTTTGGACAATAGCTGTCATTTATAACTCTGCAGGTTTGTGAATTACAGTGCCCCTGAGCTCCTTTCTTCAACTCGCTTTCTTGTGACCTGGCCGCAACACCGCAGGATGGCTTCAGGCCCTAATCTGGTTCCGGTACGGCACGCTGAGCCTTTGGTTAATTCCTCTTCCTGGTGGGAAATGAGAGTTAAATTTGCCCGTGCAGACACCTCCAGCTAGTCTCTCATTGGTTCTCCCTATTCCTGTTCATCTTCCGCAGAAATTGCAAACTGGGCCAAACAGGAGGTTAAAGGGACTGACTCTCCAAGTCGGGAGAGTGTTAGTAAAGCGTCTGGAATGTTGCACCCGAGTACCAGGGTATGAAAACTGAGACATATTTGAACACGTCTCCCGATCACTTGGTTGATCATACTCTGGGTTCCACATGCATGTTTTAGCTGAAGGAAGAATACCTTAAACCTGGGTAGTTGAAACGCATGGAATGGGTACCATGCAATATGACTTCAAAGGGTCTTCATTTGCTCACCGAACCTCTCCAATCCTATCACTGCTGCATTTATGCCCCTGTACACACGCTTGATTCTCTTTTGGAGACATAGCAATCCACAGGTTTTAAGATACTTACTAGTCAGGTACATTCTTAGGCGTTTAATATGGGGTGTTGAGTCCATTTCGTTGAGCAAGGAGTAGCTCTTGTCTATTCTATATTTGGCTTAAGGAACTTTATCTGTGCTCATTTCAATCTCTGGTTTTATGCAGCACCCCAACTCACCTTTCCCCTTAAGCAAGCATAAGTTGGTTTTTTAAATTTGAGACCCTGTTCTGTTTTGTAATTCGGTTCCTGTGTAGCCAAGTTTACATTCCGTGTATTAGTGATATCTTATGATGTTTCTTTTTCTGTGTGACTTATTTCAGTTAGAATCATCGTACCTGAATCCACTCATTATGCTGCTACGGGCCTGATGACATAGATTTCATTGCTGAGTGATACTGCATTGTACTTAAGTACCACAAGTTCTTTATCCATTTTTCACTTTCTGTGATATTGATCTTGTACGGTAAACGAGGTTCTTGTAAACAGAGGCGTCCCAAACTTTGGGGTGGCTGTGTCTTTTTGATTTTAATTTCCCTATGTTATAGGACCATAAGTGGAAGTGCCCTAGGCTCTGTTGCTTTGTTTTTTAGATGTTTCCGGAAACACCATACACTTCTCCAGAGTGTCTGTTGGCAATTTATATCCCGCCCATCAGCATAACAAGGCTCCCAGTTCTCCATGGCCTGTCCTGCCTTTCTGGATTTTACACTTTTTTCAGATGGCCCTTTTGACCGGGGGGAAGTGAGACTTCATTGTAGTGCAGATTTCCTTTGCAAGTTTGCTTGGTTGGCCAAAAAGTGCGTATGCGTTTTTTCCTGATTATATTCAGGAAAAAACGCATACGCCCTTTTTGGCCAAGTGCATCATTGTGGACGTTCTGCCTCTTTTCCTATGCTTTCAATGCAATTCCAGTCTACCTCCTGAAATCGGTTTCCTGCAATTCTGCCCCGCTTTCAAGTCCTCTTGGCAGCCTTACTTCAGTATATTTTTGGACGATAGCTGTCATTTATAACTCTGCAGGTTTGTGAATTACAGTGCCCCTGAGCTCCTTGCTTCAACTCGCTTTCTTGTGAGCTGGCCGCAACACCGCAGGATGGCTTCAGGCCCTAATCTGGTTCCGGCACGGCATGCTGAGCCTTTGGTTAATTCCTCTTCCTGGTGGGAAATGAGAGTTAAATTTGCCTGTCCAGACACCTCCAGCTAGTCTCTCATTGGTTCTCGCTATTCCTGTTCATCTTCCGCAGAAATTGCAAAGTGGGCCAAACAGGAGGTTAAAGGCGCTGACTCTCCAAGTCGGGAGAGTGTTAGTAAAGCGTCTGGAATGTTGCACCCGAGTACCAGGGTACGAAAACTGAGACATATTTGAACACGTCTCCCGATCACATGGTTGATCATACTCTGGGTTCCACATGCATGTTTTAGCTGAAGGAAGAATACCTTAAACCTGGGTAGTTGAAACGCGTGGAATGGGTACCATGCAATATGACTTCAAAGGGTCTTCATTTGCTCACCGAACCTCTCCAATCCTATCACTGCTGCGTTTATGCCCCTGTACACATGCTTGATTCTCTTTCGGAGACATAGCAATCCATAGGTTTTAAGATACTTACTAGTCAAGTACATTCTTAGGCGTTTAATATGCGGTGTTGAGTCCATTTCGTTGAGCAAGGAGTAGCTCTTGTCTATTCCATATTTGGCTTAAGGAACTTTATCTGTGCTCATTTTAATCTCTGGTTTTATGCAGCACCCCAACTCACCTTTCCCCTTAAGCAAGCATAAGTTGGTTTTATCAATTTGAGACCCTGTTCTGTTCTGTAATTCAGTTCTTGTGTAGCCAAGTTTACATTCCGTGTGTTAGTGATATCTTATGATGTTTCTTTTTCTGTGTGACTTATTTCAGTTAGAATCATCGTACCTGAATCCACTCATTATGCTGCTACGGGCCTGATGACATAGATTTCATTGCTGAGTGATACTGCATTGTACGTGAGTTCACATGTTCTTTATCCATTTTTCACTTTCTGTGATATTGAACTTGAACGGTAAACGAGGTTCTTGTAAACAGTGGCGTCCCAAACTTTGGGGTGGCTGTGTATTTTTGATTTTAATTTCCCTAAGCTATAGGACCATAAGTGGAAGTGCCCTAGGCTCTGTTGCTTTGTTTTTTAGATGTTTCAGGAAACACCATACACTTCTCCCGAGTGTCTGTTGGCAATTTACATCCCGCCCATCAGCATAACAAGGCTCCCAGTCCTCCATGGCCTGTCCTGCCTTTCTGGATTTTACACTTTTTTCAGATGGCCCTTTTGACCGGGGGGAAGTGAGACTTCATTGTAGTGCAGATTTCCTTTGCAAGCTTGCTTGGTTGGCCAAAAAGGGCGTATGCGTTTTTTCCTGAATATATTCAGGAAAAAACGCATACGCCCTTTTTGGCCAAGTGCATCATTGTGGACGCTCTCCCTCTTTTCCTATGCTTTCAATGCAATTCCAGTCTACCTCCTGAAATTGGTTTCTGCAATTCTGCCCCGCTTTCAAGTCCTCTTGGCAGCCTTACTTCAGTATATTTTTGGACAATAGCTGTCATTTATAACTCTGCAGGTTTGTGAATTACAGTGCCCCTGAGCTCCTTTCTTCAACTCGCTTTCTTGTTACCTGGCCGCAACACCGCAGGATGGCTTCAGGCCCTAATCTGGTTCCGGCACGGCACGCTGAGCCTTTGGTTAATTCCTCTTCCTGGTGGGAAATGAGAGTTAAATTTGCCCGTGCAGACACCTCCAGCTAGTCTCTCATTGGTTCTCGCTATTCCTGTTCATCTTCCGCAGAAATTGCAAACTGGGCCAAACAGGAGGTTAAAGGGACTGACTCTCCAAGTTGGGAGAGTGTTAGTAAAGTGTCTGGAATGTTGCACCCGAGTACCAGGCTACGAAAACTGAGACATATTTGAACACGTCTCCCGATCACATGGTTGATCATACTCTAGGTTCCACATGCATGTTTTAGCTGAAGGAAGAATCCCTTAAACCTGGGTAGTTGCGACCCGTGGAATGGGTACCATGCAATATGACTTCAAAGGGTCTTCATTTGCTCACCGAACCTCTCCAATCCTATCACTGCTGTGTTTATGCCCCTGTACACATGCTTGATTCTCTTTCAGAGACATAGCCATCCATAGGTTTTAAGATACTTACTAGTCAGGTACATTCTTAGGCGTTTAATATGCGGTGTTGAGACCATTTCGTTGAGCAAGGAGTAGCTCTTGTCTATTCCATATTTGGCTTAAGGAACTTTATCTGTGCTCATTTCGATCTCTGGTTTTATGCAGCACCCCAAGTCACCTTTACCCTTAAGAAAGCATAAGTTGGTTTTCTAAATTTGAGACCATGTTCTGTTCTGTAATTCAGTTCCTGTGTAGCCAAGTTTACATTCCGTGTATTACTGATATCTTATGATGTTTCTTTTTCTGTGTGACTTATTTCAGTTAGAATCATCGTACCTGAATCCACTCATTGTGCTGCTAAGGGCCTGATGACATAGATTTCATTGCTGAGTGATATTGCTTTGTAAGTAAATATCACAACTTCTTTATCCATTTTTGACTTTCTGTGATATTGAACTTGTACTGTAAACGAGATTCTTGTAAACAGAGGCATCCCAAACTTTGGGGTGGCTGTGTCTTTTTGATTTTAATTTCCCTAAGCTATAGGACCATAAGTGGAAGTGCCCTAGGCTCTGTTGCTTTGTTTCTTATATGTTTCAGGAAACACCATACACTTCTCCCGAGTGTCTGTTGGCAATTGACATCCCGCCCATCAGCATAACAAGGCTCCCAGTTCTCCATGGCCTGTCCTGCCTTTCTGGATTTTACACTTTTTTCAGATGGCCCTTTTGACCGGGGGGAAGTGAGACTTCATTGTAGTGCAGATTTCCTTTGCAAGCTTGCTTGGTTGGCCAAAAAGGGCGTATGCGTTTTTTCCTGAATATATTCAGGAAAAAACGCATACGCCCTTTTTGGCCAAGTGCATCATTGTGGACGTTCTGCCTCTTTTCCTATGCTTTCAATGCAATTCCAGTCTACCTCCTGAAATCGGTTTCCTGCAATTCTGCCCCGCTTTCAAGTCCTCTTGGCAGCCTTACTTCAGTATATTTTTGGAAGATAGCTGTCATTTATAACTCTGCAGGTTTGTGAATTACAGTGCCCCTGAGCTCCTTTCTTCAACTCGCTTTCTTTTGAGCTGGCCGCAACACCGCAGGATGGCTTCAGGCCCTAATCTGGTTCCGGCACGGCACGCTGAGCCTTTGGTTATTTCCTCTTCCTGGTGGGAAATGAGAGTTAAATTTGCCCGTCCAGACACCTCCAGCTAGTCTCTCATTGGTTCTCCCTATTCCTGTTCATCTTCCGCAGAAATTGCAAACTGGGCCAAACAGGAGGTTAAAGGCGCTGACTCTCCAAGTGGGGAGAGTGTTAGTAAAGTGTCTGGAATGTTGCACCCGAGTACCAGGGTACGAAAACTGAGACATATTTGAACACGTCTCCCGTTCACATGGTTGATCATACTCTGGGTTCCACATGCATGTTTTAGCTGAAGGAAGAATACCTTAAACCTGGAGAGTTGAGACCCGTGGAATGGGTACCATGCAATATGACTTCAAAGGGTCTTCATTTGCTCACCGAACCTCTCCAATCCTATCACTGCTGCGTTTATGCCCCTGTACACACGCTTGATTCTCTTTCGGAGACATAGCAATCCATAGGTTTTAAGATACTTACTAGTCAGGTACATTATTAGGCGTTTAATATGGGGTGTTGAGTCCATTTCGTTGAGCAAGGAGTAGCTCTTGTCTATTCCATATTTGGCTTAAGGAACTTTATCTGTGCTCATTTCAATCTCTGGTTTTATGCAGCACCCCAACTCACCTTTCCCCTTAAGCAAGCATAAGTTGGTTTTCTAAATTTGAGACCCTGTTCTGTTTTGGAATTCAGTTCCTGTGTAGCCAAGTTTACATTCCGTGTATTAGTGATATCTTAGGATGTTTCTTTTTCTGTGTGACTTATTTCAGTTAGAATCATTGTACCTGAATCCACTCCTTATGCTGCTACGGGCCTGATGACATAGATTTCATTGCTGAGTGATACTGCATTGTACGTAAGTACCACAAGTTCTTTATCCATTTTTCACTTTCTGTGATATTGAAATTGTACAGTAAATGAGGTTCTTGTAAACAGAGGCGTCCCAAACTTTGGGGTGGCTGTGTCTTTTTGATTTTAATTTCCCTAAGCTATAGGACCATAAGTGGAAGTGCCCTAGGCTTTGTTGCTTTGTTTCTTAGATGTTTCAGGAAACACCATACACTTCTCCCTAGTGTCTCTTGGCAATTTACATCCCGCCCATCAGCATAACAAGGCTCCCAGTTCTCCATGGCCTGTCCTGCCTTTCTGGATTTTACACTTTTTTCAGATGGCCCTTTTGACCGGGGGGAAGTGAGACTTCATTGTAGTGTAGATTTCCTTTGCAAGCTTGCTTGGTTGGCCAAAAAGTGCGTATGCGTTTTTTCCTGAATATATTCAGGAAAAAACGCATACGCCCTTTTTGGCCAAGTGCATCATTGTGGACGTTCTGCCTCTTTTCCTATGCTTTCAATGCAATTCCAGTCTACCTCCTGAAATCGGTTTCCTGCAATTCTGCCC
Source organism: Stenella coeruleoalba (assembly GCF_951394435.1). Taxonomy (NCBI): domain Eukaryota; kingdom Metazoa; phylum Chordata; class Mammalia; order Artiodactyla; family Delphinidae; genus Stenella; species Stenella coeruleoalba. The sequence goes on from NW_027646138.1 coordinate 332,364, forward strand.
CGCTTTCAAGTCCTCTTGGCAGCCTTACTTCAGTATATTTTTGGACGATAGCTGTCACTTATAACTCTGCAGGTTTGTGCATTACAGTGCCCCTGAGCTCCTTTCTTCAACTCGCTTTCTTGTAACCTGGCCGCAACATCGCAGGATGGCTTCAGGCCCTAATCTGGTTCCGGCACGGCACGCTGAGCCTTTGGTTATTTCCTCTTCCTGGTGGGAAATGAGAGTTAAATTTGCCCGTCCAGACACCTCCAGCTAGTCTCTCATTGGTTCTCCCTATTCCTGTTCATCTTCCGCAGAAATTGCAAACTGGGCCAAACAGGAGGTTAAAGGTGCTGACTCTCCAAGTGGGGAGAGTGTTCGTAAAGCGTCTGGAATGTTGCACCCGAGTACCAGGGGAGGAAAACTGAGACATATTTGAACACGTCTCCCATTCACACGGTTGATCATACTCTGGGTTCCACATGCATGTTTTAGCTGAAGGAAGAATACCTTAAACCTGGAGAGTTGAGACCCGTGGAATGGGTACCATGCAATATGACTTCAAAGGGTCTTCATTTGCTCACCGAACCTCTCCAATCCTATCACTGCTGCGTTTATGCCCCTGCACACATGCTTGATTCGCTTTCGGAGACATAGCAATCCATAGGTTTTAAGATACTTACTAGTCAGGTACATTCTTAGGCGTTTAATATGCGGTGTTGAGTCCATTTCGTTGAGCAAGGAGTAGCTCTTGTCTATTCCATATTTGGCTTAAGGAACTTTATCTGTGCTCATTTCGATCTCTGATTTTATGCAGCACCCCAACTCACCTTTACCCTTAAGCAAGCATAAGTTGGTTTTCTAAATTTGAGACCCTGTTCTGTTCTGTAATTCAGTTCCTGTGTAGCCAAGTTTACATTCCGTGTATTACTGATATCTTATGATGTTTCTTTTTCTGTGTGACTTATTTCAGTTAGAATCATCATACCTGAATCCACTCATTGTGCTGCTAAGGGCCTGATGACATAGATTTCATTGCTGAGTGATATTGCTTTGTAAGTAAATACCACAACTTCTTTATCCATTTTTCACTTTCTGCGATGTTGAGCTTGTACTGTAAACGAGGTTCTTGTAAACAGAGGCGTCCCAAACATTGGGGTGGCTGTGTCTTTTTGATTTTAATTTCCCTAAGCTATAGGACCATAAGTGGAAGTGCCCTAGGCTCTGTTGCTTTGTTTTTTAGATGTTTCAGGAAACACCATACACTTCTCCCGAGTGTCTGTTGGCAATTTACATCCCGCCCATCAGCATAACAAGGCTCCCAGTTCTCCATGGCCTGTCCTGCCTTTCTGGATTTTACACTTTTTTCAGATGGCCCTTTTGACCGGGGGGAAGTGAGACTTCATTGTAGTGCAGATTTCCTTTGCAAGCTTGCTTGGTTGGCCAAAAAGTGCGTATGCGTTTTTTCCTGAATATATTCAAGAAAAATCACATACACCCTTTTTGGCCAAGTGCATCATTGTGGACGTTCTGCCTCTTTTCCTATGCTTTCAATGCAATTCCAGTCTACCTCCTGAAATCGGTTTCCTGCAATTCTGCCCCGCTTTCAAGTCTTCTTGGCAGCCTTACTTCAGTATATTTTTGGAAGATAGCTGTCATTTATAACTCTGCAGGTTTGTGAATTACAGTGCCCCTGAGCTCCTTTCTTCAACTTCCTTTCTTGTGAGCTGGCCGCAACACCGCAGGATGGCTTCAGGCCCTAATCTGGTTCCGGCTCGGCACGCTGAGCCTTTGGTTAATTCCTCTTCCTGGTGGGAAATGAGAGTTAAATTTGCCAGTCCAGACACCTCCAGCTAGTCTCTCATTGGTTCTCGCTATTCCTGTTCATCTTCCGCAGAAATTGCAAACTGGGCCAAACAGGAGGTTAAAGGGACTGACTCTCCAAGTCGGGAGAGTGTTAGTAAAGTGTCTGGAATGTTGCACCCGAGTACCAGGCTACGAAAACTGAGACATATTTGAACACGTCTCCCGATCACATGGTTGATCATACTCTAGGTTCCACATGCATGCTTTAGCTGAAGGAAGAATACCTTAAACCTGGGTAGTTGAAACGCGTGGAATGGGTACCATGCAATATGACTTCAAAGGGTCTTCATTTGCTCACCGAACCTCTCCAATCCTATCACTGCTGTGTTTATGCCCCTGTACACATGCTTGATTCTCTTTCAGAGACATAGCCATCCATAGGTTTTAAGATACTTACTAGTCAGGTACATTCTTAGGCGTTTAATATGCGGTGTTGAGTCCATTTCGTTGAGCAAGGAGTAGCTCTTGTCTATTCCATATTTGGCTTAAGGAACTTTATCTGTGCTCATTTCGATCTCTGGTTTTATGCAGCACCCCAAGTCACCTTTCCCCTTAAGAAAGCATAAGTTGGTTTTCTAAATTTGAGACCATGTTCTGTTCTGTAATTCAGTTCCTGTGTAGCCAAGTTTACATTCCGTGTATTACTGATATCTCATGATGTTTCTTTTTCTGTGTGACTTATTTCAGTTAGAATCATCGTACCTGAATCCACTCATTGTGCTGCTAAGGGCCTGATGACATAGATTTCATTGCTGAGTGATATTGCTTTGTAAGTAAATATCACAACTTCTTTATCCATTTTTGACTTTCCGTGATATTGAACTTGTACTGTAAACGAGATTCTTGTAAACAGAGGCGTCCCAAACTTTGGGGTGGCTGTGTCTTTTTGATTTTAATTTCCCTAAGCTATAGGACCATAAGTGGAAGTGCCCTAGGCTCTGTTGCTTTGTTTCTTATATGTTTCAGGAAACACCATACACTTCTCCCGAGTGTCTGTTGGCAATTGACATACCGCCCATCAGCATAACAAGGCTCCCAGTTCTCCATGGCCTGTCCTGCCTTTCTGGATTTTACACTTTTTTCAGATGGCCCTTTTGACCGGGGGGAAGTGAGACTTCATTGTAGTGCAGATTTCCTTTGCAAGCTTGCTTGGTTGGCCAAAAAGGGCGTATACGTTTTTTCCTGAATATATTCAGGAAAAAATGCATACGCCCTTTTTGGCCAAGTGCATCATTGTGGACGTTCTGCCTCTTTTCCTATGCTTTCAATGCAATTCCAGTCTACCTCCTGAAATCGGTTTCCTGCAATTCTGCCCCGCTTTCAAGTCCTCTTGGCAGCCTTACTTCAGTATATTTTTGGAAGATAGCTGTCATTTATAACTCTGCAGGTTTGTGAATTACAGTGCCCCTGAGCTCCTTTCTTCAACTCGCTTTCTTTTGAGCTGGCCGCAACACCGCAGGATGGCTTCAGGCCCTAATCTGGTTCCGGCACGGCACGCTGAGCCTTTGGTTATTTCCTCTTCCTGGTGGGAAATGAGAGTTAAATTTGCCCGTCCAGACACCTCCAGCTAGTCTCTCATTGGTTCTCCCTATTCCTGTTCATCTTCCGCAGAAATTGCAAACTGGGCCAAACAGGAGGTTAAAGGCGCTGACTCTCCAAGTGGGGAGAGTGTTAGTAAAGCGTCTGGAATGTTGCACCCGAGTACCAGGGTACGAAAACTGAGACATATTTGAACACGTCTCCCGTTCACATGGTTGATCATACTCTGGGTTCCACATGCATGTTTTAGCTGAAGGAAGAATACCTTAAACCTGGAGAGTTGAGACCCGTGGAATGGGTACCATGCAATATGACTTCAAAGGGTCTTCATTTGCTCACCAAACCTCTCCAATCCTATCACTGCTGCGTTTATGCCCCTGTACACACGCTTGATTCTCTTTCGGAGACATAGCAATCCATAGGTTTTAAGATACTTACTAGTCAGGTACATTATTAGGCGTTTAATATGGGGTGTTGAGTCCATTTCGTTGAGCAAGGAGTAGCTCTTGTCTATTCCATATTTGGCTTAAGGAACTTTATCTGTGCTCATTTCAATCTCTGGTTTTATGCAGCACCCCAACTCACCTTTCCCCTTAAGCAAGCATAAGTTGGTTTTCTAAATTTGAGACCCTGTTCTGTTTTGGAATTCAGTTCCTGTGTAGCCAAGTTTACATTCCGTGTATTAGTGATATCTTAGGATGTTTCTTTTTCTGTGTGACTTATTTCAGTTAGAATCATTGTACCTGAATCCACTCCTTATCCTGCTACGGGCCTGATGACATAGATTTCATTGCTGAGTGATACTGCATTGTACGTAAGTACCACAAGTTCTTTATCCATTTTTCACTTTCTGCGATGTTGAGCTTGTACTGTAAACGAGGTTCTTGTAAACAGAGGCGTCCCAAACTTTGGGGTGGCTGTGTCTTTTTGATTTTAATTTCCCTAAGCTATAGGACCATAAGTGGAAGTGCCCTAGGCTCTGTTGCTTTGTTTTTTAGATGTTTCAGGAAACACCATACACTTCTCCCGAGTGTCTGTTGGCAATTTACATCCCGCCCATCAGCATAACAAGGCTCCCAGTTCTCCATGGCCTGTCCTGCCTTTCTGGATTTTACACTTTTTTCAGATGGCCCTTTTGACCGGGGGGAAGTGAGACTTCATTGTAGTGCAGATTTCCTTTGCAAGCTTGCTTGGTTGGCCAAAAAGTGCGTATGCGTTTTTTCCTGAATATATTCAAGAAAAATCACATACACACTTTTTGGCCAAGTGCATCATTGTGGACGTTCTGCCTCTTTTCCTATGCTTTCAATGCAATTCCAGTCTACCTCCTGAAATCGGTTTCCTGCAATTCTGCCCCGCTTTCAAGTCTTCTTGGCAGCCTTACTTCAGTATATTTTTGGAAGATAGCTGTCATTTATAACTCTGCAGGTTTGTGAATTACAGTGCCCCTGAGCTCCTTTCTTCAACTTGCTTTCTTGTGAGCTGGCCGCAACACCGCAGGATGGCTTCAGGCCCTAATCTGGTTCCGGCACGGCACGCTGAGCCTTTGGTTAATTCCTCTTCCTGGTGGGAAATGAGAGTTAAATTTGCCAGTCCAGACACCTCCAGCTAGTCTCTCATTGGTTCTCGCTATTCCTGTTCATCTTCCGCAGAAATTGCAAACTGGGCCAAACAGGAGGTTAAAGGGACTGACTCTCCAAGTTGGGAGAGTGTTAGTAAAGTGTCTGGAATGTTGCACCCGAGTACCAGGCTACGAAAACTGAGACATATTTGAACACGTCTCCCGATCACATGGTTGATCATACTCTAGGTTCCACATGCATGTTTTAGCTGAAGGAAGAATCCCTTAAACCTGGGTAGTTGCAACCCGTGGAATGGGTACCATGCAATATGACTTCAAAGGGTCTTCATTTGCTCACCGAACCTCTCCAATCCTATCACTGCTGTGTTTATGCCCCTGTACACATGCTTGATTCTCTTTCAGAGACATAGCCATCCATAGGTTTTAAGATACTTACTAGTCAGGTACATTCTTAGGCGTTTAATATGCGGTGTTGAGTCCATTTCGTTGAGCAAGGAGTAGCTCTTGTCTATTCCATATTTGGCTTAAGGAACTTTATCTGTGCTCATTTCGATCTCTGGTTTTATGCAGCACCCCAAGTCACCTTTAACCTTAAGAAAGCATAAGTTGGTTTTCTAAATTTGAGACCATGTTCTGTTCTGTAATTCAGTTCCTGTGTAGCCAAGTTTACATTCCGTGTATTACTGATATCTTATGATGTTTCTTTTTCTGTGTGACTTATTTCAGTTAGAATCATCGTACCTGAATCCACTCATTGTGCTGCTAAGGGCCTGATGACATAGATTTCATTGCTGAGTGATATTGCTTTGTAAGTAAATATCACAACTTCTTTATCCATTTTTGACTTTCTGTGATATTGAACTTGTACTGTAAACGAGATTCTTGTAAACAGAGGCGTCCCAAATTTTGGGGTGGCTGTGTCTTTTTGATTTTAATTTCCCTAAGCTATAGGACCATAAGTGGAAGTGCCCTAGGCTCTGTTGCTTTGTTTCTTATATGTTTCAGGAAACACCATACACTTCTCCCTAGTGTCTGTTGGCAGTTGACATCCCGCCCATCAGCATAACAAGGCTCCCAGTTCTCCATGGCCTGTCCTGCCTTTCTGGATTTTACACTTTTTTCAGATGGCCCTTTTGACCGGGGGGAAGTGAGACTTCATTGTAGTGCAGATTTCCTTTGCAAGCTTGCTTGGTTGGCCAAAAAGGGCGTATGCGTTTTTTCCTGAATATATTCAGGAAAAAACGCATACGCCCTTTTTGGCCAAGTGCATCATTGTGGACGTTCTGCCTCTTTTCCTATGCTTTCAATGCAATTCCAGTCTACCTCCTGAAATCGGTTTCCTGCAATTCTGCCCCGCTTTCAAGTCCTCTTGGCAGCCTTACTTCAGTATATTTTTGGAAGATAGCTGTCATTTATAACTCTGCAGGTTTGTGAATTACAGTGCCCCTGAGCTCCTTTCTTCAACTCGCTTTCTTTTGAGCTGGCCGCAACACCGCAGGATGGCTTCAGGCCCTAATCTGGTTCCGGCACGGCACGCTGAGCCTTTGGTTATTTCCTCTTCCTGGTGGGAAATGAGAGTTAAATTTGCCCGTCCAGACACCTCCAGCTAGTCTCTCATTGGTTCTCCCTATTCCTGTTCATCTTCCGCAGAAATTGCAAACTGGGCCAAACAGGAGGTTAAAGGCGCTGACTCTCCAAGTGGGGAGAGTGTTAGTAAAGCGTCTGGAATGTTGCACCCGAGTACCAGGGTACGAAAACTGAGACATATTTGAACACGTCTCCCGTTCACATGGTTGATCATACTCTGGGTTCCACATGCATGTTTTAGCTGAAGGAAGAATACCTTAAACCTGGAGAGTTGAGACCCGTGAAATGGGTACCATGCAATATGACTTCAAAGGGTCTTCATTTGCTCACCGAAACTCTCCAATCCTATCACTGCTGCGTTTATGCCCCTGTACACACGCTTGATTCTCTTTTGGAGACATAGTAATCCATAGGTTTTAAGATACTTACTAGTCAGGTACATTATTAGGCGTTTAATATGGGGTGTTGAGTCCATTTCGTTGAGCAAGGAGTAGCTCTTGTCTATTCCATATTTGGCTTAAGGAACTTTATCTGTGCTCATTTCAATCTCTGGTTTTATGCAGCACCCCAACTCACCTTTCCCCTTAAGCAAGCATAAGTTGGTTTTCTAAATTTGAGACCCTGTTCTGTTTTGGAATTCAGTTCCTGTGTAGCCAAGTTTACATTCCGTGTATTAGTGATATCTTATGATGTTTCTTTTTCTGTGTGACTTATTTCAGTTAGAATCATCGTAGCTGAATCCACTCATTATGCTGCTATGGGCCTGATGACATAGATTTCATTGCTGAGTGATACTGCATTGTACGTAAGTACCACAAGTTCTTTATCCATTTTTCACTTTCTGTGATATTGAACTTGTACGGTAAACGAGGTTCTTGTAAACAGAGGCGTCCCAAACTTTGGGGTGGCTGTGTCTTTTTGATTTTAATTTCCCTAAGCTATAGGACCATAAGTGGAAGTGCCCTAGGCTCTGTTGCTTTGTTTTTTAGATGTTTCAGGAAACACCATACACTTCTCCCCAGTGTCTGTTGGCAATTTACATCCCGCCCATCAGCATAACAAGGCTCCCAGTTCATGGCCTGTCAGGCCTTTCTGGATTTTACACTTTTTTCAGATGGCCCTTTTGACCGGGAGGAAGTGAGACTTCATTGTAGTGCAGATTTCCTTTGCAAGCTTGCTTGGTTGCCCAAAAAGGGCGTATGCGTTTTTTCCTGAATATATTCAGGAAAAAACGCATACGCCCTTTTTGGCCAAGTGCATCATTGTGGACGTTCTGCCTCTTTTCCTATGCTTTCAATGCAATTCCAGTCTACCTCCTGAAATCGGTTTCCTGCAATTCTGCCCCGCTTTCAAGTCCTCTTGGCAGCCTTACTTCAGTATATTTTTGGACGATAGCTGTCATTTATAACTCTGCAGGTTTGTGCATTACAGTGCCCCTGAGCTCCTTTCTTCAACTCGCTTTCTTGTGAGCTGGCCGCAACACCGCAGGATGGCTTCAGGCCCTAATCTGGTTCTGGCACGGCATGCTGAGCCTTTGGTTAATTCCTCTTCCTGGTGGGAAATGAGAGTTAAATTTGCCCGTCCAGACACCTCCAGCTAGTCTCTCATTGGTTCTCCCTATTCCTGTTCATCTTCCGCAGAAATTGCAAACTGGGCCAAACAGGAGGTTAAAGGGACTGACTCTCCAAGTCGGGAGAGTGTTAGTAAAGTGTCTGGAATGTTGCACCCGAGTTCCAGGCTATGAAAACTGAGACATATTTGAACACGTCTCCCGATCACATGGTTGATCATACTCTAGGTTCCACATGCATGTTTTAGCTGAAGGAAGAATACCTTAAACCTGGGTAGTTGAAACGCGTGGAATGGGTACCATGCAATATGACTTCAAAGGGTCTTCATTTGCTCACCGAACCTCTCCAATCCTATCACTGCTGCGTTTATGCCCCTGTACACACGCTTGATTCTCTTTTGGAGACATAGCAATCCATAGGTTTTAAGATACTTACTAGTCAGGTACATTCTTAGGCGTTTAATATGGGGTGTTGAGTCCATTTCGTTGAGCAAGGAGTAGCTCTTGTCTATTCCATATTTGGCTTAAGGAACTTTATCTGTGCTCATTTCAATCTCTGGTTTTATGCAGCACCCCAACTCACCTTTCCCCTTAAGCAAGCATAAGTTGGTTTTCTAAATTTGAGACCCTGTTCTGTTTTGGAATTCAGTTCCTGTGTAGCCAAGTTTACATTCCGTGTATTAGTGATATCTTATGATGTTTCTTTTTCTGTGTGACTTATTTCAGTTAGAATCATCGTAGCTGAATCCACTCATTATGCTGCTATGGGCCTGATGACATAGATTTCATTGCTGAGTGATACTGCATTGTACGTAAGTACCACAAGTTCTTTATCCATTTTTCACTTTCTGTGATATTGAACTTGTACGGTAAACGAGGTTCTTGTAAACAGAGGCGTCCCAAACTTTGGGGTGGCTGTGTCTTTTTGATTTTAATTTCCCTAAGCTATAGGACCATAAGTGGAAGTGCCCTAGGCTCTGTTGCTTTGTTTTTTAGATGTTTCAGGAAACACCATACACTTCTCCCCAGTGTCTGTTGGCAATTTACATCCCGCCCATCAGCATAACAAGGCTCCCAGTTCATGGCCTGTCAGGCCTTTCTGGATTTTACACTTTTTTCAGATGGCCCTTTTGACCGGGAGGAAGTGAGACTTCATTGTAGTGCAGATTTCCTTTGCAAGCTTGCTTGGTTGCCCAAAAAGGGCGTATGCGTTTTTTCCTGAATATATTCAGGAAAAAACGCATACGCCCTTTTTGGCCAAGTGCATCATTGTGGACGTTCTGCCTCTTTTCCTATGCTTTCAATGCAATTCCAGTCTACCTCCTGAAATCGGTTTCCTGCAATTCTGCCCCGCTTTCAAGTCCTCTTGGCAGCCTTACTTCAGTATATTTTTGGACGATAGCTGTCATTTATAACTCTGCAGGTTTGTGCATTACAGTGCCCCTGAGCTCCTTTCTTCAACTCGCTTTCTTGTGAGCTGGCCGCAACACCGCAGGATGGCTTCAGGCCCTAATCTGGTTCTGGCACGGCATGCTGAGCCTTTGGTTAATTCCTCTTCCTGGTGGGAAATGAGAGTTAAATTTGCCCGTCCAGACACCTCCAGCTAGTCTCTCATTGGTTCTCCCTATTCCTGTTCATCTTCCGCAGAAATTGCAAACTGGGCCAAACAGGAGGTTAAAGGGACTGACTCTCCAAGTCGGGAGAGTGTTAGTAAAGTGTCTGGAATGTTGCACCCGAGTTCCAGGCTACGAAAACTGAGACATATTTGAACACGTCTCCCGATCACATGGTTGATCATACTCTAGGTTCCACATGCATGTTTTAGCTGAAGGAAGAATACCTTAAACCTGGGTAGTTGAAACGCGTGGAATGGGTACCATGCAATATGACTTCAAAGGGTCTTCATTTGCTCACCGAACCTCTCCAATCCTATCACTGCTGCGTTTATGCCCCTGTACACACGCTTGATTCTCTTTTGGAGACATAGCAATCCATAGGTTTTAAGATACTTACTAGTCAGGTACATTCTTAGGCGTTTAATATGGGGTGTTGAGTCCATTTCGTTGAGCAAGGAGTAGCTCTTGTCTATTCCATATTTGGCTTAAGGAACTTTATCTGTGCTCATTTCAATCTCTGGTTTTATGCAGCACCCCAACTCACCTTTCCCCTTAAGCAAGCATAAGTTGGTTTTCTAAATTTGAGACCCTGTTCTGTTTTGGAATTCAGTTCCTGTGTAGCCAAGTTTACATTCCGTGTATTAGTGATATCTTATGATGTTTCTTTTTCTGTGTGACTTATTTCAGTTAGAATCATCGTAGCTGAATCCACTCATTATGCTGCTATGGGCCTGATGACATAGATTTCATTGCTGAGTGATACTGCATTGTACGTAAGTACCACAAGTTCTTTATCCATTTTTCACTTTCTGTGATATTGAACTTGTACGGTAAACGAGGTTCTTGTAAACAGAGGCGTCCCAAACTTTGGGGTGGCTGTGTCTTTTTGATTTTAATTTCCCTAAGCTATAGGACCATAAGTGGAAGTGCCCTAGGCTCTGTTGCTTTGTTTTTTAGATGTTTCAGGAAACACCATACACTTCTCCCCAGTGTCTGTTGGCAATTTACATCCCGCCCATCAGCATAACAAGGCTCCCAGTTCATGGCCTGTCAGGCCTTTCTGGATTTTACACTTTTTTCAGATGGCCCTTTTGACCGGGAGGAAGTGAGACTTCATTGTAGTGCAGATTTCCTTTGCAAGCTTGCTTGGTTGCCCAAAAAGGGCGTATGCGTTTTTTCCTGAATATATTCAGGAAAAAACGCATACGCCCTTTTTGGCCAAGTGCATCATTGTGGACGTTCTGCCTCTTTTCCTATGCTTTCAATGCAATTCCAGTCTACCTCCTGAAATCGGTTTCCTGCAATTCTGCCCCGCTTTCAAGTCCTCTTGGCAGCCTTACTTCAGTATATTTTTGGACGATAGCTGTCATTTATAACTCTGCAGGTTTGTGCATTACAGTGCCCCTGAGCTCCTTTCTTCAACTCGCTTTCTTGTGAGCTGGCCGCAACACCGCAGGATGGCTTCAGGCCCTAATCTGGTTCCGGCACGGCATGCTGAGCCTTTGGTTAATTCCTCTTCCTGGTGGGAAATGAGAGTTAAATTTGCCCGTCCAGACACCTCCAGCTAGTCTCTCATTGGTTCTCGCTATTCCTGTTCATCTTCCGCAGAAATTGCAAACTGGGCCAAACAGGAGGTTAAAGGGACTGACTCTCCAAGTCGGGAGAGTGTTAGTAAAGTGTCTGGAATGTTGCACCCGAGTTCCAGGCTACGAAAACTGAGACATATTTGAACACGTCTCCCGATCACATGGTTGATCATACTCTAGGTTCCACATGCATGTTTTAGCTGAAGGAAGAATACCTTAAACCTGGGTAGTTGAAACGCGTGGAATGGGTACCATGCAATATGACTTCAAAGGGTCTTCATTTGCTCACCGAACCTCTCCAATCCTATCACTGCTGCGTTTATGCCCCTGTACACACGCTTGATTCTCTTTTGGAGACATAGCAATCCATAGGTTTTAAGATACTTACTAGTCAGGTACATTCTTAGGCGTTTAATATGGGGTGTTGAGTCCATTTCGTTGAGCAAGGAGTAGCTCTTGTCTATTCCATATTTGGCTTAAGGAACTTTATCTGTGCTCATTTCAATCTCTGGTTTTATGCAGCACCCCAACTCACCTTTCCCCTTAAGGAAGCATAAGGTGGTTTTCTAAATTTGACACCCTGTTCTGTTTTGAATTCAGTTCCTGTGTAGCCAAGTTTACATTCCGTGTATTAGTGATATCTTATGATGTTTCTTTTTCTGTGTGACTTATTTCAGTTAGAATCATCGTACCTGAATCCACTCATTATGCTGCTACGGGCCTGATGACATAGATTTCATTGCTGAGTGATACTGCATTGTACGTAAGTACCACAAGTTCTTTATCCATTTTTCACTTTCTGTGATATTGAACTTGTACGGTAAACGAGGTTCTTGTAAACAGAGGCGTCCCAAACTTTGGGGTGGCTGTGTCTTTTTGATTTTAATTTCCCTAAGCTATAGGACCATAAGTGGAAGTGCCCTAGGCTCTGTTGCTTTGTTTTTTAGATGTTTCAGGAAACACCATACACTTCTCCCGAGTGTCTGTTGGCAATTTACATCCCGCCCATCAGCATAACAAGGCTCCCAGTTCTCCATGGCCTGTCCTGCCTTTCTGGATTTTACACTTTTTTCAGATGGCCCTTTTGACCGGGAGGAAGTGAGACTTCATTGTAGTGCAGATTTCCTTTGCAAGCTTGCTTGGTTGGCCAAAAAGTGCGTATGCGTTTTTTCCTGAATATATTCAGGAAAAAACGCATACGCCCTTTTTGGCCAAGTGCATCATTGTGGACGTTCTGCCTCTTTTCCTATGCTTTCAATGCAATTCCAGTCTACCTCCTGAAATCGGTTTCCTGCAATTCTGCCCCGCTTTCAAGTCCTCTTGGCAGCCTTACTTCAGTATATTTTTGGACGATAGCTGTCATTTATAACTCTGCAGGTTTGTGAATTACAGTGCCCCTGAGCTCCTTTCTTCAACTCGCTTTCTTGTGACCTGGCCGCAACACCGCAGGATGGCTTCAGGCCCTAATCTGGTTCCGGCACGGCACGCTGAGCCTTTGGTTAATTCCTCTTCCTGGTGGGAAATGAGAGTTAAATTTGTCCGTCCAGACACCTCCAGCTAGTCTCTCATTAGTTCTCCCTATTCCTGTTCATCTTCCGCAGAAATTGCAAACTGGGCCAAACAGGAGGTTGAAGGGACTGACTCTCCAAGTCGGGAGAGTGTTAGTAAAGCGTCTGGAATGTTGCACCCGAGTACCAGGGTACGAAAACTGAGACATATTTGAACACGTCTCCCGATCACATGGTTCATCATACTCTAGGTTCCACATGCATGTTTTAGCTGAAGGAAGAATACCTTAAAACTGGAGAGTTGAGACCCGTGGAATGGGTACCATGCAATATGAATTCAAAGGGTCTTCATTTGCTCACCGAACCTCTCCAATCCTATCACTGCTGCGTTTATGCCCCTGTACACACGCTTGATTCTCTTTTGGAGACATAGCAATCCACAGGTTTTAAGATACTTACTAGTCAGGTACATTCTTAGGCGTTTAATATGGGGTGTTGAGTCCATTTCGTTGAGCAAGGAGTAGCTCTTGTCTATTCTATATTTGGCTTAAGGAACTTTATCTGTGCTCATTTCAATCTCTGGTTTTATGCAGCACCCCAACTCACCTTTCCCCTTAAGCAAGCATAAGTTGGTTTTTTAAATTTGAGACCCTGTTCTGTTTTGTAATTCGGTTCCTGTGTAGCCAAGTTTACATTCCGTGTATTAGTGATATCTTATGATGTTTCTTTTTCTGTGTGACTTATTTCAGTTAGAATCATCGTACCTGAATCCACTCATTATGCTGCTACGGGCCTGATGACATAGATTTCATTGCTGAGTGATACTGCATTGTACTTAAGTACCACAAGTTCTTTATCCATTTTTCACTTTCTGTGATATTGATCTTGTACGGTAAACGAGGTTCTTGTAAACAGAGGCGTCCCAAACTTTGGGGTGGCTGTGTCTTTTTGATTTTAATTTCCCTATGTTATAGGACCATAAGTGGAAGTGCCCTAGGCTCTGCTGCTTTGTTTTTTAGATGTTTCCGGAAACACCATACACTTCTCCAGAGTGTCTGTTGGCAATTTATATCCCGCCCATCAGCATAACAAGGCTCCCAGTTCTCCATGGCCTGTCCTGCCTTTCTGGATTTTACACTTTTTTCAGATGGCCCTTTTGACCGGGGGGAAGTGAGACTTCATTGTAGTGCAGATTTCCTTTGCAAGTTTGCTTGGTTGGCCAAAAAGTGCGTATGCGTTTTTTCCTGATTATATTCAGGAAAAAACGCATACGCCCTTTTTGGCCAAGTGCATCATTGTGGACGTTCTGCCTCTTTTCCTATGCTTTCAATGCAATTCCAGTCTACCTCCTGAAATCGGTTTCCTGCAATTCTGCCCCGCTTTCAAGTCCTCTTGGCAGCCTTACTTCAGTATATTTTTGCACGATAGCTGTCATTTATAACTCTGCAGGTTTGTGAATTACAGTGCCCCTGAGCTCCTTGCTTCAACTCGCTTTCTTGTGAGCTGGCCGCAACACCGCAGGATGGCTTCAGGCCCTAATCTGGTTCCGGCACGGCATGCTGAGCCTTTGGTTAATTCCTCTTCCTGGTGGGAAATGAGAGTTAAATTTGCCCTTCCAGACACATCCAGCTAGTCTCTCATTGGTTCTCGCTATTCCTGTTCATCTTCCGCAGAAATTGCAAACTGGGCCAAACAGGAGGTTAAAGGCGCTGACTCTCCAAGTCGGGAGAGTGTTAGTAAAGCGTCTGGAATGTTGCACCCGAGTACCAGGGTACGAAAACTGAGACATATTTGAACACGTCTCCCGATCACATGGTTGATCATACTCTAGGTTCCACATGCATGTTTTAGCTGAAGGAAGAATCCCTTAAACCTGGGTAGTTGAAACCCGTGGAATGGGTACCATGCAATATGACTTCAAAGGGTCTTCATTTGCTCACCGCACCTCTCCAATCCTATCACTGCTGCGTTTATGCCCCTGTACACATGCTTGATTCTCTTTCGGAGACATAGCAATCCATAGGTTTTAAGATACTTACTAGTCAGGTACATTCTTAGGCGTTTAATATGCGGTGTTGAGTCCATTTCGTTGAGCAAGGAGTAGCTCTTGTCTATTCCATATTTGGCTTAAGGAACTTTATCTGTGCTCATTTCAATCTCTGGTTTTATGCAGCACCCCAACTCACCTTTCCCCTTAAGCAAGCATAAGTTGGTTTTATCAATTTGAGACCCTGTTCTGTTCTGTAATTCAGTTCTTGTGTAGCCAAGTTTACATTCCGTGTGTTAGTGATATCTTATGATGTTTCTTTTTCTGTGTGACTTATTTCAGTTAGAATCATCGTACCTGAATCCACTCATTATGCTGCTACAGGCCTGATGACATAGATTTCATTGCTGAGTGATACTGCATTGTACGTGAGTTCACAAGTTCTTTATCCATTTTTCACTTTCTGTGATATTGAACTTGAATGGTAAACGAGGTTCTTGTAAACAGTGGCGTCCCAAACTTTGGGGTGGCTGTGTATTTTTGATTTTAATTTCCCTAAGCTATAGGACCATAAGTGGAAGTGCCCTAGGCTCTGTTGCTTTGTTTTTTAGATGTTTCAGGAAACACCATACACTTCTCCCGAGTGTCTGTTGGCAATTTACATCCCGCCCATCAGCATAACAAGGCTCCCAGTCCTCCATGGCCTGTCCTGCCTTTCTGGATTTTACACTTTTTTCAGATGGCCCTTTTGACCGGGGGGAAGTGAGACTTCATTGTAGTGCAGATTTCCTTTGCAAGCTTGCTTGGTTGGCCAAAAAGGGCGTATGCGTTTTTTCCTGAATATATTCAGGAAAAAACGCATACGCCCTTTTTGGCCAAGTGCATCATTGTGGACGCTCTCCCTCTTTTCCTATGCTTTCAATGCAATTCCAGTCTACCTCCTGAAATCGGTTTCTGCAATTCTGCCCCGCTTTCAAGTCCTCTTGGCAGCCTTACTTCAGTATATTTTTGGACGATAGCTGTCATTTATAACTCTGCAGGTTTGTGAATTACAGTGCCCCTGAGCTCCTTTCTTCAACTCGCTTTCTTGTGACCTGGCCGCAACACCGCAGGATGGCTTCAGGCCCTAATCTGGTTCCGGTACGGCACGCTGAGCCTTTGGTTAATTCCTCTTCCTGGTGGGAAATGAGAGTTAAATTTGCCCGTGCAGACACCTCCAGCTAGTCTCTCATTGGTTCTCGCTATTCCTGTTCATCTTCCGCAGAAATTGCAAACTGGGCCAAACAGGAGGTTAAAGGGACTGACTCTCCAAGTCGGGAGAGTGTTAGTAAAGCGTCTGGAATGTTGCACCCGAGTACCAGGGTACGAAAACTGAGACATATTTGAACACGTCTCCCGATCACATGGTTGATCATACTCTGGGTTCCACATGCATGTTTTTGCTGAAGGAAGAATACCTTAAACCTGGAGAGTTGAGACCCGTGGAATGGGTACCATGCAATATGACTTCAAAGGGTCTTCATTTGCTCACCGAACCTCTCGAATCCTATCACTGCTGTGTTTATGCCCCTGTACACACGCTTGATTCTCTTTTGGAGACATAGCAATCCATAGGTTTTAAGATACTTACTAGTCAGGTACATTCTTAGGCGTTTAATATGCGGTGTTGAGTCCATTTCGTTGAGCAAGGAGTAGCTCTTGTCTATTCCATATTTGGCTTAAGGAACTTTATCTGTGCTCATTTCAATCTCTGGTTTTATGCAGCACCCCAACTCACCTTTCCCCTTAAGCAAGCATAAGTTGGTTTTCTAAATTTGAGACCCTGTTCTGTTCTGTCATTCAGTTCCTGTGTAGCCAAGTTTACATTCCGTGTATTACTGATATCTTATGATGTTTCTTTTTCTGTGTGACTTATTTCAGTTAGAATCATCGTACCTGAATCCACTCCTTATGCTGCTACGGGCCTGATGACATAGATTTCATTGCTGAGTAATACTGCATTGTACGTAAGTACCACAAGTTCTTTATCCATTTTTCACTTTCTGTGATATTGAACTTGTACGGTAAACGAGGTTCTTGTAAACAGAGGCGTCCCAAACTTTGGGGTGGCTGTGTCTTTTTGAATTTAATTTCCCTAAGCTATAGGTCCATAAGTCGAAGTGCCCTAGGCTCTGTTGCTTTGTTTCTTAGATGTTTCAGGAAACACCATACACTTCTCCCGAGTGTCTGTTCGCAATTTATATCCCGCCCATCAGTATAACAAGGCTCCCAGTTCTCCATGGCCTGTCCTGCCTTTCTGGATTTTACACTTTTTTCAGATGGCCCTTTTGACCGGGGGGAAGTGAGACTTCATTGTAGTGCAGATTTCCTTTGCAAGCTTGCTTGGTTGGCCAAAAAGGGCGTATGCGTTTTTTCCTGAATATATTCAGGAAAAAACGCATACGCCCTTTTTGGCCAAGTGCATCATTGTGGACGTTCTGCCTCTTTTCCTATGCTTTCAATGCAATTCCAGTCTACCTCCTGAAATCGGTTTCCTGCAATTCTGCCCCGCTTTCAAGTCCTCTTGGCAGCCTTACTTCAGTATATTTTTGGAAGATAGCTGTCATTTATAACTCTACAGGTTTGTGAATTACAGTGCCCCTGAGCTCCTTTCTTCAACTCGCTTTCTTGTGAGCTGGCCACAACACCGCAGGATAGCTTCAGGCCCTAATCTGGTTCCGGCTCGGCACTCTGAGCCTTTGGTTAATTCCTCTTCCTGGTTCGAAATGAGAGTTAAATTTGCCCGTCCAGACACCTCCAGCTAGTCTCTCATTGGTTCTCACTATTCCTGTTCATCTTCCGCAGAAATCGCAAACTGGGCCAAACAGGAGGTTAAAGGCGTTGACTCTCCAAGTGGGGAGAGTTTTAGTAAAGCGTCTGGAATGTTGCACCCAAGTACCAGGGGACGAAAACTGAGACATATCTGAACACGTATCCCGATCACATCGTTGATCATACTCTGGGTTCCACATGCATGTTTTCGCTAAAGGAAGAATACCTTAAACCCATAGAGTTGAGACCCGTGGAATGGGTACCATGCAATATGACTTCAAAGGGTCTTCATTTGCTCACTGAACCTCTCCAATCCTATCACTGCTGCATTTATGCCCCTGTACACATGTTTGATTCTCTTTTGGAGACATAGCAATCCATAGGTTTTAAGATACTTACTAGTCAGGTACATTCTTAGGCGTTTAATATGGGGTGTTGAATCCATTTTGTTGAGCAAGGAGTAGCTCTTGTCCATTCCATATTTGGCTTAAGGAACTTTATC
The DNA here is from genome assembly GCF_951394435.1 of Stenella coeruleoalba. Taxonomy (NCBI): domain Eukaryota; kingdom Metazoa; phylum Chordata; class Mammalia; order Artiodactyla; family Delphinidae; genus Stenella; species Stenella coeruleoalba. The sequence goes on from NW_027646138.1 coordinate 350,497, forward strand.
TGTGCTCATTTCAATCTCTGCTTTTATGCAGCACCCCAACTCACCTTTCTCCTTAAGCAAGCATAAGATGCTTTTCTAAATTTGAGACCCTGTTCTGTTTTGTAATTGAGTTCCTCTGTAGCCAAGTTTACATTCAGCGTATTAGAGATATTTTTTGATGTTTCTTTTTCTGTGTGACTTATTTCAGATAGAATCACCATACCTGAATCCACTGATTATGCTGCTACGGGCCTGATGACATAGATTTCATTGCTGAGTGATACTGCATTGTACGTAAATACCACAACTTCTTTATCCATTTTTCACTTTCTGCAATATTGAACTTGTACTGTACACGAGGTTCTTGTAAACAGAGGCGTCCCAAACTTTGGGGTGGCTGTGTCTTTTTGATTTTAATTTCCCTAGGCTATAGCACCATAAGTGGAAGTGCCCTAGGCTCTGTTGCTTTGTTTTTTAGATGTTTCAGGAAACACCATACACTTCTCCGTAGTGTCTGTTGGCAATTTATATCCCGCCCATCAGCATAACAAGGCTCCCAGTTCTCCATGGCCTGTCCTGCCTTTCTGGATTTTACACTTTTTTCAGATGGCCCTTTTGACTGGGGGGAAGTGAGACTACATTGTAGTGCAGATTTCCTCTGTAAGCTTGCTTGGTTGGCCAAAAAGGGCGTATGCGTTTTTTCCTGAATATACTCAGGAAAAAACGAATACGCACTTTTTGGTCAAGTGCATCATTGTGGACGTTCTGCCTCTTTTCCTATGCTTGAAATGCAATTCCAGTCTACCTCCTGAAATCGGTTTCCTGCAATTCTTCCCCGCTTTCAAGTCCTCTTGGCAGCCTTACTTCAGTATGTTTTTGGACGATAGCTGTCATTTATTATTCTGCAGGTTAGTGAATTACAGTGCCCCTGAGTTCCTTTCTTCAACTCGCTTGCTTGTGAGCTACCCGCAACACCGCAGGATGGCTTCAGGCCCTAATCTGGTTCCGGCATGGCACGCTTAGCCTTTGGTTAATTCCTCTTCCTGGTGGGAAATGAGAGTTAAATTTGCCCGTTCAGACACCTCCAGCTAGTCTCTCATTGGTTCTCACTATTCCTGTTCATCTTCCGCAGAAATTGGAAACTGGGCCAAACAGGAGGTTAAAGTCGCTGACTCTCCAAGTGGGGAGAGTGTTAGTAAAGCGTCTGGAATGTTGCACCCGAGTACCAGGGGAGGAAAACTTAAACATATTTGAAAACGTCTCCCGTTCACACGGTTGGTCATACTCTGGGTTCCACATGCATGTTTTAACTGAAGGAAGAATACCTTAAACCTGGGTAGTTGAAACCCGTGGAATGGGTACCATGCAATATGACTTCAAAGGGTCTTCATTTGCTCACCGAACCTCTCCAATCCTATCACTGCTGCGTTTATGCCCCTGTACACATGCTTGATTCTCTTTCGGAGACATAGCAATCCATAGGTTTTAAGATACTTACTAGTCAGGTACATTCTTAGGCGTTTAATATGCGGTGTTGAGTCCATTTCATTGAGCAAGGAGTAGCTCTTGTGTATTCCATATTTGGCTTAAGGAAATTTATCTGTGCTCATTTCAATCTCTGGTTTTATGCAGCACCCCAACTCACCTTTCGCCTTAAGTAAGCATAGGTTGGTTTTCTAAATTTGACACCCTGTTCTGTTTTGGAATTCAGTTCCTGTGTAGCCAAGTTTACATTCCATGTATTAGTGATATCTTATGATGTTTCTTTTTCTGTGTGACTTATTTCAGTTAGAATCATCATACCTGAATCCACTCATTATGCTGCTACGGGCCTGATGACATAGATTTCATTGCTTAATGATACTGCATTGTACGTAAGTACCACAAGTTCTTTATCCATTTTTCACTTTCTGTGATATTGAACTTGTACGGTAAACGAGGTTCTTGTAAACAGAGGCGTCCCAAACTTTGGGGTGGCTGTGTCTTTTTGAATTTAATTTCCCTAAGCTATAGGACCATAAGTGGAAGTGCCCTAGGCTCTGTTGCTTTGTTTCTTAGATGTTTCAGGAAACACGATACACTTCTCCCGAGTGTCTGTTCGCAATTTATATCCCGCCCATCAGCATAACAAGGCTCCCAGTTCTCCATGGCCTGTCCTGCCTTTCTGGATTTTACACTTTTTTCAGATGGCCCTTTTGACCGGGGGGAAGTGAGACTTCATTGTAGTGCAGATTTCCTTTGCAAGCTTGCTTGGTTGGCCAAAAAGGGCGTATGCGTTTTTTCCTGAATATATTCAGGAAAAAACGCATACGCCCTTTTTGGCCAAGTGCATCATTGTGGACGTTCTGCCTCTTTTCCTATGCTTTCAATGCAATTCCAGTCTACCTCCTGAAATCGGTTTCCTGCAATTCTGCCCCGCTTTCAAGTTCTCTTGGCAGCCTTACTTCAGTATATTTTTGGACAATAGCTGTCATTTATAACTCTACAGGTTTGTGAATTACAGTGCCCCTGAGCTCCTTTCTTCAACTCGCTTTCTTGTGAGCTGGCCACAACACCGCAGGATGGCTTCAGGCCCTAATCTGGTTCCGGCACGGCACGCTGAGCCTTTGGTTAATTCCTCTTCCTGGTGGGAAATGAGAGTTAAATTTGCCCGTCCAGACACCTCCAGCTAGTCTCTCATTGGTTCTCGCTATTCCTGTTCATCTTCCGCAGAAATTGCAAACTGGGCCAAACAGGAGGTTAAAGGGACTGACTCTCCAAGTCGGGAGAGTGTTAGTAAAGCGTCTGGAATTTTGCACCCGAGTACCAGGGTACGAAAACTGAGACATATTTGAACACGTCTCCCAATCACATGGTTGATCATACTCTAGGTTCCACATGCATGTTTTAGCTGAAGGAAGAATACCTTGAACCTGAGTAGTTGAAACCCGTGGAATGGGTACCATGCAATATGACTTCACAGGGTCTTCATTTGCTCACCGAACCTCTCCAATCCTATCACTGCTGCGTTTATGCCCCTGTACACATGCTTGATTCTCTTTCGGAGACATAGCAATCCATAGGTTTTAAGATACTTACTAGTCAGGTACATTCTTAGGCGTTTAATATGCGGTGTTGAGTCCATTTCGTTGAGCAAGGAGTAGCTCTTGTGTATTCCATATTTGGCTTAAGGAACTTTATCTGTGCTCATTTCAATCTCTGGTTTTATGCAGCACCCCAACTCACCTTTCCCCTTAAGCAAGCATAAGTTGGTTTTCTAAATTTGAGACCCTGTTCTGTTCTGTAATTCAGTTCCTGTGTAGCCAAGTTTACATTCCGTGTATTACTGATATCTTATGATGTTTCTTTTTTTGTGTGACTTATTTCAGTTAGAATCATCATACCTGAATCCACTCATTGTGCTGCTAAGGGCCTGATGACATAGATTTCATTCCTGAGTGATATTGCTTTGTAAGTAAATACCACAACTTCTTTATCCATTTTTCACTTTCTGCGATGTTGAACTTGTACTGTAAACGAGGTTCTTGTAAACAGAGGCGTTTTATACTTTGGGGTGGCTGTGTCTGTTTGATTTTAATTTCCCTAAGCTATAGGACCATAAGTGGAAGTGCCCTAGGCTCTGTTGCTTTGTTTTTTAGATGTTTCAGGAAACACCATACACTTCTCCCGAGTGGCTGTTGGCAATTTACATCCCGCCCATCAGCACAACAAGGCTCCCAGTTCTCCATGGCCTGTCCTGCCTTTCTGGATTTTACACTTTTTTCAGATGACCCCTTTGACCAGGGGGGAAGTGAGACTTCATTGTAGTGCAGATTTCCTTTGCAAGCTTGCTTGGTTGGCCAAAAAGGGCGTATGCGTTTTTTCCTGAATATATTCAGGAAAAACGCATACGCCCTTTTTGGCCAAGTGCATCATTGTGGACGTTCTGCCTCTTTCCCTATGCTTTCAATGCAATTCCAGTCTACCTCCTGAAATTGGTTTCCTGCAATTCTGCCCCGCTTTCAAGTCCTCTTGGCAGCCTTACTTCAGTATATTTTTGGACGATAGCTGTCATTTATAACTCTGCAGATTTGTGAATTACAGTGCCCCTGAGCTTCTTTCTTCAACTTGCTTTCTTGTGAGCTGGCCGCAACACTGCAGGATTGCTTCAGGCCCTAATATGGTTCCGGCACGGCACGCTGAGCCTTTGGTTAATTCCTCTTCCTGGTGGGAAATGAGTTTTAAATTTGCCCGTCCAGACACCTCCAGCTAGTCTCTCAATGGTTCTCCTTATTCCTGTTCTTCTTCCGCAGAAATTGCAAACTGGGCCAAACAGGAGGTTAAAGGCACTGACTCTCCAAGATGGGAGAGTGTTAGTAAAGCGTCTGGAATGTTGCACCCGAGTACCAGGGTACGAAAACTGAGACATATTTGAACACGTCTCCCGATCACACGGTTGATGATACTCTGGGTTCCACATGCATGTTTTAGCTGAAGGAAGAATCCCTTAAACCTGGAGAGTTGAGACCCGTGGAATGGGTACCATGCAATATGACTTCAAAGGGTCTTCATTTGCTCACCGAACCTCTCCAATCCTATCACTGCTGCGTTTATGCCCCTGTACACACGCTTGATTCTCTTTCGGAGACATAGCAATCCATAGGTTTTCAGATACTTACTAGTCAGGTACATTCTTAGGCGTTTAATATGGGGTGTTGAGTCCATTTCGTTGAGCAAGGAGTAGCTCTTGTCCATTCCATATTTGGCTTAAGGAACTTTATCTGTGCTCATTTCAATCCCTGGTTTTATGCAGCACCCCAACTCACCTTTCCTCTTAAGCAAGCATAAGTTGGTTTTCTAAATTTGAGACCCTGTTCTGTTTTGTAATCCAGTTCCTGTGTAGCCAAGTGTCCATTCCGTGTATTAGTGATATCTTATGATGTTTCTTTTTCTGTGTGACTTATTTCAGTTAGAATCATCATACCTGAATCCACTCATTATGCTGCTACGGGCCTGATGACATAGATTTCATTGTTGAGTGATATTGCATTCTACGTAAGTACCACAACTTCTTTATCCATTTTTCACTTTCTGCGATATTGAACTTGTACCGTAAATGAGGTTCTTGTAAACAGAGCTGTCCCAAACTTTGGGGTGGCTGTGTCTTTTTTATTTTAATTTCCCTAAGCTATAGGACCATAAATGGAAGTGCCCTAGGCTCTGTTGCTTTGTTTTTTAGATGTTTCAGGAAACACCATACACTTCTCCCGAGTGTCTGTTGGCAATTTACATCCCGCCCATCAGCATAACAAGGCTCCCAGTTCTCCATGGCCTGTCCTGCCTTTCTGGATTTTACACTTTTTTCAGATGGCCCTTTTAACCAGTGGGAAGTGAGACTTCATTGTAGTGCAGATTTCCTTTGCAAGCTTGCTTGGTTGTACAAAAAGTGCATATGCGTTTTTTCCTGAATATATTCAGGAAAAAACACATACGCCCTTTTTGGCCAAGTGCATCATTGTCGATGTTCTGCCTCATTTCCTATGCTTTAAATGCAATTCCAGTCTACCTCCTGAAATCGGTTTCCTGCAATTCTGCCTTTCTTTCAATGCCTCTTCATAGCCTTTCCTCAATATCCTTTTTGAAAATTGTTGGCCTTTATAACTCTGCACGTTTTTGAATTGCAGTGGCCCTGAGCTCCATTTTTCAGCTCTTATTTTTGTGATCTTGCCTCATAACCGCAGGATTCCTTCAGGCCCTATTGTTCTTGTGGGACACCTTGCTGTGTCTTTGGTTAATTCTTCTTACTGATGTGAAATTAGAGTGACATGTGCCCATTGAAACCACTACATTAGTTTCTCACTGGTTCCCCCTAACCCATTCATCCTCCGCACTATCTGCAGACTGTGCAATACTGGAACTTAAAGGCATTGACTCTCCATGTGAGGTTGTTGTTAGTAAAGCGGCTGGAATGTCGATCCGGAGCCCCAGGAGAGGAACAATGAGGTGTGTTTTAGAAACCTTTCCCGATCATATGGTATACCAGTCGCTGGGTTTCCCAAGCATGGTTTAGCTGTAGGAAGATTCCCTTCAACCTGGAGTGTTGGGACCCTTGGAATGAGTAGCATGAAGTATTGCATTAAACTTTTGGCAGTTGCTCACCAAAGCTCACCAATCCTCTCAGCCCCAAGTGTCCAGCCTTATGTCTTATCCAGCTGTGGGTTTATATGTGGTCAATCCAGGTTGCATCACAGTCCCTGAGCGAATTTTGTAAGAATTTTTCTCTCTTTCATTGTTTCTGCGTTTTGTTTTTAAAATTTATTTCTATAATGGGGTTTAGCTCATCTTCACTGCTGTGTTTGTGCCGCTCTGCACACACTTGATTCCCTTATGGAGATATATCAATACATGGGTTTTAAGATTCTTATTACTCAGATATATTTCTCTGCGGTGTATAGGGTGTGTTGAGGCCAGTTCATTGAGCAAGGTGTAGATCTTGTCTAATACCTATTTGGTTTATTGAACGGTATCTGTGCTAATTTCAAACTCTGGTTTTATGCATCACCCCACCTCTCCTTTCCCCTTAAGCTGACATAAGTGTGTTTTCTAAATGTGAGACACTGTTCTGTTCTGTAATTCATTTCTTGTGCAGCCATATTTACCCTCCCTCTATAAGTGATATCTTATGATATGTTTCTTTTTCTGTTTGACTTATTTCAAGTAGTATTATCGGACCTAAATCCACTCTTTATCCTTCTACTAGCCTTATTACATTGATTTCATGGTGAAGAGATATTCCATTGTACATAAGTACCACATCTTCTTTATCCATTGTTCTCTTTCCTGGGATATTTAAGGTGTACTGAAGTTGAGGTTCTTGTAAACAGAGTAGCCCTAAACTGTGGTGTGCTTGTGTCTTGTTGATTTTTAGACTTCCCTAGATATACTCCCATGATTGGAAGTGTCCTATGCTCTGTAGCTCTGTTTTTTAGATGATTTAGGAACCACCATACACTCCTCCAGAGTGGCTCTCGGCAGTTCACACACTGCCCATCAGCGTATAAAGGCTCCCTGTTCTCCATGGCCTGTCCTGCATTTCTGGTTTTTACAATTTTTTAGGATGGCCCTTTTGACCGGTGGGAAGTGAGACTTCTTTGTTGTGCACATTTGCATTGCTTGCTTGTTTCCTTGCCCATAAGGTGCATATGCGTTTTTTCCTGGATATAATCAGGAAAAAACGCAGACGCCCTTTTGGGCCAACTGCATCATTGTCGAAATTCTGCTGCTTTTCATGTGCTTTAAAGACGAGTCCAATCTATCTCTTGAAATCTGTTTCTTGTAATTCTGTCTTGCATTCAGATCCTCTTCTTTGCCTTACCTCAACATAATTTTGGACGTTAGTTTTCATTTATAACTCTGCAGGTTTGTGAATTGCAGTGACCCTGAGCTCCATTTTTTAAGTTGCTCTTTTGTGAGCTGGCCTCAAACCCGCAGGATTGCTTCAGGCCCTATTTTGGCTCCAGCGAGGCGGGCTGAGCCTTTTTTTAATTCTTATTCTTAATGGGAAATTAGAGTGATATGTGCCCGTCCAAACCCCTACAACTATTCTCTCATTGGTTCCCCCTCTTCCCGTTCATCCTCCTCACAATTTGCAAAATGTGTGAAACAGAAGTTTAAATGTGCTGATTCTCCAAGTGGGGAGATTCTAAGTAACGTGGCTGGAATGGTGAACAGGAGCACCAGGAGAGGATAAATGAGCTGCATTTTAGACACATCTCCCGATCACATGGTGTACAGTCCTCTGGGTTTTCCATGCATGTTTTAGCTGTAGGAAGATCCCTTGAACCTGCAGATTTGGGACCCATTGAATGGGCACCAGGTAGTATTACTTTAAAGGGTGTGCATTTCCTCACCCAAGCTCACATTTCTCTTAGCGCGAACAGTTTCCAGCCTTATGTCTCATCCTGCTGTGGGTCTAGACGTGTTCAATCCATGTTGCATCACCGTCCCTGAGGAAAAGTTGTAAGAGGTTTTCTCTGTCTCTCTGTCGTTTATTTTTTTCAATTTATTACTATATTGGTTACAGCTGATTTTCAAAGCTCTGTTTCTTGCTGCTGTACATCCACTTGATTCACGTACAGAGAGACATCAGTAAATTCTTTTTCAGATTCTTACCAGTCGTATATATTCTTTTCCGGTGACTTGAGTGTGCTGAGTGTAGTTCTTTTAGCTACCGTGTAGGCCTTGTTGATTATCAGTTTGGTATTTGGAATGGTATCTTTGCTAATTTCAACCTCCTGGATGATGCCTCACCCCTCCCCACCTTTCCCGTTTAGCAGCCTTATGCATGTTTTCTACATATTTGACTATGTTTTTGTTTTGTAATTTATTTCATGTGTAGCTATTTTGGATTCCACCTTTAAGTGATATCTTATGATATGTGTCTTTTTCTTTTTGAATTCTGTCACTTAGAATGATCATACGTAACTCCTCTGGAGTTGTTACAACTGGCCATATTTCATTGATTTCCAGGCTGAGTAATATTCCACTCTACATAAGTACCTCATCTCTATCCATTTTTTCCCTCCAGAGACATTTAAGTTATATCCTAGTCGAGGATCTTTTAAACAGAGAGGGGGTAAACATTGGGGTGCCTGTGTCCTCTCGATTTTTGTTTTTCCCAAGATATACGCCCATGAGTGCAAGTGCCCTATGCTCTGTAGCTCATTTTTTAGATGCTTTAGTAAACACAATACACTTCTCCAGAATGGCCATTGGCAATATACATTTCCACTATAAGTCTCACAGGGCTCCCTCTTCTCGTTGCCCTGTCCTGCATTTCTGTTGTTTACGCTTTATGAGGATGGCTCTTCTGACTGATGCAAAGTGATATCTTTTGTAGTATTGACTTCCAGTGCCCCCCTGTTTGGTTGGCTAAAAAAGTGTATGCCCTTTTCTTGAATATATACAGAAAAAAACGCATACACCCTTTTTGGCCAACTGCAATGTTGGCAATGTTCAGCTCCTTTTCTTGTGCTTAATGGCGAGTCCTTTCTACCTCCTCAAATCCCTTTCCTGCCATTCTCCCTTGCTTACAAGTCCTTTTCTCTGACTTTCCTCAAGACATTTTTCAGTGATGGATATTTTCAACTCTGCAGTTTTGTGAATTTTACTGCCCCTGAGTTCCATTGTTCAACTTGTGTTTATGGGAACTGGCCACAAAGCAGCGGGATTTCCTCAAGCCCTATACTGTTTCCATGGGCAACCCTAGCCTTTGGTCAATTCGTCTTCCTGATTGGAAATTAGAGTGACATGTGCCTGTCTGAACACCTAGGACTTGTCTCTCATTGTTCCTCATCCTTCCGCTTCATCCTCTGGACAAATTCCAAACTGTACGCAACAGGATGTTGACAGTGCTGACATCTCCAAGTGGGGAGACTGTTAGTAAAGACTCTGGAGGGGTGAACCCGAGCACCAGGAGATGAGGAGATGAGATGCCTTTTCCAAACTCTTCCCGATCAGACGGTATACTATCCTCTGGGTGTGACAGACATGTTTTAGCAGCAGGAAGAGTCCCATTCATGTAAGGAGAACACCAGGGCTTTTTCAAAATCAGTGTCTCCCCGAAACCCAAACTGGGGAATTTTTTAAGCTATGGCTACACATATGTTCATTAAGGGCCTTGGGAAGTAGGCAGAGTCCAAACTTTAGATGATTGAAGTCTTCCGGGTCAGAAGCACTCACCACCAGCTTCCCTTAGGTTACACTTTAACTGTCATTGATAGATGATGTCAATAAAAATATCTATTCTTTTTCAGATTATTTCCCCTTATAGGTTATTGCAAAATGTTGAGTGTAGTTCCCTGTGCTATACAGTAGTTCCTTGTTGATGATCTATTTTATACATAGCAGTGTGTATGTGTTAATCCCAAACTGTTAATTTATCCCTCCTCCCACCTTTCCCCTTTGGTAATAATAAATTATAAGATTTTATACTTCTCAGAAATGGGGGAGCTGAAAGAGAGGTATCATTTTCAATGGAAAAGCATTTAAAACAAGATTGAAGGTTTAACCAAGATTATTAGATGTACATCCTTGGAAAGAAATCACTTCGTTTCTCTAATATTGACCTGACAAATAAGACAAACCCTTTCACTGAACTTGCTTATAAAAAGTGATGGAAATATCAAATGGAAGTGTTAGAAACATCTTATTTTACCCGAGCCTTATACACTGTTCTATGTTAACTACAGTTTGGCTCACACATCTGTTCATTGAGGTTACAATAGTCTCAATTTTTGTTACTGATCCTCCAGAGTGGACCCCAACAAGTGTCCCCCTGCCCAGTGTCATTGGGGCCAACAGATCGAGACTGAGTTTGGTTCACAAGCAAAGGAAACTTTATATTTTGATCAGAGAATGGAGAGGTGAGAGCATGCACTACCCCGTGGGCTGTGGGCTGGGCTGCTGTGTAGAGATCCTGTCAGAGTCATTGGGAGGGAGGGGACAGAGCTTTCAAGGGCTGGGTTGGCTGCAGCTCAGGCTCTATGTCGTGGAGTCTGCACTGTGCCCCAGGAGCTGAGGTGTCGACCCAGCCATTCTGCACTAGGAAATCTGGTCTGAAGTGCCGGGTGTGGAGCCTCTGCATGCGAGACCCTAGGAGTACGTGAAATTAGACAAAGCACAAAGGATAAAAAAGTTAGACTTGACTTTATTGCACAGATTCTATTTTTATCTCCCAGGGATTTTTAATGGGCTTTGCTGGGGACAAACCCCTCCTCTGCCTTTTGTCCCGTTCCTCATTCTTGGAGTTCTGAGGGTGCAGACCCTTCTTCTGTAACTGCTGAGTGCTGAGTTGGGAGCCCTCATACCCAGGGGCGAGGGTCAGAACTTCTCCCCAGCAGCCTCCAGGTGACGTTGATTGTCCCCAGGCCCCCTGCCTCCTTGCTCGTCCACCTGAACACCAGCATTGGAAGTGTTATAGATTCTAATGACCTTTAAGGGTCCAGGAAAGAGATGTGCAGAGACGCTGTGGGGGCCGGTTTCACCCCGCCCCACATTTGTTCGGCCACCTTAGGCTGACCATTTCTGCCAGCCTAGATGCTCTGACCAGTAGTCTGTGCTTTCTTCAATTAGGCCCCTGAATTAACGTACAAACAGCACCAGGTGTCAGAGCCCTGCCCACTCAACTCCCAGATAGTCCAGGGTCAGTGGTGATCAAGGACCATGATGGCCACTGAGTCAACAGCCTTTTGAAGTAAACAGGAGTCCAGCCAGTCTTATTGGCCACCATCATCACGGTGTCTGTAGGCTTTTCTATGGTGACAGTGTGGTATACTGTTCCCCTGCCAAGATTATTAGCTCCCCTCTGGGTGCAGTAAGTCCTGCAAGCAGTAGTCTACTGTTTTGGGACACACTCTTGTTGTTTTATGAGAAAAACTCCAGGTCAAGTGATGTTCACACGAGTCGTCATGGTGCCCTGTTGCCCCCGGTTATCTCTCTGGATGTTGGAGTTGGAAGGCCTCCTCACTCGAGGTCGGTGTGCCAACGGAGCGAACCCTGCAACTTCAGGGCATGGTTGGTGGTTAGGATCACCACGTGGGGTCCTTTTCCCTTAGGAGGGAGGTGGCCTTTTGGGCTGCTGATTTCCAGGTTTTTAGATACCGCCAGTATCTTGGCCAGATGTGGCAGTGGGTCAAGCCCCTTGGTGACCATAGTTTATCCTACCTGGATGGCATTCTTGCATTGTTCCATTTCAAGTGGTCCCAGTTTTTGCACTAATTCTCCAATGGCGATTCACCTTTCACCGGGAATGTAAAGGTCAAAGGGTTTAGCTAAATTAGGGAGTTCCAGGGCAAGGGTCTGAATTGACTGCTCTTTCCATTCTTGAAAGGCCACTTCTGGATTCTATTCAAAAGGATCATCATCTTTTCCTTTCAGTGTTTCATATAGAGGCCCAGCTAGTAGACTGTAGTTAGGAATCCAGAAGCAGCAAACCCTGGCCTCCCCAGGAACCCCTAAGCTGTCTTCTAGTTTTAGAAAGGGGTAAGGCTGAAAATGGTTTCTTCCCTTTCCTGGGATGGGCTTCTCCGACCTTCTGTGAGAATGAAGCCCAGGCAGGTCACCGCAGTCTGTGATATTTGAGCTTCTTTTTGGACGACTTCTATCCTTTATTGGCTTGGTAGTTCAGAGGCCTCCTTAGTAGGGCTGGCGATCAGAATGTCGTCTGCATATTGAAGGAGGGTTTCCTTTTCCAGAGGTAGAACTTTTAGGTCTTTACCTAAGCTTTCCCCAAAGACGGTGTGGGAATTTTTGCACCCTTGGGGCAAGACGGCCCGGAAGTATTGTTTTAGTTGTATGTTGAGTCCTGCCACTCACAAGCCAAAATTTCTTGTGACTCTGGGACTAATGGAATACAAAAGAAGGCATCATTGAAGACTAATACAGAATACCATGTCCTGGTGGTTGGTAGAATGACCAGCAGGGTGTAGGAATTAGGAGCAGCTGGAGGTATATCCTCGGTGGCTTCACTGACTGTCCTGACATTCTTTACCAGGTCCCCAGTAGCCCATGGGGCTCTCGTGGTCAGACCAATCCCTGGATACAGAGCTACCCTTGCAGGTACCGTGGCAGGGCTGGGCACACAGGAACCATGCACATAGCCCTCATTGCAGAGCACCCCCAGCTCACCTGTCACTCAGAGCTGACACAGAGCACCTCAGAGCAGGACTTGAACTAACAAACAGCAGCTGCGACAGGTCTGTGACCCTGGGCATCACTCTGTACGGCCTCCCTCTACCTGGTCTTCCAGAGACTTCCACTGCACCCGGGGCACCAGGCCTCTGTCTCCAACCACCACCCACCCCTCCTCTCCCTGACTCCTGGGTTCCTCTCATTAGGAGAGTGTTTTCTTGAAGTTGTCTCCCACTCATGGGCCAGATAAAATGATTAGAAAACAAGCCAAAGCTGCAGCCCCTTGTCTATCTTGACTCTCAGGAGCCCACACCTGTTCCTTGGACCTGGCCGGTTCAGCAAGTTCCATTTTCTGCAACTGTGAGCCCCTGAGGGGTGATGATTGGCTGACCTGGGCAGCCTTACCGTGCCGGCCAGCCCTCCCCAGGTGTGCCTGGGTTGAGATCAATATAAATACCACTCCAGGCAGCAAGAGCCCCTGCAGCCGTGCCTGACGCCATTTTCTCTGCCCTGTCAGCAGTCTCGGGGCTGGGCTGGTGGGAGGGAGTGAGAGGCCACAGCTTTGTGGGTGGCCCAGTGTGAGTGGGGCTCTGCTGGACTTTCTGCAGCAGTTGCCAGGCTGCCACCTGCTAAGGAAGAGGATGTGTCACCCATACCTGCTGCTGGAATTTCTCCCTGGGCAGAGGTGAGGAAGGAAAAAAGCAGTGGGGGCAGGGACAGGACGGGTATCTCAGGCAGGGAAATGGAAATCTTCCAGAAGAGCACCCAGGGCCAGGACCATCCTGGCTGGCCTGCAGGCACCAAGTCGGCTGGCATGCTGTCACTCGTGTGGCTCCATGGCCTTTCCTCTAGGCTTTCAAGTCCTTGTACATATTCAGGTGTTTTACCTGGGAAGGTTGGGAACAGTTCAGCAGCAGCTGGCCTGGGGCTCATCTCACGTTTACTCACAGATGCCTCGGCACGGTCCCCCAGGCTTGTAATGAGGACACTCCTTGCGGGGGGGCTGCTGCCTGCATGCGAGATGATTCCCCACCTCTGACCAACTTCAGAATTGTCTACCACTGAAGCAAGTGCCCTGATAGGGTTTTCATCTGTATAACTGGTGGGTTCTGTTTTGTTTTTTTCTTTTTTGTTTCAAGGTAGGTTTTATTCCTCTTTTTTGTACTTATGGATGTAAGCATGGAAATAATTCATTCATATAAATACATGTATGTGAAGGGAATAACTTTTTTCCGTTTTTTAAAAAATTTTATTTTTCATTTTATTTTATTTATTTTTATACAGCAGGTTCTTATTGGTTATCTATTTTATACATATAAATGTATACATGTCAATCCCAATCTCCCAACTCCTCCCACCGCCACCCCCCCCATGGCTTTCCCCTCTTTGTGTCCATACATTTGTTCTCTACATCTGTGTCTCTATTTCTGCCCTTCAAACTGGTTCATCTGTACCATTTTTCTAGGTTCCACATATATGCGTTAATATACAATATTTGTTTTTCTCTCTCTGACTTACTTCACTCTGTATGACAGTCTCTAGATCCATCGATGTCTCTACAAATGACCCAATTTCATTCCTTTTTATGGCTAATAGTCCATTTTATATATGTACCACATCTTTATCCATTCGTCTGTCTGTGGGCATTTAGGTTGCTTCCATTACCTGGCTATTGTAAATAGTGCTGCAATGAACATTGTGGTGAATGTGTCTTTTTGATTTATGGTTTTCTCTGGGTATATGCCCAGTAGTGGGTTGCTGGATCATATGGTAATTCTATTTTTAGTTTTTTAAGGAACCTCCATACTGTTCTCCATAGTGACTATCAATTTACATTCCCACCAATCGTGGAAGAGGGTTCCTTTTCTCCACACCCTCTCCAGCATTTGTTGTTTGTAGATTTTCTGATGATGCCCATTCTAACAGGTGTGAGGTGATACCTCATTGTAGTTTTGATTTGCATTTCTCTAATAATTAGTGATGTAGAGCAGCTTTTCATGTGCTCCTTGGCCATCTCTACATCTTTTTGGAAGAAATGTCTATTTAGATCTTCTGCCCATTTTTGTATTGGGTTGTTTGTTTTTTTAATATTGAGCTGCATCAGCTGTTTATATATATTGGAGATTAATCCTTTGTCCATTGATTCAGTTGCAAATATATTCTCCCATTCTGAGGGTTGTCTTTTTGTGTTTGTAGTTTCCATTGCTTTGCAAAAGCTTTTACGTTTCATTAGGTCCCATTTGTTTAGTTTTCTTTTTTATGTCATTACTCTAGGAGGTGGATCAAAAAAGATCTTGCTGTGATTTATGTTAGAGTATTCTTCCTATGTTTTCCTCTAAGAGTTTTATACTGTCCGGTCTTACATTAAGGTCTCTAATCCATTTTGAATTTATTTTTGTGTATGGTGTTAGGGGGTGTTCTAATTTCATTCTTTTACATGTAGCTGTCCATTTTTCCCAGCACCACTGATTGAAGACACTGTCTTTTCTCCATTGTATAGTCTTGCCTACTTTGTCATAGATTAGTTGACCATAGGTGTGTAGGTTTATCTCTGGGCTTCTTTCTTTTTTATTTTCCTTTTACACCTTTATTGGAGTATAATTGCTTTACAATGGAGTGTTAGTTTCTGCTGTATAACAAAGTGAGTCAATTATACATATACATATATCACCATATCCCCTCCCTCTTACATCTCCCTCCCACCCTCCACATCCCACCCCTTTAGGTGGTCGCAAAGCACCGAGCTGATCTCCCTGTGCTATGTGGCTGCTTCCCAGTAGCTATCGATGTTACATTTGGTAATGTATATATGTCCATGGCACTCTCTCACTTCGTCCCAGCTTACCCTTCCCCCTCCCCGTGTCCTCAAGTCCTTTCTCTATGTCTGTGTCCTTAATCCTGTCCTGCCCCTAGGTTCTTCATAAACTTTTTTCTTTAGATTCCATATATCTCTGTTAGTACACGGTATTTATTTTTCTCTTTCTGACTTACTTCACTGTGTAGGACAGACTCTAAGTCCATCCCCCTCACTACAAATAACTCAGTTTTGTTTCTTTTTATGGCTGAGTAATATTCCATTTATATATGTGCCAGATATTCTTTATCCATTTATCTGTCGATGGACACTTAGGTTGCTTCCATGTCCTGGCTATTGTAAGTAGAACTGCAATGAACATTGTTGTATATAACTCTTTTTGAATTATGGTTTTCTCAGGGCAAATGCCCAGTAGTTGGATTGCTGGGTCGTATGGTACTTCTATTTTTAGTTTTTTCAGGAACCTCTATACTGTTATCCCTAGTGGGTATAGCAATTTACATTCCCAGCAACAGTGCAAGAACGTTCCCTTTTCTCCAGTAAATGCCTCTCCAGCATTTATTGTTTGTAGATTTTTTGATGATTGCCATTCTGACTGCTGGGAGTTGATACCTCACTGTAGTTTTGATTTGCATTTCTCTAATGATTAGTGATGTTCAGCATCCTTTCACGTGTTTATTGGCAATCTGTATATCTCCTTTGGAGAAATGTCTATTTAGGTCTTCTGCCCATTTTTGGATTGTGTTGTTTGTTTTTGTGATATTGAGCTACACGAGCTGCTTGTAAATTTTGGAGATTAATCTTTTGTCATTTGCTTCATTTGAAAACATTTTCTCCCATTCTGAGGGTTGTATTTTCGTCTTGTTTATGTTTTCCTTTGCTGTGCAAAAGCTTTGAAGTTTCATTAGGTCCCATTTGTTTATTTTTGTTTTTATTTCCACTTCTCTAGGAGGTGGGTCAAAAAGGATCTTGCTGTGATTTATGTCATAGAGTGTTCTGCCTATGTTTTCCTCTAATAATTTTATAGTGTCTGGTCTAACATTTAGATCTCTAATTCATTTTGAGTTTATTTTTGTGTATGGTGTTATGGAGTGTTCTAATTTCATTCTTTCACGTGTAGTTGTCCAGTTTTCCCAGCACCACTTACTGAAGAGACTGTCTTTTCTTCATTGTATATCTTTGCCTCCTTTGTCATAGATGAGTTAGCCATAGGTACGTAGGTTTATCTCTGGGCTTTCTATCTTGTTCAATTGATCTATATTTCTGTTTTTGTGCCAGTACCATATAGTCTTGATTAATGTAGCTTTGTAGTATAGTCTGAAGTTAGGAAGTCTGATTCCTCCAGCTCTTTTAATTTCCCTCAAGACTGCTTTGGCTATTCGGGGTCTTTTGTGTCTCCATATAAATTTTAAGATTTTTTTGTTCTAGTTCTGTAGAAAATGCCAGTGGTATTTGATAGGGATTGCACTGAATCTGTAGCTTGCTTTGGGTACTATAGTCATTTTCACAATATTGATTCTTCTAATCCAAGAACATGGTTTATACCTCCATATGTTTATATCATCTTTGATTTCTTTCAGCAGTGTCTTATAGTTTTCTGAGTACAGGTCTTTTACCTCCTTATGTAGGGTCATTCCTCCGTATTTTATTCTTTTTGTTGCAATGGTGAATGAGATTGTTTCCTTAATTTCTCTTTCTGATCTTTCATTGTTAGTGTATAGGAATGCAAGAGATTTCTGTGCATTAATTTTGTATCCTGCAACTTTACCAAATTCATTGATTAGCTCTGGTAGTTTTCTGGTGGCATCTTTAGGATTCACTATGTGTAGTATCGTGTCATTTGCAAACAGTGACAATTTTACTTCTTCTTTTCCAATTTGTATTCCTTTTATTTCTTTTTCTTCTCTGATTACGTGTCTAGGACTTCCAAAAACTATGTTGAGTAATAGTGGTGAGAGTGGACATCCTTGTCTTGTTCCTGATCTTAGAGGAAATGCTTTTAGTTTTTCACTATTGAGAATGATGTTTGCTGTGGGTTTGTCATATACTGCCTTTATTATGTTGAGGTAGATTCCCTCTATGCCCACTTTTTGGAGACTTTTAATCATAAATTGGTGTTGAATTTTGTCAAAAGCTTTTCCTGCATCTATTGGGATGATCATATTTTTATTCTACAATTTGTTAATATGGTGTATCACATTGATTGATTTGTGTATATTGAAGAATTCTTGCATCCCTGGGATAAACCCCACCTGATCATGGTGCATGATCCTTTTAATGTGTTGTTTAATTCTGTTTCCTAGTATTTTGTTGAGGATTTTTACATCTATATTAATCAGTGATATTGGTCTCTAATTTTCTTTTTCTGTAGTATCTTTGTCTGGTTTTGGTATCAGGGTGATTGTGGCCTCATATAATGAGTTTGGGAGTGTTCCTTCCCCTGAAAAGTTCTGAAGAGTTTGAGAAGATTGGGTGTTAGCTCTTGTCTAAATGTTTGATAGAATTCACTTCTGATGCCATCTCGTTCTGGACTTTTGTTTGTTGGAAGATTTTTAATCACACTTTCAATTTCATTACTTGTGATTGGTCTGTTCATATTTTCTATTTCTTCCCGGTTCAGTCTTGGAAGGTTATACCTTTCTAAGAATTTGTCCATTTCTTCCAGGTTGTCCATTTTATTGGCATAGAGTTGCTTGTAGAGGTTTCTTAGGATGCTTTGTATTTCTGTGGTGTCTGTTACAACTTCTCCTGTTTCATTTCTAATTTTATTGATTTGAGTCCTCTCCCTCTTTTACTTGAGTCTGGCTAAAGGTTTATCATTTTTGTTTATCTTCTCAAAGAACCAGCTTTTAGTTTTATTGATCTTTGCTATTGTTTTTATTTCATTTATTTCTGCTCTGATCTTTATGATTTCTTTCCTTCTATTAACTTTGGGTTTTGTTCTTCATTCTCTAGTTCCTTTAGGTGTAGGGTTAGATTGTTTATTTGAGATTTTTCTGGTTTCTTGAGGTAGGCTTTTATTGCTATAAACTTCCCTCTTAGAACTGTTTTTGCTGCATCCCATAGGTTTTGGATCATCATGTTTTTGTTGTCATTTGTCTCTAGGTATTTTTTGATTTCCTCTTTGATTTCCTCAGTGATCTCTTGGTTATTTAGAAATGTATTGTTTAGCCTCCATGTGTTTGTTTTTTACGTTACTTTCCCTGTAATTGATTTCTAATCTCATAGCATTGTGGTCGGAACAGCTGCTTGATATGATTTCAGTTTTCTTAAATTTACTGAGGCTTTATTTGTGACCCAAGATGTGATCTATCCCGGAGAATGTTCCGTGTGCCATTGAGAAGAACTTGTAGTCTGCTGTTTTTGGATGGAATGTCCTATAAATATCCATTAAATCTATCTGGTCTATTGTGTCATTTAAAGCTTGTGTTTCCTTATTAATTTTCTGTCTGGATGATCTCCATTGGTGTAAGTGAGGTGTTAAAGTCCCTTGCTATTATTGTGTTACTGTTGATTTCCTCTTTTATAGCTGTTAGCAGTTGCCTTATGTATTGAGGTGTTCCTGTGTTGGGTACATATATATTTATAATTGTTATATCTTGGATTGATCCCTTGATCATTATGTAGTGTCCTTCCTTGTCTCTTGTAACATTCTTTATTTTAAAATCTATTTTATCTGATATGAGTATTGCTACTCCAGCTTTCTTTTGATTTTCATTTGCATGGAATATATTTTTCCATCCTCTCACTTTCAGTCTGTATGTGTCCCTAGGTCTGAAATGGGTCTCTTGTAGACAGCATATATATGGATCTTGTTTTTGTATCCATTCAGTGAGCCTGTGTCATTTGGTTGGAGCATTTAATCCATTCACGTTTAAGGTAATTATCAATATGTATGTTCCTATTATTATTTTCTTAATTGTTATGGGTTTGTCTTAGTGGGTCCTTTTCTTCTCTTGTGTTTCCCACTTAGAGAAGTTCCTTTAGCATTTGTTGTAGAGCTGGTTTCGTGGTGCTGAATTCTCTTAGCTTTTGCTTGTCTGTAAAGCTTTTGATTTCTCCATCAAATCTGAATGAGATACTTGCTGGGTGGAGTACTCTTGGTGGTAGGTTCTTCCCTTTCATCACGTTAAATTTATCATGCCACTCCCTTCTGGCTTGTAGATTTTCTGCTGAGAAATCAGCTGTTAACCTTATGGGAATTCCGTTGTATGTTGTCATTTTTCCCTTGTTGCTTTCAATAATTTTTCTTTGTCTTTAATTTTTTCAATTTGATTACTGTGTGTCTCGGCATTTTTCTCCTTTGGTTTATCCTGCCTGGGACTCTCTGCGCTTCGTGGACTTCGGTGGCTATTTCTTTTCCCATGCTAGGGAAGTTTTCAACTATAATCTCTTCAGATATTTTCTCGAGTCCTTTCTCTCTCTGTTCTCCATCTGGGACCCCTATAATGTGAATGTTGTTGCATTTAATGTTGTCCCAGAAGTCTCTTAGGTTGTCTTCATTTATTTTCATTCTTTTTCTTTATTTTGTTCCATGGCAGTGATTTCCACCTTTCTGTCTTCCAGGTCACTTATCCGTTCTTCTGTCACAGTTATTCTACTACTGATTCCTTCTAGTGTATTTTTCATTTCAGTTATTGTATTGTTCATCTCTGTTTGTTTGTTCTTTAATTCTTCTAGGTGTTTGTTCCTTAATTCTTCTAGGTCTTTGTTAAGCATTTCTTGCATCTTCTCGATCTTTGCCTCCATTATTTTTCTAAGGTTTTGGATCATCTTCACTATCATTATTCTGAATTCTTTTACTGGAAGGTTACCTATCCCTACTTCATTTCGTTGTTTTTCTGAGGATTTATCTTGTTCCTTGATCTGGTATAAAGTCCTCTGCCTTTTCATTTTCTCTATCTTTCTGTGAATGTGGTTTTCCTTCCACAGGCTGCAGAATTGTAGTTCTTCTTGCTTCTGCTGTCTGCTCTCCAGTGATTGAGTCTATCTGAGAGGCTTGTGCAAGCTTCCTTATGCGAGGGACTGGTGGTGGGTAGAGCTGGGTGTTGTTCTGGTGGGCAGAGCTTTAATCTGCTTGTCTGTGGATTAAATAAAAGTTTAATAAAAAGTTTAATCCACTTGTCTGCTGATGCATGGGGCTGGGTTCCCTCCCTGTTGGTTGTTTGGACTGAGGCGACCCAGCACTGGAGCCTACCTTGCTCTTGGTGGGGCTAATGGTGGACTCTGGGAGAGTTCACGCCAAGAAGTATTTCCCAGAACTTCTGCTGTCAGTGTCGTTGTCCCCATGGTGAGCTGCAGCCACACCCCACCTCTGCAGGAGACCCTCTAAAACTAGCAGCTAGGTATGATCATTCACCTACGGGGTGACTGCTTCTTCCCTTGGGTCCTGATGTACACACTACTTTGTGTGTGTCCTCCAAGAGTGGAGTCTCTGTTGAGACTCTGAGTCTCTGAATGCAGTTGAGACTCTGAGTGGAGTCGCACAGACTCTGGGTCCTGTGAAGCTTCGATGTTTTGTGGTTCTAGAAATCCTATAGGAGACAGTCCACAGCAGGTGAAGCTAATGCTGTCATAGAGGTGGTGAAACCAAAGATCTGCAGTTCCGACTAGAGGTGCTGATGTACAAACAGGACAAAATCATCTCATGTGAATGTAGTTCAGGCACGTTTAAAATGAATGCAGTCATGTTAATGCCTAACATCTTCTATCTTGTGCCTCTCCTCAAGGACCCCCTCCTCAGTTCCTGAGGCTCCTGTAAGTCATGTACAGGGGAATGGAGAGTGGGCTCTGTCCAGTCTGAGCCCTGAGTTACCCTGTGTGTATCTTAGGATACTTTGTATTTCTGTGGTGGCTCTTGTAACATCATCTCTTTCAGTTCTGATTTATTTGGCCCCTCTCTTTAAAAAAAAATACTACTGTTGTCTTTTATTCTTTACAGAAGTTTAATAAGTGTTTGATCTACTACCCTTACTCTATGTATACTTTTTGCCGTGAGATTTTTACTTTTGTTTGTTTTCTTGTTACTGTCAATAATTAGTGAGAATTCTTTTAAGCTACCTTCAACATTGCTTATAAAGCTGCTTTATTAGTGATGACAGAGCTTTAATGGAAGTCGTGTTCTGGTTGTAAATTAGA
The DNA here is from genome assembly GCF_951394435.1 of Stenella coeruleoalba. Taxonomy (NCBI): domain Eukaryota; kingdom Metazoa; phylum Chordata; class Mammalia; order Artiodactyla; family Delphinidae; genus Stenella; species Stenella coeruleoalba. The sequence goes on from NW_027646138.1 coordinate 372,098, forward strand.
ATGCAATGTGCCAGCAAAAAGCCCCTTAAGTGTATGTCTCATTACTTCTCGTTCTTTTTTTCCCCTTTTTCTCTCTCTTTTTTTTCTTGTTCTTTTTTTAATGTTTATTTTTTATCAGAGCAAATTTGATTAAAATGTTTTGTTTGTTCTAGGTGTGTAAGATGTGGTTCTTTTACACATATACATGTATCTATACTTCTTCAGATCGTTTTCTCATGTAGCTTGTGACACAATGTTGAGTAGTCTTCTCTTGGTATTCCATAGGTCTTTGGTGATTATATATTTCACATGTGTTTCTATATCTATGTTAACCCCAATATCCTAATGTATCCAGTCCTCACACCTTTCCATTTGGTGAACCATAACTTTGTTTAATGAATCTGTGATTGCCTTTCTCTGTGGAAATATCTTCATTGGTATCAATTTTTAGCTAACACCTATAAGTGATATTATAGGATATGTGTCTTTTGCTGTCTGACTTAGTACAATTTGCCTGATTACCTCTAGAATCATCTACGGTGCTGCAAATGGCATTGTTTCATTTTTTTCCCTAGATAATATTCCATCTGTACATGTACCAGTTCTTCTTTGTCCACTCACCTGTTGATGGACTTTTTGGTTGCCTCCATGTCTTGGCTATTGTAATACTGCTGCACTGCACATTTGCCTGCCTGTGTCTTTACAATTCTGTCTTCTTATGTTATAGGCCCAGGAGTGGGCATCCTGTATCATATGGTATCTCGGGGTTTACCGTTTAAATGCACCACGATTCTGTGCTCATTATTGGCTCTTTCCAGGTTACATCCCACTTAAAGTTGAGGGTATGCATTTCTCCACAACACCTTCAGCATTTATTTATTTATTTATTTTTAATATCTTTATTGAAGTATAATTGCTTTACAATGGTGTGCTAGCTTGTGCTTTACAACAAAATGAATCAGTTATACATATACATATGTTCCCATATCACTTCCCTCTTGCGTCTCCCTCCCTCCCACCCTCCCTCCCCTCCAGGCGGTCACAAAGCACCGAGCTGATCTCCCTGTGCCATGCTGCTGCTTCCCACTAGCTATCTACCTTACGTTTGGTAGTGTATATATGTCCATGCCTCTCTCTCCCTTTGTCACAGCTTACCCTTCCCCCTCCCCATATCCTCAAGTCCATTCTCTAGTAGATCTCTGTCTTTATTCCTGTTTTACCCCTAGGTTCTTCATGACATTTTTCCCCTTAAATTCCAGGTATATGTGTTAGCATACGGTATTTGTCTCTCTCTTTCTGACTTACTTCACTGTGTATGACAGACTCTAGGTCTATCCACCTCATTACAAATAGCTCAATTTCGTTTCTTTTTATGGCTTCAGCATTTATTGTTTGTAGTTTTCTTGCTGATGGATATTCTGACTGGTGTGAGCTGATACCTCTTTGTGGTTGAATTTGCATATGACTCATAATCCTTTGAAATTGAGCTTTAAGTCATGTCCTTTTTATTTTTCAAACTGTGATTACAGCTTAGCTCTTCAAAGTGTTTTCTAAAGTATGTGTTACATTTTGAAATTTATTGGCCATTACCTCCCTCAAAACATTTTGAGGGCAGGTTTCATTTACAGCCCTGCAGTACTTGTTCACATGAAGTGACCATTAGCACAGGCTTTAAAGCTGCTTTTGCAGGTAACGGCCAGATTGCGGCAGCCTTTCTTTGTTCCCCATGCTGGTACTAGGGAAACAGAGCTTCCGGCCGGTGGTCTTCCTCGGTTATAAATTAGAGTGGAATGTGCCCGGATAAACCCCCAAAGGCTGATGTCTCCTTACTTTTGTTTGTTTTTTTAATTTAATTTATATTTTTATCGGAATAATATTCCATTTTGTATATGGACCACTTCTTGGTGCATTGCTCTGTTGAGGGACATTTTCGTTGCTTCCAAGTGTTGGCTATATTAAATATTGCTGGAGTGCAAGATTGCCAGCTTGTGACTTTTTGATTCTCATTTTCTCAGGTGATAGTCCCAGCAGTGGGTATGACTGATTGACTAGTAGCTCAATGTTTACCTTTTCAAAGCACCTCCATTGTGTTTTCATTAGTGGCTCTTACCATGTCTCCCTTAGAGCCGAGGGTACGAACTTCTCCACAATCCCTTCAGCATTTATAGTTTGCAGCATTTTTGCTAATGGCCAATCTGACTGTTGTGACCTGATAGGTTTTTGTAATTTGGGTTTGCATGACTTTAAAAATTCCTAAAATTCATCATTTTCCACGCCTTTTTCCTTTCTGTTAAAAATCAAGTGTGAGTACAATCTATCTCTTGAAGCTGTCTTCTTGGAAGGTTGCCCTCTTTTGAATTTTTGGTGGATATTCGACCCCAGGATTTTTTTGGAGGGCAGATGTCATTACAGAACTGCAAGTTTGGTGAATATTTAGTGACCATTAGCACTGGGTTTAAAGCTGCTGTTGTGGGAAACGGCCACAAGGAGGCAGCATTTGTCCTTTCCCAAATCTGGGTACTAGGGCAGCAGAGCCTTTCTGGAAGTCGTGGTCCTAGGTTTTAAGTTAGAATGGAATGTGCCAGGAGGAACGCCCATAAGTTTATGTCTCATTACATCTTGGTTTTTAAAATTTATTTAATCGGGGTAATGATTAGATATTGTTTGTCCAGATGTACACAATCTGGTTCATTTGTACAATATATATGTCTATTCATGTTCAGATCCTCTTCCCATGTAAAATATTACAGTGTTCCATAGACCTCCCTTGCTATATGGTCCGTCTTTTTGATATATGTTTATTATATGTATTTGTATACGTATGGTAACGTTAATCTTAATTTATCCATTCTGCCCACCTTTCCTTTTAGATAAGCATACTTAATTTCTAAGTCTGTGAGTGTCTTTCTCTGTGGAAATATGTTCATTTGTGTTAGTTATTAGATAACGCCTATAAGTGATATCATAGGATATAGGTCTTTTGCTTTCTGACTTACCTCATATTCTGTGATTATCTCCAAGCTCATCTATGGCACCTCAAATAGCAGTGTTTTATTGTTTTCCATGGCTAATATTCTATTGTGAACGTGGACCACTTCTTCTTCATCCATACATCTGTTGATGGACATTTTGGTGGCTTCACTGTCTTGGCTATTGTGAATAAGGCTGCAGTGCAGCTTTTGCAGCCCGCGTCTTCTCGATTCTGGTCTTCTCAGGTGAGAGGCCCAGTGGTGTGACTGCTGCATCGAATGGTACCTCAACTTTTACTTTTAATCGTAGCTCCTTTCTGTTCTCATTATTGGCTCTTACCACGTTACATCTCACCAGCAGCTAGAGGGTACACAGTTCTCTAAAACCCCTTCAGAATTTATTGTTTGTAGACCTTTTGCTGATGGTCAGTCGACTGGTGTGAGTTGAAACCTTTTTGTACATTAGATTTGCATGAGTCTAATAATTCCTGAGGTTGAGCTTTCACCCATTTTCCTTTTTTTAAACAAGAGAGTGAGTCAAACTTACCTCTTCATACTATCGTCTTGAAAAATTTGCCAGTTTTGAATTTTATTGTCCATTCCCTACCTCAGCACAGTTGTTTAGGGCAGGTGTCCTTTGCAGCCCTGAGTCCTTGTGAATGTTAAGAGAACATTAGCTGTGGGCTTAATGCCGCTCTTGCGGAAAACGGCCACAAGGCAGCAGAATTTCTACATTTCCAACTCTGGGTTTTTGGGCAGCAGAGCCTTCCTGGAAATAGTGTTAGTAGGCTGCAAATTAGAGTGGAATGTGCCAGAGCACATCCCCAAGAGCTTATATCTCCTTACTTCTTGTTTGTTTTATAAATTTAATTTTTATTAATTATCAGAGCAAACTTGATAAAAATATTTTGTTTCTCCTAGGTGTACAGAATCTCGTTCATTATATCAATGTATCTGTCATTTATCTTTGCATTCTTTACCATGTAGGTTATTACAGAGTGTTGCCTAGACCTCTCTTGGTATTCCATAGGTATTTTGTGATTATATATTTCATATGTATTAGTACATGTCTGTTGACCCTCATATCCTAATTCACACATTCCTTACACTTTTCCATTGGTTAAACATAATTTTTTTTTTCTTAATCCATGCTTTTCCTTCTCTTGGAAATAAGTTCATGAGTATCAACTTTTAGGTAACACCTAGAAGTGATGTCATAGGATATCTGTCTTTCACTTTCTTTCTTTAATTTGAGTGATTATCTCTAGGTCCTTATATGGTGGTGCAAACGGCACTGTTTCATTGTTTTCCATGGCTTATATTCCATTGTTTACATGGACCACTTCCTCTTTGTGCATTTTTCTGTTGATGGACATTTTGGTTTCTTCCAAGTCTTGGCTATGTTAAATATTCCTGCAGTGCAGGATTGCCAGTCTGTGTCTTTTCCATTCTGCTCTGCTCAGGTGATAGGCACATCAAAGGACCTACCAGATCACATGGTAGCTCAATTTTTACCCTTAAACGCACCTCCATTATGTTCTCACTACTGGCTGTTACCAGTTTACATCCCCCCCAGCAGCTGGAGGGTACACAGTTCTCTGAAACCCCTTCAGCATTTATTCTTTGTAGACTTTTTGCTGAAGAACATTCTGACGGCTGTGAGGTGAACATTTCTGTAATTGGATTTGCATGGCTTTATTCATTGCTGATGTTGCGCATTTTTCAATTCCCTTTTATTTTAAAGAGAAAAAAAAGAAAAGACAAAATGTGCGTAAAATATGCCTCTTGACATTGTCTTCTTGAAATGTTGACGTCTTTTGAATTTTCTGGTCGATTACGACCCCAGGACATTTTTGAGGCCCGGTGTCCTTTACAGTGCTGCACATATTTTGAATATTAAGTGACCATTACCTCTTGGTTTAAAGCTGCTGTTGTGTGAAACAGTCACAAGGCGGCAGCATTTCTCCTTTACCAAATCTGGTTACCAGGGCAACAGAGCCTTAATGGAAGTCCTGTTCTAGGTTGAAAATTAGAATGGGATGTGCCAGGAAAAATTCCTTTCAGTTTATGTCTCATTATTTCTTGTTCATATTTTTAATTTAATTTTTATTTTTTATCGCAGCAAATTTGATTACAATGTTTTTTTTTTTTTTGTTCTAGGTGTGCAAGATGTGGTTCTTTCACACACATACATATATCTATTCTTCTTCGGAACCTTTTCCCAGGTAGGTTATGACACAATGTTGAGTAGTTTTCTCTTGGTATTCCGTAGGTCTTTGGTGATTATATATTTCACATGTGTTTCTATATCTATGTTAACCCCAATATCGTAATGTATCCAATCCTCACACCTTTCGATTTGGGGAACCATAAGTTTGTTCAATGAATCTGTGATTGCCTTTCTCTGTGGAAATATCTTCATTGTTATCAATTTTCAGGTAACACCTATAAGTGATATACGTTAGGTGTCTTTCGCTTTCTCACTTACTACAAGTTGCATGGTTACCTCTAGACTCATCTATGGTGCTGCAAATGGCATTGTTTCACTTTTTTCCCGAGCTAATATTCCATCTCTACATGTAACAGTTCCTCTTTGTCCACTCATCTGTTGATGGACTTTTGGTTGCTTCCATGTCTTGGCTATTGTAATACTGCTGCAGTGCAGATTTGCCTGCCTGTGTCTTTCCAATTCTGTCTTCTTATGTTATAGGCCCAGGAGTGGGCCTGCTGGATCATATAATAGCTCAATATTTACCTTTTAAAGGCACCTCCACCCTGTTCCCATTAGTGACTCTTACCAGGTTACGTCCCACTTCAAATTAAGGGTATGCATTTCTGCACAACCTCTTCAGCATTGATCGTTTGTAGTTTCTTTCCTGATGGTTATTCTGAATGGTGTGAGCTGATACCTCTGTGTGGTTGGATTTGCATGTGTCTCATAATCCTTTGAAACTGAGCTTTCAGGCATGTCCTTTTATTTTTCAAACGTTTATTACAGCTTAGTTCTTCAAATGGTTTTCTTGAAATATGTGCCACATTTTGAAATACTTTGGCCTTTACCTCCCGCAAGACATGATGAAGGCAGGTTTCCTTTACAGCCCTGCAGGACTTGTTCATATGAAGTGACAATTAGCATAGGTTTTAAAGCTGTTTTTTCAGGTAATGGCCAGAGGGTGGAGCATTTCATAATTCTATGAAACGTAACTGAACACACAATATATATTTTTTCTTTTAAATTTCCATTGTTACTTTTTTAAAGTACAATTATAATTGAAGTTCTTTGTAACAAGTGAAATTTAAAAAATTAAAGGAAAAGATAATATTTTACCACTTGCCATCCTTTCCCATTTACTGAAACGACCAGCATAATGTGTAGATTTCTCATTTTATCCAGGTGTTCTATACATCTGGAATATCATGCTTCTCACTGTAGAAAAACAGATTTAGCTCTCACACTTTTTATAGGCTACATAACATTCCATAGAACAGAAATACCAACTATTTCAGACTTAGCTTTTTGAGGGACACTCAGGTTACTTTCTGTTTTATTTTGTTGTTCTTTTTTTTGGGGGGGGGTAGGAGTTTATTATTTATTTATTTATTTTTGTTGTGTTGGGTCTGAGTTTCCGTGTGAGGGCTTTCTCTAGTTGTGGCAAGTGGGGGGCCACTCTTGATCTCGGTGCGCGGGCCTCTCACTATTGCGGCCTCTCTTGTTGCAGAGCACAGGCTCCAGATGCGAGGGCTCACTGGTTGTGGCTTATGGGCCTAGTTGCTCCATGGCATGTGGGATCCTCCCAGACCAGGGCTCGAACCTGTGTCCCCTGCATTAGCAGGCAGATTCTAACCACCGCACCACCAGCGAAGCCCTCTATTTTGTTGTTCTGCTAGTTTGTTTTAACCCAAGAAAATATTTTTTTAAATACAAAAAAACAAAATTAAGCTAGGGGTAAGGATTAGGGTTTAGGGTAAGATTTAGGGTTAGGGTACGGGTTAGGATTATTGTATGGCTTAGAGTATGGTTTAGGGTTATGGTTATGGTATGGGTTAGTGTTAGGGTACAGTTTAGGGTATGGCTATGGTTTAGTGTTAGGGTACGGGTTAAGGTATGGGTTAGTGTTAGGGTATGGGTTAGGATTCAGGTACGGTTTACGTTCAGGGTTATGGTTAGGTTTAGTGTATGAGTTAGTGTTAGGTACGGGTTAGGGTTAGGTTTAGTGTTAAGGAAGGGGTAGAGTTTAGGGTACAGGATAGGGAACAACAAAGGGTTAGGGTTAGGGTACGTGTTAGGGTACAGTTTAGTGTTAGTGTACGGGTTAGGATTAGGGTACGGTTTAGGGTAAGGTTTAGGGTTAGGGTTAGGGGACGGGTATGGTTTGGGGTACAGTTTAGGGTATGACCACGGGTTAGGAGTAGGGTAAGTGTTAGGGTACGGTTTAGTGTTAGTGTACAGGTTAGGATTATGGTACGGGATAGTGTAAGGGTTAGGGTTAGGGAATGGGTACAGATTAGGTTGCAGGTTAGGGTATGACAACGGGTTAAGGTTAGGGTACGTGTTAGTGTATGGGTTAGGATTAGGGTACGGGTTAGGTTATGGGTTAGTGTTAGGGGATGGGTTAGGATTAGGATACGGGTTATGGTACGGTTTAGGGAAAGGGTTAGGATACGGGGTAGGGTTAGGATAAAGTTTAGTGTATGGCTATGTGTTACTGTTAGGGTACATGTTAGCGTACGGGTTAGTGTTCGTGTACAGTTTAGGGTAAGGGTGAGGGTTAGGGAACGGGTACGGTCTCAGGTACAGGTTAGGGTATGGTAGCGGGATAGGGTTAGGGTACGTGTTAGGATGAGACTTCTTTGTAGTGCAGATTTGAATTTCCCGCTTGCTTGGTGGGCCAAAAAGTGTGTATGCATTTTATCCTGAATATACTCAGGAAAAAACGTATACGCCCTTTTTGGCCAAGTGCATCGCTGCCAAACGATGTGCCAAACAGGAGGTTACAAGTACTGACTCTCCAAGTGGGGAGATTGTTAGTAAAGCGTCTGGAATGGCGAACCCGAGTACCAGAGGACGAATAATGAGATGCGTTTTAGAAACCTTGCCCGATCACACTGTGGACCATCCTCTGGGTTTCCCACGCATGTTTTAGCTGTAGGAAGAATCCCTTAAACCTGGAGGGTTGGGACCCATGGAATGGGTAGCACGCAGTACTACTTCAAAGGGTCTGCATTTGCTCACCGAACCTCACCAATCCTCACAGCCCCAAGTGTCCAGCCTTATGCCTCACTCAGCTGTGGGTGTAGATGTGGTAAATCCAGGTTTCATCACAAGCCTGAACGAGTTATTTAAGAATTTCTCTCTCTTTCACTGTCTTTGTGTTTTGATTTTGAAATTTATTTTTATAATGGGGTTTAGCTGATTTGCACTGCTGTGTTTATGCCGCTCGATGCACACTTGATTCTCTTACGGAGACATATAAATACATAGGTTTTAAGATTCTTACTACTCAGATATATTCCTCTGCGGTGAATAGGGGGTGTTGAGTCCACTTCGTTGAACAAGGAGTATATCTTGTCTATTACTGGCTTATGGAACGGTATCTGTGCTCATTTCAATCTCTGGATTTATGCAGCACCCCAACTCACCTTTCCCCTTAAGCAAGCATAAGTTGGTTTTCTAAATGTGAGACTCTGTTCTGTTTTGTAATTCAGTTCATGTGTAGCCAAGTTTACATTCCCTCTATAAGTGTTATCTTATGACTAGTTTCTTTTTCTGTGTGACTTATTTCACTCAGAATCATCGAACCTAAATCCACTCATTATGCTGCTACGGGCCTGATGACATTGATTTCATTGCGGAGTGATATTGCATTGTATGTAAGTACCACAACTTCTTTATCCATTTTTCTCTTTCTGGGATATTTAAGTTGTTCCGTTGTCGAGGTTCTTGTAAACACAGCAGCCCTAAACTTTGGGGTGGCTGTGTCTTTTTGATTTTAATTTCCCTAAGCTATAGGACCATAAGTGGAAGTGCCCGAGTCTCTGTAGCTTTGTTTTTTAGATGTTTCAGGAAACACCATACACTTCTCCAGAGTGGCTGTTGGCCATTTACATCCCGCCCATCAGCATAACAAGGCTCCCAGTTCTCCATGGCCTGTCCTGCCTTTCTGGATTTTACACTTTTTTCAGATGGCCCATTTGACCGGTGGGAAGTGAGACTTCATTGTAGTGCGGATTTCCATTGCACGCTTCCTTGGTTGGCAAAAATGGCCGTATGCGTTTTTTCCTGGATATATTCAGGAAAAAACGCATATGCATTTTTTGGCCAAGTGCATCATTGTCGAAGTTCTGCCGCTTTTCATATGCTTTAAATGCAATTCCAATCTACCTCCTGAAATCTGTTTCCCGCAATTGTGCCTTGCTTTCAAGTCCTCTTCGCAGCCTTACCTCAATATATTTTTGGACGATAGTTGTCCTTTATAACTCTGCAAGTTTGTGAATTGCAGTGACCCTGAGCTCCTTTTTCCAACTCGCTTTCTTGTGAGCTGGACGCAAAACGGCAGGATTGCTTCAGGCCCTAATCTGGTTCCAGCGTGGCACGCTGAGCCTTTGGTTAATTCTTCTTCTTGGTGGGAAATTAGAGTGAAATGTGCCCGTCCAAACAACTACAGCTAGTCTCTCATTGGTTCTCCCTATTCCCGTTCATCCTCCGCAGAAATTGCAGAGTGTGCCAAACAGGAGGTTACAAGCACTGACTCTCCAAGTGGGGAGATTGTTACTAAAGCGTCTGGAATGGCGAACCCGAGTAACAGAGGACGAATAATGAGATGCGTTTTAGAAACCTTGCCCGATCACACTGTGGACCATCCTCTGGGTTTCCCACGCATGTTTTAGGTGTAGGAAGAATCCCTTAAACCTGGAGAGTTGGGACCCATGGAATGGGTAGCACGCAGTACTACTTCAAAGGGTCTGCATTTGCTCACCGAATCTCACCAATTCTCTCAGCCCCAAGTGTCCAGCCTTATGTCTCACCCAGCTGTGGGTGTAGATGTGGTAAATCCAGGTTTCATCACAAGCCTGAACAAATTATTTAAGAATTTCTCTCTCTTTCACTGTCTTTCTGTTTTGTTTTTGAAGTTTATTTTTATAATGGGGTTGAGCTAATTTTCACTGCTGTGTTTATGCGTCTGTACACACACTTGATTCTCTTACGGAGACATATAAATACATAGATTTTAAGATTCTTACTAGTCAGATATATTCCTCTGCGGTGAATAGGGGGTGTTGAGTCCACTTCGCTGAGCAAGGAGTAGGTCTTGTCTATTACATATTTGGCTTATGGAACGGTATCTGTGCTCATTTCAATCTCTGGATTTATGCAGCACCCCAACTCACCTTTCCCCTTAAGCAAACATGTTTGTTTTCTAAATGTGAGACTCTGTTCTGTTTTGTAATTCAGTTCATGTGTAGCCAAGTTTACATTCCCTCTATAAGTGATATCTTATGATAAGTTTCTTTATCTGTGTGACTTATTTCCTTAGAATCATCGTACCTAAATCCACTCATTATGCTCCTACGGGCCTGATGATATTGATTTCATTGCTGAGTGATATTCCATTGTACATAAGTACCACAACTTCTTTATCCCTTTTCCTCTTTCTGGGATATTTAAATTGTACCGTAGTCGAGGTTCTTGTAAACACAGCAGCCCTAAACTTTGGGGTGGCTGTGTCTTGTTGATTTTAATTTTCTTAAGCTATAGGACCATAAGTGGAAGCAACCTAGGCTCTGTAGCTTTGTATTTTAGAGGTTTCAGGAAACACCATACACTTCTCCAGAGTGGCTGTTGGCAATTTACATCCCGCCCATCAGCATAACAAGGCTCCCAGTTCTCCATGGCCTGTCCTGCCTTTCTGGTTTTTACACTTTTTTCAGATGGCCCTTTTGACCGGTGGGAAGTGAGACTTCATTGTAGTGCAGATCTCCGTTGCAGGCTTGCTTATTTGGACAAAAAGAGCATATGCGTTTTTTCCTGCATGTATTCAGGAAAAAAACGCATACGCCCTTTTTGGCCAAGTGCATCATTGTCAAAGTTCTGCCGCTTTTCATATGCTTTAAATGCAGTTTCCATCTACCTCCTGAAATATATTTCCTGCAATTGTGCCATGCTTTCAAGTCCTCTTCGCAGCCTTACCTCAATATATTTTTGGACGATAGCTGTCATTTATAACTCTGCAGGTTTATGAATTACAGTGCCCCTGAGGTCCTTTCTTCAACTCGCTTTCTTGTGCGCTGGCCGCAGAACTGCAGGATTGCTTCAGGCCCTAATCTTGTTTCATCACGGCACGCTGAGCCTTTTGTTAATTCCTCTTCCTGGTGGGAAATTATAGTGAAATGTGACCGTCCAAACACCTACAGCTAGTCTCTCATTGGTTCTCCCTATTCCCGTTCAACCTCCGCAGAAATTGCTAACTGTGCCAAACAGGAGTTTTAAGGCACTGACTCTCCACGTGGGGAGATGTTTAGTAAAGCGTCTGGAATGGCGAACCCGTGTACCAGGGGACAAAAAATGAGATGGGTTTTAGAAACGTTGCCCGATCACATGGTGTACAATCCTCTGGGTTTCCCATGCATGTTTTAGCTGTAGGAAGAATCCCTTAAACCAGGAGAGTTGGGACCCAGGGAATGGGTAGCATACAGTATTACTTCAAAGGGTCTGCATTTGCTCACCGAACCTCACCAATCCTCTCAGCCCCAAATGTCCTGCCTTATGTCTCACCCAGCTGTGGGTGTAGATGTGGTAAATCCAAGTTTCATCACAAGCCCTGAACGAATTATTTAAGAACTTTCTCTCCTTCACTGTCTTTGTTTTTGAAATTTATTTTAATAATGGGGTTTAGTTGATTTTTCATGGCTGTGTATACTGCTTTACACACACTTGATTCTCTTACAGAGACATATAGATACATATGTTTTAATATTCTTATTGTCAGATATATTCCTCTGCGGTGAATAGGTGGTGTTGAGTCTAATTCGTTGAGCAAGGAGTATATCTTGTCTATTATATATTTGGCTTATGGAATAGTATCTGTGCTCATTTCAATCTCTGGTTTTACGCAGCACCCCAACTCACCATTCCCCTTAAGAAAGCATAAGTTTGTTTTCTAAATGTGAGACTCTGTTCTGTTTTGTAATTCAGTTCATGTGTAGCCAAGTTTACATTCCCTCTATAAGTGATATCTTATGATAAGTTTCTTTTTCTGTGTGACTTATTTCCTTTGAATCATCGTACCTAAATCCATTCATTATGCTTGTACGGGCCTGACGACATTGATTTCATTGTTGAGTGATATTCCATTGTACGTAAGTACGAAAACTTCTTTATCCATTTCTCTCTTTCAAGGATATTTAATTTGTACCGTAGTCGAGGCTTTTGTAAACAGAGCAGCCCTAAACTTTGCGGTGGTTGTTTCTTGTTATTTTAATTTTCCTGAGCTATAGTGCTATAAGTGGGTTTAGGGTTAGGGTTAAGGTCAGCATTAGGGAACGGGTATGGTTTAGGATGCGACAATGGTTTAGGGTGAGCGAAAGTGTTAGGGTACAGGTCAGTGTTAGTGTACCGTTTAGGATAAGGGTAAGTGTTAGGGTAATGCTTCGGGTTAGGGTTACGGTTAGGGAACGGGGACGGTTTAGGGTACAGGTTAGGGTACGACAACGGTTTAGGGATAGCGTACATGTAAGGGTAAGATTTAGTGTTAGCGTACGGGTAAGGATTAGGGAACGGGTGAGGGTAAGGCTTCAGGTAAGGGTTAGGGTTAGGGTTAGGGTTAGGGGAGAGGGACAGTTTAGGGTACAGGTTAGGGTGCGACAATGGTTTAGGATGAGCGTACGTGTTAGGATACGGGTTAGTGTTGGCGTATCGGCTAGGATTAGGTGACGGGTTACAGTAAGGCTTCGGGTAAGGGTTAGGGTTAAGGTTAAGGGACGAGGACGGTATAGGGTACAGGTTAGGGTACGACAACGGTTTAGGGTGAGCATACGTGTGAGGGCACGGGTTAGTGTTAGCGTACAGGTTAGGATTAGGAGAGGGGTTAGGGTAAGTCTTCCGGTAAGGGTTAGGGTTAGGTTTAGGGGACGATTTAGGGTACAGGTTAGGGTACGACAATGGTATAGTGTGAGCGTAAGTGTGAGGGCACGGGTTAGTGTCAGCGTACGGGTTAGGATTAGGGGACGGGATAGGGTAAGGCTTCAGGTAAGGGATAGGGTTAGGGTTAGGGTTAGGGGACAGGGACGGTTTAGGGTCCAGGTGAGGGTACGACAACGCTTTAGGGGGAGCGTAGGTGTGAGGGCGTGGGTTAGTGTTCGCGTACGGGTTAGGGGACGGGTGAGGGTCAGGCTTCGGGGAAGGGTTAGGGTTAGGGTTCGGGCTAGGGTTAGGGTTAGGGGACGGGGACGGTTTAGGGTCCAGGTGAGGGGACGGCAACGTTTTAGGGGGAGCGTGCGTGTGAGGGCGCGGGTTAGTGTTAGCGTACGGGTTAGGATTAGGGGACGGGTGAGGGTCAGGCATCGGGGAAGGGTTAGGGTTAGGGTTCGGGCTAGGGTTAGGGTTAGGGGACGGGGACGGTTTAGGGTCCAGGTGAGGGTACGGCAACGCTTTAGGGGGAGCGTGCGTGTGAGGGCGCGGGTTAGTGTTAGCGTACGGGTTAGGATTAGGGGACGGGTGAGGGTCAGGCTTCGGGGAAGGGTTAGGGTTAGGGTTCGGGCTAGAGTTAGGGTTAGGGGACGGGGACGGTTTAGGGTCCAGGTGAGGGTACGGCAACGCTTTAGGGGGAGCATGCGTGTGAGGGCGTGGGTTAGTGTTAGCGTACGGGTTAGGATTAGGGGACGGGTGAGGGTCAGGCTCCGGGGAAGGGTTAGGGTTAGGGTTCGGGCTAGGGTTAGGGTTAGGGGCGGGGACGGTTTAGGGTCCAGGTGAGGGTACGGCGACGCTTTAGGGGGAGCGTGCGTGTGAGGGCGCGGGTTAGTGTTAGCGTACGTGTTAGGATTAGGGGACGGGTGAGGGTCAGGCTTCAGGGAAGGGTTAGGGTTAGGGTTCGGGCTAGGGTTAGGGTTAAGGGACGGGGACGGTTTAGGGTCCAGGTGAGGGTACGGCAATGCTTTAGGGGGAGCGTGCGTGTGAGGGCGCGGGTTAGTGTTAGCGTACGGGTTAGGATTAGGGGACGGGTGAGGGTCAGGCTTCGGGGAAGGGTTAGGGTTAGGGTTCGGGCTAGGGTTAGGGTTAGGGGACGGGGACGGTTTAGGGTCCAGGTGAGGGTACGGCAACGCTTTAGGGGGAGCGTGCGTGTGAGGGCGCGGGTTAGTGTTAGCGTACGGGTTAGGATTAGGGGACGGGTGACGGTCAGGCTTCGGGGAAGGGTTAGGTTTAGGGTTTGGGCTAGGGTTAGGGTTAGGGGACAGGGACGGTTTAGGGTCCAGGTGAGGGTACGGCAACGCTTTAGGGGGAGCGTGCGTGTGAGGGCGCGGGTTAGTGTTAGCGTAAGGGTTAGGATTAGGGGACGGGTGAGGGTCAGGCTTCGGGGAAGGGTTAGGGTTAGGGTTCGGGCTAGAGTTAGGGTTAGGGGACGGGGACGGTTTAGGGTCCAGGTGAGGGTACGGCGACGCTTTAGGGGGAGCATGCATGTGAGGGCGCAGGTTAGTGTTAGCGTACGGGTTAGGATTAGGGGACGGGTGAGGGTCAGGCTTCGGGGAAGGGTTAGGGTTAGGGTTCGGGCTAGGGTTAGGGTTAGGGGCGGGGACGGTTTAGGGTCCAGGTGAGGGTACGGCGACGCTTTAGGGGGAGCGTGCGTGTGAGGGCGCGGGTTAGTGTTAGCGTACGTGTTAGGATTAGGGGACGGGTGAGGGTCAGGCTTCAGGGAAGGGTTAGGGTTAGGGTTCGGGCTAGGGTTAGGGTTAAGGGACGGGGACGGTTTAGGGTCCAGGTGAGGGTACGGCAACGCTTTAGGAGGAGCGTGCGTGTGAGGGCGCGGGTTAGTGTTAGCGTACGGGTTAGGATTAGTGGACGGGTGAGGGTCAGGCTTCGGGGAAGGGTTAGGGTTAGGGTTCGGGCTAGGGTTAGGGTTGGGGACGGGGACGGTTTAGGGTCCAGGTGAGGGTACGGCAACGCATTAGGGGGAGCTTGCGCGTGAGGGCGCGGGTTAGTGTTAGCGTATGGGTTAGGATTAGGGGACGGGTGAGGGTCAGGCTTCGGGGAAGGGTTAGGGTTAGGGTTCGGGCTAGGGTTAGGGTTACGGGACGAGGACGGTTTAGGGTCCAGGTGAGGGTACGGCAATGCTTTAGGGGGAGCGTGCGTGTGAGGGCGCGGGTTAGTGTTAGCGTACGGGTTAGGATTAGGGGACGGGTGAGGGTCAGGCTTCGGAGAAGGGTTAGGGTTCGGGCTAGGGTTAGGGTTAGGGGACGGGGACGGTTTAGGGTCCAGGTGAGGGTACGGCAACACTTTAGGGGGAGCGTGCGTGTGAGGGCGCGGGTTAGTGTTAGCGTACGGGTTAGGATTAGGGGACGGGTGACGGTCAGGCTTCGGGGAAGGGTTAGGTTTAGGGTTTGGGCTAGGGTTAGGGTTAGGGGACAGGGACGGTTTAGGGTCCAGGTGAGGGTACGGCAACGCTTTAGGGGGAGCGTGCGTGTGAGTACGTGGGTTAGTGTTAGCGTACGGGTTAGGATTAGGGGACGGGTGAGGGTCAGGCATCGGGGAAGGGTTAGGGTTAGGGTTCGGGCTAGGGTTAAGGTTAGGGGACGGGGACGGTTTAGGGTCCAGGTGAGGGTACGGCAACGCTTTAGAGGGAGCGTGCGTGTGAGGGCGCGGGGTAGTGTTAGCGTACGGGTTAGGATTAGGGGACGGGTGAGGGTCAGGCTTCGGGGAAGGGTTAGGGTTAGGGTTCGGGCTAGGGTTAGGGTTAGGGGACGGGGACGGTTTAGGGTCCAGGTGAGGGTACGGCAACGCTTTAGGGGGAGCGTGTGTGTGAGGGCGTGCGTTAGTGTTAGCGTACGGGTTAGGATTAGGGGATGGGTGAGAGTCAGGCTTCGGAAAGGGTTAGGGTTAGGGTTCGGGCTAGGGTTAAGGTTAGTGGACGGGGACGGTTTAGGGTCCAGGTGAGGGTACGGCAACGCTTTAGGGGGAGCATGCGTGTGAGGGCGCGGGTTAGTGTTTAGTGTACGGGTTAGGATTAGTGGATGGGTGAGGGTCAGGCTTCGGGGAAGGGTTAGGGTTCGGGCTAGGGTTAGGGTTAGGGGACGTGGACGGTTTAGGGTCCAGGTGAGGGTACGGCAACGCTTTAGGGGGAGCGTGTGTGTGAGGGCGCGGGTTATTGTTAGCGTACGGGTTAGGAGTAGGGGACGTTTGAGGGTCAGGCTTCGGGAGAAGGGTTAGGGTTAGGGTTCGGGCTAGGGTTAGGGTTAGGGGACGGGGACGGTTTAGGGTCCATGTGAGGGTACGGCAACGCTTTAGGGGGAGCGTGCGTGTGAGGACGAGGGTTTGTGTTAGCGTACGGGTTAGGATTAGGGGACGGGTGAGGGTCAGGCTTCGGGGAAGGGTTAGGGTTAGGGTTCGGGCTAGGGTTAGGGTTAGGGGACGGGGACGGTTTAGGGTCCAGGTGAGGGTACGGCAACGTTTTAGGGGGAGCGTGCGTGTGAGGGCGCGGGTTAGTGTTAGCGTACGGGTTAGGATGGGGGACGGGTGAGGGTCAGGCTTCGGGGAAGGGTTAGGGTTAGGGTTCGGGCTAGGGTTAGGGTTAGGGGACGGGGACGGTTTAGGGTCCAGGTGAGGGTACGGCAACGCTTTAGGGGGAGCGTGCGTGTGAGGGCGCGGGTTAGTGTTAGCGTACGGGTTAGGATTAGGGGACCGGTGAGGGTCAGTCTTCGGGGAAGGGTTAGGGTTAGGGTTCGGGCTAGGGTTAGGGTTAGGGGACGGGGACGGTTTAGGGTCCACGTGAGGGTACGGCAACGCTTTAGGGGGAGCGTGCGTGTGAGGGCGCGGGTTAGTGTTAGCGTACGGGTTAGGATTAAGGGACGGGTGAGGGTCAGGCTTCGGGGAAGGTTTAGGGTTAGGGTTCGGGCTAGGGTTAGGGTTAGGGGACGGGGACGGTTTAGGGTCCAGGTGAGGGAACGGCAACGCTTTAGGGGGAGCGTGCGTGTGAGGGCGTGGGTTAGTATTAGCGTACGGGTTAGGATTAGGGGACATGTGAGGGTCAGGCTTCGGGGAAGGGTTAGGGTTAGGGTTCGGGCTAGGGTTAGGTTTAGGGGACGGGGACGGTTTAGGGTCCAGGTGAGGGTACGGCAACACTTTAGGGGTAGCGTGCGTGTGAGGGCGCGGGTTAGTGTTAGCGTACGGTTTAGGATCAGGGGACGGGTGAGGGTCAGGCTTTGGGGAAGGGTTAGGGTTAGGGTTCGGGCTAGGGTTAGGGTTAGGGTTAGGTGACGGGGACGGTTTAGGGTCCAGGTGAGGGTACGGCAACACTTTAGGGGGAGCGTGCGTGTGAGGGTGCGGGGTAGTGTTAGCGTACGGGTTAGGATTAGGGGACGGGTGAGGGTCAGGCTTCGGGGAAGGGTTAGGGTTAGGGTTCGGGCTAGGGTTAGGGTTAGGGGATGGGGACGGTTTAGGGTCCAGGTAAGAGTACGGCAACGCTTTAAGGGGAGCGTGCATGTGAGGGCGAGTGTTAGTGTTAGCGTACGGGTTAGGATTAGGGGACGGGTGAGGGTCAGTCTTCGGGGAAGGGTTAGGGTTAGGGTTTGGGCTCGGGTTAGGGTTAGGGGACGGGGACGGTTTAGAGTCCAGGTGAGGGTACGGCAAAGCTTAGGGTGGAGCGTGCGTGTGAGGGCGCGGGTTAGTGTTAGCGGACGGGTTAGGATTAGGGGACGGGTGAGGGTCAGGCTTCGGGGAAGGGTTAGGGTTAGGGTTCGGGCTAGGGTTAGGTTTAGGGGACGGGGACGGTTTAGGGTCCAGGTGAGGGTACGGCAACGCTTTAGGGGGAGCGTGCGTGTGAGGGCGCGGGTTAGTGTTAGCGTACGGGTTAGGATTGGGGTCGGGTGAGGGTCAGGCTTCGGGGAAGGTTTAGGGTTAGGTTTCGGGCTAGGGTTAGGGTTAGGGGACAGGGACGGTTTAGGGTCCAGGTTAGGGTACGGCAACGCTTTAGGGGGAGCGTGCGTGTGAGGGCGCGGGTTAGTGTTAGCGTACGGGTTAGGATTAGGGAACGGGTGAGGGTCAGGCTTCGGGGAAGGGTTAGGGTTAGGGTTCGGGCTAGGGTTAGGGTTAGGGGACGGGGACGGTTTAGGGTCCAGGTGAGGGTACGGCAACACTTTAGGGGGAGCGTGCGTGTGAGGGCGCGGGTTAGTGTTAGCGTATGGGTTAGGATTAGGGGACGGGTGAGGGTCAGGCTTCGGGGAATGGTTCGGGTTAGGGTTCAGGCTACGGTTAGGGTTAGGGGACGGGGACGGATTAGGGTCCAGGTGAGGGTACGGCAACGCTTTAGGGGGAGCGTGCGTTTGAGGGCGTGGGTTAGTGTTTAGTGTACGGGTTAGGATTAGTGGATGGGTGAGGGTCAGGCTTCGGGGAAGGGTTAGGGTTCGGGCTAGGGTTAGGGTTAGGGAACGTGGACGGTTTAGGGTCCAGGTGAGGGTACGGCAACGCTTTAGAGGGAGCATGCGTGTGAGGGCGCGGGTTAGTGTTAGCGTACGGGTTAGGATTAGGGGACGGGTGAGGGTCAGGCTTCGGGGAAGGGTTAGGATTAGGGTTCGGGCTAGGGTTAGGGTTAGGGGATGGGGACGGTTTAGGGTCCAGGTGAGGGTAGGGCAACGCTTTAGGGGCAGCGTGCGTGTGAGGGCGCGGGTTAGTGTTAGCGTACGGGTTAGGATTAGGGGACGGGTGAGGGTCAGGCTTCGGGGAAGGGTTAGGGTTAGGGTTCGTGCTAGAGATAGGGTTAGGGGACGGGGACGGTTTAGGGTCCAGATGAGGGTACGGCAACGCTTTAGGGGGAGCGTGCGTGTGAGGGCGCGGGTTAGTGTTAGCGTACGGGTTAGGATTGGGGACGGGTGAGGGTCAGGCTTCGGGGAAGGGTTAGGGTTAGGGTTCGGGCTAGGGTTAGGGTTAGGGGATGGGGACGGTTTAGGGTCCAGTTGAGGGTACGGCAACGCTTTAGGGGGAGCGTGCGTGTGAGGGCGCGGGTTAGTGTTAGCGTACGGGTTAGGATTAGGGGACGGGTGACGGTCAGGCTTTGGGGAAGGATTAGGGTTAGGGTTCGGGCTAGGGTTAGGGTTAGGGGACGGGGACGGTTTAGGGTCCAGGTGAGGGTACGGCAACGTTTTAGGGGGAGCGTGCGTGTGAGGGCGCGGGTTAGTGTTAGCGTACGGGTTAGGATGGGGGACGGGTGAGGGTCAGGCTTCGGGGAAGGGTTAGGGTTAGGGTTCGGGCTAGGGTTAGGGTTAGGGGACGGGGACGGTTTAGGGTCCAGGTGAGGGTACGGCAACGCTTTAGGGGGAGCGTGCGTGTGAGGGCGCGGGTTAGTGTTAGCGTACGTGTTAGGATTAGGGGACGGGTGAGGGTCAGGCTTCGGGGAAGGGTTAGGGTTAGGGTTCGGGCTAGGGTTAGGGTTAGGGGACGGGGACGGTTTAGGGTCCACGTGAGGGTACGGCAACGCTTTAGGGGGAGCGTGCGTGTGAGGGCGCGGGTTAGTGTTAGCGTACGGGTTAGGATTAAGGGACGGGTGAGGGTCAGGCTTCGGGGAAGGTTTAGGGTTAGGGTTCGGGCTAGGGTTAGGGTTAGGGGACGGGGACGGTTTAGGGTCCAGGTGAGGGTACGGCAACGCTTTAGGGGGAGCGTGCGTGTGAGGGCGCGGGTTAGTATTAGCGTACGGGTTAGGATTAGGGGACATGTGAGGGTCAGGCTTCGGGGAAGGGTTAGGGTTAGGGTTCGGGCTAGGGTTAGGTTTAGGGGACGGGGACGGTTTAGGGTCCAGGTGAGGGTACGGCAACACTTTAGGGGTAGCGTGCGTGTGAGGGCGCGGGTTAGTGTTAGCGTACGGTTTAGGATCAGGGGACGGGTGAGGGTCAGGCTTCGGGGAAGGGTTAGGGTTAGGGTTCGGGCTAGGATTAGGGTTAGGGTTAGGTGACGGGGACGGTTTAGGGTCCAGGTGAGGGTACGGCAACACTTTAGGGGGAGCGTGCGTGTGAGGGTGCGGGGTAGTGTTAGCGTACGGGTTAGGATTAGGGGACGGGTGAGGGTCAGGCTTCGGGGAAGGGTTAGGGTTAGGGTTCGGGCTAGGGTTAGGGTTAGGGGATGGGGACGGTTTAGGGTCCAGGTAAGAGTACGGCAACGCTTTAAGGGGAGCGTGCGTGTGAGGGCGAGTGTTAGTGTTAGCGTACGGGTTAGGATTAGGGGACGGGTGAGGGTCAGTCTTACGGGAAGGGTTAGGGTTAGGGTTTGGGCTCGGGTTAGGGTTAGGGGACGGGGACGGTTTAGAGTCCAGGTGAGGGTACGGCAAAGCTTAGGGTGGAGCGTGCGTGTGAGGGCGCGGGTTAGTGTTAGCGTACGGGTTAGGATTAGGGGACGGGTGAGGGTCAGGCTTCGGGGAAGGGTTAGGTTTAGGGTTCGGGCTAGGGTTAGGTTTAGGGGACGGGGACGGTTTAGGGTCCAGGTGAGGGTACGGCAACGCTTTAGGGGGAGCGTGCGTGTGAGGGCGCGGGTTAGTGTTAGCGTACGGGTTAGGATTGGGGTCGGGTGAGGGTCAGGCTTCGGGGAAGGTTTAGGGTTAGGTTTCGGGCTAGGGTTAGGGTTAGGGGACAGGGACGGTTTAGGGTCCAGGTTAGGGTACGGCAACGCTTTAGGGGGAGCGTGCGTGTGAGGGCGCGGGTTAGTGTTAGCGTACGGGTTAGGATTAGGGGACGGGTGAGGGTCAGGCTTCGGGGAAGGGTTAGGGTTAGGGTTCGGGCTAGGGTTAGGGTTAGGGGACGGGGACGGTTTAGGGTCCAGGTGAGGGTACGGCAACACTTTAGGGGGAGCGTGCGTGTGAGGGCGTGGGTTAGTGTTAGCGTACGGGTTAGGATTAGGGGACGGGTGAGGGTCAGGCTTCGGGGAAGGGTTAGGGTTAGGGTTCAGGCTACGGTTAGGGTTAGGGGACGGGGACGGATTAGGGTCCAGGTGAGGGTACGGCAACGCTTTAGGGGGAGTGTGCGTTTGAGGGCGTGGGTTAGTGTTAGCCTACGGGTTAGGATTAGGGGACCGGTGAGGGTCAGGCTTCGGGGAAGGGTTAGGGTTAGGGTTCGGGCTAGGGTTAGGGTTAGGGGACGGGGACCGTTTAGGGTCCAGGTGAGGGTACGGCAACGCTTTAGGGGGAGCGAGCGTGTGAGGGCGCGGGTTAGTGTTAGCGTACGGGTTAGGATTAGGGGACGGGTGAGGGTCAGGCTTCGGGGAAGGGTTAGGGTTAGGGTTCGGGTAGGGTTAGGGTTAGGGGACGGGGACCGTTTAGGGTCCAGGTGAGGGTACGGGAACGCTTTAGGGGGAGCGTGCGTGTGAGGGCGCGGGTTAGTGTTAGCGTACGGGTTAGGATTAGGGGACGTGTGAGGGTCAGGCTTCGGGGAAGGGTTAGGGTTAGGGTTCGGGCTAGGGTTAGGGTTAGGGGACGGGGACGGTTTAGGGTCCAGGTGAGGGTACGGCAACGCTTTAGGGGGAGCGTGCGTGTGAGGGCGCGGGTTAGTGTTAGCATATGGGTTAGGATTAGGGGACGGGTGAGGGTCAGGCTTCGGGGAAGGGTTAGGGTTAGGGTTCGGGCTAGGGTTAGGGTTAGGGGACGGGGACGGTTTAGGGTCCACGTGAGGGTACGGCAACGCTTTAGGGGGAGCGTGCGTGTGAGGGCGCGGGTTAGTGTTAGCGTACGGGTTAGGATTAAGGGACGGGTGAGGGTCAGGCTTCGGGGAAGTTTTAGGGTTAGGGTTCGGGCTAGGGTTAGGGTTAGGGGACGGGGACGGTTTAGGGTCCAGGTGAGGGTACGGCAATGCTTTAGGGGGAGCGTGCGTGTGAGGGCGTGGGTTAGTATTAGCGTACGGGTTAGGATTAGGGGACATGTGAGGGTCAGGCTTCGGGGAAGGGTTAGGGTTAGGGTTCGGGCTAGGGTTAGGTTTAGGGGACGGGGACGGTTTAGGGTCCAGGTGAGGGTACGGCAACACTTTAGGGGTAGCGTGCGTGTGAGGGCGCGGGTTAGTGTTAGCGTACGGTTTAGGATCAGGGGACGGGTGAGGGTCAGGCTTTGGGGAAGGGTTAGGGTTAGGGTTCGGGCTAGGGTTAGGGTTAGGGTTAGGTGACGGGGACGGTTTAGGGTCCAGGTGAGGGTACGGCAACACTTTAGGGGGAGCGTGCGTGTGAGGGTGCGGGGTAGTGTTAGCGTACGGGTTAGGATTAGGGGACGGGTGAGGGTCAGGCTTCGGGGAAGGGTTAGGGTTAGGGTTCGGGCTAGGGTTAGGGTTAGGGGATGGGGACGGTTTAGGGTCCAGGTAAGAGTACGGCAACGCTTTAAGGGGAGCGTGCATGTGAGGGCGAGTGTTAGTGTTAGCGTACGGGTTAGGATTAGGGGACGGGTGAGGGTCAGTCTTCGGGGAAGGGTTAGGGTTAGGGTTTGGGCTCGGGTTAGGGTTAGGGGACGGGGACGGTTTAGAGTCCAGGTGAGGGTACGGCAAAGCTTAGGGTGGAGCGTGCGTGTGAGGGCGCGGGTTAGTGTTAGCGTACGGGTTAGGATTAGGGGACGGGTGAGGGTCAGGCTTCGGGGAAGGGTTAGGGTTAGGGTTCGGGCTAGGGTTAGGTTTAGGGGACGGGGACGGTTTAGGGTCCAGGTGAGGGTACGGCAACGCTTTAGGGGGAGCGTGCGTGTGAGGGCGCGGGTTAGTGTTAGCGTACGGGTTAGGATTGGGGTCGGGTGAGGGTCAGGCTTCGGGGAAGGTTTAGGGTTAGGTTTCGGGCTAGGGTTAGGGTTAGGGGACAGGGACGGTTTAGGGTCCAGGTTAGGGTACGGCAACGCTTTAGGGGGAGCGTGCGTGTGAGGGCGCGGGTTAGTGTTAGCGTACGGGTTAGGATTAGGGAACGGGTGAGGGTCAGGCTTCGGGGAAGGGTTAGGGTTAGGGTTCGGGCTAGGGTTAGGGTTAGGGGACGGGGACGGTTTAGGGTCCAGGTGAGGGTACGGCAACACTTTAGGGGGAGCGTGCGTGTGAGGGCGCGGGTTAGTGTTAGCGTATGGGTTAGGATTAGGGGACGGGTGAGGGTCAGGCTTCGGGGAAGGGTTCGGGTTAGGGTTCAGGCTATGGTTAGGGTTAGGGGACGGGGACGGATTAGGGTCCAGGTGAGGGTACGGCAACGCTTTAGGGGGAGCGTGCGTTTGAGGGCGTGGGTTAGTGTTTAGTGTACGGGTTAGGATTAGTGGATGGGTGAGGGTCAGGCTTCGGGGAAGGGTTAGGGTTCGGGCTAGGGTTAGGGTTAGGGGACGTGGATGGTTTAGGGTCCAGGTGAGGGTACGGCAACGCTTTAGAGGGAGCATGCGTGTGAGGGCGCGGGTTAGTGTTAGCGTACGGGTTAGGATTAGGGGACGGGTGAGGGTCAGGCTTCGGGGAAGGGTTAGGATTAGGGTTCGGGCTAGGGTTAGGGTTAGGGGATGGGGACGGTTTAGGGTCCAGGTGAGGGTAGGGCAACGCTTTAGGGGCAGCGTGCGTGTGAGGGCGCGGGTTAGTGTTAGCGTACGGGTTAGGATTAGGGGACGGGTGAGGGTCAGGCTTCGGGGAAGGGTTAGGGTTAGGGTTCGTGCTAGAGATAGGGTTAGGGGACGGGGACGGTTTAGGGTCCAGATGAGGGTACGGCAACGCTTTAGGGGGAGCGTGCGTGTGAGGGCGCGGGTTAGTGTTAGCGTACGGGTTAGGATTGGGGACGGGTGAGGGTCAGGCTTCGGGGAAGGGTTAGGGTTAGGGTTCGGGCTAGGGTTAGGGTTAGGGGATGGGGACGGTTTAGGGTCCAGTTGAGGGTACGGCAACGCTTTAGGGGGAGCGTGCGTGTGAGGGCGCGGGTTAGTGTTAGCGTACGGGTTAGGATTAGGGGACGGGTGACGGTCAGGCTTTGGGGAAGGATTAGGGTTAGGGTTCGGGCTAGGGTTAGGGTTAGGGGACGGGGACGGTTTAGGGTCCAGGTGAGGGTACGGCAACGTTTTATGGGGAGCGTGCGTGTGAGGGCGCGGGTTAGTGTTAGCGTACGGGTTAGGATGGGGGACGGGTGAGGGTCAGGCTTCGGGGAAGGGTTAGGGTTAGGGTTCGGGCTAGGGTTAGGGTTAGGGGACGGGGACGGTTTAGGGTCCAGGTGAGGGTACGGCAACGCTTTAGGGGGAGCGTGCGTGTGAGGGCGCGGGTTAGTGTTAGCGTACGTGTTAGGATTAGGGGACGGGTGAGGGTCAGGCTTCGGGGAAGGGTTAGGGTTAGGGTTCGGGCTAGGGTTAGGGTTAGGGGACGGGGACGGTTTAGGGTCCACGTGAGGGTACGGCAACGCTTTAGGGGGAGCGTGCGTGTGAGGGCGCGGGTTAGTGTTAGCGTACGGGTTAGGATTAAGGGACGGGTGAGGGTCAGGCTTCGGGGAAGGTTTAGGGTTAGG
Source organism: Stenella coeruleoalba (assembly GCF_951394435.1). Taxonomy (NCBI): domain Eukaryota; kingdom Metazoa; phylum Chordata; class Mammalia; order Artiodactyla; family Delphinidae; genus Stenella; species Stenella coeruleoalba. Next base: position 396,701 of record NW_027646138.1, read on the forward strand.
GTTCGGGCTAGGGTTAGGGTTAGGGGACGGGGACGGTTTAGGGTCCAGGTGAGGGTACGGCAACGCTTTAGGGGGAGCGTGCGTGTGAGGGCGCGGGTTAGTATTAGCGTACGGGTTAGGATTAGGGGACATGTGAGGGTCAGGCTTCGGGGAAGGGTTAGGGTTAGGGTTCGGGCTAGGGTTAGGTTTAGGGGACGGGGACGGTTTAGGGTCCAGGTGAGGGTACGGCAACACTTTAGGGGTAGCGTGCGTGTGAGGGCGCGGGTTAGTGTTAGCGTACGGTTTAGGATCAGGGGACGGGTGAGGGTCAGGCTTCGGGGAAGGGTTAGGGTTAGGGTTCGGGCTAGGATTAGGGTTAGGGTTAGGTGATGGGGACGGTTTAGGGTCCAGGTGAGGGTACGGCAACACTTTAGGGGGAGCGTGCGTGTGAGGGTGCGGGGTAGTGTTAGCGTACGGGTTAGGATTAGGGGACGGGTGAGGGTCAGGCTTCGGGGAAGGGTTAGGGTTAGGGTTCGGGCTAGGGTTAGGGTTAGGGGATGGGGACGGTTTAGGGTCCAGGTAAGAGTACGGCAACGCTTTAAGGGGAGCGTGCGTGTGAGGGCGAGTGTTAGTGTTAGCGTACGGGTTAGGATTAGGGGACGGGTGAGGGTCAGTCTTCCGGGAAGGGTTAGGGTTAGGGTTTGGGCTCGGGTTAGGGTTAGGGGACGGGGACGGTTTAGAGTCCAGGTGAGGGTACGGCAAAGCTTAGGGTGGAGCGTGCGTGTGAGGGCGCGGGTTAGTGTTAGCGTACGGGTTAGGATTAGGGGACGGGTGAGGGTCAGGCTTCGGGGAAGGGTTAGGTTTAGGGTTCGGGCTAGGGTTAGGTTTAGGGGACGGGGACGGTTTAGGGTCCAGGTGAGGGTACGGCAACGCTTTAGGGGGAGCGTGCGTGTGAGGGCGCGGGTTAGTGTTAGCGTACGGGTTAGGATTGGGGTCGGGTGAGGGTCAGGCTTCGGGGAAGGTTTAGGGTTAGGTTTCGGGCTAGGGTTAGGGTTAGGGGACAGGGACGGTTTAGGGTCCAGGTTAGGGTACGGCAACGCTTTAGGGGGAGCGTGCGTGTGAGGGCGCGGGTTAGTGTTAGCGTACGGGTTAGGATTAGGGAACGGGTGAGGGTCAGGCTTCGGGGAAGTGTTAGGGTTAGGGTTCGGGCTAGGGTTAGGGTTAGGGGACGGGGACGGTTTAGGGTCCAGGTGAGGGTACGGCAACACTTTAGGGGGAGCGTGCGTGTGAGGGCGCGGGTTACTGTTAGCGTACGGGTTAGGATTAGGGGACGGGTGAGGGTCAGGCTTCGGGGAAGGGTTAGGGTTAGGGTTCAGGCTACGGTTAGGGTTAGGGGACGGGGACGGATTAGGGTCCAGGTGAGGGTACGGCAACGCTTTAGGGGGAGTGTGCGTTTGAGGGCGTGGGTTAGGGTTAGCCTACGGGTTAGGATTAGGGGACCGGTGAGGGTCAGGCTTCGGGGAAGGGTTAGGGTTAGGGTTCGGGCTAGGGTTAGGGTTAGGGGACGGGGACCGTTTAGGGTCCAGGTGAGGGTACGGCAACGCTTTAGGGGGAGCGAGCGTGTGAGGGCGCGGGTTAGTGTTAGCGTACGGGTTAGGATTAGGGGACGGGTGAGGGTCAGGCTTCGGGGAAGGGTTAGGGTTAGGGTTCGGGTAGGGTTAGGGTTAGGGGACGGGGACCGTTTAGGGTCCAGGTGAGGGTACGGGAACGCTTTAGGGGGAGCGTGCGTGTGAGGGCGCGGGTTAGTGTTAGCGTACGGGTTAGGATTAGGGGACGTGTGAGGGTCAGGCTTCGGGGAAGGGTTAGGGTTAGGGTTCGGGCTAGGGTTAGGGTTAGGGGACGGGGACGGTTTAGGGTCCAGGTGAGGGTACGGCAACGCTTTAGGGGGAGCGTGCGTGTGAGGGCGCGGGTTAGTGTTAGCATATGGGTTAGGATTAGGGGACGGGTGAGGGTCAGGCTTCGGGGAAGGGTTAGGGTTAGGGTTCGGGCTAGGGTTAGGGTTAGGGGACGGGGACGGTTTAGGGTCCAGGTGAGGGTACGGCAACGGTTTAGGGGGAGCGTGCGTGTGAGGGCGCGGGTTAGTGTTAGCGTACGGGTTAGGATTAGGGGACGGGTGAGGGTCAGGCTTCGGGGAAGGGTTAGGGTTAGGGTTCGGGCTAGGGTTAGGGTTAGGGGACGGGGACGGTTTAGGGTCCAGGTGAGGGTATGGCAACGCTTTAGGGGGAGCGTGCGTGTGAGGGCGCGGGTTAGTGTTAGCGTACGGGTTAGGATTAGGGGACGGGTGAGGGTCAGGCTTCGGGGAAGGGTTAGGGTTAGGGTTCGGGCTAGGGTTAGGGTTAGGGGACGGGGACGGTTTAGGGTCCAGGTGAGGGTAGTGCAACGCTTTAGGGGGAGCGTGCGTGTGAGGGCGCGGGTTAGTGTTAGCGTACGGGTTAGGATTAGGGGACGGGTGAGGGTCAGGCTTCGGGGAAGGGTTAGGGTTAGGGTTCGGGCTAGGGTTAGGGTTAGGGGACGGGGACGGTTTAGGGTCCAGGTGAGGGTACGGCAACGCTTTAGGGGGAGCGTGCGTGTGAGGGCACGGGTTAGTGTTAGCGTACGGGTTAGGATTAGGGGACGGGTGAGGGTCAGGCTTCGGGGAAGGGTTAGGTTTAGGGTTCGAGCTAGGGTTAGGGGACGGGGACGGTTTAGGGTCCAGGTGAGGGTACGGCAACGCTTTAGGGGGAGCGTGCGTGTGAGGGCGCGGGTTAGTGTTAGCGTACGGGTTAGGATTAGGGAACGGTTGAGGGTCAGGCTTCGGGGAAGGGTTAGGGTTAGGGTTCGGGCTAGGGTTAGGGTTAGGGGACGGGGACGGTTTAGGGTCCAGGTGAGGGTACGGCAACGCTTTAGGGGGAGCGTGCGTGTGAGGGCGCGGGTTAGTGTTAGCGTACGGGTTAGGATTAGGGGACGGGTGAGGGTCAGGCTTCGGGGAAGGGTTAGTGTTAGGGTTCAGGCTACGGTTAGGGTTAGGGGACGGGGACGGATTAGGGTCCAGGTGAGGGTACGGCAACGCTTTAGGGCGAGCGTGCGTGTGAGGGCGTGGGTTAGTGTTAGCCTACGGGTTAGGATTAGGGGACCGGTGAGGGTCAGGCTTCGGGGAAGGGTTAGGGTTAGGGTTCGGGCTAGGGTTAGGGTTAGGGGACGGGGACGGTTTAGGGTCCAGGTGAGGGTACGGCAACGCTTTAGGAGGACCGTGCGTGTGAGGGCACGGGGTAGTGTTAGCGTACGGGTTAGGATTAGGGGACGGGTGAGGGTCAGGCTTTGGGGAAGGGTTAGGGTTAGGGTTCGGGCTAGAGTTAGGGTTAGGGGATGGGGACGGTTTAGGGTCCAGGTAAGAGTACGGCAACGCTTTAAGGGGAGCGTGCGTGTGAGGGTGAGGGTTAGTGTTAGCGTACGTGTTAAGATTAGGGGACGGGTGAGGGTCAGGCTTCGGGGAAGGGTTAGGGTTAGGGTTCGGGCTAGGGTTAGGGTTAGGGGACGGGGACGGTTTAGGGTCCAGGTGAGGGTACGGCAACGCTTTAAGGGGAGTGTGCGTGTGAGGGCGTGGGTTAGTGTTAGCGTACGGCTTAGGATTAGGGGACAGGTGAGGGTCAGGCTTCGGGGAAGGTTTAGGGTTATGGTTCGGGCTAGGGTTAGGGTTAGGGGACGGGGATGGTTTAGGGTCCAGGTGAGGGTACGGCAACGCTTTAGGGGGAGCGTGCGTGTGAGGGCGCGGGTTAGTGTTAGCGTACGGGTTAGGATTAGGGGACGCGTGAGGGTCAGGCTTCGGGGAAGGGTTAGGGTTAGGGTTCGGGCTAGGGTTAGGGTTAGGGGACGGGGACGGTTTAGGGTCCACGTGAGGGTACGGCAACGCTTTAGGGGGAGCGTGCGTGTGAGGGCGCGGGTTAGTGTTAGCGTACGGGTTAGGATTAGGGGACGGGTGAGGGTCAGGCTTCGGGGAAGTGTTAGGGTTAGGGTTCGGGCTAGGGTTAGGGTTAGGGGACGAGGACGGTTTAGGGTCCAGGTGAGGGTACGGCAATGCTTTAGGGGGAGCGTGCATGTGAGGGCGCGGGTTAGTGTTAGCGTACGGGTTAGGATTAGGGGACGGGTGTGGGTCAGGCTTCGGGGAAGTGTTAGTGTTAGGGTTCGGGCTAGGGTTAGGGTTAGGGGACGGGGACGGTTTAGGGTCCAGGTGAGGGTACGGCAACGCTTTAGGGGGAGCGTGCGTGTGAGGGCGCGGGTTAGTGTTAGCGTACGGGTTAGGATTAGGGGACGGGTGATGGTCAGGCTTCGGGGAAGGGTTAGGTTTAGGGTTTGGGCTAGGGTTAGGGTTAGGGGACGGGGACGGTTTAGGGTCCAGGTGAGGGTACGGCAACGGTTTAGGGGGAGCGTGCGTGTGAGTACGCGGGTTAGTGTTAGCTTACGGGTTAGGATTAGGGGACGGGTGAGGGTCAGGCTTCGGGGAAGGGTTAGGGTTAGGGTTCGGGCTAGGGTTAGGGTTAGGGGACGGGGACGGTTTAGGGTCCAGGTGAGGGTACGGCAACGCTTTAGGGGGAACGTGTGTGTGAGGGCGCGCGTTAGTGTTAGCGTACGGGTTAGGATTAGGGGATGGGTGAGGGTCAGGCTTCGGAAAGGGTTAGGGTTTGGGTTCGGGCTAGGGTTAGGGTTACGGGACAGGGACGGTTTAGGGTCCAGTTGAGGGTATGGCAACGCTTTAGGTGGAGCATGTGTGTGAGGGCGCGGGTTATTGTTAGCGTACGGGTTAGGAGTAGGGGACGGTTGAGGGTCAGGCTTCGGGGAAGGGTTAGGGTTAGGGTTCGGGCTAGGGTTAGGGTTAGGGGACGGGGACGGTTTAGGGTCCAGGTGAGGGTACGGCAACGCTTTAGGGGGAGCGTGCGTGTGAGGGCGAGGGTTAGTGTTAGCGTACGGGTTAGGATTAGGGGACGGGTGAGGGTCAGGCTTCGGGGAAGGGTTAGGGTTAGGGTTCGGGCTAGGGTTAGGGTTAGGGGACGGGGACGGTTTAGGGTCCAGGTGAGGGTACGGCAACGTTTTAGGGGGAGCGTGCGTGTGAGGGCGCGGGTTAGTGTTAGCGTACGGGTTAGGATGCGGGACGGGTGAGGGTCAGGCTTCGGGGAAGGGTTAGGGTTAGGGTTCGGGCTAGGGTTAGGGTTAGGGGACGGGGACGGTTTAGGGTCCAGGTGAGGGTACGGCAACGCTTTAGGGGGAGCGTGCGTGTGAGGGCGCGGGTTAGTGTTAGCGTACGGGTTAGGATTAGGGGACGGGTGAGGGTCAGGCTTCGGGGAAGTGTTAGGGTTAGGGTTCGGGCTAGGGTTAGGGTTAGGGGACGGGGACGGTTTAGGGTCCTGGTGAGGGTACGGCAACGCTTTAGGGGGAGCGTGCGTGTGAGGGCGCGGGTTAGTGTTAGCGTACGGTTTAGGATCAGGTGACGGGTGAGGGTCAGGCTTCGGGGAAGGGTTAGGGTTAGGGTTCGGGCTAGGGTTAGGGTTAGGGTTAGGTGACGGGGACGGTTTAGGGTCCAGGTGAGGGTACGGCAACGCTTTAGGGGGAGCGTGCGTGTGAGGGTGCGGGGTAGTGTTAGCGTACGGGTAAGGATTAGGGGACGGGTGAGGGTCAGGCTTCGGGGAAGGGTTAGGGTTAGGGTTCGGGCTAGGGTTAGGGTTAGGGGATGGGGACGGTTTAGGGTCCAGGTAAGAGTACGGCAACGCTTTAAGGGGAGCGTGCGTGTGAGGGCGAGTGTTAGTGTTAGCGTATGGATTAGGATTAGGGGACGGGTGAGGGTCAGTCTTCGGGGAAGGGTTAGGGTTAGGGTTTGGGCTCGGGTTAGGGTTAGGGGACGGGGACGGTTTAGAGTCCAGGTGAGGGTACGGCAAAGCTTTAGGTGGAGCGTGCGTGTGAGGGCGCGGGTTAGTGTTAGCGTACGGGTTAGGATTAGGGGACGGGTGAGGGTCAGGCTTCGGGGAACGGTTAGGGTTAGGGTTCGGGCTAGGGTTAGGTTTAGGGGACGGGGACGGTTTAGGGTCCAGGTGAGGGTACGGCAACGCTTTAGGGGGAGCGTGCGTGTGAGGGCGCGGGTTAGTGTTAGCGTACGGGTTAGGATTGGGGACGGGTGAGGGTCAGGCTTCGGGGAAGGTTTAGGGTTAGGTTTCGGGCTAGGGTTAGGGTTAGGGGACAGGGACGGTTTAGGGTCCAGGTTAGGGTACGGCAACGCTTTAGGGGGAGCGTGCGTGTGAGGGCGCAGGTTAGTGTTAGCGTACGGGTTAGGATTAGGGAACGGGTGAGGGTCAGGCTTCGGGGAAGGGTTAGGGTTAGGGTTCGGGCTAGGGTTAGGGTTAGGGGACGGGGACGGTTTAGGGTCCAGGTGAGGGTACGGCAACGCTTTAGGGGGAGCGTGCGTGTGAGGGCGCGGGTTAGTGTTAGCGTACGGGTTAGGATTAGGGGACGGGTGAGGGTCAGGCTTCGGGGAAGGGTTAGGGTTAGGGTTCAGGCTACGGTTAGGGTTAGGGGACGGGGACGGTTTAGGGTCCAGGTGAGGGTACGGCAACGCTTTAAGGCGAACGTGCGTGTGAGGGCGTGGGTTAGTGTTAGCCTACGGTTTAGGATTAGGGGACCGGTGAGGGTCAGGCTTCGGGGAAGGGTTAGGGTTAGGGTTCGGGCTAGGGTTAGGGTTAGGGGACGGGGACAGTTTAGGGTCCAGGTGAGGGTACGGCAACGCTTTAGGGGGAGCGTGCGTGTGAGGGCGCGGGTTAGTGTTAGCGTACGGGTTAGGATTAGGGGACGGGTGAGGGTCAGGCTTCGGGGAAGGGTTAGCGTTAGGGTTCGGGCTAGGGTTAGGGTTAGGGGACGGGGACGGTTTAGGGTCCAGGTGAGGGTACGGCAACGTTTTAGGGGGAGCGTGCGTGTGAGGGCGCGGGTTAGTGTTAGCGTACGGGTTAGGATGGGGGACGGGTGAGGGTCAGGCTTCGGGGAAGGGTTAGGGTTAGGGTTCGGGCTAGGGTTAGGGTTAGGGGACGGGGACGGTTTAGGGTCCAGGTGAGGGTACGGCAACGCTTTAGGGGGAGCGTGCGTGTGAGGGCGCGGGTTAGTGTTAGCGTACGGGTTAGGATTAGGGGACGGGTGAGGGTCAGGCTTCGGGGAAGTGTTAGGGTTAGGGTTCGGGCTAGGGTTAGGGTTAGGGGATGGGGACGGTTTAGGGTCCTGGTGAGGGTACGGCAACGCTTTAGGGGGAGCGTGCGTGTGAGGGAGCGGGTTAGTGTTAGCGTACGGGTTAGGATTAAGGGACGGGTGAGGGTCAGCCTTCGGGGAAGGTTTAGGGTTAGGGTTCGGGCTAGGGTTAGGGTTAGGGGACGGGGACGGTTTAGGGTCCAGGTGAGGGTACGGCAACGCTTTAGGGGGAGCGTGCGTGTGAGGGTGCGGGTTAGTGTTAGCGTACGGGTTAGGATTAGGGGACATGTGAGGGTCAGGCTTCGGGGAAGGGTTAGCGTTAGGGTTCGGGCTAGGGTTAGGTTTAGGGGACGGGGACGGTTTAGGGTCCAGGTGAGGGTACGGCAACACTTTAGGGGTAGCGTGCGTGTGAGGGCGCGGGTTAGTGTTAGCGTACGGTTTAGGATCAGGGGACGGGTGAGGGTCAGGCTTCGGGGAAGGGTTAGGGTTAGGGTTCGGGCTAGGGTTAGGGTTAGGGTTAGGTGACGGGGACGGTTTAGGGTCCAGGTGAGGGTACGGCAACGCTTTAGGGGGAGCGTGCGTGTGAGGGTGCGGGGTAGTGTTAGCGTACGCGTTAGGATTAGGGGACGGGTGAGGGTCAGGCTTCGGGGAAGGGTTAGGGTTAGGGTTCGGGTTCGGGCTAGGGTTAGGGTTAGGGGATGGGGACGGTTTAGGGTCCAGGTAAGAGTACGGCAACGCTTTAAGGGGAGTGTGCGTGTGAGGGCGAGTGTTAGTGTTAGCGTATGGGTTAGGAGTAGGGGACGGGTGAGGGTCAGTCTTCGGGGAAGGGTTAGGGTTAGGGTTTGGGCTCGGGTTAGGGTTAGGGGACGGGGACGGTTTAGAGTCCAGGTGAGGGTACGGCAACGCTTTAAGGCGAGCGTGCGTGTGAGGGCGTGGGTTAGTGTTAGCCTACGGGTTAGGATTAGGGGACCGGTGAGGGTCAGGCTTCGGGGAAGGGTTAGGGTTAGGGTTCGGGCTAGGGTTAGGGTTAGGGGACGGGGACAGTTTAGGGTCCAGGTGAGGGTACGGCAACGCTTTAGGGGGAGCGAGCGTGTGAGGGCGCGGGTTAGTGTTAGCGTACGGGTTAGGATTAGGGGACGGGTGAGGGTCAGGCTTCGGGGAAGGGTTAGGGTTAGGGTTCGGGCTAGGGTTAGTGTTAGGGGACGGGGACCGTTTAGGGTCCAGGTGAGGGTACGGCAACGCTTTAGGGGGAGCGTGCGTGTGAGGGCGCGGGTTAGTGTTAGCGTACGGGTTAGGATTAGGGGACGGGTGAGGGTCAGGCTTCGGGGAAGGGTTAGGGTTAGGGTTCGGGCTAGGGTTAGGGTTAGGGGACGGGGACGGTTTAGGGTCCAGGTGAGGGTATGGCAACGCTTTAGGGGGAGCGTGTGTGTGAGGGCGCGGGTTAGTGTTAGCGTACGGGTTAGGATTAGGGGACGGGTGAGGGTCAGGCTTCGGGGAAGTGTTAGGGTTAGGGTTCGGGCTAGGGTTAGGGTTAGGGGACGAGGACGGTTTAGGGTCCAGGTGAGGGTACGGCAATGCTTTAGGGGGAGCGTGCATGTGAGGGCGTGGGTTAGTGTTAGCGTACGGGTTAGGATTAGGGGACGGGTGAGGGTCAGGCTTCGGGGAAGGGTTAGGGTTAGGGTTCGGGCTAGGGTTAGGGTTAGGGGAAGGGGACGGTTTAGGGTCCAGGTGAGGGTACGGCAACGCTTTAGGGGCAGCGTGCGTGTGAGGGCGTGGGTTAGTGTTAGCGTACGGGTTAGGATTAGGGGACGGGTGACGGTCAGGCTTCGGGGAAGGGTTAGGTTTAGGGTTTGGGCTAGGGTTAGGGTTAGGGGACGGGGACGGTTTAGGGTCCAGGTGAGGGTACGGCAACGCTTTAGGGGGAGCGTGCGTGTGAGGGCGCGGGTTAGTGTTAGCGTACGGGTTAGGATTAGGGGACGGGTGAGGGTCAGGCTTCGGGGAAGGGTTAGGGTTAGGGTTCGGGCTAGGGTTAGGGTTAGGGGACGGGGACGGTTTAGGGTCCAGGTGAGGGTACGGCAACGCTTTAGAGGGAGCGTGCGTGTGAGGGCGCGGGGTAGTGTTAGCGTACGGGTTAGGATTAGGGGACGGGTGAGGGTCAGGCTTCGGGGAAGGGTTAGGGTTCGGGCTAGGGTTAGGGTTAGGTGACGGGGACGGTTTAGGGTCCAGGTGAGGGTACGGCAACGCTTTAGGGGGAGCGTGTGTGTGAGGGCGCGCGTTAGTGTTAGCGTACGGGTTAGGATTAGGGGATGGGTGAGGGTCAGGCTTCGGAAAGGGTTAGGGTTAGGGTTCGGGCTAGGGTTAGGGTTACGGGACAGGGACGGTTTAGGGTCCAGTTGAGGGTACGGCAACGCTTTAGGGGGAGCGTGTCTGTGAGGGCGCGGGTTATTGTTAGCGTACGGGTTAGGAGTAGGGGACGGTTGAGGGTCAGGCTTCAGGGAAGGGTTAGGGTTAGGGTTCGGGCTAGGGTTAGGGTTAGGGAACGGGGACGGTTTAGGGTCCAGGTGAGGGTACGGCAACGCTTTAGGGGGAGCGTGCGTGTGAGGGCGAGGGTTAGTGTTAGCGTACGGGTTAGGATTAGGGGACGGGTGAGGGTCAGGCTTCGGGGAAGGGTTAGGGTTAGGGTTCGGGCTAGGGTTAGGGTTAGGGGACGGGGACGGTTTAGGGTCCAGGTGAGGGTACGGCAACGTTTTAGGGGGAGCGTGCGTGTGAGGGCGCGGGTTAGTGTTAGCGTACGGGTTAGGATGGGGGACGGGTGAGGGTCAGGCTTCGGGGAAGGGTTAGGGTTAGGGTTCGGGCTAGGGTTAGGGTTAGGGGACGGGGACGGTTTAGGGTACAGGTGAGGGTAGGGCAACGCTTTAGGGGGAGCGTGCGTGTGAGGGCGCGGGTTAGTGTTAGCGTACGGGTTAGGATTAGGGGACGGGTGAGGGTCAGGCTTCGGGGAAGTGTTAGGGTTAGGGTTCGGGCTAGGGTTAGGGTTAGGGGACGGGGACGGTTTAGGGTCCAGGTGAGGGTACGGCAACGCTTTAGGGGGAGCGTGCGTGTGAGGGCGTGCGTTAGTGTTAGCGTACGGGTTAGGATTAAGGGACGGGTGAGGGTCAGGCTTCGGGGAAGGTTTAGGGTTAGGGTTCGGGCTAGGGTTAGGGTTAGGGGACGGGGACGGTTTAGGCTCCAGGTGAGGGTACGGAAACGCTTTAGGGGGAGCGTGCGTGTGAGGGCGCGGGTTAGTTTTAGCGTACGGGTTAGGATTAGGGCACATGTGAGGGTCAGGCTTCGGGGAAGGGTTAGGGTTAGGGTTCGGGCTAGGGTTAGGTTTAGGGGACGGGGACGGTTTAGGGTCCAGGTGAGGGTACGGCAACACTTTAGGGGTAGCGTGCGTGTGAGGGCGCGGGTTAGTGTTAGCGTACGGTTTAGGATCAGGGGACGGGTGAGGGTCAGGCTTCGGGGAAGGGTTAGGGTTAGGGTTTGGGCTCGGGTTAGGGTTAGGGGACGGGGACGGTTTAGAGTCCAGGTGAGGGTACGGCAAAGCTTTAGGTGGAGCGTGCGTGTGAGGGCTCGGGTTAGTGTTAGCGTACGGGTTAGGATTAGGGGACGGGTGAGGGTCAGGCTTCGGGGAAGGGTTAGGGTTAGTGTTCGGGCTAGGGTTAGGTTTAGGGGACGGGGACGGTTTAGGGTCCAGGTGAGTGTATGGCAACGCTTTAGGGGGAGCGTGCGTGTGAGGGCGCGGGTTAGTGTTAGCGTACGGGTTAGGATTAGGGGACGGGTGAGGGTCAGGCTTCGGGGAAGGGTTAGGGTTAGGGTTCGGGCTAGGGTTAGGGTTAGGGGACGGGGACGGTTTAGGGTCCAGGTGAGGGTACGGCAACGCTTTAGGGGGAGCGTGCGTGTGAGGGCGCGGGTTAGTGTTAGCGTACGGGTTAGGATTAGGGGACGGGTGAGGGTCAGGCTTCGGGGAAGGGTTAGGGTTAGGGTTCGGGCTAGGGTTAGGTTTAGGGGACGGGGACGGTTTAGGGTCCAGGTGAGGGTACGGCAACACTTTAGGGGTAGCGTGCGTGTGAGGGCGCGGGTTAGTGTTAGCGTACGGTTTAGGATCAGGGGATGGGTGAGGGTCAGGCTTCGGGGAAGGGTTAGGGTTAGGGTTCGGGCTAGGGTTAGGGTTAGGGTTAGGTGACGGGGACGGTTTAGGGTCCAGGTGAGGGTACGGCAACGCTTTAGGGGGAGCGTGCGTGTGAGGGTGCGGGGTAGTGTTAGCGTACGGGTTAGGATTAGGGGATGGGTGAGGGTCAGGCTTCGGGGAAGGGTTAGGGTTAGGGTTCGGGCTAGGGTTAGGGTTAGGGGATGGGGACGGTTTAGGGTCCAGGTAAGAGTACGGCAACGCTTTAAGGGGAGCGTGCGTGTGAGGGCGAGTGTTAGTGTTAGCGTACGGGTTAGGATTAGGGGACGGGTGAGGGTCAGTCTTCCGGGAAGGGTTAGGGTTAGGGTTTGGGCTCGGGTTAGGGTTAGGGGACGGGGACGGTTTAGAGTCCAGGTGAGGGTACGGCAAAGCTTTAGGTGGAGCGTGCGTGTGAGGGCGTGGGTTAGTGTTAGCGTACGGGTTAGGATTAGGGGACGGGTGTGGGTCAGGCTTCGGGGAAGGGTTAGGGTTAGGGTTCGGGCTAGGGTTAGGGTTAGGGGACGGGGACGGTTTAGGGTCCAGGTGAGGGTACGGCAACGCTTTAGGGGGAGCGTGCGTGTGAGGGCGTGGGTTAGTGTTAGCGTACGGGTTAGGATTAGGGGACGGGTGATGGTCAGGCTTCGGGGAAGGGTTAGGTTTAGGGTTTGGGCTAGGGTTAGGGTTAGGGGACGGGGACGGTTTAGGGTCCAGGTGAGGGTACGGCAACGGTTTAGGGGGAGCGTGCGTGTGAGTACGCGGGTTAGTGTTAGCGTACGGGTTAGGATTAGGGGACGGGTGAGGGTCAGGCTTCGGGGAAGGGTTAGGGTTAGGGTTCGGGCTAGGGTTAGGGTTAGGGGACGGGGACGGTTTAGGGTCCAGGTGAGGGTACGGCAACGCTTTAGAGGGAGCGTGCGTGTGAGGGCGCGGGGTAGTGTTAGCGTACGGGTTAGTATTAGGGGACGGGTGAGGGTCAGGCTTTGGGGAAGGGTTAGGGTTAGGGTTCGGGCTAGGGTTAGGGTTAGGGGACGGGGACGGTTTAGGGTCCAGGTGAGGGTACGGCAACGCTTTAGGGGGAACGTGTGTGTGAGGGCGCGCGTTAGTGTTAGCGTACGGGTTAGGATTAGGGGATGGGTGAGGGTCAGGCTTCGGAAAGGGTTAGGGTTTGGGTTCGGGCTAGGGTTAGGGTTACGGGACAGGGACGGTTTAGGGTCCAGTTGAGGGTATGGCAACGCTTTAGGTGGAGCATGTGTGTGAGGGCGCGGGTTATTGTTAGCGTACGGGTTAGGAGTAGGGGACGGTTGAGGGTCAGGCTTCGGGGAAGGGTTAGGGTTAGGGTTCGGGCTAGGGTTAGGGTTAGGGGACGGGGACGGTTTAGGGTCCAGGTGAGGGTACGGCAACGCTTTAGGGGGAGCGTGCGTGTGAGGGCGAGGGTTAGTGTTAGCGTACGGGTTAGGATTAGGGGACGGGTGAGGGTCAGGCTTCGGGGAAGGGTTAGGGTTAGGGTTCGGGCTAGGGTTAGGGTTAGGGGACGGGGACGGTTTAGGGTCCAGGTGAGGGTACGGCAACGTTTTAGGGGGAGCGTGCGTGTGAGGGCGCGGGTTAGTGTTAGCGTACGGGTTAGGATGCGGGACGGGTGAGGGTCAGGCTTCGGGGAAGGGTTAGGGTTAGGGTTCGGGCTAGGGTTAGGGTTAGGGGACGGGGACGGTTTAGGGTCCAGGTGAGGGTACGGCAACGCTTTAGGGGGAGCGTGCGTGTGAGGGCGCGGGTTAGTGTTAGCGTACGGGTTAGGATTAGGGGACGGGTGAGGGTCAGGCTTCGGGGAAGTGTTAGGGTTAGGGTTCGGGCTAGGGTTAGGGTTAGGGGACGGGGACGGTTTAGGGTCCTGGTGAGGGTACGGCAACGCTTTAGGGGGAGCGTGCGTGTGAGGGCGCGGGTTAGTGTTAGCGTACGGTTTAGGATCAGGGGACGGGTGAGGGTCAGGCTTCGGGGAAGGGTTAGGGTTAGGGTTCGGGCTAGGGTTAGGGTTAGGGTTAGGTGACGGGGACGGTTTAGGGTCCAGGTGAGGGTACGGCAACGCTTTAGGGGGAGCGTGCGTGTGAGGGTGCGGGGTAGTGTTAGCGTACGGGTAAGGATTAGGGGACGGGTGAGGGTCAGGCTTCGGGGAAGGGTTAGGGTTAGGGTTCGGGCTAGGGTTAGGGTTAGGGGATGGGGACGGTTTAGGGTCCAGGTAAGAGTACGGCAACGCTTTAAGGGGAGCGTGCGTGTGAGGGCGAGTGTTAGTGTTAGCGTATGGATTAGGATTAGGGGACGGGTGAGGGTCAGTCTTCGGGGAAGGGTTAGGGTTAGGGTTTGGGCTCGGGTTAGGGTTAGGGGACGGGGACGGTTTAGAGTCCAGGTGAGGGTACGGCAAAGCTTTAGGTGGAGCGTGCGTGTGAGGGCGCGGGTTAGTGTTAGCGTACGGGTTAGGATTAGGGGACGGGTGAGGGTCAGGCTTCGGGGAACGGTTAGGGTTAGGGTTCGGGCTAGGGTTAGGTTTAGGGGACGGGGACGGTTTAGGGTCCAGGTGAGGGTACGGCAACGCTTTAGGGGGAGCGTGCGTGTGAGGGCGCGGGTTAGTGTTAGCGTACGGGTTAGGATTGGGGACGGGTGAGGGTCAGGCTTCGGGGAAGGTTTAGGGTTAGGTTTCGGGCTAGGGTTAGGGTTAGGGGACAGGGACGGTTTAGGGTCCAGGTTAGGGTACGGCAACGCTTTAGGGGGAGCGTGCGTGTGAGAGCGCGGGTTAGTGTTAGCGTACGGGTTAGGATTAGGGAACGGGTGAGGGTCAGGCTTCGGGGAAGGGTTAGGGTTAGGGTTCGGGCTAGGGTTAGGGTTAGGGGACGGGGACGGTTTAGGGTCCAGGTGAGGGTACGGCAACGCTTTAGGGGGAGCGTGCGTGTGAGGGCGCGGGTTAGTGTTAGCGTACGGGTTAGGATTAGGGGACGGGTGAGGGTCAGGCTTCGGGGAAGGGTTAGGGTTAGGGTTCAGGCTACGGTTAGGGTTAGGGGACGGGGACGGTTTAGGGTCCAGGTGAGGGTACGGCAACGCTTTAAGGCGAGCATGCGTGTGAGGGCGTGGGTTAGTGTTAGCCTACGGTTTAGGATTAGGGGACCGGTGAGGGTCAGGCTTCGGGGAAGGGTTAGGGTTAGGGTTCGGGCTAGGGTTAGGGTTAGGGGACGGGGACGGTTTAGGGTCCAGGTGAGGGTATGGCAACGCTTTAGGGGGAGCGTGCGTGTGAGGGCGCGGGTTAGTGTTAGCGTACGGGTTAGGATTAGGGGACGGGTGAGGGTCAGGCTTCGGGGAAGTGTTAGGGTTAGGGTTCGGGCTAGGGATAGGGTTAGGGGATGGGGACGGGTTAGGGTCCTGGTGAGGGTACGGCAACGCTTTAGGGGGAGCGTGCGTGTGAGGGAGCGGGTTAGTGTTAGCGTACGGGTTAGGATTAAGGGACGGGTGAGGGTCAGGCTTCGGGGAAGGTTTAGGGTTAGGGTTCGGGCTAGGGTTAGGGTTAGGGGACGGGGACGGTTTAGGGTCCAGGTGAGGGTACGGCAACGCTTTAGGGGGAGCGTGCGTGTGAGGGTGCGGGTTAGTGTTAGCGTACGGGTTAGGATTAGGGGACATGTGAGGGTCAGGCTTCGGGGAAGGGTTAGGGTTAGGGTTCGGGCTAGGGTTAGGTTTAGGGGACGGGGACGGTTTAGGGTCCAGGTGAGGGTACGGCAACACTTTAGGGGTAGCGTGCGTGTGAGGGCGCGGGTTAGTGTTAGCGTACGGTTTAGGATCAGGGGACGGGTGAGGGTCAGGCTTCGGGGAAGGGTTAGGGTTAGGGTTCGGGCTAGGGTTAGGGTTAGGGTTAGGTGACGGGGACGGTTTAGGGTCCAGGTGAGGGTACGGCAACGCTTTAGGGGGAGCGTGCGTGTGAGGGTGCGGGGTAGTGTTAGCGTACGGGTTAGGATTAGGGGACGGGTGAGGGTCAGGCTTCGGGGAAGGGTTAGGGTTAGGGTTCGGGCTAGGGTTAGGGTTAGGGGATGGGGACGGTTTAGGGTCCAGGTAAGAGTACGGCAACGCTTTAAGGGGAGTGTGCGTGTGAGGGCGAGTGTTAGTGTTAGCGTATGGGTTAGGAGTAGGGGACGGGTGAGGGTCAGTCTTCGGGGAAGGGTTAGGGTTAGGGTTTGGGCTCGGGTTAGGGTTAGGGGACGGGGACGGTTTAGAGTCCAGGTGAGGGTACGGCAACGCTTTAAGGCGAGCGTGCGTGTGAGGGCGTGGGTTAGTGTTAGCCTACGGGTTAGGATTAGGGGACCGGTGAGGGTCAGGCTTCGGGGAAGGGTTAGGGTTAGGGTTCGGGCTAGGGTTAGGGTTAGGGGACGGGGACAGTTTAGGGTCCAGGTGAGGGTACGGCAACGCTTTAGGGGGAGCGAGCGTGTGAGGGCGCGGGTTAGTGTTAGCGTACGGGTTAGGATTAGGGGACGGGTGAGGGTCAGGCTTCGGGGAAGGGTTAGGGTTAGGGTTCGGGCTAGGGTTAGGGTTAGGGGACGGGGACGGTTTAGGGTCCAGGTGAGGGTACGGCAACGCTTTAGGGGGAGCGTGCGTGTGAGTACGCGGGTTAGTGTTAGCGTACGGGTTAGGATTAGGGGACGGGTGAGGGTCAGGCTTCGGGGAAGGGTTAGGGTTAGGGTTCGGGCTAGGGTTACGGTTAGGGGACGGGGACGGTTTAGGGTCCAGGTGAGGGTACGGCAACGCTTTAGAGGGAGCGTGCGTGTGAGGGCGCGGGGTAGTGTTAGCGTACGGGTTAGGATTAGGGGACGGGTGAGGGTCAGGCTTCGGGGAAGGGTTAGGGTTAGGGTTCGGGCTAGGGTTAGGGTTAGGTGACGGGGACGGTTTAGGGTCCAGGTGAGGGTACGGCAACGCTTTAGGGGGAGCGTGTGTGTGAGGGCGCGCGTTAGTGTTAGCGTACGGGTTAGGATTAGGGGATGGGTGAGGGTCAGGCTTCGGAAAGGGTTAGGGTAGGGTTCGGGCTAGGGTTAGGGTTACGGGACAGGGACGGTTTAGGGTCCAGTTGAGGGTACGGCAACGCTTTAGGGGGAGCGTGTCTGTGAGGGCGCGGGTTATTGTTAGCGTACGGGTTAGGAGTAGGGGACGGTTGAGGGTCAGGCTTCAGGGAAGGGTTAGGGTTAGGGTTCGGGCTAGGGTTAGGGTTAGGGAACGGGGACGGTTTAGGGTCCAGGTGAGGGTACAGCAACGCTTTAGGGGGAGCGTGCGTGTGAGGGCGAGGGTTAGTGTTAGCGTACGGGTTAGGATGAGGGGACGGGTGAGGGTCAGGCTTCGGGGAAGGATTAGGGTTAGGGTTCGGGCTAGGGTTAGGGTTAGGGGACGGGGACGGTTTAGGGTCCAGGTGAGGGTACGGCAACGTTTTAGGGGGAGCGTGCGTGTGAGGGCGCGGGTTAGTGTTAGCGTACGGGTTAGGATGGGGGACGGGTGAGGGTCAGGCTTCGGGGATGGGTTAGGGTTAGGGTTCGGGCTAGGGTTAGGGTTAGGTGACGGGGACGGTTTAGGGTACAGGTGAGGGTAGGGCAACGCTTTAGGGGGAGCGTGCGTGTGAGGGCGCGGGTTAGTGTTAGCGTACGGGTTAGGATTAGGGGACGGGTGAGGGTCAGGCTTCGGGGAAGTGTTAGGGTTAGGGTTCGGGCTAGGGTTAGGGTTAGGGGACGGGGACGGTTTAGGGTCCAGGTGAGGGTACGGCAACGCTTTAGGGGGAGCGTGGGTGTGAGGGCGTGCGTTAGTGTTAGCGTACGGGTTAGGATTAAGGGACGGGTGAGGGTCAGGCTTCGGGGAAGGTTTAGGGTTAGGGTTCGGGCTAGGGTTAGGGTTAGGGGACGGGGACGGTTTAGGCTCCAGGTGAGGGTACGGAAACGCTTTAGGGGGAGCGTGCGTGTGAGGGCGCGGGTTAGTTTTAGCGTACGGGTTAGGATTAGGGCACATGTGAGGGTCAGGCTTCGGGGAAGGGTTAGGGTTAGTGTTCGGGCTAGGGTTAGGTTTAGGGGACGGGGACGGTTTAGGGTCCAGGTGAGTGTATGGCAACGCTTTAGGGGGAGCGTGCGTGTGAGGGCGCGGGTTAGTGTTAGCGTACGGGTTAGGATTAGGGGACGGGTGAGGGTCAGGCTTCGGGGAAGGGTTAGGGTTAGGGTTCGGGCTAGGGTTAGGGTTAGGGGACGGGGACGGTTTAGGGTCCAGGTGAGGGTACGGCAACGCTTTAGGGGGAGCGTGCGTGTGAGGGCGCGGGTTAGTGTTAGCGTACGGGTTAGGATTAGGGGACGGGTGAGGGTCAGGCTTCGGGGAAGGGTTAGGGTTAGGGTTCGGGCTAGGGTTAGGTTTAGGGGACGGGGACGGTTTAGGGTCCAGGTGAGGGTACGGCAACACTTTAGGGGTAGCGTGCGTGTGAGGGCGCGGGTTAGTGTTAGCGTACGGTTTAGGATCAGGGGACGGGTGAGGGTCAGGCTTCGGGGAAGGGTTAGGGTTAGGGTTCGGGCTAGGGTTAGGGTTAGGTGACGGGGACGGTTTAGGGTCCAGGTGAGGGTACGGCAACGCTTTAGGGGGAGCGTGCGTGTGAGGGTGCGGGGTAGTGTTAGCGTACGGGTTAGGATTAGGGGATGGGTGAGGGTCAGGCTTCAGGGAAGGGTTAGGGTTAGGGTTCGGGCTAGGGTTAGGGTTAGGGGATGGGGACGGTTTAGGGTCCAGGTAAGAGTACGGCAACGCTTTAAGGGGAGCGTGCGTGTGAGGGCGAGTGTTAGTGTTAGCGTACGGGTTAGGATTAGGGGACGGGTGAGGGTCAGTCTTCCGGGAAGGGTTAGGGTTAGGGTTTGGGCTCGGGTTAGGGTTAGGGGACGGGGACGGTTTAGAGTCCAGGTGAGGGTACGTCAAAGCTTTAGGTGGAGCGTGCGTGTGAGGGCGCGGGTTAGTGTTAGCGTACGGGTTAGGATTAGGGGACGGGTGAGGGTCAGGCTTCGGGGAAGGGTTAGGGTTAGGGTTCGGGCTAGGGTTAGGTTTAGGGGACGGGGACGGTTTAGGGTCCAGGTGAGGGTACGGCAACGCTGTAGGGGGAGCGTGCGTGTGAGGGCGCGGGTTAGTGTTAGCGTACGGGTTAGGATTAGGGAACGGGTGAGGGTCAGGCTTCGGGGAAGGGTTAGTGTTAGGGTTCGGGCTAGGGTTAGGGGACGGGGACGGGGACGGTTTAGGGTCCAGGTGAGGGTACGGCAACACTTTAGGGGGAGCGTGCGTGTGAGGGCGCGGCTTAGTGTTAGCGTACGGGTTAGGATTAGGGGACGGGTGAGGGTCAGGCTTCGGGGAAGGGTTAGGGTTAGGGTTCGGGCTAGGGTTAGGGTTAGGGGACGGGGACGGTTTAGGGTCCAGGTGAGGGTACGGCAACGCTTTAGGGGGAGCGTGCGTGTGAGGGCGCGGGTTAGTGTTAGCGTACGGGTTAGGATTAGGGAACGGTTGAGGGTCAGGCTTCGGGGAAGGGTTAGGGTTAGGGTTCGGGCTAGGGTTAGGGTTAGGGGACGGGGACGGTTTAGGGTCCAGGTGAGGGTACGGCAACGCTTTAGGGGGAGCGTGCGTGTGAGGGCGCGGGTTAGTGTTAGCGTACGGGTTAGGATTAGGGGACGGGTGAGGGTCAGGCTTCGGGAAGGGTTAGTGTTAGGGTTCAGGCTACGGTTAGGGTTAGGGGACGGGGACGGATTAGGGTCCAGGTGAGGGTACGGCAACGCTTTAGGGCGAGCGTGCGTGTGAGGGCGTGGGTTAGTGTTAGCCTACGGGTTAGGATTAGGGGACCGGTGAGGGTCAGGCTTCGGGGAAGGGTTAGGGTTAGGGTTCGGGCTAGGGTTAGGGTTAGGGGACGGGGACGGTTTAGGGTCCAGGTGAGGGTACGGCAACGCTTTAGGAGGACCGTGCGTGTGAGGGCACGGGGTAGTGTTAGCGTACGGGTTAGGATTAGGGGACGGGTGAGGGTCAGGCTTTGGGGAAGGGTTAGGTTTAGGGTTCGGGCTAGAGTTAGGGTTAGGGGATGGGGACGGTTTAGGGTCCAGGTAAGAGTACGGCAACGCTTTAAGGGGAGCGTGCGTGTGAGGGTGAGGGTTAGTGTTAGCGTACGTGTTAAGATTAGGGGACGGGTGAGGGTCAGGCTTCGGGGAAGGGTTAGGGTTAGGGTTCGGGCTAGGGTTAGGGTTAGGGGACGGGGACGGTTTAGGGTCCAGGTGAGGGTACGGCAACGCTTTAAGGGGAGTGTGCGTGTGAGGGCGTGGGTTAGTGTTAGCGTACGGCTTAGGATTAGGGGACAGGTGAGGGTCAGGCTTCGGGGAAGGTTTAGGGTTAGGGTTCGGGCTAGGGTTAGGGTTAGGGGACGGGGATGGTTTAGGGTCCAGGTGAGGGTACGGCAACGCTTTAGGGGGAGCGTGCGTGTGAGGGCGCGGGTTAGTGTTAGCGTACGGGTTAGGATTAGGGGACGCGTGAGGGTCAGGCTTCGGGGAAGGGTTAGGGTTAGGGTTCGGGCTAGGGTTAGGGTTAGGGGACGGGGACGGTTTAGGGTCCAGGTGAGGGTACGGCAACGCTTTAGGGGGAGCGTGCGTGTGAGGGCGCGGGTTAGTGTTAGCGTACGGGTTAGGATTAGGGGACGGGTGAGGGTCAGGCTTCGGGGAAGTGTTAGGGTTAGGGTTCGGGCTAGGGTTAGGGTTAGGGGACGAGGACGGTTTAGGGTCCAGGTGAGGGTACGGCAATGCTTTAGGGGGAGCGTGCATGTGAGGGCGCGGGTTAGTGTTAGCGTACGGGTTAGGATTAGGGGACGGGTGTGGGTCAGGCTTCGGGGAAGGGTTAGGGTTAGGGTTCGGGCTAGGGTTAGGGTTAGGGGACGGGGACGGTTTAGGGTCCAGGTGAGGGTACGACAACGCTTTAGGGGGAGCGTGCGTGTGAGGGCGCGGGTTAGTGTTAGCGTACGGGTTAGGATTAGGGGACGGGTGATGGTCAGGCTTCGGGGAAGGGTTAGGTTTAGGGTTTGGGCTAGGGTTAGGGTTAGGGGACGGGGACGGTTTAGGGTCCAGGTGAGGGTACGGCAACGGTTTAGGGGGAGCGTGCGTGTGAGTACGCGGGTTAGTGTTAGCGTACGGGTTAGGATTAGGGGACGGGTGAGGGTCAGGCTTCGGGGAAGGGTTAGGGTTAGGGTTCGGGCTAGGGTTAGGGTTAGGGGACGGGGACGGTTTAGGGTCCAGGTGAGGGTACGGCAACGCTTTAGAGGGAGCGTGCGTGTGAGGGCGCGGGGTAGTGTTAGCGTACGGGTTAGTATTAGGGGACGGGTGAGGGTCAGGCTTCGGGGAAGGGTTAGGGTTAGGGTTCGGGCTAGGGTTAGGGTTAGGGGACGGGGACGGTTTAGGGTCCAGGTGAGGGTACGGCAACGCTTTAGGGGGAACGTGTGTGTGAGGGCGCGCGTTAGTGTTAGCGTACGGGTTAGGATTAGGGGATGGGTGAGGGTCAGGCTTCGGAAAGGGTTAGGGTTTGGGTTCGGGCTAGGGTTAGGGTTACGGGACAGGGACGGTTTAGGGTCCAGTTGAGGGTATGGCAACGCTTTAGGTGGAGCATGTGTGTGAGGGCGCGGGTTATTGTTAGCGTACGGGTTAGGAGTAGGGGACGGTTGAGGGTCAGGCTTCGGGGAAGGGTTAGGGTTAGGGTTCGGGCTAGGGTTAGGGTTAGGGGACGGGGACGGTTTAGGGTCCAGGTGAGGGTACGGCAACGCTTTAGGGGGAGCGTGCGTGTGAGGGCGCGGGTTAGTGTTAGCGTACGGGTTAGGATTAGGGGACGGGTGAGGGTCAGGCTTCGGGGAAGTGTTAGGGTTAGGGTTCGGGCTAGGGTTAGGGTTAGGGGATGGGGACGGTTTAGGGTCCTGGTGAGGGTACGGCAACGCTTTAGGGGGAGCGTGCGTGTGAGGGAGCGGGTTAGTGTTAGCGTACGGGTTAGGATTAAGGGACGGGTGAGGGTCAGGCTTCGGGGAAGGTTTAGGGTTAGGGTTCGGGCTAGGGTTAGGGTTAGGGGACGGGGACGGTTTAGGGTCCAGGTGAGGGTACGGCAACGCTTTAGGGGGAGCGTGCGTGTGAGGGCGCGGGTTAGTGTTAGCGTACGGGTTAGGATTAGGGGACATGTGAGGGTCAGGCTTCGGGGAAGGGTTAGGGTTAGGGTTCGGGCTAGGGTTAGGCTTAGGGGACGGGGACGGTTTAGGGTCCAGGTGAGGGTACGGCAACACTTTAGGGGTAGCGTGCGTGTGAGGGCGCGGGTTAGTGTTAGCGTACGGTTTAGGATCAGGGGACGGGTGAGGGTCAGGCTTCGGGGAAGGGTTAGGGTTAGGGTTCGGGCTAGGGTTAGGGTTAGGGTTAGGTGACGGGGACGGTTTAGGGTCCAGGTGAGGGTACGGCAACGCTTTAGGGGGAGCGTGCGTGTGAGGGTGCGGGGTAGTGTTAGCGTACGGGTTAGGATTAGGGGACGGGTGAGGGTCAGGCTTCGGGGAAGGGTTAGGGTTAGGGTTCGGGCTAGGGTTAGGGTTAGGGGATGGGGACGGTTTAGGGTCCAGGTAAGAGTACGGCAACGCTTTAAGGGGAGTGTGCGTGTGAGGGCGAGTGTTAGTGTTAGCGTATGGGTTAGGATTAGGGGACGGGTGAGGGTCAGTCTTCGGGGAAGGGTTAGGGTTAGGGTTTGGGCTCGGGTTAGGGTTAGGGGACGGGGACGGTTTAGAGTCCAGGTGAGGGTACGGCAACGCTTTAAGGCGAGCGTGCGTGTGAGGGCGTGGGTTAGTGTTAGCCTACGGGTTAGGATTAGGGGACCGGTGAGGGTCAGGCTTCGGGGAAGGGTTAGGGTTAGGGTTCGGGCTAGGGTTAGGGTTAGGGGACGGGGACAGTTTAGGGTCCAGGTGAGGGTACGGCAACGCTTTAGGGGGAGCGAGCGTGTGAGGGCGCGGGTTAGTGTTAGCGTACGGGTTAGGATTAGGGGACGGGTGAGGGTCAGGCTTCGGGGAAGGGTTAGGGTTAGGGTTCGGGCTAGGGTTAGTGTTAGGGGACGGGGACCGTTTAGGGTCCAGGTGAGGGTACGGCAACGCTTAAGGGGGAGCGTGCGTGTGAGGGCGCGGGTTAGTGTTAGCGTACGGGTTAGGATTAGGGAACGGGTGAGGGTCAGGCTTCGGGGAAGGGTTAGGGTTAGGGTTCGGGCTAGGGTTAGGGTTAGGGGACGGGGACGGTTTAGGGTCCAGGTGAGGGTATGGCAACGCTTTAGGGGGAGCGTGTGTGTGAGGGCGCGGGTTAGTGTTAGCGTACGGGTTAGGATTAGGGGACGGGTGAGGGTCAGGCTTCGGCGAAGTGTTAGGGTTAGGGTTCGGGCTAGGGTTAGGGTTAGGGGACGAGGACGGTTTAGGGTCCAGGTGAGGGTACGGCAATGCTTTAGGGGGAGCGTGCATGTGAGGGCGTGGGTTAGTGTTAGCGTACGGGTTAGGATTAGGGGACGGGTGAGGGTCAGGCTTCGGGGAAGGGTTAGGGTTAGGGTTCGGGCTAGGGTTAGGGTTAGGGGACGGGGACGGTTTAGGGTCCAGGTGAGGGTACGGCAACGCTTTAGGGGCAGCGTGCGTGTGAGGGCGTGGGTTAGTGTTAGCGTACGGGTTAGGATTAGGGGACGGGTGACGGTCAGGCTTCGGGGAAGGGTTAGGTTTAGGGTTTGGGCTAGGGTTAGGGTTAGGGGACGGGGACGGTTTAGGGTCCAGGTGAGGGTACGGCAACGCTTTAGGGGGAGCGTGCGTGTGAGTACGCGGGTTAGTGTTAGCGTACGGGTTAGGATTAGGGGACGGGTGAGGGTCAGGCTTCGGGGAAGGGTTAGGGTTAGGGTTCGGGCTAGGGTTAGGGTTAGGGGACGGGGACGGTTTAGGGTCCAGGTGAGGGTACGGCAACACTTTAGGGGTAGCGTGCGTGTGAGGGCGCGGGTTAGTGTTAGCGTACGGTTTAGGATCAGGGGACGGGTGAGGGTCAGGCTTCGGGGAAGGGTTAGGGTTAGGGTTTGGGCTCGGGTTAGGGTTAGGGGACGGGGACGGTTTAGAGTCCAGGTGAGGGTACGGCAAAGCTTTAGGTGGAGCGTGCGTGTGAGGGCGCGGGTTAGTGTTAGCGTACGGGTTAGGATTAGGGGACGGGTGAGGGTCAGGCTTCGGGGAAGGGTTAGGGTTAGTGTTCGGGCTAGGGTTAGGTTTAGGGGACGGGGACGGTTTAGGGTCCAGGTGAGTGTATGGCAACGCTTTAGGGGGAGCGTGCGTGTGAGGGCGCGGGTTAGTGTTAGCGTACGGGTTAGGATTAGGGGACGGGTGAGGGTCAGGCTTCGGGGAAGGGTTAGGGTTAGGGTTCGGGTTAGGGTTAGGGTTAGGGGACGGGGACGGTTTAGGGTCCAGGTGAGGGTACGGCAACGCTTTAGGGGGAGCGTGCGTGTGAGGGCGCGGGTTAGTGTTAGCGTACGGGTTAGGATTAGGGGACGGGTGAGGGTCAGGCTTCGGGGAAGGGTTAGGGTTAGGGTTCGGGCTAGGGTTAGGTTTAGGGGACGGGGACGGTTTAGGGTCCAGGTGAGGGTACGGCAACACTTTAGGGGTAGCGTGCGTGTGAGGGCGCGGGTTAGTGTTAGCGTACGGTTTAGGATCAGGGGACGGGTGAGGGTCAGGCTTCGGGGAAGGGTTAGGGTTAGGGTTCGGGCTAGGGTTAGGGTTAGGGTTAGGTGACGGGGACGGTTTAGGGTCCAGGTGAGCGTACGGCAACGCTTTAGGGGGAGCGTGCGTGTGAGGGTGCGGGGTAGTGTTAGCGTACGGGTTAGGATTAGGGGATGGGTGAGGGTCAGGCTTCAGGGAAGGGTTAGGGTTAGGGTTCGGGCTAGGGTTAGGGTTAGGGGATGGGGACGGTTTAGGGTCCAGGTAAGAGTACGGCAACGCTTTAAGGGGAGCGTGCGTGTGAGGGCGAGTGTTAGTGTTAGCGTACGGGTTAGGATTAGGGGACGGGTGAGGGTCAGTCTTCCGGGAAGGTTTAGGGTTAGGGTTTGGGCTCGGGTTAGGGTTAGGGGACGGGGACGGTTTAGAGTCCAGGTGAGGGTACGGCAAAGCTTTAGGTGGAGCGTGCGTGTGGGGGGCGCGGGTTAGTGTTAGCGTACGGGTTAGGATTAGGGGACGGGTGAGGGTCAGGCTTCGGGGAAGGGTTAGGGTTAGTGTTCGGGCTAGGGTTAGGTTTAGGGGACGGGGACGGTTTAGGGTCCAGGTGAGTGTATGGCAACGCTTTAGGGGGAGCGTGCGTGTGAGGGCGCGGGTTAGTGTTAGCGTACGGGTTAGGATTAGGGGACGGGTGAGGGTCAGGCTTCGGGGAAGGGTTAGGGTTAGGGTTCGGGTTAGGGTTAGGGTTAGGGGACGGGGACGGTTTAGGGTCCAGGTGAGGGTACGGCAACGCTTTAGGGGGAGCGTGCGTGTGAGGGCGCGGGTTAGTGTTAGCGTACGGGTTAGGATTAGGGGACGGGTGAGGGTCAGGCTTCGGGGAAGGGTTAGGGTTAGGGTTCGGGCTAGGGTTAGGTTTAGGGGACGGGGACGGTTTAGGGTCCAGGTGAGGGTACGGCAACACTTTAGGGGTAGCGTGCGTGTGAGGGCGCGGGTTAGTGTTAGCGTACGGTTTAGGATCAGGGGACGGGTGAGGGTCAGGCTTCGGGGAAGGGTTAGGGTTAGGGTTCGGGCTAGGGTTAGGGTTAGGGTTAGGTGACGGGGACGGTTTAGGGTCCAGGTGAGGGTACGGCAACGCTTTAGGGGGAGCGTGCGTGTGAGGGTGCGGGGTAGTGTTAGCGTACGGGTTAGGATTAGGGGATGGGTGAGGGTCAGGCTTCAGGGAAGGGTTAGGGTTAGGGTTCAGGCTAGGGTTAGGGTTAGGGGATGGGGACGGTTTAGGGTCCAGGTAAGAGTACGGCAACGCTTTAAGGGGAGCGTGCGTGTGAGGGCGAGTGTTAGTGTTAGCGTACGGGTTAGGATTAGGGGACGGGTGAGGGTCAGTCTTCCGGGAAGGTTTAGGGTTAGGGTTTGGGCTCGGGTTAGGGTTAGGGGACGGGGACGGTTTAGAGTCCAGGTGAGGGTACGGCAAAGCTTTAGGTGGAGCGTGCGTGTGAGGGCGCGGGTTAGTGTTAGCGTACGGGTTAGGATTAGGGGACGGGTGAGGGTCAGGCTTCGGGGAAGGGTTAGGGTTAGGGTTCGGGCTAGGGTTAGGTTTAGGGGACGGGGACGGTTTAGGGTCCAGGTGAGGGTACGACAACGCTGTAGGGGGAGCGTGCGTGTGAGGGCGCGGGTTAGTGTTAGCGTACGGGTTAGGATTAGGGAACGGGTGAGGGTCAGGCTTCGGGGAAGGGTTAGTGTTAGGGTTCGGGCTAGGGTTAGGGTTAGGGGACGGGGACGGTTTAGGGTCCAGGTGAGAGTACGGCAACACTTTAGGGGGAGCGTGCGTGTGAGGGCGCGGCTTAGTGTTAGCGTACGGGTTAGGATTAGGGGACGGGTGAGGGTCAGGCTTCGGGGAAGGGTTAGGGTTAGGGTTCGGGCTAGGGTTAGGGTTAGGGGACGGGGACGGTTTAGGGTCCAGGTGAGGGTACGGCAACGCTTTAGGGGGAGCGTGCGTGTGAGGGCGCGGGTTAGTGTTAGCATACGGGTTAGGATTAGGGGACGGGTGAGGGTTAGGCTTCGGGGAAGGGTTAGGGTTAGGGTTCGGGCTAGGGTTAGGGTTAGGGGACGGGGACGATTTAGGGTCCAGGTGAGGGTACGGCAACGCTTTAGGGGGAGCGTGCGTGTGAGGGCGCGGGTTAGTGTTAGCGTACGGGTTAGGATTAGGGGACGGGTGAGGGTCAGGCTTCGGGGAAGGGTTAGGGTTAGGGTTCGGGCTAGGGTTAGGGTTAGGGTACGGGGACGGTTTAGGGTCCAGGTGAGGGTACGGCAACGCTTTAGGGGGAGTGTGCGTGTGAGGGCGCGGGTTAGTGTTAGCGTACGGGTTAGGATTAGGGGACGGGTGAGGGTCAGGCTTCGGGGAAGGTTTAGGGTTAGGGTTCGGGCTAGGGTTAGGGTTAGGGGACGGGGACGGTTTAGGGTCCAGGTGAGGGTAGGGCAACGCTTTAGGGGGAGCGTGCGTGTGAGGGCGCGGGTTAGTGTTAGCGTACGGGTTAGGATTAGGGGACGGGTGAGGGTCAGGCTTCGGGGAAGGGTTAGGGTTAGGGTTCGGGCTAGGGTTAGGGTTAGGGGACGGGGACGGTTTAGGGTCCAGGTGAGGGTACGGCAACGCTTTAGGCGGAGCGTGCGTGTGAGGGCGCGGGTTAGTGTTAGCGTACGGGTTAGGATTAGGGAACGGGTGAGGGTCAGGCTTCGGGGAAGGGTTAGTGTTAGGGTTCGGGCTAGGGTTAGGGTTAGGGGACGGGGACGGTTTAGGGTCCAGGTGAGGGTACGGCAACACTTTAGGGGGAGCGTGCGTGTGAGGGCGCGGGTTAGTGTTAGCGTACGGGTTAGGATTAGGGGACGGGTGAGGGTCAGGCTTCGGGGAAGGGTTAGGGTTAGGGTTCGGGCTAGGGTTAGGGTTAGGGGACGGGGACGGTTTAGGGTCCAGGTGAGGGTACGGCAACGCTTTAGGGGGAGCGTGCGTGTGAGGGCGCGGGTTAGTGTTAGCATACGGGTTAGGATTAGGGGACGGGTGAGGGTTAGGCTTCGGGGAAGGGTTAGGGTTAGGGTTCGGGCTAGGGTTAGGGTTAGGGGACGGGGACGGTTTAAGGTCCATGTGAGGGTACGGCAACGCTTTAGGGGGAGCGTGCGTGTGAGGGCGCGGGTTAGTGTTAGCGTACGGGTTAGGATTAGGGGACGGGTGAGGGTCAGGCTTCGGGGAAGGGTTAGGGTTAGGGTTCGGGCTAGGGTTAGGGTTAGGGTACGGGGACGGTTTAGGGTCCAGGTGAGGGTACGGCAACGCTTTAGGGGGAGCGTGCGTGTGAGGGCGCGGGTTAGTGTTAGCGTACGGGTTAGGATTAGGGGACGGGTGAGGGTCAGGCTTCGGGGAAGGGTTAGGGTTAGGGTTCGGGCTAGGGTTAGGGTTAGGGGACGGGGACGGTTTAGGGTCCAGGTGAGGGTAGGGCAACGCTTTAGGGGGAGCGTGCGTGTGAGGGCGCGGGTTAGTGTTAGCGTACGGGTTAGGATTAGGGGACGGGTGAGGGTCAGGCTTCGGGGAAGGGTTAGGGTTAGGGTGCGGGCTAGGGTTAGGGTTAGGGGACGGGGACGGTTTAGGGTCCAGGTGAGGGTACGGCAACGCTTTAGGGGGAGCGTGCGTGTGAGGGCGCGGGTTAGTGTTAGCGTACGGGTTAGGATTAGGGGACGGGTGAGGGTCAGGGTTCGGGGAAGGGTTAGGTTTAGGGTTCGAGCTAGGGTTAGGGGACGAGGACGGTTTAGGGACCAGGTGAGGATACGGCAATGCTTTAGGGGGAGCGTGCATGTGAGGGCGCGGGTTAGTGTTAGCGTACGGGTTAGGATTAGGGGACGGGTGAGGGTCAGGCTTCGGGGAAGGGTTAGGGTTAGGGTTCGGGCTAGGGTTAGGGTTAGGGGACGGGGACGGTTTAGGGTCCAGGTGAGGGTACGGCAACGCTTTAGGGGGAGCGTGCGTGTGAGGGCGCGGGTTAGTGTTAGCGTACGGGTTAGGATTAGGGGACGGGTGAGGGTCAGGCTTCGGGGAAGGGTTAGGGTTAGGGTTCGGGCTAGGGTTAGGGTTAGGGGACGGGGACGGTTTAGGGTCCAGGTGAGGGTAGGGCAACGCTTTAGGGGGAGCGTGCGTGTGAGGGCGCTGGTTAGTGTTAGCGTACGGGTTAGGATTAGGGGACGGGTGAGGGTCAGGCTTCGGGGAAGGGTTAGGGTTAGGGTTCGGGCTAGGGTTAGGGTTAGGGGACGGGGACGGTTTAGGGTCCAGGTGAGGGTACGGCAACGCTTTAGGGGGAGCGTGCGTGTGAGGGCGCGGGTTAGTGTTAGCGTACGGGTTAGGATTAGGGGACGGGTGAGGGTCAGGGTTCGGGGAAGGGTTAGGTTTAGGGTTCGAGCTAGGGTTAGGGGACGGGGACGGTTTAGGGTCCAGGTGAGGGTACGGCAACGCTTTAGGGGGAGCGTGCGTGTGAGGGCGCGGGTTAGTGTTAGCGTACGGGTTAGGATTAGGGGACGGGTGAGGGTCAGGCTTCGGGGAAGGGTTAGGGTTAGGGTTCAGGCTACGGTTAGGGTTAGGGGACGGGGACGGATTAGGGTCCAGGTGAGGGTACGGCAACGCTTTAGGGCGAGCGTGCGTGTGAGGGCGTGGGTTAGTGTTAGCCTACGGGTTAGGATTAGGACACCGGTGAGGGTCAGGCTTCGGGGAAGGGTTAGGGTTAGGGTTCGGGCTAGGGTTAGGGTTAGGGGACGGGGACGGTTTAGGGTCCAGGTGAGGGTACGGCAAAGCTTTAGGAGGAGCGTGCGTGTGAGGGCACGGGGTAGTGTTAGCGTACGGGTTAGGATTAGGGGACGGGTGATGGTCAGGCTTTGGGGAAGGGTTAGGGTTTGGGTTCGGGCTAGAGTTAGGGTTAGGGGATGGGGACTTTTTAGGGTCCAGGTAAGAGTACGGCA
The DNA here is from genome assembly GCF_951394435.1 of Stenella coeruleoalba. Taxonomy (NCBI): domain Eukaryota; kingdom Metazoa; phylum Chordata; class Mammalia; order Artiodactyla; family Delphinidae; genus Stenella; species Stenella coeruleoalba. Next base: position 425,848 of record NW_027646138.1, read on the forward strand.
ACGCTTTAAGGGGAGCGTGCGTGTGAGGGCGCGGGTTAGTGTTAGCGTACGTGTTAAGATTAGGGGACGGGTGAGGGTCAGGCTTCGGGGAAGGGTTAGGGTTAGGGTTCGGGCTAGGGTTAGGGTTAGGGGACGGGGACGGTTTAGGGTCCAGGTGAGGGTACGGCAACGCTTTAGGGGGAGCGTGCGTGTGAGGGCGCGGGTTAGTGTTAGCGTACGGGTTAGGATTAGGGGACGGGTGAGGGTCAGGCTTCGGGGAAGGGTTAGGGTTAGGGTTCGGGCTAGGGTTAGGGTTAGGGGACGGGGACGGTTTAGGGTCCAGGTGAGGGTACGGCAACGCTTTAGGGGGAGCGTGCGTGTGAGGGCGCGGGGTAGTGTTAGCGTACGGGTTAGGATTAGGGGACGGGTGAGGGTCAGGCTTCGGGGAAGGGTTAGGGTTAGGGTTCGGGCTAGGGTTAGGGTTAGGGGACGGGGACGGTTTAGGGTCCAGGTGAGGGTACGGCAACGCTTTAGGGGGAGCGTGTGTGTGAGGGCGCGCATTAGTGTTAGCGTACGGGTTAGGATTAGTTGATGGGTGAGGGTCAGGCTTCGGAAAGGGTTAGGGTTAGGGTTCGAGCTAGGGTTAGGGTTACGGGACAGGGACGGTTTAGGGTCCAGTTGAGGGTACGGCAACGCTTTAGGGGGAGCGTGTGTGTGAGGGCGCGGGTTATTGTTAGCGTACGGGTTAGGAGTAGGGGACGGTTGAGGGTCAGGCTTCGGGGAAGGGTTAGGGTTAGGGTTCGGGCTAGGGTTAGGGTTAGGGGACGGGGACGGTTTAGGGTCCAGGTGAGGGTACGGCAACGCTTTAGGGGGAGCGTGCGTGTGAGGGCGAGGGTTAGTGTTAGCGTACGGGTTAGAATTAGGTGACGGGTGAGGGTCAGGCTTCGGGGAAGGGTTAGGGTTAGGGTTCGGGCTAGGGTTAGGGTTAGGGGACGGGGACGGTTTAGGGTCCAGGTGAGGGTACGGCAACGTTTTACGGGGAGCGTGCGTGTGAGGGCGCGGGTTAGTGTTAGCGTACGGGTTAGGATGGGGGACGGGTGAGGGTCAGGCTTCGGGGAAGGGTTAGGGTTAGGGTTCGGGCTAGGGTTAGGGTTAGGGGACGGGGACGGTTTAGGGTCCAGGTGAGGGTACGGCAACGCTTTAGGGGGAGCGTGCGTGTGAGGGCGCGGGTTACTGTTAGCGTACGGGTTAGGATTAGGGGACGGGTGAGGGTCAGGCTTCGGGGAAGTGTTAGGGTTAGGGTTCGGGCTAGGGTTAGGGTTAGGGGACGGGGACGGTTTAGGGTCCAGGTGAGGGTACGGCAACGCTTTAGGGGGAGCGTGCGTGTGAGGGCGCGGGTTAGTGTTAGCGTACGGGTTAGGATTAAGGGACGGGTGAGGGTCAGGCTTCGGGGAAGGTTTAGGGTTAGGGTTCGGGCTAGGGTTAGGGTTAAGGGACGGGGACGGTTTAGGGTCCAGGTGAGAGTACGGCAACGCTTTAGGGGGAGCGTGCGTGTGAGGGCGCGGGTTACTGTTAGCGTACGGGTTAGGATTAGGGGACATGTGAGGGTCAGGCTTCGGGGAAGGGTTAGGGTTAGGGTTCGGGCTAGGGTTAGGGTTAGGGGACGGGGACGGTTTAGGGTCCAGGTGAGGGTACGGCAACACTTTCGGGGTAGCGTGCGTGTGAGGGCGCGGGTTAGTGTTAGCGTACGGTTTAGGATCAGGGGACGGGTGAGGGTCAGGCTTCGGGGAAGGGTTAGGGTTAGTGTTCGGGCTAGGGTTAGGGTTAGGGTTAGGTGACGGGGACGGTTTAGGGTCCAGGTGAGGGTACGGCAACGCTTTAGGGGGAGCGTGCGTGTGAGGGTGCGGGGTAGTGTTAGCGTACGGGTTAGGATTAGGGGACGGGTGAGGGTCAGGCTTCGGGGAAGGGTTAGGGTTAGGGTTCGGGCTAGGGTTAGGTTTAGGGGATGGGGACGGTTTAGGGTCCAGGTAAGAGTACGGCAACGCTTTAAGGGGAGCGTGCGTGTGAGGGCGAGTGTTAGTGTTAGCGTACGGGTTAGGATTAGGGGACGGGTGAGGGTCAGTCTTCGGGGAAGGGTTAGGGTTAGGGTTTGGGCTCGGGTTAGGGTTAGGGGACAGGGACGGTTTAGAGTCCAGGTGAGGGTACGGCAAAGCTTTAGGTGGAGCGTGCGTGTGAGGGCGCGGGTTAGTGTTAGCGTACGGGTTAGAATTAGGGGACGGGTGAGGGTCAGGCTTCGGGGAAGGGTTAGGGTTAGGGTTTGGGCTAGGGTTAGGTTTAGGGGACGGGGACGGTTTAGGGTCCAGGTGAGGGTACAGCAACGCTTTAGGGGGAGCGTGCGTGTGAGGGCGCGGGTTAGTGTTAGCGTACGGGTTAGGATTAGGGGACGGGTGAGGGTCAGGCTTCGGGGAAGTTTTAGGGTTAGGGTTCGGGCTAGGGTTAGGGTTAGGGGACGGGGACCGTTTAGGGTCCAGGTGAGGGTACGGCAACGCTTTAGGGGGAGAGTGCGTGTGAGGGCGCGGGTTAGTGTTAGCGTACGGGTTAGGATTAGGGGACGGGTGAGGGTCAGGCTTCGGGGAAGGGTTAGGGTTAGGGTTCGGGCTAGGGTTAGGGTTAGGGGACGGGGACGGTTTAGGGTCCAGGTGAGGGTACGGCAACGCTTTAGGGGAGAGTGCGTGTGAGGGCGCGGGTTAGTGTTAGCGTACGGGTTAGGATTAGGGGACGGGTGAGGGTCAGGCTTCGGGGAAGGGTTAGGGTTAGGGTTCGGGCTAGGGTTAGGGTTAGGGGACGGGGACGGTTTAGGGTCCAGGTGAGTGTACGGCAACGCTTTAGGGGGAGCGTGCGTGTGAGGGCGCGGGTTAGTGTTAGCGTACGGGTTAGGATTAGGGGACGGGTGAGGGTCAGGCTTCGGGGAAGGGTTAGGGTTAGGGTTCGGGCTAGGGTTAGGGTTAGGGGACGGGGACGGTTTAGGGTCCAGGTGAGGGTACGGCAACGCTTTAGGGGGAGCGTGCGTGTGAGGGCGCGGGTTAGTGTTAGCGTACGGGTTAGGATTAGGGGACGGGTGAGGGTCAGGCTTCGGGGAAGGGTTAGGGTTAGGGTTCGGGCTAGGGTTAGGGTTAGGGGACGGGGACGGTTTAGGGTCCAGGTGAGGGTAGGGCAACGCTTTAGGGGGAGTGTGCGTGTGAGGGCGCGGGTTAGGGTTAGCGTACGGGTTAGGATTAGGGAACGGGTGAGGGTCAGGCTTCGGGGAAGGGTTAGGGTTAGGGTTCGGGCTAGGGTTAGGGTTAGGGGACGGGGACGGTTTAGGGTCCAGGTGAGGGTACGGCAATGCTTTAGGGGGAGCGTGCGTGTGAGGGCGCGGGTTAGTGATAGCGTACGGGTTAGGATTAGGGGACGGGTGAGGGTCAGGCTTCGGGGAAGGGTTAGGGTTAGGGTTCGGGCTAGGGTTAGGGTTAGGGGACGGGGACGGTTTAGGGTCCAGGTGAGGGTACGGCAACGCTTTAGGGGGAGCGTGCGTGTGAGGGCGCGGGTTAGTGTTAGCGTACGGGTTAGGATTAGGGGACGGGTGAGGGTCAGGCTTCGTGGAAGGGTTAGGTTTAGGGTTCGAGCTAGGGTTAGGGGACGGGGACGGTTTAGGGTCCAGGTGAAGGTACGGCAACGCTTTAGGGGGAGCGTGCGTGTGAGGGCGCGGGTTAGGGTTAGCGTACGGGTTAGGATTAGGGAACGGGTGAGGGTCAGGCTTCGGGGAAGGGTTAGGGTTAGGGTTCGGGCTAGGGTTAGGGTTAGGGGACGGGGACGGTTTAGGGTCCAGGTGAGGGTACGGCAATGCTTTAGGGGGAGCGTGCGTGTGAGGGCGCGGGTTAGTGTTAGCGTACGGGTTAGGATTAGGGGACGGGTGAGGGTCAGGCTTCGGGGAAGGGTTAGGGTTAGGGTTCGGGCTAGGGTTAGGGTAAGGGGACAGGGACGGTTTAGGGTCCAGGTGAGGGTACGGCAACGCTTTAGGGGGAGCGTGCATGTGAGGGCGCGGGTTAGTGTTAGCGTACGGGTTAGGATTAGGGGACGGGTGAGGGTCAGGCTTCGGGGAAGGGTTAGTGTTAGGGTTCGGGCTAGGGTTAGGGTTAGGTGACGGGGACGGTTTAGGGTCCAGGTGAGGGTACGGCAACGCTTTAGGGGGAGCGTGCATGTGAGGACGCGGGTTACTGTTAGCGTACGGGTTAGGATTAGGGGACGGGTGAGGGTCAGGCTTCGGGGAAGGCTTAGGGTTAGGGTTCGGGCTAGGGTTAGGGTTAGGGGACGGGGACGGTTTAGGGTCCAGGTGAGGGTACGGCAACGCTTTAGGGGGAGCGTGCGTGTGAGGGCGCGGGTTAGTGTTAGCGTACGGGTTAGGATTAGGGGACGGGTGAGGGTCAGGCTTCGGGGAAGGGTTAGGGTTAGGGTTCGGGCTAGGGTTAGGGTTAGGGGACGGGGACGGTTTAGGGTCCAGGTGAGGGTACGGCAACGCTTTAGGGGGAGCGTGCGTGTGAGGGCGCGGGTTAGTGTTAGCGTACGTGTTAGGATTAGGGGACGGGTGAGGGTCAGGCTTCGGGGAAGGGTTAGGGTTAGGGTTCGTGCTAGGGTTAGGGTTAGGGGACGGGGACGGTTTAGGGTCCAGGTGAGGGTACGGCAACGCTTTAGGGGGAGCGTGCGTGTGAGGGCGCGGGTTAGTGTTAGCGTACGGGTTAGGATTAGGGGACGGGTGAGGGTCAGGCTTCGTGGAAGGGTTAGGTTTAGGGTTCGAGCTAGGGTTAGGGGACGGGGACGGTTTAGGGTCCAGGTGAAGGTACGGCAATGCTTTAGGGGGAGCGTGCGTGTGAGGGCGCGGGTTAGGGTTAGCGTACGGGTTAGGATTAGGGAACGGGTGAGGGTCAGGCTTCGGGGAAGGGTTAGGGTTAGGGTTCGGGCTAGGGTTAGGGTTAGGGGACGGGGACGGTTTAGGGTCCAGGTGAGGGTACGGCAATGCTTTAGGGGTAGCGTGCGTGTGAGGGCGCGGGTTAGTGTTAGCGTACGGGTTAGGATTAGGGGACGGGTGAGGGTCAGGCTTCGGGGAAGGGTTAGGGTTAGGGTTCAGGCTACTGTTAGGGTTAGGGGACGGGGACGGATTAGGGTCCAGGTGAGGGTACGGCAACGCTTTAGGGGGAGCGTGCGTGTGAGGGCGTGGGTTAGTGTTAGCCTACGGGTTAGGAGTAGGGGACCGGTGAGGGTCAGGCTTCGGGGAAGGGTTAGGGTTAGGGTTCGGGCTAGGGTTAGGGTTAGGGGACGGGGACGGTTTAGGGTCCAGGTGAGGGTACGGCAACGCTTTAGGAGGAGCGTGCGTGTGAGGGCACGGGGTAGTGTTAGCGTACGGGTTAGGATTAGGGGACGGGTGAGGGTCAGGCTTTGGGGAAGGTTTAGGGTTAGGGTTCGGGCTAGAGTTAGGGTTAGGGGATGGGGACGGTTTAGGGTCCAGGTAAGAGTACGGCAACGCTTTAAGGGGAGCGTGCGTGTGAGGGCGAGGGTTAGTGTTAGCGTACGTGTTAAGATTAGGGGACGGGTGAGGGTCAGGCTTCGGGGAAGGGTTAGGGTTAGGGTTCGGGCTAGGGTTAGGGTTAGAGGACGGGGACGGTTTAGGGTCCAGGTGAGTGTACGGCAACTCTTTAGGGGGAGCGTGCGGGTGAGGGCGTTGGTTAGTGTTAGCGTACGGGTTAGGATTAGGGGACGGGTGAGGTTCAGGCTTCGGGGAAGGTTTAGGGTTAGGGTTCGGGCTAGGGTTAGGGGACGGGGACGGTTTAGGGTCCAGGTGAGGGTACGGCAACGCTTTAGGGGGAGCGTGCGTGTGAGGGCGCGGGTTAGTGTTAGCGTACGTGCTAGTATTAGGTGACGGGTGACGGCCAGGCTTTGGGGAAGGGTTAGGGTTAGGGTTTGGGCTAGGGTTAGGGTTAGGGGACGGGGACGGTTTAGGGTCCAGGTGAGGGTACGGCAACGCTTTAGGCGGAGTGTGCATGTGAGGGCACGGGTTAGTGTTAGCGTACGGGTTAGGATTAGGGGACGGGTGAGGGTCAGGCTTCGGGGAAGGGTTAGGGTTAGGGTTCGGGCTAGGGTTAGGGTTAGGGGACAGGGACGGTTTAGGGTCCAGGTGAGGGTACGGCAACGCTTTAGGGGGAGCGTGCATGTGAGGGCGCGGGTTAGTGTTAGCGTACGGGTTAGGATTAGGGGACGGGTGAGGGTCAGGCTTCGGGGAAGGGTTAGTGTTAGGGTTCGGGCTAGGGTTAGGGTTAGGTGACGGGGACGGTTTAGGGTCCAGGTGAGGGTACGGCAACGCTTTAGGGGGAGCGTGCATGTGAGGACGCGGGTTACTGTTAGCGTACGGGTTAGGATTAGGGGACGGGTGAGGGTCAGGCTTCGGGGAAGGCTTAGGGTTAGGGTTCGGGCTAGGGTTAGGGTTAGGGGACGGGGACGGTTTAGGGTCCAGGTGAGGGTACGGCAACGCTTTAGGGGGAGCGTGCGTGTGAGGGTGCGGGTTAGTGTTAGCGTACGGGTTAGGATTACGGGACGGGTGAGGGTCAGGCTTCTGGGAAGGGTTAGGGTTAGGGTTCGGGCTAGGGTTAGGGTTAGGGGACGGGGACGGTTTAGGGTCCAGGTGAGGGTATGGCAACGCTTTTGGGGGAGCGTGCGTGTGAGGGCGCGGGTTACTTTTAGCGTACGGGTTAGGATTAGGGGACGGGTGAGGGTCAGGCTTCGGGGAAGGGTCAGGGTTAGGGTTCGGGCTAGGGTTAGGGTTAGGGGACGGGGACTGTTTAGGGTCCAGGTGAGGGTACGGCAACGCTTTAGGGGGAGTGTGCGTGTGAGGCCGCGGGTTAGTGTTAGCGTACGGGTTAGGATTAGGGGACGGGTGAGGGTCAGGCTTCGGGGAAGGGTCAGGGTTAGGGTTCGGGCTAGGGTTTCGATTAGGGGACGGGGACGGTTTAGCGTCCAGGTGAGGGTATGGCAATGCTTTAGGGGGAGCGTGCATGTGAAGGCGCGGGTTAGTGTTAGCGTACAGGTTAGGATTGGGGACGGGTGAGGGTTAGGCTTCGGGGAAGGGTTAGGGTTAGGGTTCGGGCTAGGGATAGCGTTAGGGGACGGGGACGGTTTAGGGTCCAGGTGAGGGTACGGCAACGCTTTAGGGGGAGCGTGCGTGTGAGGGCGCGGGTTAGTGTTAGCGTACGGGTTAGGATTAGGGGACGGGTGAGGGTCAGGCTTCGGGGAAGGGTTAGGGTTAGGGTTCGGGCTAGGGTTAGGGTTAGGGGACGGGGACGGTTTAGGGTCCAGGTGAGGGTACGGCAACGCTTTAGGGGGAGCGTGCGTGTGAGGGCGCGGGTTAGTGTTAGCGTACGGGTTAGGATTAGGGGACGGTTGAGGGTCAGGCTTCGGGGAAGGGTTAGGGTTAGGGTTCGGGCTAGGGTTAGGGTTACGGGACAGGGACGGTTTAGGGTCCAGGTGAGGGTACGGCAACGCTTTAGGGGGAGCGTGTGTGTGAGGGCGCGGGTTAGTGTTAGCGTACGGGTTAGGAGTAGGGGACAGTTGAGGGTCAGGCTTCGGGGAAGGGTTAGGGTTAGGGTTCGGGCTAGGGTTAGGGTTAGGGGACGGGGACGGTTTAGGGTCCAGGTGAGGGTACGGCAACGCTTTAGGGGGAGCGTGCGTGTGAGGGCGAGGGGTAGTGTTAGCGTACGGGTTAGGATTAGGGGACGGGTGAGGGTCATGCTTCGGGGAAGGGTTAGGGTTAGGGTTCGGGCTAGGGTTAGGGTTAGGGGACGGGGACGGTTTAGGGTCCAGGTGAGGGTACGGCAACGTTTTAGGGGGAGCATGCGTGTGAGGGCGCGGGTTAGTGTTAGCGTACGGGTTAGGATTAGGGGACGGGTGAGGGTTAGGCTTCGGGGAAGGGTTAGGGTTAGGGTTCGGGCTAGGGTTAGGGTTAGGGGACGGGGACGGTTTAGGGTCCAGGTGAGGGTACGGCAACACTTTAGGGGGAGCGTGCGTGTGAGGGCGCGGGTTAGTGTTAGCGTACGGGTTAGGATTAGGGGACGGGTGAGGGTCAGGCTTCGGGGAAGGGTTAGGGTTAGGGTTCGGGCTAGGGTTAAGGTTACGGGACGGGGACGGTTTAGGGTCCAGATGAGGGTACGGCAACGCTTTAGGGGGAGCGTGCGTGTGAGGGCGCGGGTTAGTGTTAGCGTACGGGTTAGGAGTAGTGGACGGTTGAGGGTCAGGCTTCGGGGAAGGGTTAGGGTTAGGGTTCGGGCTAGGGTTAAGGTTACGGGACAGGGACGGTTTAGGGTCCAGATGAGGGTACGGCAACGCTTTAGGGGGAGCGTGCGTGTGAGGGCGCGGGGTAGTGTTAGCGTACGGGTTAGGATTAGGGGACGGGTGAGGGTCAGGCTTCGGGGAAGGGTTAGGGTTAGGGTTCGGGCTACGGTTAGTGTTAGGGGATGGGGACGGTTTAGGGTCCAGGTAAGAGTACGGCAACGCTTTAAGGGGAGCGTGCGTGAGAGGGCGAGGGTTAGTGTTAGCGTACGTGTTAGGATTAGTGGACGGGTGAGGGTCAGGCTTCGAGGAAGGGTTAGGGTTAGGGTTTGGGCTAGGGTTAGGGTTAGGGTTAGGGGATGGGGACGGTTTAGGGTCCAGGTAAGTGTACGGCAACGCTTTAAGGGGAGCGTGCGTGTGAGGGCGAGGGTTAGTGTTAGCGTACGTGTTAGGATTAGGGGACGGGTGAGGGTCAGGCTTCGAGGAAGGGTTAGGGTTAGGGTTTGGGCTAGGGTTAGGGTTAGGGGACGGGGACGGTTTAGAGTCCAGGTGAGGGTACGGCAACGCTTTAGGTGGAGCGTGCGTGTGAGGGCGCGGGTTAGAGTTAGCGTACGGTTTAGCATTAGGGCACGGGTGAGGGTCAGGCTTCGGGGAAGGGTTAGGGTTAGGTTTCGGGCTAGGGTTAGGTTTAGGGGACGGGGACGGTTTAGGGTCCAGGTGAGGGTACGGCAACGCTTTAGGGGAAGCGTGCGTGTGAGGGCGCGGGTTAGTGTTAGCGTACGGGTTAGGATTAGGGGACGGGTGAGGGTCAGGCTTCGGGGAAGTGTTAGGGTTAGGGTTCGGGCTAGGGTTAGGGTTAGGGGACGGGGACGGTTTAGGGTCCAGGTGAGGGTACGGCAACGCTTTAGGGGGAGCGTGCGTGTGAGGGCGCGGGTTAGTGTTAGCGTACGGGTTAGGATTAGGGAACGGGTGAGGGTCAGGCTTCGGGAAAGGGTTAGGGTTAGGGTTCGGGCTAGGGTTAGGGTTAGGGGACGGGGACGGTTTAGGGTCCAGGTGAGGGTACGGCAACGCTTTAGGGGGAGCGTGCGTGTGAGGGCGCGGGTTAGTGTTAGCGTACGGGTTAGGATTAGGGGACGGGTGAGGGTCAGGCTTCGGGGAAGGGTTAGGGTTAGGGTTCGGGCTAGGGTTAGGGTTAGGGGACGGGGACGGTTTCGGGTCCAGGTGAGGGTACGGCAACGCTTTAGGGGGAGCGTGCGTGTGAGGGCGCGGGTTAGTGTTAGCGTACGGGTTAGGAGTAGGGGACGTTTGAGGGTCAGGCTTCGGGGAAGTGTTAGGGTTAGGGATCGGGCTAGGGTTAGGGTTAGGGGACGGGGACGGTTTAGGGTCCAGGTGAGGGTACAGCAACGCTTTAGGGGGAGCGTGCGTGTGAGGGCGAGGGTTAGTGTTAGCGTACGGGTTAGGATTAGGGGACGGGTGAGTGTCAGGCTTCGGGGAAGGGTTAGGGTTAGGGTTCGGGCTAGGGTTAGGGTTAGGGGACGGGGACGGTTTAGGGTCCAGGTGAGGGTACGGCAACGCTTTAGGGGGAGCGTGCGTGTGAGGGCGCGGGTTAGTGTTAGCGTACGGGTTAGGAATAGGGGACGTGTGAGGGTCAGGCTTCGGGGAAGGGTTAGGGTTAGGGTTCGGGCTAGGGTTGGTGTTAGGGGACGGGGACAGTTTAGGGTCCAGGTGAGGGTACGGCAACGCTTTAGGGGGAGCGTGCGTGTGAGGGCGCGGGTTAGTGTTAGCGTACGGGTTAGTATTAGGGGACGGGTGAGGGTCAGGCTTCGGGGAAGGTTTAGGGTTAGGGTTCGGGCAAGGGTTAGGGTTAGGGGACGGGGACGGTTTAGGGTCCAGGTGAGGGTACGGCAACGCTTTAGGGGGAGCGTGCGTGTGAGGGCGTGGGTTAGTGTTAGCGTATGGGTTAGGATTAGGGGACGGGTGAGGGTCAGTCTTCGGGGAAGGGTTAGGGTTAGGGTTCGGGCTAGGGTTAGGGTTAGGGGACGGGGACGGTTTAGGGTCCAGGTGAGGGTACGGCAACGCTTTAGGGGGAGCGTGCGTGTGAGGGCGCGGGTTAGTGTTAGCGTACGGGTTAGGATTAGGGGACGGGTGTGGGTTAGGCTTCGGGGAAGGGTTAGGGTTAGGGTTCGGGCTAGGGTTAGGGTTAGGGGACGGGGACGGTTTAGGGTCCAGGTGAGGGTACGGCAACGCTTTAGGGGGAGCGTGCGTGTGAGGGCGAGGGTTAGTGTTAGCGTACGGGTTTGGATTAGGGGACGGGTGAGTGTCAGGCTTCGGGGAAGGGTTAGGGTTAGGGTTCGGGCTAGCGTTAAGGTTACGGGACGGGGACGGTTTAGGGTCCAGATGAGGGTACGGCAACGCTTTAGGGGGAGCGTGCGTGTGAGGGCGCGGGTTAGTGTTAGCGTACGGGTTAGGAGTAGGGGACGGTTGAGGGTCAGGCTTCGGGGAAGGGTTAGGGTTAGGGTTCGGGCTAGGGTTAGTGTTAGGGGATGGGGACGGTTTAGGGTCCAGGTAAGAGTACGGCAACGCTTTAAGGGGAGCGTGCGTGAGAGGGCGAGGTTTAGTGGTAGCGTACGTGTTAGGATTAGGGGACGGGTGAGGGTCAGGCTTCGAGGAAGGGTTAGGGTTAGGGTTTGGGCTAGGGTTAGGGTTAGGGTTAGGGGATGGGGACGGTTTAGGGTCCAGGTAAGAGTACGGCAACGCTTTAATGAGAGCGTGCGTGTGAGGGCGAGGGTTAGTGTTAGCGTACGTGTTAGGATTAGGGTACGTGTGAGGGTCAGGCTTCGAGAAAGGGTTAGGTTTAGGGTTTGGTCTAGGGTTAGGGTTAGGGGACGGGGACGGTTTAGAGTCCAGGTGAGGGTACGGCAACGCTTTAGGTGGAGCGTGCGTGTGAGGGCGCGGGTTAGAGTTAACGTACGGTTTAGCATTAGGGGACGGGTGAGGGTCAGGCTTCGGGGAAGGGTTAGGGTTAGGTTTCGGGCTAGGGTTAGGTTTAGGGGACGGGGACGGTTTAGGTTCCAGGTGAGGGTACGGCAACGCTTTACGGGAAGCGTGCGTGTGAGGGCGCGGGTTAGTGTTAGCGTACGGGTTAGGATTAGGGGACGGTTTAGGGTCAGGCTTCGGGGAAGTGTTAGGGTTAGGGTTCGGGCTAGGTTTAGGGTTAGGGGACGGGGACGGTTTAGGGTCCAGGTGAGGGTACGGCAACGCTTTAGGGAGAGCGTGCGTGTGAGGGCGCGGGTTAGTGTTAGCGTACGGGGTAGGATTAGGGAACGGGTGAGGGTCAGGCTTCGGGAAAGGGTTAGGGTTAGGGTTCGGGCTAGGGTTAGGGTTAGGGGACGGGGACGGTTTAGGGTCCAGGTGAGGGTACGGCAACGCTTTAGGGGGAGCGTGCGTGTGAGGGCGTGGGTTAGTGTTAGCGTACGGGTTAGGATTAGGGGACGGGTGAGGGTCAGGCTTCGGGGAAGGGTTAGGGTTAGGGTTCGGGCTAGGGTTAGGGTTAGGGGACGGGGACGGTTTCGGGTCCAGGTGAGGGTACGGCAACGCTTTAGGGGGAGCGTGCGTGTGAGGGCGCGGGTTAGTGTTAGCGTACGGGTTAGGAGTAGGGGACGTTTGAGGGTCAGGCTTCGGGGAAGGGTTAGGGTTAGGGATCGGGCTAGGGTTAGGGTTAGGGGACGGGGACGGTTTAGGGTCCAGGTGAGGGTACAGCAACGCTTCAGTGGGAGCGTGCGTGTGAGGGCGAGGGTTAGTGTTAGCGTACGGGTTAGGATTAGGGGACGGGTGAGTGTCAGGCTTCGGGGAAGGGTTAGGGTTAGGGTTCGGGCTAGGGTTAGGTTTAGGGGACGGGGGCGGTTTAGGGTCCAGGTGAGGGTACGGTAACGTTTTAGGGGGAGCGTGCGTGTGAGGGCGCGGGTTAGTGTTAGCGTACGGGTTAGGATTAGGGGACGGGTGAGGGTCAGGCTTCGGGGAAGGGTTAGGGTTAGGGTTCGGGCTAGGGTTAGGGTTAGGGGACGGGGACGGTTTAGGGTCCAGGTGAGGGTACGGCAACGCTTTAGGGGGAGCGTGCGTGTGAGGGCGCGTGTTAGTGTTAGCGTACGGGTTAGGAATAGGGGACGTGTGAGGGTCAGGCTTCGGGGAAGGGTTAGGGTTAGGGTTCGGGCTAGGGTTGGTGTTAGGGGACGGGGACGGTTTAGGGTCCAGGTGAGGGTACGGCAACGCTTTAGGGGGAGCGTGCGTGTGAGGGCGCGGGTTAGTGTTAGCGTACGGGTTAGGATTAGGGGACGGGTGAGGGTCAGGCTTCGGGGAAGGGTTAGGGTTAGGGTTCGGGCTAGGGTTAGGGTTAGGGGACGGGGACGGTTTAGGGTCCAGGTGAGGGTACGGCAACGCTTTAGGGGGAGCGTGCGTGTGAGGGCGTGGGTTAGTGTTAGCGTATGGGTTAGGATTAGGGGACGGGTGAGGGTCAGGCTTCGGGGAAGGTTTAGGGTTAGGGTTCGGGCTAGGGTTAGGGTTAGGGGACGGGGACGGTTTAGGCTCCAGGTGAGGGTACGGCAACGCTTTAGGGGGAGCGTGCGTGTGAGGGCGCGGGTTAGTGTTAGCGTACGGGTTAGGATTAGGGGACGGGTGAGGGTTAGGCTTCGGGGAAGGGTTAGGGTTAGGGTTCGGGCTAGGGTTAGGGTTAGGTGACGGGGACGGTTTCGGGTCCAGCTGAGGGTACGGCAACGCTTTAGGGGGAGCGTGCGTGTGAGGGCGCGGGTTAGTGTTAGCGTACGGGTTAGGATTAGGGGACGGGTGAGTGTCAGGATTCGGGGAAGGGTTAGGGTTAGGGTTCGGGCTAGCGTTAAGGTTACGGGACGGGGACGGTTTAGGGTCCACATGAGGGTACGGCAACGCTTTAGGGGGAGCGTGCGTGTGAGGGCACGGGTTAGTGTTAGCGTACGGGTTAGGAGTAGGGGACGGTTGAGGGTCAGGCTTCGGGGAAGGGTTAGGGTTAGGGTTCGGGCTAGGGTTAAGGTTACGGGACAGGGACGGTTTAGGGTCCAGATGAGTGTACGGCAACGCTTTTGGGGGAGCGTGCGTGTGAGGGCGCGGGGTAGTGTTAGCGTACGGGTTAGGATTAGGGGACGGGTGAGGGTCAGGCTTCGGGGAAGGGTTAGGGTTAGGGTTCGGGCTAGGGTTAGTGTTAGGGGATGGGGACGGTTTAGGGTGCAGGTAAGAGTACGGCAACGCTTTAAGGGGAGCGTGCGTGAGAGGGCGAGGGTTAGTGTTAGCGTACGTGTTAGGATTAGGGGACGGGTGAGGGTCAGGCTTCGAGGAAGGGTTAGGGTTAGGGTTTGGGCTAGGGTTAGGGTTAGGGTTAGGGGATGGGGACGGTTTAGGGTCCAGGTAAGAGTACGGCAACGCTTTAAGGGGAGCGTGCGTGTGAGGGCGAGGGTTAGTGTTAGCGTACGTGTTAGGATTAGGGGACGGGTGAGGGTCAGGCTTCGAGGAAGGGTTAGGGTTAGGGTTTGGGCTAGGGTTAGGGTTAGGGGACGGGGACGGTTTAGAGTCCAGGTGAGGGTACGGCAACGCTTTAGGTGGAGCGTGCGTGTGAGGGCGCGGGTTAGAGTTAGCGTACGGTTTAGCATTAGGGCACGGGTGAGGGTCAGGCTTCGGGGAAGGGTTAGGGTTAGGTTTCGGGCTAGGGTTAGGTTTAGGGGACGGGGACGGTTTAGGGTCCAGGTGAGGGTACGGCAACGCTTTAGGGGAAGCGTGCGTGTGAGGGCGCGGGTTAGTGTTAGCGTACGGGTTAGGATTAGGGGACGGGTGAGGGTCAGGCTTCGGGGAAGTGTTAGGGTTAGGGTTCGGGCTAGGGTTAGGGTTAGGGGACGGGGACGGTTTAGGGTCCAGGTGAGGGTACGGCAACGCTTTAGGGGGAGCGTGCGTGTGAGGGCGCGGGTTAGTGTTAGCGTACGGGTTAGGATTAGGGAACGGGTGAGGGTCAGGCTTCGGGAAAGGGTTAGGGTTAGGGTTCGGGCTAGGGTTAGGGTTAGGGGACGGGGACGGTTTAGGGTCCAGGTGAGGGTACGGCAACGCTTTAGGGGGAGCGTGCGTGTGAGGGCGCGGGTTAGTGTTAGCGTACGGGTTAGGATTAGGGGACGGGTGAGGGTCAGGCTTCGGGGAAGGGTTAGGGTTAGGGTTCGGGCTAGGGTTAGGGTTAGGGGACGGGGACGGTTTCGGGTCCAGGTGAGGGTACGGCAACGCTTTAGGGGGAGCGTGCGTGTGAGGGCGCGGGTTAGTGTTAGCGTACGGGTTAGGAGTAGGGGACGTTTGAGGGTCAGGCTTCGGGGAAGGGTTAGGGTTAGGGATCGGGCTAGGGTTAGGGTTAGGGGACGGGGACGGTTTAGGGTCCAGGTGAGGGTACAGCAACGCTTCAGGGGGAGCGTGCGTGTGAGGGCGAGGGTTAGTGTTAGCGTACGGGTTAGGATTAGGGGACGGGTGAGTGTCAGGCTTCGGGGAAGGGTTAGGGTTAGGGTTCGGGCTAGGGTTAGGTTTAGGGGACCGGGGCGGTTTAGGGTCCAGGTGAGGGTACGGCAACGTTTTAGGGGGAGCGTGCGTGTGAGGGCGCGGGTTAGTGTTAGCGTACGGGTTAGGATTAGGGGACGGGTGAGGGTCAGGCTTCGGGGAAGGGTTAGGGTTAGGGTTCGGGCTAGGGTTAGGGTTAGGGGACGGGGACGGTTTAGGGTCCAGGTGAGGGTACGGCAACGCTTTAGGGGGAGCGTGCGTGTGAGGGCGCGGCTTAGTGTTAGCGTACGGGTTAGGAATAGGGGACGTGTGAGGGTCAGGCTTCGGGGAAGGGTTAGGGTTAGGGTTCGGGCTAGGGTTGGTGTTAGGGGACGGGGACGGTTTAGGGTCCAGGTGAGTTTACGGCAACGCTTTAGGGGGAGCGTGCGTGTGAGGGCGCGGGTTAGTGTTAGCGTACGGGTTAGTATTAGGGGACGGGTGAGGGTCAGGCTTCGGGGAAGGGTTAGGGTTAGGGTTCGGGCAAGGGTTAGGGTTAGGGGACGGGGACGGTTTAGGGTCCAGGTGAGGGTACGGCAACGCTTTAGGGGGAGCGTGCGTGTGAGGGCGTGGGTTAGTGTTAGCGTATGGGTTAGGATTAGGGGACGGGTGAGGGTCAGTCTTCGGGGAAGGGTTAGGGTTAGGGTTCGGGCTAGGGTTAGGGTTAGGGGACGGGGACGGTTTAGGGTCCAGGTGAGGGTACGGCAACGCTTTAGGGGGAGCGTGCGTGTGAGGGCGCGGGTTAGTGTTAGCGTACGGGTTAGGATTAGGGGACGGGTGTGGGTTAGGCTTCGGGGAAGGGTTAGGGTTAGGGTTCGGGCTAGGGTTAGGGTTAGGGGACGGGGACGGTTTAGGGTCCAGGTGAGGGTACGGCAACGCTTTAGGGGGAGCGTGCGTGTGAGGGCGCGGGTTAGTGTTAGCGTACGGGTTTGGATTAGGGGACGGGTGAGTGTCAGGCTTCGGGGAAGGGTTAGGGTTAGGGTTCGGGCTAGCGTTAAGGTTACGGGACGGGGACGGTTTAGGGTCCAGATGAGGGTACGGCAACGCTTTAGGGGGAGCGTGCGTGTGAGGGCGCGGGTTAGTGTTAGCGTACGGGTTAGGAGTAGGGGACGGTTGAGGGTCAGGCTTCGGGGAAGGGTTAGGGTTAGGGTTCGGGCTAGGGTTAGTGTTAGGGGATGGGGACGGTTTAGGGTCCAGGTAAGAGTACGGCAACGCTTTAAGGGGAGCGTGCGTGAGAGGGCGAGGTTTAGTGTTAGCGTACGTGTTAGGATTAGGGGACGGGTGAGGGTCAGGCTTCGAGGAAGTGTTAGGGTTAGGGTTTGGGCTAGGGTTAGGGTTAGGGTTAGGGGATGGGGACGGTTTAGGGTCCAGGTAAGAGTACGGCAACGCTTTAATGAGAGCGTGCGTGTGAGGGCGAGGGTTAGTGTTAGCGTACGTGTTAGGATTAGGGTACGTGTGAGGGTCAGGCTTCGAGGAAGGGTTAGGGTTAGGGTTTGGTCTAGGGTTAGGGTTAGGGGACGGGGACGGTTTAGAGTCCAGGTGAGGGTACGGCAACGCTTTAGGTGGAGCGTGCGTGTGAGGGCGCGGGTTAGAGTTAACGTACGGTTTAGCATTAGGGGACGGGTGAGGGTCAGGCTTCGGGGAAGGGTTAGGGTTAGGTTTCGGGCTAGGGTTAGGTTTAGGGGACGGG
Source organism: Stenella coeruleoalba (assembly GCF_951394435.1). Lineage (NCBI taxonomy): Eukaryota > Metazoa > Chordata > Mammalia > Artiodactyla > Delphinidae > Stenella > Stenella coeruleoalba. Next base: position 442,457 of record NW_027646138.1, read on the forward strand.
GACGGTTTAGGTTCCAGGTGAGGGTACGGCAACGCTTTAGGGGAAGCGTGCGTGTGAGGGCGCGGGTTAGTGTTAGCGTACGGGTTAGGATTAGGGGACGGTTTAGGGTCAGGCTTCGGGGAAGTGTTAGGGTTAGGGTTCGGGCTAGGTTTAGGGTTAGGGGACGGGGACGGTTTAGGGTCCAGGTGAGGGTACGGCAACGCTTTAGGGGGAGCGTGCGTGTGAGGGCGCGGGTTAGTGTTAGCGTACGGGGTAGGATTAGGGAACGGGTGAGGGTCAGGCTTCGGGAAAGGGTTAGGGTTAGGGTTCGGGCTAGGGTTAGGGTTAGGGGACGGGGACGGTTTAGGGTCCAGGTGAGGGTATGGCAACGCTTTAGGGGGAGCGTGCGTGTGAGGGCGTGGGTTAGTGTTAGCGTACGGGTTAGGATTAGGGGACGGGTGAGGGTCAGGCTTCGGGGAAGGGTTAGGGTTAGGGTTCGGGCTAGGGTTAGGGTTAGGGGACGGGGACGGTTTCGGGTCCAGGTGAGGGTACGGCAACGCTTTAGGGGGAGCGTGCGTGTGAGGGCGCGGGTTAGTGTTAGCGTACGGGTTAGGAGTAGGGGACGTTTGAGGGTCAGGCTTCGGGGAAGGGTTAGGGTTAGGGATCGGGCTAGGGTTAGGGTTAGGGGACGGGGACGGTTTAGCGTCCAGGTGAGGGTACAGCAACGCTTCAGTGGGAGCGTGCGTGTGAGGGCGAGGGTTAGTGTTAGCGTACGGGTTAGGATTAGGGGACGGGTGAGTGTCAGGCTTCGGGGAAGGGTTAGGGTTAGGGTTCGGGCTAGGGTTAGGTTTAGGGGACGGGGGCGGTTTAGGGTCCAGGTGAGGGTACGGCAACGTTTTAGGGGGAGCGTGCGTGTGAGGGCGCGGGTTAGTGTTAGCGTACGGGTTAGGATTAGGGGACGGGTGAGGGTCAGGCTTCGGGGAAGGGTTAGGGTTAGGGTTCGGGCTAGGGTTAGGGTTAGGGGACGGGGACGGTTTAGGGTCCAGGTGAGGGTACGGCAACGCTTTAGGGGGAGCGTGCGTGTGAGGGCGCGAGTTAGTGTTAGCGTACGGGTTAGGAATAGGGGACGTGTGAGGGTCAGGCTTCGGGGAAGGGTTAGGGTTAGGGTTCGGGCTAGGGTTGGTGTTAGGGGACGGGGACGGTTTAGGGTCCAGGTGAGGGTACGGCAACGCTTTAGGGGGAGCGTGCGTGTGAGGGCGCGGGTTAGTGTTAGCGTACGGGTTAGGATTAGGGGACGGGTGAGGGTCAGGCTTCGGGGAAGGGTTAGGGTTAGGGTTCGGGCTAGGGTTAGGGTTAGGGGACGGGGACGGTTTAGGGTCCAGGTGAGGGTACGGCAACGCTTTAGGGGGAGCGTGCGTGTGAGGGCGTGGGTTAGTGTTAGCGTATGGGTTAGGATTAGGGGACGGGTGAGGGTCAGGCTTCGGGGAAGGTTTAGGGTTAGGGTTCGGGCTAGGGTTAGGGTTAGGGGACGGGGACGGTTTAGGCTCCAGGTGAGGGTACGGCAACGCTTTAGGGGGAGCGTGCGTGTGAGGGCGCGGGTTAGTGTTAGCGTACGGGTTAGGATTAGGGGACGGGTGAGGGTTAGGCTTCGGGGAAGGGTTAGGGTTAGGGTTCGGGCTAGGGTTAGGGTTAGGTGACGGGGACGGTTTCGGGTCCAGCTGAGGGTACGGCAACGCTTTAGGGGGAGCGTGCGAGTGAGGGCGCGGGTTAGTGTTAGCGTACGGGTTAGGATTAGGGGACGGGTGAGTGTCAGGCTTCGGGGAAGGGTTAGGGTTAGGGTTCGGGCTAGCGTTAAGGTTACGGGACGGGGACGGTTTAGGGTCCACATGAGGGTACGGCAACGCTTTAGGGGGAGCGTGCGTGTGAGGGCGCGGGTTAGTGTTAGCGTACGGGTTAGGAGTAGGGGACGGTTGAGGGTCAGGCTTCGGGGAAGGGTTAGGGTTAGGGTTCGGGCTAGGGTTAAGGTTACGGGACAGGGACGGTTTAGGGTCCAGATGAGTGTACGGCAACGCTTTTGGGGGAGCGTGCGTGTGAGGGCGCGGGGTAGTGTTAGCGTACGGGTTAGGATTAGGGGACGGGTGAGTGTCAGGCTTCGGGGAAGGGTTAGGGTTAGGGTTCGGGCTAGGGTTAGTGTTAGGGGATGGGGACGGTTTAGGGTCCAGGTAAGAGTACGGCAACGCTTTAAGGGGAGCGTGCGTGAGAGGGCGAGGGTTAGTGTTAGCGTACGTGTTAGGATTAGGGGACGGGTGAGGGTCAGGCTTCGAGGAAGGGTTAGGGTTAGGGTTTGGGCTAGGGTTAGGGTTAGGGTTAGGGGATGGGGACGGTTTAGGGTCCAGGTAAGAGTACGGCAATGCTTTAATGGGAGCGTGCGTGTGAGGGCGAGGGTTAGTGTTAGCCTACGTGTTAGGATTAGGGGACATGTGAGGGTCAGGCTTCGAGGAAGGGTTATGGTTAGGGTTTGTCCTAGGGTTAGGGTTAGGGGACGGGGACGGTTTAGAGTCCAGGTGAGGGTACGGCAACGCTTTAGGTGGAGCGTGCGTGTGAGGGCGCGGGTTAGAGTTAGCGTACGGTTTAGCATTAGGGGACGGGTGAGGGTCAGGCTTCGGGGAAGGGTTAGGGTTAGGTTTCGGGCTAGGGTTAGGTTTAGGGGACGGGGACGGTTTAGGGTCCAGGTGAGGGTACGGCAACGCTTTAGGGGGAGCGTGCGTGTGAGGGCGCGGGTTAGTTTTAGCGTACGGGTTAGGATTAGGGGACGGGTGAGGGTCAGGCTTCGGGGAAGGGTTAGGGTTAGGGTTCGGGCTAGGTTTAGGGTTAGGGAACGGGGACGGTTTAGGGTCCAGGTGAGGGTACGGCAACGCTTTAGGGGGAGCGTGCGTGTGAGGGCGCGGGTTAGTGTTAGCGTACGGGGTAGGATTAGGGAACGGGTGAGGTTCAGGCTTCGGGAAAGGGTTAGGGTTAGGGTTCGGGCTAGGGTTAGGGTTAGGGGACGGGGACGGTTTAGGGTCCAGGTGAGGGTACGGCAACGCTTTAGGGGGAGCGTGCGTGTGAGGGCGTGGGTTAGTGTTAGCGTACGGGTTAGGATTAGGGGACGGGTGAGGGTCAGGCTTCGGGGAAGGGTTAGGGTTAGGGTTCGGGCTAGGGTTAGGGTTAGGGGACGGGGACGGTTTAGGGTCCAGGTGAGGGTACGGCAACGCTTTAGGGGGAGCGTGCGTGTGAGGGCGCGGGTTAGTGTTAGCGTACGGGTTAGGAGTAGGGGACGTTTGAGGGTCAGGCTTCGGGGAAGGGTTAGGGTTAGGGATCGGGCTAGGGTTAGGGTTAGGGGACGGGGACGGTTTAGGGTCCAGGTGAGGGTACAGCAACGCTTCAGGGGGAGCGTGCGTGTGAGGGCGAGGGTTAGTGTTAGCGTACGGGTTAGGATTAGGGGACGGGTGAGTGTCAGGCTTCGGGGAAGGGTTAGGGTTAGGGTTCGGGCTAGGGTTAGGTTTAGGGGACGGGGGCGGTTTAGGGTCCAGGTGAGGGTACGGCAACGTTTTAGGGGCAGCGTGCATGTGAGGGCGCGGGTTAGTGTTAGCGTACGGGTTAGGATTAGGGGACGGGTGAGGGTCAGGCTTCGGGGAAGGGTTAGGGTTAGGGTTCGGGCTAGGGTTAGGGTTAGGGGACGGGGACGGTTTAGGGTCCAGGTGAGGGTACGGCAACGCTTTAGGGGGAGCGTGCGTGTGAGGGCGCGGGTTAGTGTTAGCGTACGGGTTAGGATTAGGGGACGGGTGAGTGTCAGGCTTCGGGGAAGGGTTAGGGTTAGGGTTCGGGCTAGGGTTAGGGTTAGGGGACAGGGACGGTTTAGGGTCCAGGTGAGGGTACGGCAACGCTTTAGGGGGAGCGTGCGTGTGAGGGCGCGGGTTAGTGTTAGCGTACGGGTTAGGATTAAGGGACGGGTGAGGGTCAGGCTTCGGGGAAGGTTTAGGGTTAGGGTTCGGGCTAGAGTTAGGGTTAGGGGACGGGGTCGGTTTAGGGTCCAGGTGAGGGTACCCCAACGCTTTAGGGGGAGCGTGCGTGTGAGGGCGGGGTTAGTGTTAGCGTACGGGTTAGGAATAGGGGACGTGTGAGGGTCAGGCTTCGGGGAAGGGTAAGGGTTAGGGTTCGGGCTAGGGTTAGGGTTAGGGGACAGGGACGGTTTAGGGTCCAGGTGAGGGTACGGCAACGCTTTAGGGGGAGCGTGCGTGTGAGGGCGCGGGTTAGTGTTAGCGTACGGGTTAGGATTAAGGGACGGATGAGGGTTAGGCTTCGGGGAAGGGTTAGGGTTAGGGTTCGGGCTAGAGTTAGGGTTAGGGGACGGGGTCGGTTTAGGGTCCAGGTGAGGGTACGGCAACGCTTTAGGGGGAGCGTGCGTGTGAGGGCGCGGGTTAGTGTTAGCGTACGGGTTAGGAATAGGGGACGTGTGAGGGTCAGGCTTCGGGGAAGGGTTAGGGTTAGGGTTCGGGCTAGGGTTGGTGTTAGGGGACGGGGACGGTTTAGGGTCCAGGTGAGGGTACGGCAACGCTTTAGGGGGAGCGTGCGTGTGAGGGCGCGGGTTAGTGTTAGCGTACGGGTTAGGATTAGGGGACGGGTGAGGGTCAGGCTTCGGGGAAGGGTTAGGGTTAGGGTTCGGGCTAGGGTTAGGGTTAGGGGACGGGGACGGTTTAGGGTCCAGGTGAGGGTACGGCAACGCTTTAGGGGGAGCGTGCGTGTGAGGGCGTGGGTTAGTGTTAGCGTATGGGTTAGGATTAGGGGACGGGTGAGGGTCAGGCTTCGGGGAAGGGTTAGGGTTAGGGTTCGGGCTAGGGTTAGGGTTAGGGGACGGGGACGGTTTAGGGTCCAGGTGAGGGTACGGCAACGCTTTAGGGGGAGCGTGCGTGTGAAGGCGCGGGTTAGTGTTAGCGTACGGGTTAGGATTAGGGGACGGGTGAGGGTTAGGCTTCGGGGAAGGGTTACGGTTAGGGTTCGGGCTAGAGTTAGGGTTAGGGGACGGGGACGGTTTAGGGTCCAGGTGAGGGTACGGCAACGCTTTAGGGGGAGCGTGCGTGTGAGGGCGCGGGTTAGTCTTAGCGTACGGGTTAGGATTAGGGGACGGGTGAGTGTCAGGCTTCGGGGAAGGGTTAGGGTTAGGGTTCGGGCTAGGGTTAAGGTTACGGGACGGGGACGGTTTAGGGTCCAGATGAGGGTACGGCAACGCTTTAGGGGGAGCGTGCGTGTGAGGGCGCGGGGTAGTGTTAGCGTACGGGTTAGGATTAGGGGACGGGTGAGGGTCAGGCTTCGGGGAAGGGTTAGGGTTAGGGTTCGGGCTAGGGTTAGTGTTAGGGGATGGGGACGGTTTAGGGTCCAGGTAAGAGTACGGCAACGCTTTAAGGGGAGCGTGCGTGAGAGGGCGAGGGTTAGTGTTAGCGTACGTGTTAGGATTAGGGGACGGGTGAGGGTCAGGCTTCGAGGAAGGGTTAGGGTTAGGGTTTGGGCTAGGGTTAGGGTTAGGGTTAGGGGATGGGGACGGTTTAGGGTCCAGGTAAGAGTACGGCAACGCTTTAAGGGGAGCGTGCGTGTGAGGGCGAGGGTTAGTGTTAGCGTACGTGTTAGGATTAGGGGACGGGTGAGGGTCAGGCTTCGAGGAAGGGTTAGGGTTAGGGTTCGGGCTAGGGTTAGGGTTAGGGGACGGGGACGGTTTAGGGTCCAGGTGAGGGTACGGCAACGCTTTAGTGGAACGTGCGTGTGAGGGCGCGGGTTAGTGTTAGCGTACGGGTTAGGATTAGGGGACGGGTGAGGGTCAGGCTTCGGGGAAGGGTTAGGGTTAGGGTACGGGCTAGGGTTAGGGTTAGGGGACAGGGACGGTTTAGGGTCCAGGTGAGGGTACGGCAACGCTTTAGGGGGAGCGTGCGTGTGAGGGCGCGGGTTAGTGTTAGCGTACGGGTTAGGATTAAGGGACGGGTGAGGGTCAGGCTTCGGGGAAGGGTTAGGGTTAGGGTTCGGGCTAGAGTTAGGGTTAGGGGACGGGGTCGGTTTAGGGTCCAGGTGAGGGTACGGCAACGCTTTAGGGGGAGCGTGCGTGTGAGGGCGTGGGTTAGTGTTAGCGTATGGGTTAGGATTACGGGACGGGTGAGGGTCAGGCTTCGGGGAAGGTTTAGGGTTAGGGTTCGGGCTAGGGTTAGGGTTAGGGGACGGGGACGGTTTAGGGTCCAGGTGAGGGTACGACAACGCTTTAGGGCGAGCGTGCGTGTGAGGGCGCGGGGTAGTGTTAGCGTACGGGTTAGGATTAGGGGACGGGTGAGGGTCAGGCTTTGGGGAAGGGTTATGGTTAGGGTTCGGGGTACGGTTAGTGTTAGGGGATGGGGACGGTTTAGGGTCCAGGTAAGTGTACGGCAACGCTTTAAGGGGAGCGTGCGTGAGAGGGCGAGGGTTAGTGTTAGCGTACGTGTTAGGATTAGGGGACGGGTGAGGGTCAGGCTTCGAGGAAGGGTTAGGGTTAGGGTTTGGGCTAGGGTTAGGGTTAGGGTTAGGGGATGGGGACGGTTTAGGGTCCAGGTAAGAGTACGGCAACGCTTTAGGGGGAGCGTGCGTGTGAGGGCGCGGGTTAGTGTTAGCGTACGGGTTAGGATTGGGGACGGGTGAGGGTCAGGCTTCGGGGAAGGGTTAGGGTTAGAGTTCGGGCTAGGGTTAGGGTTAGGGGATGGGGACGGTTTAGGGTCCAGGTGAGGGTACGGCAACGCTTTAGGGGGAGCGTGCTTGTGAAGGCGCGGATTAGTGTTAGCGTACGGGTTAGGATTAGGGAACGGGTGAGGGTCAGGCTTCGGGAAAGGGTTAGGGTTAGGGTTCGGGCTAGGGTTAGGGTTAGGGGACGGGGACGGTTTAGGGTCCAGGTGAGGGTACGGTAACGCGTTAGGGGGAGCGTGCGTGTGACGGCGTGGGTTAGTGTTAGCGTACGGGTTAGGATTAGGGGACGGGTGAGGGTCAGGCTTCGGGGAAGGGTTAGGTTTAGGGTTCGGGCTAGGGTTAAGGTTAGGGGACGGGGACGGTTTAGGGTCCAGGTGAGGGTACGGCAACGCTTTAGGGGGAGTGTGCGTGTGAGGGCACGGGTTAGTGTTAGCGTACGGGTTAGGATTAGTGGATGGGTGAGGGTCAGGCTTCGGGGAAGGCTTAGGGTTAGGGTTCGGGCTAGGGTTAGGGTTAGGGGACGTGGACCGTTTAGGGTACAGGTGAGGGTACGACAACGCTTTAGGGGGAGTGTGCGTTTGAGGGCGCGGGTTAGTGTTAGCGTATGGGTTAGGATTAGGGGACGGGTGAGGGTCAGGCTTCGGGGAAGGGTTAGGATTAGGGTTCGTGCTAGGGTTAGGGTTAGGTGACGGGGACGGTTTAGGGTCCAGGTGAGGGTACGGCAACGCCTTAGGGGGAGCGTGCGTGTGAGGGCGCTGGGTAGTGTTAGCGTACGGGTTAGGATTAGGGGACGGGTGAGTGTCAGGCTTCGGGGAAGGGTTAGGGTTAGGGTTCGGGCTAGGGTTAGGGTTAGGGGACGGGGACGGTTTAGGGTCCAGGTGAGTGTACGGCAGCGCTTTAGGGGGAGCGTGCGTGTGAGGGCGCGGGTTAGTGTTAGCGTACGGGTTAGGATTAGGGGACGGGTGAGGGTCAGGCTTCGGGGAAGGGTTAGGGTTAAGGTTCGGGCTAGGGTTAGGGTTAGGGGACGGGGACGGTTTAGGGTCCAGGTGAGGGTACGGCAACGCTTTAGGGGGAGCGTGCGTGTGAGTGCGCGGGTTAGTGTTAGCGTACGGGTTAGGATTAGGGAACGGGTGAGGGTCAGGCCTCAGGGAAGGGTTAGGTTTAGTGTTCGGGCTAGGGTTAGTGTTAGGGGACGGGGACGGTTTAGGGTACAGGTGAGGGTACGGCAACGCTTTAGGAGGAGCGTGCGTGTGAGAGCGCGGGTTAGTGTTAGCGTACGGGTTAGGATTAGGGGACGGGTGAGGGTCAGGCTTCGGGGAAGGGTTAGGGTTAGGGTTCGGGCTAGGGTTAGGGTTAGGGGACGGGGACGGGGACGGTTTAGGGTCCAGGTGAGGGTACGGCAATGCTTTAGGGGGAGCGTGCGTGTGAGGGCGCGGGGTAGTGTTAGCGTACGGGTTAGGATTAGGGGACGGGTGAGGGTCAGGCTTTGGGGAAGGGTTACGGTTAGGGTTCGGGCTAGGGTTAGTGTTAGGGGACGGGGACGGTTTAGGGTCCAGGTGAGGGTACGGCAACGCTTTAGGGGGAGCGTGCGTGTGAGGGTGCGGATTAGTGTTAGCGTACGGGTTAGGATTAGGGGACGGGTGAGGGTCAGGCTTCGGGGAAGGGTTAGGTTTAGGGTTCGGGCTAGGGTTAAGGTTAGGCGACGGGGACGGTTTAGGGTCCAGGTGAGGGTACGGCAACGCTTTAGGGGGAGAGTGCGTGTGAGGGCACGGGTTAGTGTTAGCGTACGGGTTAGGATTAGTGGATGGGTGAGGGTCAGGCTTCGGGGAAGGCTTAGGGTTAGGGTTCGGGCTAGGGTTAGGGTTAGGGGACGTGGACCGTTTAGGGTACAGGTGAGGGTACGACAACGCTTTAGGGGGAGTGTGCGTTTGAGGGCGCGGGTTAGTGTTAGCTTATGGGTTAGGATTAGGGGACGGGTGAGGGTCAGGCTTCGGGGAAGGGTTAGGATTAGAGTTCGGGCTAGGGTTAGGGTTAGGTGACGGGGACGGTTTAGGGTCCAGGTGAGGGTACGGCAACGCCTTAGGGGGAGCGTGCGTGTGAGGGCGCGGGGTAGTGTTAGCGTACGGGTTAGGATTAGGGAATGGGTGAGGGTCAGGCTTCGGGGAAGGGTTAGGGTTAGGGTTCGGGCTAGGGTGAGGGTTAGGGGACGGGGACGGTTTAGGGTCCAGGTGAGGGTACGGCAACGCTTTAGGGGGACCGTGCGTGTGAGGGCGCGGGTTAGTGTTAGCGTACGGGTTAGGATTAGGGGACGGGTGAGGGTCAGGCTTCGGGGAAGGGTTAGGGTTAGGGTTCGGGCTAGGGTTAGGGTTAGGGGACGGGGACGGGGACGGTTTAGGGTCCAGGTGAGGGTACGGCAATGCTTTAGGGGGAGCGTGCGTGTGAGGGCGCGGGGTAGTGTTAGCGTACGGGTTAGGATTAGGGGACGTGTGAGGGTCAGGCTTTGGGGAAGGGTTAGGGTTAGGGTTCGGGCTAGGGTTAGTGTTAGGGGATGGGGACGGTTTAGGGTCCAGGTAAGAGTACGGCAACGCTTTAAGGGGAGCGTGCGTGAGAGGGCGAGGGTTAGTGTTAGCGTACGTGTTAGGATTAGGGGACGGGTGAGGGTCAGGCTTCGAGGAAGGGTTAGGGTTAGGGTTTGGGTTAGGGTTAGGGTTAGGGTTAGGGGATGGGGACGGTTTAGGGTCCAGGTAAGAGTACGGCAACGCTTTAGGGGGAGCGTGCGTGTGAGGGCGCGGGTTAGTGTTAGCGTACGGGTTAGGATTGGGGACGGGTGAGGGTCAGGCTTCGGGGAAGGGTTAGGGTTAGGGTTCGGGCTAGGGTTAGGGTTAGGGGATGGGGACGGTTTAGGGTCCAGGTGAGGGTACGGCAACGCTTTAGGGGGAGCGTGCTTGTGAAGGCGCGGGTTAGTGTTAGCGTACGGGTTAGGATTAGGGAACGGGTGAGGGTCAGGCTTCGGGAAAGGGTTAGGGTTAGGGTTCGGGCTAGGGTTAGGGTTAGGGGACCGGGACGGTTTAGGGTCCAGGTGAGGGTACGGTAACGCTTTAGGGGGAGCGTGCGTGTGAGGGCGTGGGTTAGTGTTAGCGTACGGGTTAGGATAAGGGGACGGTGAGGGTCATGCTTCGGGGAAGGGTTAGGGTTAGGGTTCGGGCTAGGGTTAGGGTTAAGGGCCGGGGACGGTTTAGGGTTCAGGTGAGGGTACGGCAACGCTTTAGGGGGAGTGTGCGTATGAGGGCGCGGGTTAGTGTTAGCGTACGGGTTAGGATTAGGGGACGGGTGAGGGTCAGGCTTCGGGGAAGGGTTAGGGTTAGGGTTCGGGCTAGGGTTAGGGTTAGGGGACGGGGACGGTTTAGGGTCCAGGTGCGTGTACGGCAACGCTTTAGGGGGAGCGTGCATGTGAGGGCGCGGGGTAGTGTTAGCGTACGGGTTAGGATTAGGGGACGGGTGAGGGTCAGGCTTTGGGGAAGGGTTACGGTTAGGGTTCGGGCTAGGGTTAGTGTTAGGGGACGGGGACGGTTTAGGGTCCAGGTGAGGGTACGGCAACGCTTTAGGGGGAGCGTGCGTGTGAGGGTGCGGGTTAGTGTTAGCTTACGGGTTAGATTAGGGGACGGGTGAGGGTCAGGCTTCGGGGAAGTGTTAGGTTTAGGGTTCGGGCTAGGGTTAAGGTTAGGCGACGGGGACGGTTTAGGGTCCAGGTGAGGGTACGGCAACGCTTTAGGGGGAGCGTGCGTGTGAGGGCACGGGTTAGTGTTAGCGTACGGGTTAGGATTAGTGGATGGGTGAGGGTCAGGCTTCGGGGAAGGCTTAGGGTTAGGGTTCGGGCTAGGGTTAGGGTTAGGGACGTGGACCGTTTAGGGTACAGGTGGGGGTACGACAACGCTTTTGGGGGAGTGTGCGTTTGAGGGCGCGGGTTAGTGTTAGCTTATGGGTTAGGATTAGGGGACGGGTGAGGGTCAGGCTTCGGGGAAGGGTTAGGATTAGGGTTCGGGCTAGGGTTAGGGTTAGGTGACGGGGACGGTTTAGGGTCCAGGTGAGGGTACGGCAACGCCTTAGGGGGAGCGTGCGTGTGAGGGCGCGGGGTAGTGTTAGCGTACGGGTTAGGATTAGGGACGGGTGAGGGTCAGGCTTCGGGGAAGGGTTAGGGTTAGGGTTCGGGCTAGGGTGAGGGTTAGGGGACGGGGACGGTTTAGGGTCCAGGTGAGGGTACGGCAACGCTTTAGGGGGAGCGTGCGTGTGAGGGCGCGGGTTAGTGTTAGCGTACGGGTTAGGATTAAGGGGACGGATGAGGGTTAGGCTTCGGGGAAGGGTTAGGGTTAGGGTTCGGGCTAGAGTTAGGGTTAGGGGACGGGGTCGGTTTAGGGTCCAGGTGAGGGTACGGCAACGCTTTAGGGGGAGCGTGCGTGTGAGGGCGCGGGTTAGTGTTAGCGTACGGGTTAGGAATAGGGGACGTGTGAGGGTCAGGCTTCGGGGAAGGGTTAGGGTTAGGGTTCGGGCTAGGGTTGGTGTTAGGGGACGGGGACGGTTTAGGGTCCAGGTGAGGGTACGGCAACGCTTTAGGGGGAGCGTGCGTGTGAGGGCGCGGGTTAGTGTTAGCGTACGGGTTAGGATTAGGGGACGGGTGAGGGTCAGGCTTCGGGGAAGGGTTAGGGTTAGGGTTCGGGCTAGGGTTAGGGTTAGGGGACGGGGACGGTTTAGGGTCCAGGTGAGGGTACGGCAACGCTTTAGGGGGAGCGTGCGTGTGAGGGCGTGGGTTAGTGTTAGCGTATGGGTTAGGATTAGGGGACGGGTGAGGGTCAGGCTTCGGGGAAGGGTTAGGGTTAGGGTTCGGGCTAGGGTTAGGGTTAGGGGACGGGGACGGTTTAGGGTCCAGGTGAGGGTACGGCAACGCTTTAGGGGGAGCGTGCGTGTGAAGGCGCGGGTTAGTGTTAGCGTACGGGTTAGGATTAGGGGACGGGTGAGGGTTAGGCTTCGGGGAAGGGTTACGGTTAGGGTTCGGGCTAGAGTTAGGGTTAGGGGACGGGGACGGTTTAGGGTCCAGGTGAGGGTACGGCAACGCTTTAGGGGGAGCTTGCGTGTGAGGGCGCGGGTTAGTCTTAGCGTACGGGTTAGGATTAGGGGACGGGTGAGTGTCAGGCTTCGGGGAAGGGTTAGGGTTAGGGTTCGGGCTAGGGTTAAGGTTACGGGACGGGGACGGTTTAGGGTCCAGATGAGGGTACGGCAACGCTTTAGGGGGAGCGTGCGTGTGAGGGCGCGGGGTAGTGTTAGCGTACGGGTTAGGATTAGGGGACGGGTGAGGGTCAGGCTTCGGGGAAGGGTTAGGGTTAGGGTTCGGGCTAGGGTTAGTGTTAGGGGATGGGGACGGTTTAGGGTCCAGGTAAGAGTACGGCAACGCTTTAAGGGGAGCGTGCGTGAGAGGGCGAGGGTTAGTGTTAGCGTACGTGTTAGGATTAGGGGACGGGTGAGGGTCAGGCTTCGAGGAAGGGTTAGGGTTAGGGTTTGGGCTAGGGTTAGGGTTAGGGTTAGGGGATGGGGACGGTTTAGGGTCCAGGTAAGAGTACGGCAACGCTTTAAGGGGAGCGTGCGTGTGAGGGCGAGGGTTAGTGTTAGCGTACGTGTTAGGATTAGGGGACGGGTGAGGGTCAGGCTTCGAGGAAGGGTTAGGGTTAGGGTTCGGGCTAGGGTTAGGGTTAGGGGACGGGGACGGTTTAGGGTCCAGGTGAGGGTACGGCAACGCTTTAGTGGAACGTGCGTGTGAGGGCGCGGGTTAGTGTTAGCGTACGGGTTAGGATTAGGGGACGGGTGAGGGTCAGGCTTCGGGGAAGGGTTAGGGTTAGGGTACGGGCTAGGGTTAGGGTTAGGGGACAGGGACGGTTTAGGGTCCAGGTGAGGGTACGGCAACGCTTTAGGGGGAGCGTGCGTGTGAGGGCGCGGGTTAGTGTTAGCGTACGGGTTAGGATTAAGGGACGGGTGAGGGTCAGGCTTCGGGGAAGGGTTAGGGTTAGGGTTCGGGCTAGAGTTAGGGTTAGGGGACGGGGTCGGTTTAGGGTCCAGGTGAGGGTACGGCAACGCTTTAGGGGGAGCGTGCGTGTGAGGGCGTGGGTTAGTGTTAGCGTATGGGTTAGGATTACGGGACGGGTGAGGGTCAGGCTTCGGGGAAGGTTTAGGGTTAGGGTTCGGGCTAGGGTTAGGGTTAGGGGACGGGGACGGTTTAGGGTCCAGGTGAGGGTACGACAACGCTTTAGGGCGAGCGTGCGTGTGAGGGCGCGGGGTAGTGTTAGCGTACGGGTTAGGATTAGGGGACGGGTGAGGGTCAGGCTTTGGGGAAGGGTTATGGTTAGGGTTCGGGGTACGGTTAGTGTTAGGGGATGGGGACGGTTTAGGGTCCAGGTAAGTGTACGGCAACGCTTTAAGGGGAGCGTGCGTGAGAGGGCGAGGGTTAGTGTTAGCGTACGTGTTAGGATTAGGGGACGGGTGAGGGTCAGGCTTCGAGGAAGGGTTAGGGTTAGGGTTTGGGCTAGGGTTAGGGTTAGGGTTAGGGGATGGGGACGGTTTAGGGTCCAGGTAAGAGTACGGCAACGCTTTAGGGGGAGCGTGCGTGTGAGGGCGCGGGTTAGTGTTAGCGTACGGGTTAGGATTGGGGACGGGTGAGGGTCAGGCTTCGGGGAAGGGTTAGGGTTAGAGTTCGGGCTAGGGTTAGGGTTAGGGGATGGGGACGGTTTAGGGTCCAGGTGAGGGTACGGCAACGCTTTAGGGGGAGCGTGCTTGTGAAGGCGCGGATTAGTGTTAGCGTACGGGTTAGGATTAGGGAACGGGTGAGGGTCAGGCTTCGGGAAAGGGTTAGGGTTAGGGTTCGGGCTAGGGTTAGGGTTAGGGGGACGGGGACGGTTTAGGGTCCAGGTGAGGGTACGGTAACGCGTTAGGGGGAGCGTGCGTGTGACGGCGTGGGTTAGTGTTAGCGTACGGGTTAGGATTAGGGGACGGGTGAGGGTCAGGCTTCGGGGAAGGGTTAGGTTTAGGGTTCGGGCTAGGGTTAAGGTTAGGGGACGGGGACGGTTTAGGGTCCAGGTGAGGGTACGGCAACGCTTTTAGGGGGAGTGTGCGTGTGAGGGCACGGGTTAGTGTTAGCGTACGGGTTAGGATTAGTGGATGGGTGAGGGTCAGGCTTCGGGGAAGGCTTAGGGTTAGGGTTCGGGCTAGGGTTAGGGTTAGGGGACGTGGACCGTTTAGGGTACAGGTGAGGGTACGACAACGCTTTAGGGGGAGTGTGCGTTTGAGGGCGCGGGTTAGTGTTAGCGTATGGGTTAGGATTAGGGGACGGGTGAGGGTCAGGCTTCGGGGAAGGGTTAGGATTAGGGTTCGTGCTAGGGTTAGGGTTAGGTGACGGGGACGGTTTAGGGTCCAGGTGAGGGTACGGCAACGCCTTAGGGGGAGCGTGCGTGTGAGGGCGCTGGGTAGTGTTAGCGTACGGGTTAGGATTAGGGGACGGGTGAGTGTCAGGCTTCGGGGAAGGGTTAGGGTTAGGGTTCGGGCTAGGGTTAGGGTTAGGGGACGGGGACGGTTTAGGGTCCAGGTGAGTGTACGGCAGCGCTTTAGGGGGAGCGTGCGTGTGAGGGCGCGGGTTAGTGTTAGCGTACGGGTTAGGATTAGGGGACGGGTGAGGGTCAGGCTTCGGGGAAGGGTTAGGGTTAAGGTTCGGGCTAGGGTTAGGGTTAGGGGACGGGGACGGTTTAGGGTCCAGGTGAGGGTACGGCAACGCTTTAGGGGTGAGCGTGCGTGTTGAGTGCGCGGGTTAGTGTTAGCGTACGGGTTAGGATTAGGGAACGGGTGAGGGTCAGGCCTCAGGGAAGGGTTAGGTTTAGTGTTCGGGCTAGGGTTAGTGTTAGGGGACGGGGACGGTTTAGGGTACAGGTGAGGGTACGGCAACGCTTTAGGAGGGGGGGGGGGGGGAGCGTGCGTGTGAGAGCGCGGGTTAGTGTTAGCGTACGGGTTAGGATTAGGGGACGGGTGAGGGTCAGGCTTCGGGGAAGGGTTAGGGTTAGGGTTCGGGCTAGGGTTAGGGTTAGGGACGGGGACGGGGACGGTTTAGGGTCCAGGTGAGGGTACGGCAATGCTTAGGGGGAGCGTGCGTGTGAGGGCGCGGGGTAGTGTTAGCGTACGGGTTAGGATTAGGGGACGGGTGAGGGTCAGGCTTTGGGGAAGGGTTACGGTTAGGGTTCGGGCTAGGGTTAGTGTTAGGGGACGGGGACGGTTTAGGGTCCAGGTGAGGGTACGGCAACGCTTTAGGGGGAGCGTGCGTGTGAGGGTGCGGATTAGTGTTAGCGTACGGGTTAGGATTAGGGGACGGGTGAGGGTCAGGCTTCGGGGAAGGGTTAGGTTTAGGGTTCGGGCTAGGGTTAAGGTTAGGCGACGGGGACGGTTTAGGGTCCAGGTGAGGGTACGGCAACGCTTTAGGGGGAGAGTGCGTGTGAGGGCACGGGTTAGTGTTAGCGTACGGGTTAGGATTAGTGGATGGGTGAGGGTCAGGCTTCGGGGAAGGCTTAGGGTTAGGGTTCGGGCTAGGGTTAGGGTTAGGGGACGTGGACCGTTTAGGGTACAGGTGAGGGTACGACAACGCTTTAGGGGGAGTGTGCGTTTGAGGGCGCGGGTTAGTGTTAGCTTATGGGTTAGGATTAGGGGACGGGTGAGGGTCAGGCTTCGGGGAAGGGTGGGCTAGGGTTAGGGTTAGGTGACGGGGACGGTTTAGGGTCCAGGTGAGGGTACGGCAACGCCTTAGGGGGAGCGTGCGTGTGAGGGCGCGGGGTAGTGTTAGCGTACGGGTTAGGATTAGGGAATGGGTGAGGGTCAGGCTTCGGGGAAGGGTTAGGGTTAGGGTTCGGGCTAGGGTGAGGGTTAGGGGACGGGGACGGTTTAGGGTCCAGGTGAGGGTACGGCAACGCTTTAGGGGGACCGTGCGTGTGAGGGCGCGGGTTAGTGTTAGCGTACGGGTTAGGATTAGGGGACGGGTGAGGGTCAGGCTTCGGGGAAGGGTTAGGGTTAGGGTTCGGGCTAGGGTTAGGGTTAGGGGACGGGGACGGGGACGGTTTAGGGTCCAGGTGAGGGTACGGCAATGCTTTAGGGGGAGCGTGCGTGTGAGGGCGCGGGGTAGTGTTAGCGTACGGGTTAGGATTAGGGGACGTGTGAGGGTCAGGCTTTGGGGAAGGGTTAGGGTTAGGGTTCGGGCTAGGGTTAGTGTTAGGGGATGGGGACGGTTTAGGGTCCAGGTAAGAGTACGGCAACGCTTTAAGGGGAGCGTGCGTGAGAGGGCGAGGGTTAGTGTTAGCGTACGTGTTAGGATTAGGGGACGGGTGAGGGTCAGGCTTCGAGGAAGGGTTAGGGTTAGGGTTTGGGTTAGGGTTAGGGTTAGGGTTAGGGGATGGGGACGGTTTAGGGTCCAGGTAAGAGTACGGCAACGCTTTAGGGGGAGCGTGCGTGTGAGGGCGCGGGTTAGTGTTAACGTACGGGTTAGGATTGGGGACGGGTGAGGGTCAGGCTTCGGGGAAGGGTTAGGGTTAGGGTTCGGGCTAGGGTTAGGGTTAGGGGATGGGGACGGTTTAGGGTCCAGGTGAGGGTACGGCAACGCTTTAGGGGGAGCGTGCTTGTGAAGGCGCGGGTTAGTGTTAGCGTACGGGTTAGGATTAGGGAACGGGTGAGGGTCAGGCTTCGGGAAAGGGTTAGGGTTAGGGTTCGGGCTAGGGTTAGGGTTAGGGGACCGGGACGGTTTAGGGTCCAGGTGAGGGTACGGTAACGCTTTAGGGGGAGCGTGCGTGTGAGGGCGTGGGTTAGTGTTAGCGTACGGGTTAGGATAAGGGGACGGGTGAGGGTCATGCTTCGGGGAAGGGTTAGGGTTAGGGTTCGGGCTAGGGTTAGGGTTAAGGGCCGGGGACGGTTTAGGGTTCAGGTGAGGGTACGGCAACGCTTTAGGGGGAGTGTGCGTATGAGGGCGCGGGTTAGTGTTAGCGTACGGGTTAGGATTAGGGGACGGGTGAGGGTCAGGCTTCGGGGAAGGGTTAGGGTTAGGGTTCGGGCTAGGGTTAGGGTTAGGGGACGGGGACGGTTTAGGGTCCAGGTGCGTGTACGGCAACGCTTTAGGGGGAGCGTGCATGTGAGGGCGCGGGGTAGTGTTAGCGTACGGGTTAGGATTAGGGGACGGGTGAGGGTCAGGCTTTGGGGAAGGGTTACGGTTAGGGTTCGGGCTAGGGTTAGTGTTAGGGGACGGGGACGGTTTAGGGTCCAGGTGAGGGTACGGCAACGCTTTAGGGGGAGCGTGCGTGTGAGGGTGCGGGTTAGTGTTAGCTTACGGGTTAGGATTAGGGGACGGGTGAGGGTCAGGCTTCGGGGAAGTGTTAGGTTTAGGGTTCGGGCTAGGGTTAAGGTTAGGCGACGGGGACGGTTTAGGGTCCAGGTGAGGGTACGGCAACGCTTTAGGGGGAGCGTGCGTGTGAGGGCACGGGTTAGTGTTAGCGTACGGGTTAGGATTAGTGGATGGGTGAGGGTCAGGCTTCGGGGAAGGCTTAGGGTTAGGGTTCGGGCTAGGGTTAGGGTTAGGGGACGTGGACCGTTTAGGGTACAGGTGGGGGTACGACAACGCTTTTGGGGGAGTGTGCGTTTGAGGGCGCGGGTTAGTGTTAGCTTATGGGTTAGGATTAGGGGACGGGTGAGGGTCAGGCTTCGGGGAAGGGTTAGGATTAGGGTTCGGGCTAGGGTTAGGGTTAGGTGACGGGGACGGTTTAGGGTCCAGGTGAGGGTACGGCAACGCCTTAGGGGGAGCGTGCGTGTGAGGGCGCGGGGTAGTGTTAGCGTACGGGTTAGGATTAGGGGACGGGTGAGGGTCAGGCTTCGGGGAAGGGTTAGGGTTAGGGTTCGGGCTAGGGTGAGGGTTAGGGGACGGGGACGGTTTAGGGTAGAGGTGAGGGTACGGCAACGCTTTAGGGGGACCGTGCGTGTGAGGGCGCGGGTTAGTGTTAGCGTACGGGTTAGGATTAGGGGACGGGTGAGGGTCAGGCTTCGGGGAAGGGTTAGGGTTGGGGTTCGGGCTAGGGTTAGGGTTAGGGGACGGGGACGGTTTAGGGTCCAGGTGAGGGTACGGCAACGCTTGAGGGTGAGCGTGCGTGTGAGGGCGCAGGTTAGTGTTAGCGTACGGGTTAGGATTAGGGGACTGGTGAGGGTCAGGCTTCGGGGAAGGGTTAGGGTTAGGGTTCGGGCTAGGGTTTCGATTAGGGGACGGGGACGGTTTAGCGTCCAGGTGAGGGTATGGCAATGCTTTAGGGGGAGCGTGCATGTGAAGGCGCGGGTTAGTGTTAGCGTACAGGTTAGGATTAGGGGACGGGTGAGGGTTAGGCTTCGGGGAAGGGTTAGGTTTAGGGTTCGGGCTAGGGATAGGGTTAGGGGACGGGGACGGTTTAGGGTCCAGGTGAGGGTATGGCAACGCTTTAGGGGGAGCGTGCGTGTGAGGGCGCGGGTTAGTGTTAGCGTACGGGTTAGGATTAGGGGACGGGTGAGGGTCAGGCTTCGGGGAAGGGTTAGGGTTAGGGTTCGGGCTAGGGTTAGGGTTAGGGGACGGGGACGGTTTAGGGTCCAGGTGAGGGTACGGCAACGCTTTAGGGGGAGCGTGCGTGTGAGGGCGCGGGTTAGTGTTAGCGTACGGGTTAGGATTAGGGGACGGTTGAGGGTCAGGCTTCGGGGAAGGGTTAGGGTTAGGGTTCGGGCTAGGGTTAGGGTTAGGGGACGGGGACGGTTTAGGGTCCAGGTGAGGGTACAGCAACGCTTTAGGGGGAGCGTGCGTGTGAGGGCGAGGGGTAGTGTTAGCGTACGGGTTAGGATTAGGGGACGGGTGAGGGTCAGGCTTCGGGGAAGGGTTAGGGTTAGGGTTCGGGCTAGGGTTAGGGTTAGGGGACGGGGACGGTTTAGGGTCCAGGTGAGGGTACTGCAACGTTTTAGGGGGAGCGTGCGTGTGAGGGCGCGGGTTAGTGTTAGCGTACGGGTTAGGATTAGGGGACGGGTGAGGGTTAGGCTTCGGGGAAGGGTTAGGGTTAGGGTTCGGGCTAGGGTTAGGGTTAGGGGACGGGGACGGTTTAGGGTCCAGGTGAGGGTACGGCAACGCTTTAGGGGGAGCGTGCGTGTGAGGGCGCGGGTTAGTGTTAGCGTACGGGTTAGGATTAGGGGACGGGTGAGGGTCAGGCTTCGGGGAAGGGTTAGGGTTAGGGTTCGGGCTAGGGTTAAGGTTACGGGACGGGGACGGTTTAGGGTCCAGATGAGGGTACGGCAACGCTTTAGGGGGAGCGTGCGTGTGAGGGCGCGGGTTAGTGTTAGCGTACGGGTTAGGAGTAGGGGACGGTTGAGGGTCAGGCTTCGGGGAAGGGTTAGGGTTAGGGTTCGGGCTAGGGTTAAGGTTACGGGACGGGGACGGTTTAGGGTCCAGATGAGGGTACGGCAACGCTTTAGGGGGAGCGTGAGTGTGAGGGCGCGGGGTAGTGTTAGCGTACGGGTTAGGATTAGGGGACGGGTGAGGGTCAGGCTTCGGGGAAGGGTTAGGGTTAGGGTTCGGGCTACGGTTAGTGTTAGGGGATGGGGACGGTTTAGGGTCCAGGTAAGAGTACGGCAACGCTTTAAGGGGAGCGTGCGTGAGAGGGCGAGGGTTAGTGTTAGCGTACGTGTTAGGATTAGGGGACGGGTGAGGGTCAGGCTTCGAGGAAGGGTTAGGGTTAGGGTTTGGGCTAGGGTTAGGGTTAGGGTTAGGGGATGGGGACGGTTTAGGGTCCAGGTAAGAGTACGGCAACGCTTTAAGGGGAGCGTGCGTGTGAGGGCGAGGGTTAGTGTTAGCGTACGTGTTAGGATTAGGGGACGGGTGAGGGTCAGGCTTCGAGGAAGGGTTAGGGTTAGGGTTTGGGCTAGGGTTAGGGTTAGGGGACGGGGACGGTGTAGAGTCCAGGTGAGGGTACGGCAACGCTTTAGGTGGAGCGTGCGTGTGAGGGCGCGGGTTAGAGTTAGCGTACGGTTTAGCATTAGGGGACGGGTGAGGGTCAGGCTTCGGGGAAGGGTTAGGGTTAGGTTTCGGGCTAGGGTTAGGTTTAGGGGATGGGGACGGTTTAGGGTCCAGGTGAGGGTACGGCAACGCTTTAGGGGGAGCGTGCGTGTGAGGACGCGGGTTAGTGTTAGCGTACGGGTTAGGATTAGGGGACGGGTGAGGGTCAGGCTTCGGGAAAGGGTTAGGGTTAGGGTTCGGGCTAGGTTTACTGTTAGGGGACGGGGACGGTTTAGGGTCCAGGTGAGGGTACGGCAACGCTTTAGGGGGAGCGTGCGTGTGAGGGCGCGGGTTAGTGTTAGCGTACGGGGTAGGATTAGGGAACGGGTGAGGGTCAGGCTTCGGGAAAGTGTTAGGGTTAGGGTTCGGGCTAGGGTTAGGGTTAGGGGACGGGGACGGTTTAGGGTCCAGGTGAGGGTACGGCAACGCTTTAGGGGGAGCGTGCGTGTGAGGGCGTGGGTTAGTGTTAGCGTACGGGTTAGGATTAGGGGACGGGTGAGGGTCAGGCTTCGGGGAAGGGTTAGGGTTAGGGTTCGGGCTAGGGTTAGGGTTAGGGGACGGGGACGGTTTAGGGTCTAGTTGAGGGTACGGCAACGCTTTAGGGGGAGCGTGCGTGTGAGGGCGCGGGTTAGTGTTAGCGTACGGGTTAGGAGTAGGGGACGTTTGAGGGTCAGGCTTCGGGGAAGGCTTAGGGTTAGGGATCGGGCTAGGGTTAGGGTTAGGGGACGGGGACGGTTTAGGGTCCAGGTGAGGGTACAGCAACGCTTCAGGGGGAGCGTGCGTGTGAGGGCGAGGGTTAGTGTTAGCGTACGGGTTAGGATTAGGGGACGGGTGAGTGTCAGGCTTCGGGGAAGGGTTAGGGTTAGGGTTCGGGCTAGGGTTAGGTTTAGGGGACGGGTGCGGTTTAGGGTCCAGGTGAGGGTACGGCAAAGTTTTAGGGGGAGCGTGCGTGTGAGGGCGCGGGTTAGTGTTAGCGTACGGGTTAGGATTAGGGGACGGGTGAGGGTCAGGCTTCGGGGAAGGGTTAGGGTTAGGGTTCGGGCTAGGGTTAGGGTTAGGGGACGGGGACGGTTTAGGGTCCAGGTGAGGGTACGGCAACGCTTTAGTGGAACGTGCGTGTGAGGGCGCGGGTTAGTGTTAGCGTACGGGTTAGGATTAGGGGACGGGTGAGGGTCAGGCTTCGGGG
The DNA here is from genome assembly GCF_951394435.1 of Stenella coeruleoalba. Taxonomy (NCBI): domain Eukaryota; kingdom Metazoa; phylum Chordata; class Mammalia; order Artiodactyla; family Delphinidae; genus Stenella; species Stenella coeruleoalba. The sequence goes on from NW_027646138.1 coordinate 463,471, forward strand.
AAGGGTTAGGGTTAGGGTACGGGCTAGGGTTAGGGTTAGGGGACAGGGACGGTTTAGGGTCCAGGTGAGGGTACGGCAACGCTTTAGGGGGAGCGTGCGTGTGAGGGCGCGGGTTAGTGTTAGCGTACGGGTTAGGATTAAGGGACGGGTGATGGTCAGGCTTCGGGGAAGGGTTAGGGTTAGGGTTCGGGCTAGAGTTAGGGTTAGGGGACGGGGTCGGTTTAGGGTCCAGGTGAGGGTACGGCAACGCTTTAGGGGGAGCGTGCGTGTTAGGGCGTGGGTTAGTGTTAGCGTACGGGTTAGGATTAGGGGACGGGTGAGGGTCAGGCTTCGGGGAAGGGTTAGGGTTAGGGTTCGGGCTAGGGTTAGGGTTAGGGGACGGGGACGGTTTAGGGTCCAGTTGAGGGTACGGCAACGCTTTAGGGGGAGCGTGCGTGTGAGGGCGCGGGTTAGTGTTAGCGTACGGGTTAGGAGTAGGGGACGTTTGAGGGTCAGGCTTCGGGGAAGGGTTAGGGTTAGGGATCGGGCTAGGGTTAGGGTTAGGGGACGGGGACGGTTTAGGGTCCAGGTGAGGGTACAGCAACGCTTCAGGGGGAGCGTGCGTGTGAGGGCGAGGGTTAGTGTTAGCGTACGGGTTAGGATTAGGGGACGGGTGAGTGTCAGGCTTCGGGGAAGGGTTAGGGTTAGGGTTCGGGCTAGGGTTAGGTTTAGGGGACGGGTGCGGTTTAGGGTCCAGGTGAGGGTACGGCAAAGTTTTAGGGGGAGCGTGCGTGTGAGGGCGCGGGTTAGTGTTAGCGTACGGGTTAGGATTAGGGGACGGGTGAGGGTCAGGCTTCGGGGAAGGGTTAGGGTTAGGGTTCGGGCTAGGGTTAGGGTTAGGGGACGGGGACGGTTTAGGGTCCAGGTGAGGGTACGGCAACGCTTTAGTGGAACGTGCGTGTGAGGGCGCGGGTTAGTGTTAGCGTACGGGTTAGGATTAGGGGACGGGTGAGGGTTAGGCTTCGGGGAAGGGTTAGGGTTAGGGTACGGGCTAGGGTTAGGGTTAGGGGACAGGGACGGTTTAGGGTCCAGGTGAGGGTACGGCAACGCTTTAGGGGGAGCGTGCGTGTGAGGGCGCGGGTTAGTGTTAGCGTACGGGTTAGGATTAAGGGACGGGTGAGGGTCAGGCTTCGGGGAAGGGTTAGGGTTAGAGTTCGGGCTAGGGTTAGGGTTAGGGGACGGGGACGGTTTAGGGTCCAGGTGAGGGTTCGGCAACGCTTTAGGGGGAGTGTGCGAGTGAGGGCGCGGGGTAGTTTTAGCGTACGGGTTAGGATTAGGTGACGGGTGAGGGTCAGGCTTTGGGGAAGGGTTAGGGTTAGGGTTCGGGCTAGGTTTAGGGTTAGGGGACGGGGACGGTTTAGGGTCCAGGTGAGGGTACGGCAACGCTTTAGGGGGAGCGTGCGTGTGAGGGCGCGGGTTAGTGTTAGCGTACGGGTTAGGATTAGGGGACGGGTGAGGGTCAGGCTTCGGGGAAGGGTTAGGGTTAGGGTTCGGGCTAGGGTTAGGGTTAGGGGACGGGGACGGTTTAGGGTCCAGGTGAGGGTACGGCAACGCTTTAGGGGGAGCGTGCGTGTGAGGGCGCGGGTTAGTGTTAGCGTACGGGTTAGGATTAGGGGACGGGTGAGGGTCAGGCTTCGGGGAAGGGTTAGGGTTAGGGTTCGGGCTAGGGTTAGGGTTTGGGACGGGGACGGGGACGGTTTAGGGTCCAGGTGAGGGTACGGCAACGCTTTAGGGGGAGCGTGCGTGTGAGGGCGCGGGTTAGTGTTAGCGTACGGGTTAGGATTAGGGGACGGGTGAGGGTCAGGCTTCGGGGAAGGGTTAGGGTTAGGGTTCGGGCTAGGGTTAGGGTTAGGGGACGGGGACGGTTTAGGGTCCAGGTGAGGGTACGGCAACGCTTTAGGGGGAGCGTGCGTGTGAGAGCGCGGGTTAGTGTTAGCGTACGGGTTAGGATTAGGGGACGGGTGAGGGTCAGGCTTCGGGGAAGGGTTAGGGTTAGGGTTCGGGCTAGGGTTAGGGTTAGGGGACGGGGACGGTTTAGGGTCCAGGTGAGGGTACGGCAACGCTTTAGGGGGAGCGTGCGTGTGAGGGCGCGGGTTAATGTTAGCGTACGGGTTAGGATTAGGGGACGGGTGAGGGTCAGGCTTCGGGGAAGGGTTAGGGTTAGGGTTCGGGCTAGGGTTAGGGTTAGGGGACGGGGACGGTTTAGGGTCCAGGTGAGGGTACGGCAACGCTTTAGGGGGAGCGTGCGTGTGAGGGCGCGGGTTAGTGTTAGCGTACGGGTTAGGATTAGGGAACGGGTGAGGGTCAGGCCTCAGGGAAGGGTTAGGTTTAGTGTTCGGGCTAGGGTTAGGGTTAGGGGACGGGGACGGTTTAGGGTCCAGGTGAGGGTACGGCAACGCTTTAGGGGGAGCGTGCGTGTGAGAGCGCGGGTTAGTGTTAGCGTACGGGTTAGGATTAGGGGACGGGTGAGGGTCAGGCTTCGGGGAAGGTTTAGGGTTAGGGTTCGGGCTAGGGTTAGGGTTAGGGGACGGGGACGGTTTAGGGTCCAGGTGAGGGTACGGCAACGCTTTAGGGGGAGCGTGCGTGTGAGGGCGCGGGTTAGTGTTAGCGTACGGGTTAGGATTAGGGGACGGGTGAGGGTCAGGCTTCGGGGAAGCGTTAGGGTTAGGGTTCGGGCTAGGGTTAGGGTTAGGGTTAGGTGACGGGGACGGTTTAGGGTCCAGGTGAGGGTACGGCAACGCTTTAGGGGGAGCGTGCGTGTGAGGGCGCGGGGTAGTGTTAGCGTACGGGTTAGGATTAGGGGACGGGTGAGGGTCAGGCTTCAGGGAAGGGTTAGGGTTAGGGTTCGGGCTAGGGTTAGGGTTAGGGGATGGGGACGGTTTAGGGTCCAGGTAAGAGTACGGCAACGCTTTAAGGGGAGCGTGCGTGTGAGGGCGAGGGTTAGTGTTAGCGTACGGGTTAGGATTAGGGGACGGGTGAGGGTCAGGCTTCGGGGAAGGGTTAGGGTTAGGGTTTGGGCTAGGGTTAGGGTTAGGGGACCGGGACGGTTTAGAGTCCAGGTGAGGGCACGGCAACGCTTTAGGTGGAGCATGCGTGTGAGGGCGCGGGTTAGTCTTAGCGTACGGTTTAGGATTAGGGGACGGGTGAGTTTCAGGCTTCGGGGAAGGGTTAGGGTTAGGGTTCGGGCTAGGGTTAGGTTTAGGGGACGGGGACGGTTTAGGGTCCAGGTGAGGGTACGGCAACGCTTTAGGGGGAGTGTGCGTGTGAGGGCGCGGTTTAGTGTTAGCGTACGGGTTAGGATTGGGGACGGGTGAGGGTCAGGCTTCGGGGAAGTGTTAGGGTTAGGGTTCGGGCTAGGGTTAGGGTTAGGGGACAGGGACGGTTTAGGGTCCAGGTGAGGGTATGGCAACGCTTTAGTGGGAGCGTGCGTGTGAGGGCGCGGGTTAGTGTTAGCGTACGGGGTAGGATTAGGGAACGGGTGAGGGTCAGGCTTCGGGGAAGGGTTAGGGTTAGGGTTCGGGCTAGGGTTAGGGTTAGGGGACGGGGACGGTTTAGGGTCCAGGTGAGGGTACGGCAACGCTTTAGGGGGAGCGTGCGTGTGAGGGCGCGGGTTAGTGTTAGCGTACGGGTTAGGATTAGGGGACGGGTGAGGGTCAGGCTTCGGGGAAGGGTTAGGGTTAGGGTTCGGGCTAGGGTTAGGGTTAGGGGACGGGGACGGTTTAGGGTCCAGGTGAGGGTACGGCAACGCTTTAGGGGGAGCGTGCGTGTGAGGGCGCGGGTTAGTGTTAGCGTACGGGTTAGGATTAGGGAACGGGTGAGGGTCAGGCCTCAGGGAAGGGTTAGGTTTAGTGTTCGGGCTAGGGTTAGGGTTAGGGGACGGGGACGGTTTAGGGTCCAGGTGAGGGTACGGCAACGCTTTAGGGGGAGCGTGCGTGTGAGAGCGCGGGTTAGTGTTAGCGTACGGGTTAGGATTAGGGGACGGGTGAGGGTCAGGCTTCGGGGAAGGGTTAGGGTTAGGGTTCGGGCTAGGGTTAGGGTTAGGGGACGGGGACGGGGACGGTTTAGGGTCCAGGTGAGGGTACGGCAACGCTTTAGGGGCAGCGTGCGTGTGAGGGCGCGGGTTAGTGTTAGCGTACGGGTTAGGATTAGGGGACGGGTGAGGGTCAGGCTTCGGGGAAGGGTTAGGGTTAGGGTTCGGGCTAGGGTTAGGGTTAGGGTTAGGTGACGGGGACGGTTTAGGGTCCAGGTGAGGGTACGGCAACGCTTTAGGGGGAGCGTGCGTGTGAGGGCGCGGGGTAGTGTTAGCGTACGGGTTAGGATTAGGGGACGGGTGAGGGTCAGGCTTCAGGGAAGGGTTAGGATTAGGGTTCGGGCTAGGGTTAGGGTTAGGGGATGGGGACGGTTTAGGGTCCAGGTAAGAGTACGGCAACGCTTTAAGGGGAGCGTGCGTGTGAGGGCGAGGGTTAGTGTTAGCGTACGGGTTAGGATTAGGGGACGGGTGAGGGTCAGGCTTCGGGGAAGGGTTAGGGTTAGGGTTTGGGCTAGGGTTAGGGTTAGGGGACGGGGACGGTTTAGAGTCCAGGTGAGGGCACGGCAACGCTTTAGGTGGAGCATGCGTGTGAGGGCGCGGGTTAGTGTTAGCGTACGGGTTAGTATTAGGAGACGGGTGAGGGTCAGGCTTCGGGGAAGGGTTAGGGTTAGGGTTCGGGCTAGGGTTAGGGTTAGGGGACGGGGACGGTTTAGGGTCCAGGTGAGGGTACGGCAACGCTTTAGGGGGAGCGTGCGTGTGAGGGCGCGGGTTAGTGTTAGCGTACGGTTTAGGATTAGGGGACGGGTGAGGGTCAGGCTTCGGGGAAGCGTTAGGGTTAGGGTTCGGGCTAGGGTTAGGGTTAGGGTTAGGTGACGGGGACGGTTTAGGGTCCAGGTGAGGGTACGGCAACGCTTTAGGGGGAGCGTGCGTGTGAGGGCGCGGGGTAGTGTTAGCGTACGGGTTAGGATTAGGGGACGGGTGAGGGTCAGGCTTCAGGGAAGGGTTAGGGTTAGGGTTCGGGCTAGGGTTAGGGTTAGGGGATGGGGACGGTTTAGGGTCCAGGTAAGAGTACGGCAACGCTTTAAGGGGAGCGTGCGTGTGAGTGCGCGGGTTAGTGTTAGCGTACGGGTTAGGATTAGGGGACGGGTGAGGGTCAGGCTTCGGGGAAGGGTTAGGGTTAGGGTTTGGGCTAGGGTTAGGGTTAGGGGACCGGGACGGTTTAGAGTCCAGGTGAGGGCACGGCAACGCTTTAGGTGGAGCATGCGTGTGAGGGCGCGGGTTAGTCTTAGCGTATGGTTTAGGATTAGGGGACGGGTGAGGGTCAGGCTTCGGGGAAGGGTTAGGGTTAGGGTTCGGGCTAGGGTTAGGTTTAGGGGACGGGGACGGTTTAGGGTCCAGGTGAGGGTACGGCAACGCTTTAGGGGGAGTGTGCGTGTGAGGGCGCGGTTTAGTGTTAGCGTACGGGTTAGGATTGGGGACGGGTGAGGGTCAGGCTTCGGGGAAGTGTTAGGGTTAGGGTTCGGGCTAGGGTTAGGGTTAGGGGACGGGGACGGTTTAGGGTCCAGGTGAGGGTATGGCAACGCTTTAGTGGGAGCGTGCGTGTGAGGGCGCGGGTTAGTGTTAGCGTACGGGGTAGGATTAGGGAACGGGTGAGGGTCAGGCTTCGGGGAAGTGTTAGGGTTAGGGTTCGGGCTAGGGTTAGGGTTAGGGGACGGGGACGGTTTAGGGTCCAGGTGAGGGTACGGCAACGCTTTAGGGGGAGCGTGCGTGTGAGGGCGCGGGTTAGTGTTAGCGTACGGGTTAGGATTAGGGGACGGGTGAGGGTCAGGCTTCGGGGAAGGGTTAGGGTTAGGGTTCGGGCTAGGGTTAGGGTTAGGGGACGGGGACAGTTTAGGGTCCAGGTGAGGGTATGGCAACGCTTTAGGGGGAGCGTGCGTGTGAGGGCGCGGGTTAGTGTTGGCGTACGGGTTAGGATTAGGTGACGGGTGAGGGTCAGGCTTCGGGGAACGGTTAGGGTTAGGGTTCGGGCTAGGGTTAGGGTTAGGGGACGGGGACGGGGACGGTTTAGGGTCCAGGTGAGGGTACGGCAACGCTTTAGGGGGAGCGTGCGTGTGAGGGCGCGGGTTAGTGTTAGCGTACGGGTTAGGATTAGGGGACGGGTGAGGGTCAGGCTTCGGGGAAGGGTTAGGGTTAGGGTTCGGGCTAGGGTTAGGGTTAGGGTTAGGTGACGGGGACGGTTTAGGGTCCAGGTGAGGGTACGGCAACGCTTTAGGGGGAGCGTGCGTGTGAGGGCGCGGGGTAGTGTTAGCGTACGGGTTAGGATTAGGGGACGGGTGAGGGTCAGGCTTCAGGGAAGGGTTAGGATTAGGGTTCGGGCTAGGGTTAGGGTTAGGGGATGGGGACGGTTTAGGGTCCAGGTAAGAGTACGGCAACGCTTTAAGGGGAGCGTGCGTGTGAGGGCGAGGGTTAGTGTTAGCGTACGGGTTAGGATTAGGGGACGGGTGAGGGTCAGGCTTCGGGGAAGGGTTAGCGTTAGGGTTTGGGCTAGGGCTAGGGTTAGGGGACGGGGACGGTTTAGAGTCCAGGTGAGGGCACGGCAACGCTTTAGGTGGAGCATGCGTGTGAGGGCGCGGGTTAGTGTTAGCGTACGGTTTAGGATTAGGGGACGGGTGAGGGTCAGGCTTCGGGGAAGGGTTAGGGTTAGGGTTCGGGCTAGGGTTAGGTTTAGGGGACGGGGACGGTTTAGGGTCCAGGTGAGGGTACGGCAACGCTTTAGGGGGAGTGTGCGTGTGAGGGCGCGGTTTAGTGTTAGCGTACGGGTTAGGATTCGGGACGGGTGAGGGTCAGGCTTCGGGGAAGTGTTAGGGTTAGGGTTCGGGCTAGGGTTAGGGTTAGGGGTCAGGGACGGTTTAGGGTCCAGGTGAGGGTATGGCAACGCTTTAGTGGGAGCGTGCGTGTGAGGGCGCGGGTTAGTGTTAGCGTACGGGGTAGGATTAGGGAACGGGTGAGGGTCAGGCTTCGGGGAAGGGTTAGGGTTAGGGTTCGGGCTAGGGTTAGGGTTAGGGGACGGGGACGGTTTAGGGTCCAGGTGAGGGTACGGCAACGCTTTAGGGGGAGCGTGCGTGTGAGGGCGCGGGTTAGTGTTAGCGTACGGGTTAGGATTAGGGGACGGGTGAGGGTCAGGCTTCGGGGAAGGGTTAGGGTTAGGGTTCAGGCTAGGGTTAGGGTTAGGGGACAGGGACGGTTTAGGGTCCAGGTGAGGGTACAGCAACGCTTTAGGGGGAGTGTGCGTGTGAGGGCGCGGGTTAGTGTTAGCGTATGGGTTAGGATTAGGGGACGGGTGAGGGTCAGGCTTCAGGGAAGTGTTAGGGGTAGGGTACGGGCTAGGGTTAGGGTTAGGGGACGGGGACGGTTTAGGGTCCAGGTGAGGGTACGGAAACGCTTTAGGGGGAGCGTGCGTGTGAGGGCGCGGGTTAGTGTTAGCGTATGGGTAGGATTAGGGGACGGGTGAGGGTCAGGCTTCGGGGAAGGGTTACGGTTAGGGTTCGGGCTAGGGTTAGGGTTAGGGGACGGGGACGGTTTAGGGTCCAGGTGAGGGTACGGCAACGCTTTAGGGGGAGCGTGCGTGTGAGGGCGCGGGTTAGTGTTAGCGTACGGGTTAGGATTAGGGGACGGGTGAGGGTCAGGCTTCGGGGAAGGGTTACGGTTAGGGTTCGGGCTAGGGTTAGGGTTAGGGGACGGGGACGGTTTAGGGTCCAGGTGAGGGTACGGCAACGCTTTAGGGGGAGCGTGCGTGTGAGGGTGCGGGTTAGTGTTAGCGTACGGGTTAGGATTAGGGGACGGTTGAGGGTCATGCTTCGGGGAAGGGTTAGGGTTAGGGATCGGGCTAGGGTTAGGGTTAGGTGACGGGGACGGGTTAGGGTCCAGGTGAGTGTACGGCAACGCTTTAGGGGGAGTGTGCGTGTGAGGGTGCGGGGTAGTGTTAGCGTACGGGTTAGGATCATGGGACGGGTGAGGGTCAGGCTTCGGGGAAGGGTTAGGTTTAGGGTTCGGGCTAGGGTTAGGGAAAGGGGACGGGGACGGTTTAGCGTCCAGGTGAGGGTACGGCAACGCTTTAGGGGGAGCGTGCGTGTGAGGGCGCGGGTTAGTGTTAGCGTACGGGTTAGGATTAGGGTACGGGTGAGGGTCAGGCTTCGGGGAAGCGTTAGGGTTAGGGTTCGGGCTAGGGTTAGGGTTAGGGTTAGGTGACGGGGACGGTTTAGGGTCCAGGTGAGGGTACGGAAACGCTTTAGGGGGAGCGTGCGTGTGAGGGCGCGGTTTAGTGTTAGCGTACGGGTTAGGATTGGGGACGGGTGAGGGTCAGGCTTCGGGGAAGTGTTAGGGTTAGGGTTCGGGCTAGGGTTAGGGTTAGGGGACAGGGACGGTTTAGGGTCCAGGTGAGGGTACGGCAACGCTTTAGTGGGAGCGTGCGTGTGAGGGCGCGGGTTAGTGTTAGCGTACGGGGTAGGATTACGGAACGGGTGAGGGTCAGGCTTCGGGGAAGTGTTAGGGTTAGGGTTCGGGCTAGGGTTAGGGTTAGGGGACGGGGACGGTTTAGGGTCCAGGTGAGGGTACGGCAACGCTTTAGGGGGAGCGTGCGTGTGAGGGCGTGGGTTAGTGTTAGCGTACGGGTTAGGATTAGGGGACGGGTGAGGGTCAGGCTTCGGGGAAGGGTTAGGTTTAGGGTTCGGGCTAGGGTTAGGGTTAGGGGACGGGGACGGTTTAGGGTCCAGGTGAGGGTACGGCAACGCTTTAGGGGGAGTGTGCGTGTGAGGGCGCGGGTTAGTGTTAGCGTACGGGTTAGGATTAGGGGACGGGTGAGGGTCAGGCTTCAGGGAAGGGTTAGGGTTACGGTACGGGCTAGGGTTAGGGTTAGGGGACGGGGACGGTTTAGGGTCCAGGTGAGGGTACGGAAACGCGTTAGGGGGAGCGTGCGTGTGAGGGCGCGGGTTAGTGTTAGCGTATTGGTTAGGATTAGGGGACGGGTGAGGGTCAGGCTTCGGGGAAGGGTTACGGTTAGGGTTCGGGCTAGGGTTAGGGTTAGGGGACGGGGACGGTTAAGGGTCCACGTGAGGGTACGGCAACGCTTTAGGGGGAGCGTGCGTGTGAGGGCGCGGGTAAGTGTTAGCGTACGGGTTAGGATTAGGGGACGGGTGAGGGTCAGGCTTCGGGGAAGGGTTACGGTTAGGGTTCGGGCTAGGGTTAGGGTTAGGGGACGGGGACGGTTTAGGGTCCAGGTGAGGGTACGGCAACGCTTTAGGGGGAGCGTGCGTGTGAGGGTGCCGGTTAGTGTTAGCGTAGGGGTTAGGATTAGGGGACGGTTGAGGGTCATGCTTCGGGGAAGGGTTAGGGTTAGGGATCGGGCTAGGGTTAGGGTTAGGTGACGGGGACGGGTTAGGGTCCAGGTGAGGGTACGGCAACGCTTTAGGGGAAGTGTGCGTGTGAGGGCGCGGGGTAGTGTTAGCGTACGGTTTAGGATCATGGGACGGGTGAGGGTCAGGCTTCGGGGAAGGGTTAGGGTTAGGGTTCGGGCTAGGGTTAGGGTAAGGGGACGGGGACGGTTTAGGGTCCAGGTGAGGGTACGGCAACGCTTTAGGGGGAGCGTGCGTGTGAGGGCGTGGGTTAGTGTTAGCGTACGGGTTAGGATTAGGGGACGGGTGAGGGTCAGGCTTCGGGGAAGGGTTAGGTTTAGGGTTCGGGCTAGGGTTAAGGTTAGGGGACGGGGACGGTTTAGGGTCCAGATAAGGGTACGGCAACGCTTTAGGGGGAGCGTGCGTGTGAGGGCGCGGGTTAGTGTTAGCGTACGGGTTAGGATTACTTGATGGGTGAGGGTCAGGCTTCGGGGAAGGCTTAGGGTTAGGGTTCGGGCTAGGGTTAGGGTTAGGGGACGTGGACGGTTTAGGGTACAGGTGAGGGTACGGTAACGCTTTAGGGGGAGCGTGCCTGTGAGGTCGCGGGTTAGTGTTAGCGTACGGCTTAGGATTAGGGGACGGGTGAGGGTCAGGCTTCGGGGAAGGGTTAGGATTAGGGTTCGGGATATGGATAGGGTTAGGTGAGGGGGACGGTTTAGGGTCCAGGTGACGGTACGGCAACGCTTTAGGGGGAGCGTGCGTGTGAGGGCGAGGGTTAGTGTTAGCGTACGGGTTAGTATTAGGGGACGGGTGAGGGTCAGGCTTCGGGGAAGGGTTAGGGTTAGGGTTCGGGCTAGGGTTAGGGTTAGGGGACGGGGATGGTTTAGGGTCCAGGTGAGGGTACGGCAACGCTTTAGGGGGAGCGTGCGTGTGAGGGCGCGGGTTAGTGTTAGCGTACGGCTTAGGATTAGGGGACCGGTGAGGGTCAGGCTTCGAGGAAGGTTTAGGGTTAGGGTTCGGGCTAGGGTTAGGGTTAGGGGACGGGGACGGTTTAGGGTCCAGGTGAGGGTACGGCAACGCTTCAGGGGGAGCGTGCGTGTGAGGGCGCGGGTTAGTGTTAGCGTATGGGTTAGGATTAGGGGACGGGTGAGGGTCAGGCTTCGGGGAAGGGTTAGGGTTCGGGCTAGGGTTAGGGTTAGGGGACGGGGACGGGGACGGTTTAGGGTCCAGGTGAGGGTACGGCAACGCTTTAGGGGGAGCGTGCGTGTGAGGGCGCGGGGTAGTGTTAGCATACGGGTTAGGATTAGGGGACTTGTGAGGGTCAGGCTTTGGGGAAGGGTTAGGGTTAGGGTTCGGCCTAGGGTTAATGTTAGGGAATGGGGACGGTTTAGGGTTCAGGTAAGAGTACGGCAACGCTTTAAGGGTAGCGTGCGTGTGAGGGCGAGGGTTAGTGTTAGCGTACGGGTTAGGATTAGGGGACGGGTGAGGGTCAGGCTTCGGGGAAGGGTTAGGGTTAGGGTTCGGGCTAGGGTTAGGGTTTGGGTTAGGTGACGGGGACGGTTTAGGGTCCAGGTGAGGGTACGGCAACGCTTTAGGGGGAGCGTACATGTGAGGGCGCGGGTTAGTGTTAGTGTACGGGTTAGGATTAGTGGATGGGTGAGGGTCAGGCTTCGGGGAAGGTTTAGGGTTAGGGTCCGAGCTAGGGTTAGGGTTAGGGGACGGGGACGGTTTAGGGTCCAGGTGAGGGTACGGCAACGCTTTAGGGGGAGCGTGCGTGTGAGGGCGAGGGTTGGTGTTAGCGTACGGGTTAGGATTAGGGGACGTGTGAGGGTCAGGCTTCGGGGAAGGGTTAGGGTTAGGGTTTGGGCTAGGGTTAGGGTTAGGGGACGGGGACGGTTTAGGGTCCAGGTGAGGGTACGGCAACGCTTTAGGGGAAGCGTGCGTGTGAGGGCGCGGGTTAGTGTTAGCGTACGGGTTAGGATTAGGGGACGGGTGAGGGTCAGGCTTCGGGGAAGGGTTAGGGTTAGGGTTCGGGCTAGGGTTAGGGTTAGAGGACGGGTACGGTTTAGGGTCCAGGTGAGGGTACGGCAACGCTTTAGGGGGAGCGTGCGTGTGAGAGCACGGGTTAGTGTTAGCGTACGGGTTAGGATTAGGGGACGGGTGAGGGTCAGGCTTCGGGGAAGGTTTAGGGTTAGGGTTCGGGCTAGGGTTAGGGTTAGGGGACGGGGACGGTTTAGGGTCCAGGTGAGGGTACGGCAACGCTTTAGGGGGAGCGTGCGTGTGAGGGCGCGGGTTAGTGTTAGCGTACGGGTTAGGATTAGGGAACGGATGAGGGTCAGGCTTCGGGGAAGGGTTAGGGTTAGGGTTCGGGCTAGGGTTAGGGTTAGGGGACGGGGACGGTTTAGGGTCCAGGTGAGGGTACGGCAACGCTTTAGGGGGAGCGTGCGTGTGAGGGCGCGGGTTAGTGTTAGCGTACGGGTTAGGATTAGGGGACGGGTGAGGGTCAGGCTTCGGGGAAGGGTTAGGGTTAGGGTTCGGGCTAGGGTTAGGTTTAGGGGACGGGGACGGTTTAGGGTCCAGGTGAGGGTACAGCAACTCTTTAGGGGGAGCGTGCGTGTGAGGGCGCGGGTTACTGTTAGCGTACGGGTTAGGATTAGGGGACGGGTGAGGGTCAGGCTTCGGGGAAGAGTTAGGGTTAGGGTTCGGGCTAGTGTTAGGGTTAGGGGACGGGGACCGTTTAGGGTCCAGGTGAGGGTACGGCACCGCTTTAGGGGGAGCGTGCGTGTGAGGGCGCGGGTTAGTGTTAGCGTACGGGTTAGGATTAGGGCACGGGTGAGGGTCAGGCTTCGGGGAAGGGTTAGGGTTAGGGTTCGGGCTAGGGTTAGGGTTAGGGGACTGGGACGGGGATGGTTTAGGGTCCAGGTGAGGGTACGGCAACGCTTTAGGGGGAGCGTGCGTGTGACGGCGCGGGGTAGTGTTAGCATACGGGTTAGGATTAGGGGACGTGTGAGGGTCAGGCTTTGGGGAAGGGTTAGGGTTAGGGTTCGGGCTAGGGTTAGTGTTAGGGGATGGGGACGGTTTAGGGTCCAGGTAAGAGTACGGCAACGCTTTAAGGGGAGCGTGCGTGTGAGGGCGAGGGTTAGTGTTAGCGTACGTGTTAGGATTAGGGGACGGGTGAGGGTCAGGCTTCGGGGAAGGGTTAGGGTTAGGGTTCGGGCTAGGGTTAGGGTTAGGGTTAGGTGACGGGGACGGTTTAGGGTCCAGGTGAGGGTACGGCAACGCTTTATGGGGAGCGTGCATGTGAGGGCGCGGGTTAGTGTTAGAGTACGGGTTAGGATTAGTGGATGGGTGACGGTCAGGCTTCGGGGAAGGGTTAGGGTTAGGGTTCGGGCTAGGGTTAGGGTTAGGGGACGGGGACGGTTTAGGGTCCAGGTGAAGGTAGGGCAATGCTTTATGGGGAGCGTGCCTGCGAGGGCGCGGGTTAGTGTTAGCGTACGGGTTAGGATTAGGGGACGGGTGAGGGTCAGGCTTCGGGGAAGGGTCAGCGTTAGGGTTCGGGCTAGGGTTAGGGTTAGGCGACGGGGACGGTTTACGATCCAGGTGAGGGTACGGCAACGCTTTAGGGGGAGCGTTCGTGTGAGGTCGCGCGTTAGTGTTAACGTACGGGTTAGGATTAGGGGACGGGTGAGGGTCAGGCTTCGGGGAAGGTTTAGGGTTAGGGTTCGGGCTAGGGTTAGGGTTAGGGGACGGGGACGGTTTAGGGTCCAGGTGAGGGTTCGGCAATGCTTTAGGGGGAGCGTGCGTGTGAGGGCGCGGGTTAGTGTTAGCGTACGGGTTAGGATTAGGGGACGGGTGAGGGTCAGGCTTCGGGGAAGGGTTAGGGTAGGGTTCGGGCTAGGGTTAGGGTTAGGGGACGGGGACGGTTTAGGGTCCAGGTGAGGGTACGGCAACGCTTTAGGGGGAGCGTGCGTGTGAGGGCGCGGGTTAGTGTTAGCGTACGGTTTAGGATTAGGGGATGGGTGACGGTCAGGCTTCGGGGAAGGGTTAGGGTTAGGGTTCGGGCTAGGGTTAGAGTTAGGGGACGGGGACGGTTTAGTGTCCAGGTGAGGGTACGGCAACGCTTTAGGGGGAGCGTGCGTGTGAGGGCGCTGGTTAGTGTTAGTGTACGGGTTAGGATTAAGGGACGGGTGAGGGTCAGGCTTCGGGGAAGGGTTAGGGTTAGGGGTCGGGCTAGGGTTAGGGTTAGGGGACGGGGACGGTTTTGGGTCCAGGTGAGGGTACGGCAACGCTTTAGGGGGAGCGTGCGTGTGAGGGCGCGGGGTAGTGTTAGCGTACGGGTTAGGATTAGGGGACGTGTGAGGGTCAGGCTTCGGGGAAGGGTTAGGGTTAGGGTTCGGGCTAGGGTTAGGGTTAGGGGACGGGGACGGTTTAGGGTCCAGGTGAGGGTACGGCAACGCTTTAGGGGGAGCGTGCGTGTGAGGGCGCGGGTTAGTGTTAGCGTACGGGTTAGGATTAGGGGACGGGTGAGGGTCAGGCTTCGGGGAAGTGTTAGGGTTAGGGTTTGGGCTAGGGTTAGGGTTAGGGGACGGGGACGGTTTAGGGTCCAGGTGAGGGTACGGTAACGCTTTAGGGGGAGCGTACGTGTGAGGGCGCGGGTTAGTGTTAGCGTACGGGTTAGGATTAGGGGACGGGTGAGGGTCAGGCTTCGGGGAAGTGTTAGGGTTAGGGTTCGGGCTAGGGTTAGGGTTACGGGACAGGGACGGTTTAGGGTCCAGGTGAGGGTACGGCAACGCTTTAGGGGGAGCGTGCGTGTGAGGGCGCGGTTTAGTGTTAGCGTACGGGTTAGGTGTAGGGGACGGTTGAGGGTCAGGCTTCGGGGAAGGGTTACGGTTAGGGTTCGGGCTAGGGTTAGGGTTAGGGGACGGGGACGGTTTAGGGTCCAGGTGAGGGTATGGCAACGCTTTAGTGGGAGCGTGCGTGTGAGGGCGAGGGTTAGTGTTAGCGTACGGTTTAGGATTAGGGGACGGGTGAGGGTCAGGCTTCGGGGAAGGGTTAGGGTTAGGGTTCGGGCTAGGGTTAGGGTTAGGGGACGGGGACGGTTTAGTGTCCAGCTGAGGGTACGGCAACGCTTTAGGGGGAGCGTGCGTGTGAGGGCGCGGGTTAGTGTTAGTGTACGGGTTAGGATTAAGGGACGGGTGAGGGTCAGGCTTCGGGGAAGGGTTAGGGTTAGGGTTCGGGCTAGGGTTAGGGTTAGGGGACGGGGACGGTTTTGGGTCCAGGTGAGGGTACGGCACCGCTTTAGGGGAAGCGTGCGTGTGAGGGCGCGGGTTAGTGTTAGCGTACGGGTTAGGATTAGGGCACGGGTGAAGGTCTGGCATCGGGGAAGGGTTAGGGTTAGGTTTCGGGCTAGGGTTAGGGTTAGGGGACGGGGACGGTTTAGGGTCCAGGTGAGGGTACGGCAACTCTTTAGGGGGAGCATGCATGTGAGGGCGTGGGTTAGTGTTAGCGTACGGGTTAGGAGTAGGGGATGGTTGAGGGTCAGGCTTCTGGGAAGGGTTAGGGTTAGGGTTCGGGCTAGGGTTAGGGGACGGGGACGGTTTAGGGTCCAGGTGAGGGTAGGGCAATGCTTTATGGGGAGCGTGCCTGCGAGGGCGCGGGTTAGTGTTAGCGTATGGGTTAGGATTAGGGGACGGGTGAGTGTCAGGCTTCGGGGAAGGGTCAGCGTTAGGGTTCGGGCTAGGGTTAGGGTTAGGCGACGGGGACGGTTTACGATCCAGGTGAGGGTACGGCAACGCTTTAGGGGGAGCGTTCGTGTGAGTGCGCGCGTTAGTGTTAACGTACGGGTTAGGATTAGGGGACGGGTGAGGGTCAGGCTTCGGGGAAGGGTTAGGGTTAGGGTTCGGGCTAGGGTTAGGGTTAGGGGACGGGGACGGTTTAGGGTCCAGGTGAGGGTTCGGCAATGCTTTAGGGGGAGCGTGCGTGTGAGGGCGCGGGTTAGTGTTAGCGTACGGGTTAGGATTAGGGGACGGGTGAGGGTCGGGCTTCGGGGAAGGGTTAGGGTTAGGGTTCGGGCTAGGGTTAGGGTTAGGGGACGGGGACGGTTTAGGGTCCCGGTGAGGGTACGGCAACGCTTTAGGGGGAGCGTGCGTGTGAGGGCGCGGGTTAGTGTTAGCGTACGGTTTAGGATTAGGGGTCGGGTGAGGGTCAGGCTTCTGGGAAGGGTTAGGGTTAGGTTTCGGGCTAGGGTTAAGATTAGGGGACGGGGACGGTTTAGTGTCCAGGTGAGGGTACGGCAACGCTTTAGGGGGAGCGTGCGTGTGAGGGCGCGGGTTAGTGTTAGTGTACGGGTTAGGATTAAGGGACGGGTGAGGGTCAGGCTTCGGTGAAGGGTTAGGGTTAGGGGTCGGGCTAGGGTTAGGGTTAGGGGACGGGGACGGTTTTGGGTCCAGGTGAGGGTACGGCAACGCTTTAGGGGGAGCGTGCGTGTGAGGGCGCGGGGTAATGTTAGCGTACGGGTTAGGATTAGGGGACGGGTGAGGGTCAGGCTTCGGGGAAGGGTTAGGGTTAGGGTTCGGGCTAGGGTTAGGGTTAGGGGACGGGGACGGTTTAGGGTCCAGGTGAGGGTACGGCAACGCTTTAGGGGGAGCGTGCGTGTGAGGGCGCGGGTTAGTGTTAGCGTACGGGTTAGGATTAGGGGACGGGTGAGGGTCAGGCTTCGGGGAAGTGTTAGGGTTAGGGTTTGGGCTAGGGTTAGGGTTAGGGGACGGGGACGGTTTAGGGTCCAGGTGAGGGTACGGTAACGCTTTAGCGGGAGCGTACGTGTGAGGGCGCGGGTTAGTGTTAGCGTACGGGTTAGGATTAGGGGACGGGTGAGGGTCAGGCTTCGGGGAAGGGTTAGGGTTAGGGTTCGGGCTAGGGTTAGGGTTAGGGGACGGGGACGGTTTAGTGTCCAGGTGAGGGTACGGCAATGCTTTAGGGGGAGCGTGCGTGTGAGGGCGCGGGTTAGTGTTAGCGTACGGGTTAGGATTAGGGGACGGGTGAGGGTCAGGCTTCGGGGAAGTGTTAGGGTTAGGGTTTGGGCTAGGGTTAGGGTTAGGGGACGGGGACGGTTTAGGGTCCAGGTGAGGGTACGGTAACGCTTTAGGGGGAGCGTACGTGTGAGGGCGCGGGTTAGTGTTAGCGTACGGGTTAGGATTAGGGGACGGGTGAGGGTCAGGCTTCGGGGAAGGGTTAGGGTTAGGGTTCGGGCTAGGGTTAGGGTTAGGGGACGGGGACGGTTTAGTGTCCAGGTGAGGGTACGGCAACGCTTTAGGGGGAGCGTGCGTGTGAGGGCGCGGGTTAGTGTTAGTGTACGGGTTAGGATTAAGGGACGGGTGAGGGTCAGGCTTCGGGGAAGGGTTAGGGTTAGGGGTCGGGCTAGGGTTAGGGTTAGGGGACGGGGACGGTTTTGGGTCCAGGTGAGGGTACGGCAACGGTTTAGGGGGAGCGTGCGTGTGAGGGCGCGGGGTAGTGTTAGCGTACGGGTTAGGATTAGGGGACGGGTGAGGGTCAGGCTTCGGGGAAGGGTTAGGGTTAGGGTTCGGGCTAGGGTTAGGGTTAGGGGACGGGGACGATTTAGGGTCCAGGTGAGGGTACGGCAAAGCTTTAGGGGGAGCGTGCGTGTGAGGGCGCGGGTTAGTGTTAGCGTACGGGTTAGGATTAGGGGACGGGTGAGGGTCAGGCTTCGGGGAAGTGTTAGGGTTAGGGTTCGGGCTAGGGTTAGGGTTAGGGGACGGGGACGGTTTAGGGTCCAGGTGAGGGTACGGCAACGCTTTAGGGGGAGCGTGCGTGTGAGGGCGCGGGTTAGTGTTAGCGTACGGTTTAGGATTAGGGGACGGGTGAGGGTCAGGCTTCGGGGAAGGGTTAGGGTTAGGGTTCGGGCTAGGGTTAGGGTTAGGGGACGGGGACGGTTTAGTGTCCAGGTGAGGGTACGGCAACGCTTTAGGGGGAGCGTGCGTGTGAGGGCGCGGGTTAGTGTTAGTGTACGGGTTAGGATTAAGGGACGGGTGAGGGTCAGGCTTAGGGGAAGGGTTAGGGTTAGGGGTCGGGCTAGGGTTAGGGTTAGGGGACGGGGACGGTTTTGGGTCCAAGTGAGGGTACGGCAACGCTTTAGGGGGAGCGTGCGTGTGAGGGCGCGGGGTAGTGTTAGCGTACGGGTTAGGATTAGGGGACGTGTGAGGGTCAGGCTTCGGGGAAGGGTTAGGGTTAGGGTTCGGGCTAGGGTTAGGGTTAGGGGACGGGGACGGTTTAGGGTCCAGGTGAGGGTACGGTAACGCTTTAGGGGGAGCGTGCGTGTGAGGGCGCGGGTTAGTGTTAGCGTACGGGTTAGGATTAGGGGACGGGTGAGGGTCAGGCTTCGGGGAAGTGTTAGGGTTAGGGTTTGGGCTAGGGTTAGGGTTAGGGGACGGGGACGGTTTAGGGTCCAGGTGAGGGTACGGTAACGCTTTAGGGGGAGCGTGCGTGTGAGGGCGCGGGTTAGTGTTAGCGTACGGGTTAGGATTAGGGGACGGGTGAGGGTCAGGCTTCGGGGAAGTGTTAGGGTTAGGGTTTGGGCTAGGGTTAGGGTTAGGGGACGGGGACGGTTTAGGGTCCAGGTGAGGGTACGGTAACGCTTTAGGGGGAGCGTACGTGTGAGGGCGCGGGTTAGTGTTAGCGTACGGGTTAGGATTAGGGGACGGGTGAGGGTCAGGCTTCGGGGAAGGGTTAGGGTTAGGGTTCGGGCTAGGGTTAGGGTTAGGGGACGGGGACAGTTTAGGGTCCAGGTGAGGGTACGGCAACGCTTTAGGGGGAGCGTGCGTGTGAGGGCGCGGGTTAGTGTTAGCGTACGGGTTAGGATTAGGGGACGGGTGAGGGTCAGGCTTCGGGGAAGTGTTAGGGTTAGGGTTTGGGCTAGGGTTAGGGTTAGGGGACGGGGACGGTTTAGGGTCCAGGTGAGGGTACGGTAACGCTTTAGGGGGAGCGTACGTGTGAGGGCGCGGGTTAGTGTTAGCGTACGGGTTAGGATTAGGGGACGGGTGAGGGTCAGGCTTCGGGGAAGGTTAGGGTTAGGGTTCGGGCTAGGGTCAGGGTTAGGGGACGGGGACGGTTTAGGGTCCAGGTGAGGGTACGGCAACGCTTTAGGGGGAGCGTGCTAGTGAGGGCGCGGGTTAGTGTTAGCGTACGGGTTAGGATTACGGGACGGGTGAGGGTCAGGCTTCGGGGAAGGGTTAGGGTTAGGGTTCGGGCTAGGGTTAGGGTTAGGGGACGGGGACGGTTTAGGGTCCAGCTGAGGGTACGGCAACGCTTTAGGGGGAGCGTGCGTGTGAGGGCACGGGTTAGTGTTAGCGTACGGGTTAGGAGTAGGGGACGGGTGAGGGTCAGGCTTCGGGGAAGGGTTAGGTTTAGGGTTCGGGCTAGGGTTAGGGTTAGGGGACGGGGACGGTTTAGGGTCCAGGTGAAGGTAGGGCAATGCTTTATGGGGAGCGTGCCTGCGAGGGCGCGGGTTAGTGTTAGCGTACGGGTTAGGATTAGGGGACGGGTGAGGGTCAGGCTTCGGGGAAGGGTCAGCGTTAGGGTTCGGGCTAGGGTTAGGGTTAGGCGACGGGGACGGTTTACGATCCAGGTGAGGGTACGGCAACGCTTTAGGGGGAGCGTTCGTGTGAGGGCGCGCGTTAGTGTTAACGTACGGGTTAGGATAAGGGGACGGGTGAGGGTCAGGCTTCGGGGAAGGGTTAGGGTTAGGGTTCGGGCTAGGGTTAGGGTTAGGGGACGGGGACGGTTTAGGGTCCAGGTGAGGGTTCGGCAATGCTTTAGGGGGAGCGTGCGTGTGAGGGCGCAGGTTAGTGTTAGCGTACGGGTTAGGATTAGGGGACGGGTGAGGGTCAGGCTTCGGGGAAGGGTTAGGGTAGGGTTCGGGCTAGGGTTAGGGTTAGGGGACGGGGACGGTTTAGGGTCCAGGTGAGGGTACGGCAACGCTTTAGGGGGAGCGTGCGTGTGAGGGCGCGGGTTAGTGTTAGCGTACGGTTTAGGATTAGGGGACGGGTGAGGGTCAGGCTTCGGGGAAGGGTTAGGGTTAGGGTTCGGGCTAGGGTTAGAGTTAGGGGACGGGGACGGTTTAGTGTCCAGGTGAGGGTACGGCAACGCTTTAGGGGGAGCGTGCGTGTGAGGGCGCGGGTTAGTGTTAGTGTACGGGTTAGGATTAAGGGACGGGTGAGTGTCAGGCTTCGGGGAAGGGTTAGGGTTAGGGGTCGGGCTAGGGTTAGGGTTAGGGGACGGGGACGGTTTTGGGTCCAGGTGAGGGTACGGCAACGCTTTAGGGGGAGCGTGCGTGTGAGGGCGAGGGGTAGTGTTAGCGTACGGGTTAGGATTAGGGGACGTGTGAGGGTCAGGCTTCGGGGAAGGGTTAGGGTTAGGGTTCGGGCTAGGGTTAGGGTTAGGGGACGGGGACGGTTTAGGGTCCAGGTGAGGGTACGGCAACGCTTTAGGGGGAGCGTGCGTGTGAGGGCGCGGGTTAGTGTTAGCGTACGGGTTAGGATTAGGGGACGGGTGAGGGTCAGGCTTCGGGGAAGTGTTAGGGTTAGGGTTTGGGCTAGGGTTAGGGTTAGGGGACGGGGACGGTTTAGGGTCCAGGTGAGGGTACGGTAACGCTTTAGGGGGAGCGTACGTGTGAGGGCGCGGGTTAGTGTTAGCGTACGGGTTAGGATTAGGGGACGGGTGAGGGTCAGGCTTCGGGGAAGGGTTAGGGTTAGGGTTCGGGCTAGGGTTAGGGTTACGGGACAGGGACGGTTTAGGGTCCAGGTGAGGGTACGGCAACGCTTTAGGGGGAGCGTGCGTGTGAGGGCGCGGTTTAGTGTTAGCGTACGGGTTAGGTGTAGGGGACGGTTGAGGGTCAGGCTTCGGGGAAGGGTTACGGTTAGGGTTCGGGCTAGGGTTAGGGTTAGAGGACGGGGACGGTTTAGGGTCCAGGTGAGGGTATGGCAACGCTTTAGGGGGAGCGTGCGTGTGAGGGCGAGGGTTAGTGTTAGCGTACGGTTTAGGATTAGGGGACGGGTGAGGGTCAGGCTTCGGGGAAGGGTTAGGGTTAGGGTTCGGGCTAGGGTTAGGGTTAGGGGACGGGGACGGTTTAGTGTCCAGCTGAGGGTACGGCAACGCTTTAGGGGGAGCGTGCGTGTGAGGGCGCGGGTTAGTGTTAGTGTACGGGTTAGGATTAAGGGACGGGTGAGGGTCAGGTTTCGGGGAAGGGTTAGGGTTAGGGTTCGGGCTAGGGTTAGGGTTAGGGGACGGGGACGGTTTTGGGTCCAGGTGAGGGTATGGCACCGCTTTAGGGGAAGCGTGCGTGTGAGGGCGCGGGTTAGTGTTAGCGTACGGGTTAGGATTAGGGCACGGGTGAAGGTCAGGCATCGGGGAAGGTTTAGGGTTAGGGTTCGGGCTAGGGTTAGGGTTAGGTGACGGGGACGGTTTAGGGTCCAGGTGAGGGTACGGCAACGCTTTAGGGGGAGCGTGCATGTGAGGGCGTGGGTTAGTGTTAGCGTACGGGTTAGGAGTAGGGGATGGTTGAGGGTCAGGCTTCTGGGAAGGGTTAGGGTTAGGGTTCGGGCTAGGGTTAGGGGACGGGGACGGTTTAGGGTCCAGGTGAGGGTACGGCAACGCTTTAGGGGGAGCGTGCGTGTGAGGGCGCGGGTTAGTGTTAGCGTACGTGTTAGGATTAGGGAACGGGTGAGGGTCAGGCTTCGGGGAAGTGTTAGGGTTAGGGTTCGGGCTAGGGTCAGGGTTAGGGGACGGGGACGGTTTAGGGTCCAGGTGAGGGTAGGGCAATGCTTTATGTGGAGCGTGCCTGCGAGGGCGCGGGTTAGTGTTAGCGTATGGGTTAGGATTAGGGGACGGGTGAGTGTAAGGCTTCGGGGAAGGGTCAGCGTTAGGGTTCGGGCTAGGGTTAGGGTTAGGCGACGGGGACGGTTTACGATCCAGGTGAGGGTACGGCAACGCTTTAGGGGGAGCGTTCGTGTGAGGGCGCGCGTTAGTGTTAACGTACGAGTTAGGATTAGGGGACGGGTGAGGGTCAGGCTTCGGGGAAGGGTTAGGGTTCGGGTTCGGGCTAGGGTTAGGGTTAGGGGACGGGGACGGTTTAGGGTCCAGGTGAGGGTTCGGCAATGCTTTAGGGGGAGCGTGCATGTGAGGGCGCAGGTTAGTGTTAGCGTACGGGTTAGGATTAGGGGACGGGTGAGGGTCAGGCTTCGGGGAAGGGTTAGGGTTAGGGTTCGGGCTAGGGTTAGGGTTAGGGGAAGGGGACGGTTTAGGGTCCAGGTGAGGGTACGGCAACGCTTTAGGGGGAACGTGCGTGTGAGGGCGCGGGTTAGTGTTAGCGTACGGTTTAGGATTAGGGGACGGGTGAGGGTCAGGCTTCTGGGAAGGGTTAGGGTTAGGTTTCGGGCTAGGGTTAAGGTTAGGGGACGGGGACGGTTTAGTGTCCAGGTGAGGGTACGGCAACGCTTTAGGGGGAGCGTGCGTGTGAGGGCGCGGGTTAGTGTTAGTGTACGGGTTAGGATTAAGGGACGGGTGAGGGTCAGGCTTCGGGGAAGGGTTAGGGTTAGGGGTCGGGCTAGGGTTAGGGTTAGGGGACGGGGACGGTTTTGGGTCCAGGTGAGGGTACGGCAACGCTTTAGGGGGAGCGTGCGTGTGAGGGCGCGGGTTAGTGTTAGCGTACGGGTTAGGATTAGGGGACGGGTGAGGGTCAGGCTTCGGGGAAGTGTTAGGGTTAGGGTTCGGGCTAGGGTTAGGGTTAGGGGACGGGGACGGTTTAGGGTCCAGGTGAGGGTACGGCAACGCTTTAGGGGGAGCGTGCGTGTGAGGGCACGGGTTAGTGTTAGCGTACGGGTTAGGAGTAGGGGACGGGTGAGGGTCAGGCTTCGGGGAAGGGTTAGGTTTAGGGTTCGGGCTAGGGTTAGGGTTAGGGGACGGGGACGGTTTAGGGTCCAGGTGAGGGTAGGGCAATGCTTTATGGGGAGCGTGCCTGCGAGGGCGCGGGTTAGTGTTAACGTACGGGTTAGGATTAGGGGACGGGTGAGGGTCAGGCTTCGGGGAAGGGTCAGCGTTAGGGTTCGGGCTAGGGTTAGTGTTAGGCGACGGGGACGGTTTACGATCCAGGTGAGGGTACGGCAACGCTTTAGGGGGAGCGTTCGTGTGAGGGCGCGCGTTAGTGTTAACGTACGGGTTAGGATTAGGGGACGGGTGAGGGTCAGGCTTCGGGGAAGGGTTAGGGTTAGGGTTCGGGCTAGGGTTAGGGTTAGGGTTAGGGGACGGGGACGGTTTAGGGTCCAGGTGAGGGTACGGCAACGCTTTAGGGGGAGCGTGCGTGTGAGGGCGCGGGTTAGTGTTAGCGTACGAGTTAGTATTAGTGGACGGGTGAGGGTCAGGCTTCGGGGAAGGGTTAGGGTTAGGGTTCGGGCTAGGGTTAGGGTTAGGGGACAGGGACGGTTTAGGGTCCAGGTGAGGGTTCGGCAATGCTTTAGGGGGAGCGTGCGTGTGAGGGCGCGGGTTAGTGTTAGCGTACGGGTTAGGATTAGGGGACGGGTGAGGGTCAGGCTTCGGGGAAGGGTTAGGGTTAGGGTTCGGGCTAGGGTTAGGGTTAGGGGACGGGGACGGTTTAGGGTCCAGGTGAGGGTACGGCAACGCTTTAGGGGGAGCGTGCTTGTGAGGGCGCGGGTTAGTGTTAGCGTACGGGTTAGGATTAGGGGACGGGTGAGGGTCAGGCTTCGGGGAAGGGTTAGGGTTAGGGTTCGGGCTAGGGTTAGGGTTAGGGGATGGGGACGGTTTCGGGTACAGGTGCGGGTACGGCAACGCTTTAGGGGCAGCGTGCGTGTGAGGGCGCGGGTTAGTGTTAGCGTACGGGTTAGGATTAGGGGACGGGTGAGGGTCAGGCTTCGGGGAAGGGTTAGGGTTAGGGTTCGGGCTAGGGTTAGGGTTACGGGACGGGGACGGTTTAGGGTCCAGGTGAGGGTACGGCAACGCTTTAGGGGGAGCGTGTGTGTGAGAGCACTGGTTTGTGTTAGCGTACGGGTTAGGAGTAGGGGACGGGTGAGGGTCAGGCTTCGGGGAAGGGTTAGGGTTAGGGTTCGGGCTAGGGTTAGGGTTAGGGGACGGAGACGGTTTAGGGTCCAGGTGAGGGTACGGCAACGCTTTAGGTGGAGTGTGCGTGAGAGGGCGAGGGTTAGTGTTAGCGTACGGGTTAGGATTAGGGGACGGGTGAGGGTCAGGCTTCGGGGAAGGGTTAGGGTTAGGGTTCGGGCTAGGGTTAGGGTTAGGGGACGGGGACGGTTTAGTGTCCAGGTGAGGGTACGGCAACGCTTTAGGGGGAGCGTGCGTGTGAGGGCGCGGGTCAGTGTTAGCGTACGGGTTAGGATTAGGGGACGGGTGAGGGTCAGGCTTCGGGGAAGGGTTAGGGGTAGGGTTCGGGCTAGGGTTAGGGTTAGGGGACGGGGACGGTTTAGGGTCCAGGTGAGGGTACGGCAACGCTTGAGGGGGAGCGTGCGTGTGAGGGCGCGGGTTAGTGTTACCGTACGGGTTAGGATTAGGGGACGTGTGAGGGTCAGGCTTCGGGGAAGGGTTAGGGTTAGGGTTCGGGCTAGTGTTAGGGTTAGGGGACGGGGACGGTTTAGGGTCCAGGTGAGGGTACGGCAACGCTTTAGGGGGTGCATGCGTGTGAGGGCGTGGGTTAGTGTTAGCGTACGGGTTAGGATTAGGGGACGGGTGAGGGTCAGGCTTCGGGGAAGGGTTAGTGTTAGGGTTCGGGCTAGGGTTAGGGTTAGGGGACGGGGACGGTTTAGTGTCCAGGTGAGGGTACGGCAACGCTTTAGGGAGAACGTGCGTGTGAGGGCGCGGGTTACTGTTAGCGTACGGGTTAGGATTAGGGGACGGGTGAGGGTCAGGCTTCGGGGAAGGGTTAGGGTTAGGGTTCGGGCTAGGGTTAGGGTTAGGGGACGGGGACGGTTTAGGGTCCAGGTGAGGGTACGGCAACGCTTTAGGGGGAGCGTGCGTGTGAGGGCGCGGGTTAGTGTTAGCGTACGGGTTAGGATTAGGGGACGGGTGAGGGTCAGGCTTCGGGGAAGGGTTAGGGTTCGGGTTCGGGCTAGGGTTAGGGTTAGGGGACGGGGACGGTTTAGGGTCCAGGTGAGGGTTCGGCAATGCTTTAGGGGGAGCGTGCATGTGAGGGCGCAGGTTAGTGTTAGCGTACGGGTTAGGATTAGGGGACGGGTGAGGGTCAGGCTTCGGGGAAGTGTTAGGGTTAGGGTTCGGGCTAGGGTTAGGGTTAGGGGAAGGGGACGGTTTAGGGTCCAGGTGAGGGTACGGCAACGCTTTAGGGGGAACGTGCGTGTGAGGGCGCGGGTTAGTGTTAGCGTACGGTTTAGGATTAGGGGACGGGTGAGGGTCAGGCTTCTGGGAAGGGTTAGGGTTAGGTTTCGGGCTAGGGTTAAGGTTAGGGGACGGGGACGGTTTAGTGTCCAGGTGAGGGTACGGCAACGCTTTAGGGGGAGCGTGCGTGTGAGGGCGCGGGTTAGTGTTAGTGTACGGGTTAGGATTAAGGGACGGGTGAGGGTCAGGCTTCGGGGAAGGGTTAGGGTTAGGGGTCGGGCTAGGGTTAGGGTTAGGGGACGGGGACGGTTTTGGGTCCAGGTGAGGGTACGGCAACGCTTTAGGGGGAGCGTGCGTGTGAGGGCGCGGGTTAGTGTTAGCGTACGGGTTAGGATTAGGGGACGGGTGAGGGTCAGGCTTCGGGGAAGTGTTAGGGTTAGGGTTCGGGCTAGGGTTAGGGTTAGGGGACGGGGACGGTTTAGGGTCCAGGTGAGGGTACGGCAACGCTTTAGGGGGAGCGTGCGTGTGAGGGCACGGGTTAGTGTTAGCGTACGGGTTAGGAGTAGGGGACGGGTGAGGGTCAGGCTTCGGGGAAGGGTTAGGTTTAGGGTTCGGGCTAGGGTTAGGGTTAGGGGACGGGGACGGTTTAGGGTCCAGGTGAGGGTAGGGCAATGCTTTATGGGGAGCGTGCCTGCGAGGGCGCGGGTTAGTGTTAACGTACGGGTTAGGATTAGGGGACGGGTGAGGGTCAGGCTTCGGGGAAGGGTCAGCGTTAGGGTTCGGGCTAGGGTTAGTGTTAGGCGACGGGGACGGTTTACGATCCAGGTGAGGGTACGGCAACGCTTTAGGGGGAGCGTTCGTGTGAGGGCGCGCGTTAGTGTTAACGTACGGGTTAGGATTAGGGGACGGGTGAGGGTCAGGCTTCGGGGAAGGGTTAGGGTTAGGGTTCGGGCTAGGGTTAGGGTTAGGGTTAGGGGACGGGGACGGTTTAGGGTCCAGGTGAGGGTACGGCAACGCTTTAGGGGGAGCGTGCGTGTGAGGGCGCGGGTTAGTGTTAGCGTACGAGTTAGTATTAGTGGACGGGTGAGGGTCAGGCTTCGGGGAAGGGTTAGGGTTAGGGTTCGGGCTAGGGTTAGGGTTAGGGGACAGGGACGGTTTAGGGTCCAGGTGAGGGTTCGGCAATGCTTTAGGGGGAGCGTGCGTGTGAGGGCGCGGGTTAGTGTTAGCGTACGGGTTAGGATTAGGGGACGGGTGAGGGTCAGGCTTCGGGGAAGGGTTAGGGTTAGGGTTCGGGCTAGGGTTAGGGTTAGGGGACGGGGACGGTTTAGGGTCCAGGTGAGGGTACGGCAACGCTTTAGGGGGAGCGTGCTTGTGAGGGCGCGGGTTAGTGTTAGCGTACGGGTTAGGATTAGGGGACGGGTGAGGGTCAGGCTTCGGGGAAGGGTTAGGGTTAGGGTTCGGGCTAGGGTTAGGGTTAGGGGATGGGGACGGTTTCGGGTACAGGTGCGGGTACGGCAACGCTTTAGGGGCAGCGTGCGTGTGAGGGCGCGGGTTAGTGTTAGCGTACGGGTTAGGATTAGGGGACGGGTGAGGGTCAGGCTTCGGGGAAGGGTTAGGGTTAGGGTTCGGGCTAGGGTTAGGGTTACGGGACGGGGACGGTTTAGGGTCCAGGTGAGGGTACGGCAACGCTTTAGGGGGAGCGTGTGTGTGAGAGCACTGGTTTGTGTTAGCGTACGGGTTAGGAGTAGGGGACGGGTGAGGGTCAGGCTTCGGGGAAGGGTTAGGGTTAGGGTTCGGGCTAGGGTTAGGGTTAGGGGACGGAGACGGTTTAGGGTCCAGGTGAGGGTACGGCAACGCTTTAGGTGGAGTGTGCGTGAGAGGGCGAGGGTTAGTGTTAGCGTACGGGTTAGGATTAGGGGACGGGTGAGGGTCAGGCTTCGGGGAAGGGTTAGGGTTAGGGTTCGGGCTAGGGTTAGTGTTAGGGGACGGGGACGGTTTCGGGTCCAGGTGAGGGTACGGCAACGCTTTAGGGGGAGCGTGCGTGTGAGGGCGCGGGTCAGTGTTAGCGTACGGGTTAGGATTAGGGGACGGGTGAGGGTCAGGCTTCGGGGAAGGGTTAGGGGTAGGGTTCGGGCTAGGGTTAGGGTTAGGGGACGGGGACGGTTTAGGGTCCAGGTGAGGGTACGGCAACGCTTGAGGGGGAGCGTGCGTGTGAGGGCGCGGGTTAGTGTTACCGTACGGGTTAGGATTAGGGGACGTGTGAGGGTCAGGCTTCGGGGAAGGGTTAGGGTTAGGGTTCGGGCTAGTGTTAGGGTTAGGGGACGGGGACGGTTTAGGGTCCAGGTGAGGGTACGGCAACGCTTTAGGGGGTGCATGCGTGTGAGGGCGTGGGTTAGTGTTAGCGTACGGGTTAGGATTAGGGGACGGGTGAGGGTCAGGCTTCGGGGAAGGGTTAGTGTTAGGGTTCGGGCTAGGGTTAGGGTTAGGGGACGGGGACGGTTTAGTGTCCAGGTGAGGGTACGGCAACGCTTTAGGGAGAACGTGCGTGTGAGGGCGCGGGTTACTGTTAGCGTACGGGTTAGGATTAGGGGACGGGTGAGGGTCAGGCTTCGGGGAAGGGTTAGGGTTAGGGTTCGGGCTAGGGTTAGGGTTAGGGGACGGGGACGGTTTAGGGTCCAGGTGAGGGTACGGCAACGCTTTAGGGGGAGCGTGCGTGTGAGGGCGCGGGTTAGTGTTAGCGTACGGGTTAGGATTAGGGGACGGGTGAGGGTCAGGCTTCGGGGAAGTGTTAGGGTTAAGGTTCGGGCTAGGGTTAGGGTTAGGGGACGGGGACGGTTTAGGGTCCAGGTGAGGGTACGGCAACGCTTTAGGGGGAGCGTGCGTGTGAGGGCGCGGGTCAGTGTTAGCGTACGGGTTAGGATTAGGGGACGGGTGAGGGTCAGGCTTCGGGGAAGTGTTAGGGTTAGGGTTCGGGCTAGGGTTAGGGTTAGGGGACGGGGACAGTTTAGGGTCCAGGTGAGGGTACGGCAACGCTTTAGGGAGAACGTGCGTGTGAGGGCGCGGGTTAGTGTTAGCGTACGGGTTAGGATTAGGGGACGGGTGAGGGTCAGGCTTCGGGGAAGGGTTAGGGTTAGGGTTCGGGCTAGGGTTAGGGTTAGGGGACGGGGACGGTTTAGGGTCCAGGTGAGGGTACGGCAACGCTTTAGGGGGAGCGTGCGTGTGAGGGCGCGGGTTAGTGTTAGCGTACGGGTTAGGATTAGGGGACGGGTGAGGGTCAGGCTTCGGGGAAGTGTTAGGGTTAAGGTTCGGGCTAGGGTTAGGGTTAGGGGACGGGGACGGTTTAGGGTCCAGGTGAGGGTATGGCAACGCTTTAGGGGGAGCGTGCGTGTGAGGGCGCGGGTCAGTGTTAGCGTACGGGTTAGGATTAGGGGACGGGTGAGTGTCAGGCTTCGGGGAAGGGTTAGGGTTAGGGTTCGGGCTAGGGTTAGGGTTAGGGGACGGGGACGGTTTAGGGTCCAGGTGAGGGTACGGCAACGCTTTAGGGGGATCGTGCATGTGAGGGCGCGGGTTAGTGTTAGCGTACGGGTTAGGATTAGGGGACGGGTGAGGGTCAGGCTTCGGGGAAGTGTTAGGGTTAGGGTTCGGGCTAGGGTTAGGGTTAGGGGACGGGGACGGTTTAGGGTCCAGCTGAGTGTACGGCAACGCTTTAGGGGGAGCGTGCGTGTGAGGGCGCGGTTTTGTGTTAGCGTACGGGTTAGGATTAGGGGACGGGTGAGGGTCAGGCTTCGGGGAAGGGTTCGGGTTAGGGTTCGGGCTAGGGTTAGGGTTAGGGGACGGGGACGGTTTAGGGTCCAGGTGAGGGTACGGCAACGCTTTAGGGGGAGCGTGCGTGTGAGGGCGCGGGGTAGTTTTAGCGTATGGGTTAGGATTATGGGACGGGGGAGGGTCAGGCTACGGTGAAGGGTTAGGGTTAGGGTTCGGGCTAGGGTTAGGGTTAGGGCACGGGGACGGTTTCGGGTCCAGGTGAGGGTACGGCAACGCTTTAGGGGGACCGTGCGTGTGAGGGCGCGGGTTAGTGTTAGCGTACGGGTTAGGATTAGGGGACGGGTGAGGGTCAGGCTTCGGGGAAGGGTTAGGGTTAGGGTTCGGGCTAGGGTTAGGGTTAGGGGACGGGGACGGTTTAGGGTCCAGGTGAGGGTACGGCAACGCTTGAGGGGGAGCGTGCGTGTGAGGGCGCGGGTTAGTGTTAGCGTACGGGTTAGGATTAGAGGACGGGTGAGGGTCAGACTTCGGGTAAGGGTTAGGGTTAGGGTTCGGGCTAGTGTTAGGGTTAGGGGACGGGGACGGTTTAGGGTCCAGGTGAGGGTACGGCAACGCTTTAGGGGGTGCGTGCGTGTGAGGGCGCGGGTTAGTGTTAGCGTACGGGTTAGGATTAGGGGACGGGTGAGGGTCAGGCTTCGGGGAAGGGTTAGGGTTAGGGTTCGGGCTAGGGTTAGGGTTAGGGGACAGGGACAGTTTAGGGTCCAGGTGAGGGTACGGCAACACTTTAGGGGGAGCGTGCGTGTGAGGGCGCGGGTTAGTGTTAGCATACGGGTTAGCATTAGGGGACGGGTGAGGGTCAGGCTTCGGGGAAGGGTTAGGGTTAGGGTTCGGGCTAGGGTTAGGGTTAGGGGACGGGGACGGTTTAGTGTCCAGGTGAGGGTACGGCAACGCTTTAGGGAGAGCGTGCGTGTGAGGGCGCGGGTTACTGTTAGCGTACGGGTTAGGATTAGGGGACGGGTGAGGGTCAGGCTTCGGGGAAGGGTTAGGGTTAGGGTTCGGGCTAGGGTTAGGGTTAGGGGACGGGGACGGTTTAGGGTCCAGCTGAGTGTACGGCAACGCTTTAGGGGGAGCGTGCGTGTGAGGGCGCGGTTTTGTGTTAGCGTACGGGTTAGGATTAGGGGACGGGTGAGGGTCAGGCTTCGGGGAAGGGTTCGGGTTAGGGTTCGGGCTAGGGTTAGGGTTAGGGGACGGGGACGGTTTAGGGTCCAGGTGAGGGTACGGCAACGCTTTAGGGGGAGCGTGCGTGTGAGGGCGCGGGGTAGTTTTAGCGTATGGGTTAGGATTATGGGACGGGGGAGGGTCAGGCTACGGTGAAGGGTTAGGGTTAGGGTTCGGGCTAGGGTTAGGGTTAGGGCACGGGGACGGTTTCGGGTCCAGGTGAGGGTACGGCAACGCTTTAGGGGGACCGTGCGTGTGAGGGCGCGGGTTAGTGTTAGCGTACGGGTTAGGATTAGGGGACGGGTGAGGGTCAGGCTTCGGGGAAGGGTTAGGGTTAGGGTTCGGGCTAGGGTTAGGGTTAGGGGACGGGGACGGTTTAGGGTCCAGGTGAGGGTACGGCAACGCTTGAGGGGGAGCGTGCGTGTGAGGGCGCGGGTTAGTGTTAGCGTACGGGTTAGGATTAGAGGACGGGTGAGGGTCAGACTTCGGGTAAGGGTTAGGGTTAGGGTTCGGGCTAGTGTTAGGGTTAGGGGACGGGGACGGTTTAGGGTCCAGGTGAGGGTACGGCAACGCTTTAGGGGGTGCGTGCGTGTGAGGGCGCGGGTTAGTGTTAGCGTACGGGTTAGGATTAGGGGACGGGTGAGGGTCAGGCTTCGGGGAAGGGTTAGGGTTAGGGTTCGGGCTAGGGTTAGGGTTAGGGGACAGGGACAGTTTAGGGTCCAGGTGAGGGTACGGCAACACTTTAGGGGGAGCGTGCGTGTGAGGGCGTGGGTTAGTGTTAGCATACGGGTTAGCATTAGGGGACGGGTGAGGGTCAGGCTTCGGGGAAGGGTTAGGGTTAGGGTTCGGGCTAGGGTTAGGGTTAGGGGACGGGGACGGTTTAGTGTCCAGGTGAGGGTACGGCAACGCTTTAGGGAGAGCGTGCGTGTGAGGGCGCGGGTTACTGTTAGCGTACGGGTTAGGATTAGGGGACGGGTGAGGGTCAGGCTTCGGGGAAGGGTTAGGGTTAGGGTTCGGGCTAGGGTTAGGGTTAGGGGACGGGGACGGTTTAGGGTCCAGGTGAGGGTACGGCAACGCTTTAGGGGGAGCGTGCGTGTGAGGGCGCGGGTTAGTGTTAGCGTACGGGTTAGGATTAGGGGACGGGTGAGGGTCAGGCTTCGGGGAAGTGTTAGGGTTAAGGTTCGGGCTAGGGTTAGGGTTAGGGGACGGGGACGGTTTAGGGTCCAGGTGAGGGTACGGCAACGCTTTAGGGGGAGCGTGCGTGTGAGGGCGCGGGTTAGTGTTAGCGTACGGGTTAGGATTAGGGGACGGGTGAGGGTCAGGCTTCGGGGAAGGGTTAGGGTTAGGGTTCGGGCTAGGGTTAGGGTTAGGGGACGGGGACGGTTTAGGGTCCAGGTGAGGGTACGGCAACGCTTTAGGGGGAGCGTGCGTGTGAGGGCGCGGGTTAGTGTTAGCGTACGGGTTAGGATTAGGAGACGGGTGAGGGTCAGGCTTCGGGGAAGGGTTAGGGTTAGGGTTCGGGCTAGGGTTAGGGTTAGGGGACGGGGAAGGTTTAGTGTCCAGGTGAGGGTACGGCAACGCTTTAGGGGGAGCGTGCATGTGAGGGCGCGGGTTAGTGTTAGTGTACGGGTTAGGATTAGGGGACGGGTGAGGGTCAGGCTTCGGGGAAGGGTTAGGGTTAGGGGTCGGGCTAGGGTTAGGGTTAGGGGACGGGGACGGTTTCGGGTCCAGGTGAGGGTACGGCAACGCTTTAGGGGGAGCGTGCGTGTGAGGGCGCGGGTTAGTGTTAGCGTACGGGTTAGGATTAGGGGACGGGTGAGGGTCAGGCTTCGGGGAAGGGTTAAGGTTAGGGTTCGGGCTAGGGTTAGGGTTAGGGGACGGAGACGGTTTCGGGTCCAGGTGAGGGTACGGCAACGCTTTAGGGGGAGCGTGCGTGTGAGGGCGCGGGTTAGTGTTAGCGTACGGGTTAGGATTAGGGGACGGGTGAGGGTCAGGCTTCGGGGAAGGGTTAGGGTTAGGGTTCGGGCTAGGGTTAGGGTTAGGGGACGGGGACGGTTTAGGGTCCAGGTGAGGGTACGGCAACGCTTTAGGGGGAGCGTGCGTGTGAGGGCGCGGGTTAGTGTTAGCGTACGGGTTAGGATTAGGGGACGGGTGAGGGTCAGGCTTCGGGGAAGGGTTAGGGTTAGGGTTCGGGCTAGGGTTAGGGTTAGGGGACGGGGACGGTTTAGGGTCCAGGTGAGGGTACAGCAACGCTTTAGGGGGAGCGTGCGTGTGAGGGCGCGGGTTAGTGTTAGCGTACGGGTTAGGATTAGGGGACGGGTGAGGGTCAGGCTTCGGGGAAGTGTTAGGGTAAGTGTTCGGGCTAGGGTTAGGGTTAGGGGACGGGGACGGTTTAGGGTCCAGGTGAGGGTACGGCAACGCTTTAGGGGGATCGTGCGTGTGAGGGCGCGGGTTAGTGTTAGCGTACGGGTTAGGATTAGGGGACGGGTGAGGGTCAGGCTTCGGGGAAGTGTTAGGGTTAGGGTTCGGGCTAGGGTTAGGGTTAGGGGACGGGGACGGTTTAGGGTCCAGCTGAGGGTACGGCAACGCTTTAGGGGGAGCGTGCGTGTGAGGGCGCAGGTTAGTGTTAGTGTACGGGTTAGGATTAGGGGACGGGTGAGGGTCAGGCTTCGGGGAAGGGTTAGGTTTAGGGTTCGGGCTAGGGTTAGGGTTACGGGACAGGGACAGTTTAGGGTCCAGGTGAGGGTACGGCAACGCTTTAGGGGGAGCGTGTGTGTGAGGGCGCGGGTTAGTGTTAGCGTACGGGTTATGTGTAGGGGACGGTTGAGGGTCAGGCTTCGGGGAAGGGTTAGGGTTAGGGTTCAGGCTAGGGTTAGGGTTAGGGGACGGGGACGGTTTAGGGTCCAGGTGAGGGTACGGCAACGCTTTAGGGGGAGCGTGCGTGTGAGGGCGCGGGATAGTGTTAGCGTACGTGATAGGATTAGGGGACGGGTGAGGGTCAGGCTTCGGGGAAGGGTTAGGGTTAGGGTTCGGGCTAGGGTTAGGGTTAGGGGACAGGGACGGTTTAGGGTCCAGGTGAGGGTACGGCAACGCTTTAGGGGGTGCGTGCGTGTGAGGGCGCGGGTTAGTGTTAGCGTACGGTTTAGGTTTAGGGGACGGGTGAGGGTCAGGCTTCGGGGAAGGGTTAGGGTTAGGGTTCGGGCTAGGGTTAGGGTTAGGGGACGGGGACGGTTTAGGATCCAGGTGAGGGTACGGCAACGCTTTAGGGGCAGCGTGCATGTGAGGGCGCGGGTTAGTGTTAGCGTACGGGTTAGGATTAGGGGACGGGTGAGGGTCAGGCTTCGGGGAAGGGTTAGGGTTAGGGTTCGGTCTAGGGTTAGGGTAAGGGGACGGGGACGGTTTAGGGTCCTGGTGAGTGTACGGCAACGCTTTAGGGGGAGCGTGCGTGTGAGGGCGTGGGTTAGTGTTAGCGTACGGGTTAGGATTAGGGGACGGGTGAGGGTCAGGCTTCGGGGAAGGGTTAGGGTTAGGGTTCGGGCTAGGGTTAGGGTTAGGGGACGGGGACGGTTTAGGGTCCAGGTGAGGGTACGGCAACGCTTTAGGGGAAGAGTATGTGTGAGGGCGCGGGTTAGTGTTAGCGTACGGGTTAGGATTAGGGGACGGGTGCGGGTCAGGCTTCGGGGAAGGGTTAGGGTTAGGGTTCGGGCTAGGGTTAGGGTTAGGGGACGGGGACGGTTTAGGGTCCAGGTGAGGGTACGGCAACGCTTTAGGGGGAGCGTGCGTGTGAGGGCGCGGGTTAGTGTTAGCGTACGGGTTAGGATTAGGGGACGGGTGAGGGTCAGGCTTCAGGGAAGGGTTAGGGTTAAGGTTCGGGCTAGGGTTAGGGTTAGGGGACGGGGACGGTTTAGGGTCCAGGTGAGGGTACGGCAACGCTTTAGGGGGAGCGTGCGTGTGAGGGCGCGGGTCAGTGTTAGCGTACGGGTTAGGATTAGGGGACAGGTGAGGGTCAGGCTTCGGGGAAGGGTTAGGGTTAGGGTTCGGGCTAGGGTTAGGGTTAGGGGACGGGGACGGTTTAGGGTCCAGGTGAGGGTACGGCAACGCTTTAGGGGGATCGTGCATGTGAGGGCGCGGGTTAGTGTTAGCGTACGGGTTAGGATTAGGGGACGGGTGAGGGTCAGGCTTCGGGGAAGTGTTAGGGTTAGGGTTCGGGCTAGGGTTAGGGTTAGGGGACGGGGACGGTTTAGGGTCCAGCTGAGGGTACGGCAACGCTTTAGGGGGAGCGTGCGTGTGAGGGCTCGGTTTTGTGTTAGCGTACGGGTTAGGATTAGGGGACGGGTGAGGGTCAGGCTTCGGGGAAGGGTTAGGGTTAGGGTTCGGGCTAGGGTTAGGGTTAGGGGACGGGGACGGTTTAGGGTCCAGGTGAGGGTACGGCAACGCTTTAGGGGGAGCGTGCGTGTGAGGGCGCGGGGTAGTTTTAGCGTATGGGTTAGGATTATGGGACGGGGGAGGGTCAGGCTACGGTGAAGGGTTAGGGTTAGGGTTCGGGCTAGGGTTAGGGTTAGGGCACGGGGACGGTTTCGGGTCCAGGTGAGGGTACGGCAACGCTTTAGGGGGACCGTGCGTGTGAGGGCGCGGGTTAGTGTTAGCGTACGGGTTAGGATTAGGGGACGGGTGAGGGTCAGGCTTCGGGGAAGGGTTAGGGTTAGGGTTCGGGCTAGGGTTAGGGTTAGGGGACGGGGACGGTTTAGGGTCCAGGTGAGGGTACGGCAACGCTTGAGGGGGAGCGTGCGTGTGAGGGCGCGGGTTAGTGTTAGCGTACGGGTTAGGATTAGGGGACGGGTGAGGGTCAGGCTTCGGGTAAGGGTTAGGGTTAGGGTTCGGGCTAGTGTTAGGGTTAGGGGACGGGGACGGTTTAGGGTCCAGGTGAGGGTACGGCAACGCTTTAGGGGGTGCGTGCGTGTGAGGGCGCGGGTTAGTGTTAGCGTACGGGTTAGGATTAGGGGACGGGTGAGGGTCAGGCTTCGGGGAAGGGTTAGGGTTAGGGTTCGGGCTAGGGTTAGGGTTAGGGGACGGGGACAGTTTAGGGTCCAGGTGAGGGTACGGCAACACTTTAGGGGGAGCGTGCGTGTGAGGGCGCGGGTTAGTGTTAGCATACGGGTTAGCATTAGGGGACGGGTGAGGGTCAGGCTTCGGGGAAGGTTTAGGGTTAGGGTTCGGGCTAGGGTTAGGGTTAGGGGACGGGGACGGTTTAGTGTCCAGGTGAGGGTACGGCAACGCTTTAGGGAGAGCGTGCGTGTGAGGGCGCGGGTTACTGTTAGCGTACGGGTTAGGATTAGGGGACGGGTGAGGGTCAGGCTTCGGGGAAGGGTTAAGGTTAGAGTTCGGGCTAGGGTTAGGGTTAGGGGACGGGGACGGTTTAGGGTCCAGGTGAGGGTACGGCAACGCTTTAGGGGGAGCGTGCGTGTGAGGGCGCGGGTTAGTGTTAGCGTACGGGTTAGGATTAGGGGACGGGTGAGGGTCAGGCTTCGGGGAAGTGTTAGGGTTAAGGTTCGGGCTAGGGTTAGGGTTAGGGGACGGGGACGGTTTAGGGTCCAGGTGAGGGTACGGCAACGCTTTAGGGGGAGCGTGCGTGTGAGGGCGCGGGTTAGTGTTAGCGTACGGGTTAGGATTAGGGGACGGGTGAGGGTCAGGCTTCGGGGAAGGGTTAGGGTTAGGGTTCGGGCTAGGGTTAGGGTTAGGGGACGGGGACGGTTTAGGGTCCAGGTGAGGGTACGGCAACGCTTTAGGGGGATCGTGCGTGTGAGGGCGCGGGTTAGTTATAGCGTACGGGTTAGGATTAGGGGACGGGTGAGGGTCAGGCTACGGGGAAGGGTTAGGGGTAGGGTTCGGGCTAGGGTTAGGGTTAGGGGACGGGGACGTTTTAGGGTCCAGGTGAGGGTACGGCAACGCTTTAGGGGGAGCGTGCGTGTGAGGGCGCGGGGTAGTGTTAGCGTACGGGTTAGGATTAGGGGACGGGTGAGGGTCAGGCTTCGGGGAAGTGTTAGGGTAAGTGTTCGGGCTAGGGTTAGGGTTAGGGGACGGGGACGGTTTCGGGTCCAGGTGAGGGTACGGCAACGCTTTAGGGGGATCGTGCGTGTGAGGGCGCGGGTTAGTGTTAGCGTACGGGTTAGGATTAGGGGACGGGTGAGGGTCAGGCTTCAGGGAAGGGTTAGGGTTAAGGTTCGGGCTAGGGTTAGGGTTAGGGGACGGGGACGGTTTAGGGTCCAGGTGAGGGTACGGCAACGCTTTAGGGGGAGCGTGCGTGTGAGGGCGCGGGTCAGTGTTAGCGTACGGGTTAGGATTAGGGGACGGGTGAGGGTCAGGCTTCGGGGAAGGGTTAGGGTTAGGGTTCGGGCTAGGGTTAGGGTTAGGGGACGGGGACGGTTTAGGGTCCAGGTGAGGGTACGGCAACGCTTTAGGGGGATCGTGCATGTGAGGGCGCGGGTTAGTGTTAGCGTACGGGTTAGGATTAGGGGACGGGTGAGGGTCAGGCTTCGGGGAAGTGTTAGGGTTAGGGTTCGGGCTAGGGTTAGGGTTAGGGGACGGGGACGGTTTAGGGTCCAGCTGAGGGTACGGCAACGCTTTAGGGGGAGCGTGCGTGTGAGGGCTCGGTTTTGTGTTAGCGTACGGGTTAGGATTAGGGGACGGGTGAGGGTCAGGCTTCGGGGAAGGGTTCGGGTTAGGGTTCGGGCTAGGGTTAGGGTTAGGGGACGGGGACGGTTTAGGGTCCAGGTGAGGGTACGGCAACGCTTTAGGGGGAGCGTGCGTGTGAGGGCGCGGGGTAGTTTTAGCGTATGGGTTAGGATTATGGGACGGGGGAGGGTCAGGCTACGGTGAAGGGTTAGGGTTAGGGTTCGGGCTAGGGTTAGGGTTAGGGCACGGGGACGGTTTCGGGTCCAGGTGAGGGTACGGCAACGCTTTAGGGGGACCGTGCGTGTGAGGGCGCGGGTTAGTGTTAGCGTACGGGTTAGGATTAGGGGACGGGTGAGGGTCAGGCTTCGGGGAAGGGTTAGGGTTAGGGTTCGGGCTAGGGTTAGGGTTAGGGGACGGGGACGGTTTAGGGTCCAGGTGAGGGTACGGCAACGCTTGAGGGGGAGCGTGCGTGTGAGGGCGCGGGTTAGTGTTAGCGTACGGGTTAGGATTAGGGGACGGGTGAGGGTCAGGCTTCGGGTAAGGGTTAGGGTTAGGGTTCGGGCTAGTGTTAGGGTTAGGGGACGGGGACGGTTTAGGGTCCAGGTGAGGGTACGGCAACGCTTTAGGGGGTGCGTGCGTGTGAGGGCGCGGGTTAGTGTTAGCGTACGGGTTAGGATTAGGGGACGGGTGAGGGTCAGGCTTCGGGGAAGGGTTAGGGTTAGGGTTCGGGCTAGGGTTAGGGTTAGGGGACGGGGACAGTTTAGGGTCCAGGTGAGGGTACGGCAACACTTTAGGGGGAGCGTGCGTGTGAGGGCGCGGGTTAGTGTTAGCATACGGGTTAGCATTAGGGGACGGGTGAGGGTCAGGCTTCGGGGAAGGTTTAGGGTTAGGGTTCGGGCTAGGGTTAGGGTTAGGGGACGGGGACGGTTTAGTGTCCAGGTGAGGGTACGGCAACGCTTTAGGGAGAGCGTGCGTGTGAGGGCGCGGGTTACTGTTAGCGTACGGGTTAGGATTAGGGGACGGGTGAGGGTCAGGCTTCGGGGAAGGGTTAAGGTTAGAGTTCGGGCTAGGGTTAGGGTTAGGGGACGGGGACGGTTTAGGGTCCAGGTGAGGGTACGGCAACGCTTTAGGGGGAGCGTGCGTGTGAGGGCGCGGGTTAGTGTTAGCGTACGGGTTAGGATTAGGGGACGGGTGAGGGTCAGGCTTCGGGGAAGTGTTAGGGTTAAGGTTCGGGCTAGGGTTAGGGTTAGGGGACGGGGACGGTTTAGGGTCCAGGTGAGGGTACGGCAACGCTTTAGGGGGAGCGTGCGTGTGAGGGCGCGGGTTAGTGTTAGCGTACGGGTTAGGATTAGGGGACGGGTGAGGGTCAGGCTTCGGGGAAGGGTTAGGGTTAGGGTTCGGGCTAGGGTTAGGGTTAGGGGACGGGGACGGTTTAGGGTCCAGGTGAGGGTACGGCAACGCTTTAGGGGGATCGTGCGTGTGAGGGCGCGGGTTAGTTATAGCGTACGGGTTAGGATTAGGGGACGGGTGAGGGTCAGGCTACGGGGAAGGGTTAGGGGTAGGGTTCGGGCTAGGGTTAGGGTTAGGGGACGGGGACGTTTTAGGGTCCAGGTGAGGGTACGGCAACGCTTTAGGGGGAGCGTGCGTGTGAGGGCGCGGGGTAGTGTTAGCGTACGGGTTAGGATTAGGGGACGGGTGAGGGTCAGGCTTCGGGGAAGTGTTAGGGTAAGTGTTCGGGCTAGGGTTAGGGTTAGGGGACGGGGACGGTTTAGGGTCCAGGTGAGGGTACGGCAACGCTTTAGGGGGATCGTGCGTGTGAGGGCGCGGGTTAGTGTTAGCGTACGGGTTAGGATTAGGGGACGGGTGAGGGTCAGGCTTCGGGGAAGTGTTAGGGTTAGGGTTCGGGCTAGGGTTAGGGTTAGGGGACGGGGACGGTTTAGGGTCCAGCTGAGGGTTCGGCAACGCTTTAGGGGGAGCGTGCGTGTGAGGGCGCAGGTTAGTGTTAGCGTACGGGTTAGGATTAGGGGACGGGTGAGGGTCAGGCTTCGGGGAAGGGTTAGGTTTAGGGTTCGGGCTAGGGTTAGGGTTACGGGACAGGGACGGTTTAGGGTCCAGGTGAGGGTACGGAA
The DNA here is from genome assembly GCF_951394435.1 of Stenella coeruleoalba. Taxonomy (NCBI): domain Eukaryota; kingdom Metazoa; phylum Chordata; class Mammalia; order Artiodactyla; family Delphinidae; genus Stenella; species Stenella coeruleoalba. The sequence continues at coordinate 502,077 of NW_027646138.1, forward strand.
ACGCTTTAGGGGGAGCGTGTGTGTGAGGGCGCGGGTTAGTGTTAGCGTACGGGTTATGTGTAGGGGACGGTTGAGGGTCAGGCTTCGGGGAAGGGTTAGGGTTAGGGTTCAGGCTAGGGTTAGGGTTAGGGGACGGGGACGGTTTAGGGTCCAGGTGAGGGTACGGCAACGCTTTAGGGGGAGCGTGCGTGTGAGGGCGCGGGATAGTGTTAGCGTACGTGATAGGATTAGGGGACGGGTGAGGGTCAGGCTTCGGGGAAGGGTTAGGGTTAGGGTTCGGGCTAGGGTTAGGGTTAGGGGACAGGGACGGTTTAGGGTCCAGGTGAGGGTACGGCAACGCTTTAGGGGGTGCGTGCGTGTGAGGGCGCGGGTTAGTGTTAGCGTACGGTTTAGGTTTAGGGGACGGGTGAGGGTCAGGCCTCGGGGAAGGGTTAGGGTTAGGGTTCGGGCTAGGGTTAGGGTTAGGGGACGGGGACGGTTTAGGATCCAGGTGAGGGTACGGCAACGCTTTAGGGGCAGCGTGCATGTGAGGGCGCGGGTTAGTGTTAGCGTACGGGTTAGGATTAGGGGACGGGTGAGGGTCAGGCTTCGGGGAAGGGTTAGGGTTAGGGTTCGGTCTAGGGTTAGGGTAAGGGGACGGGGACGGTTTAGGGTCCTGGTGAGTGTACGGCAACGCTTTAGGGGGAGCGTGCGTGTGAGGGCGTGGGTTAGTGTTAGCGTACGGGTTAGGATTAGGGGACGGGTGAGGGTCAGGCTTCGGGGAAGGGTTAGGGTTAGGGTTCGGGCTAGGGTTAGGGTTAGGGGACGGGGACGGTTTAGGGTCCAGGTGAGGGTACGGCAACGCTTTAGGGGAAGAGTATGTGTGAGGGCGCGGGTTAGTGTTAGCGTACGGGTTAGGATTAGGGGACGGGTGCGGGTCAGGCTTCGGGGAAGGCTTAGGGTTAGGGTTCAGGCTAGGGTTAGGGTTAGGGGACGGGGACGGTTTAGTGTCCAGGTGAGGGTACGGCAACGCTTTAGGGGGAGCGTGCGTGTGAGGGCGCGGGTTAGTGTTAGCGTACGGGTTAGGATTAAGGGACGGGTGAGGGTCAGGCTTCGGGGAAGGGTTAGGGTTAGGGGTCGGGCTAGGGTTAGGGTTAGGGGACGGGGACGGTTTCGGGTCCAGGTGAGGGTACGGCAACGCTTTAGGGGGAGCGTGCGTGTGAGGGCGCGGGTTAGTGTTAGCGTACGGGTTAGGATTAGGGGACGGGTGAGGGTCAGGCTTCGGGGAAGGGTTAGGGTTAGGGTTCGGGCTAGGGTTAGGGTTAGGGGACGGGGACGGTTTAGGGTCCAGGTGAGGGTACGGCAACGCTTTAGGGGGAGCGTGCGTGTGAGGGCGCGGGTTAGTGTTAGCGTACGGGTTAGGATTAGGGGACGGGTGAGGGTCAGGCTTCGGGGAAGGGTTAGGGTTAGGGTTCGGGCTAGGGTTAGGGTTAGGGGACGGGGACGGTTTAGGGTCCAGGTGAGGGTACGGCAACGCTTTAGGGGGAGCGTGCGTGTGAGGGCGCGGGTTAGTGTTAGCGTACGGGTTAGGATTAGGGGATGGGTGAGGGTCAGGCTTCGGGGAAGGGTTAGGGTTAGGGTTCGGGCTAGGGTTAGGGTTAGGGGACGGGGACGGTTTAGGGTCCAGGTGAGGGTACGGCAACGCTTTAGGGGGAGCGTGCGTGTGAGGGCGCGGGTTATTGTTAGCGTACGGGTTAGGATTAGGGGACGGGTGAGGGTCAGGCTTCGGGGAAGGGTTAGGGTTAGGGTTCGGGCTAGGGTTAGGGTTATGGAACGGGGACGGTTTAGGGTCCAGGTGAGGGTACGGCAACTCTTTAGGGGGAGCGTGCGTGTGAGGGCGCGGGTTAGTGTTAGCGTACGGGTTAGGATTAGGGGACGGGTGAGGGTCAGGCTTCGGGGAAGGGTTAGGGTTAGGGTTCGGGCTAGGGTTAGGGTTAGGGGACGGGGACGGTTTAGGGTCCAGGTGAGGGTACGGCAACGCTTTAGGGGGAGCGTGCGTGTGAGGGCGCGGGTTAGTGTTAGCGTACGGGTTAGGATTAGGGGACGGGTGAGGGTCAGGCTTCGGGGAAGGGTTAGGGTTAGGGTTCGGGCTAGGGTTAGGGTTAGGGGACGGGGACGGTTTAGGGTCCAGGTGAGGGTACGGCAACGCTTTAGGGGGAGAGTGCGTGTGAGGGCGCGGGTTAGTGTTAGCGTACGGCTTAGGATTAGGGGACGGGTGCGGGTCACGCTTCGGGGAAGGGTTAGGGTTAGGGTTCAGGCTAGGGTTAGGGTTAGGGGACGGGGACGGTTTAGTGTCCAGGTGAGGGTACGGCAACACTTTAGGGGGAGCGTGCGTGTGAGGGCGCGGGTTAGTGTTAGCGTACGGGTTAGTATTAGGGGACGGGTGAGGGTCAGGCTTCGGGGAAGGGTTAGGGTTAGGGTTCGGGCTAGGGTTAGGGTTAGGGGACGGGGACGGTTTAGGGTCCAGGTGAGGGTTCGGCAATGCTTTAGGGGGAGCGTGTGTGTGAGGGCGTGGGTTAGTGTTAGCGTACGGGTTAGGATTAGGGGACGGGTGAGGGTCAGGCTTCGGGGAAGGGTTAGGGTTAGGGTTCGGGCTAGGGTTAGGGTTAGGGGACGGGGACGGTTTAGGGTCCAGGTGAGGGTACGGCAACGCTTTAGGGGGAGCGTGCGTGTGAGGGCGCGGGTTAGTGTTAGCGTACGGTTTAGGATTAGGGGACGGGTGAGTGTCAGGCTTCGGGGAAGGGTTAGGGTTAGGGTTCGGGCTAGGGTTAGGGTTAGGGGACGGGGACGGTTTAGGGTCCATGTGAGGGTACGGCAACGCTTTAGGGGGAGCGTGCGTGTGAGGGCCCGGGTTAGTGTTAGCATATGGGTTAGGATTAGGGGACGGGTGAGGGTCAGGCTTCGGGGAAGGGTTAGGTTTAGGGTTCGGGCTAGGGTTAGGGTTAGGGGACGGGGACGGTTTAGGGTCCAGGTGAGGGTACGGCAACGCTTTAGGGGGAGCGTGCGTGTGAGGGCGCGGGTTAGTGTTAGCGTACGGGTTAGGATTAGGGGACGGGTGCGGGTCACGCTTCGGGGATGGGTTAGGGTTAGGGTTCAGGCTAGGGTTAGGGTTAGGGGACGGGGACGGTTTAGTGTCCAGGTGAGGGTACGGCAACGCTTTAGGGGGAGCGTGCGTGTGAGGGCGCGGGTTAGTGTTAGTGTACGGGTTAGGATTAAGGGACGGGTTAGGGTCAGGCTTCGGGGAAGGGTTAGGGTTAGGGGTCGGGCTAGGGTTAGGGTTAGGGGACGGGGACGGTTTTGGGTCCAGGTGAGGGTACGGCAACGCTTTAGGGGGAGCGTGCGTGTGAGGGCGCGGGGTAGTGTTAGCGTACGGGTTAGGATTAGGGGACGGGTGAGGGTCAGGCTTCGGGGAAGGGTTAGGGTTAGGGTTCGGGCTAGGGTTAGGGTTAGGGGACGGGGACGGTTTAGGGTCCAGGTGAGGGTACGGCAACGCTTTAGGGGGAGCGTGCGTCTGAGGGCGCGGGTTAGTGTTAGCGTACGGGTTAGGATTAGGGGACGGGTGAGGGTCAGGCTTCGGGGAAGTGTTAGGGTTAGGGTTTGGGCTAGGGTTATGGTTAGGGGACGGGGACGGTTTAGGGTCCAGGTGAGGGTACGGTAACGCTTTAGGGGGAGCGTACGTGTGAGGGCGCGGGTTAGTGTTAGCGTACGGGTTAGGATTAGGGGACGGGTGAGGGTCAGGCTTCGGGGAAGGGTTAGGGTTAGGGTTCGGGCTAGGTTTAGGGTTACGGGACAGGGACGGTTTAGGGTCCAGGTGAGGGTACGGCAACGCTTTAGGGGGAGCGTGCGTGTGAGGGCGCGGGTTAGTGTTAGCGTACGGGTTAGGTGTAGGGGACGGTTGAGGGTCAGGCTTCGGGGAAGTGTTACGGTTAGGGTTCGGGCTAGGGTTAGGGTTAGGGGACGGGGACGGTTTAGGGTCCAGGTGAGGGTACGGCAACGCTTTAGGGGGAGCGTGCGTGTGAGGGCGAGGGTTAGTGTTAGCGTACGGGTTAGGATTAGGGGACGGGTGAGGGTCAGGCTTCGGGGAAGGGTTAGGGTTAGGGTTCGGGCTAGTGTTACGGTTAGGTGACGGGGACGGTTTAGGGTCCAGGTGAGGGTACGGCAACGCTTTAGGGGGAGTGTGCGTGTGAGGGCGTGGGTTAGTGTTAGCGTACGGGTTAGGATTAGGGGACGGGTGAGGGTCAGGCTTCGGGGAAGGGTTAGGGTTAGGGTTCGGGCTAGGGTGAGGGTTAGGGGACGGGGATGGTTTAGGGTCCAGGTGAGGGTACAGCAACGCTTTAGGGGGAGCGTGCGTGTGAGGGCGCGGGTAAGTGTTAGCGTACGGGTTAGGATTAGGGGACGGGTGAGGGTCAGGCTTCGGGGAAGTGTTAGGGTTAGGGTTTGGGATAGGGTTAGGGTTAGGGGACGGGGACGGTTTAGGGTCCAGGTGAGGGTACGGTAACGCTTTAGGGGGAGCGTACGTGTGAGGGCGCGGGTTAGTGTTAGCGTACGGGTTAGGATTAGGGGACGGGTGAGGGTCAGGCTTCGGGGAAGGGTTAGGGTTAGGGTTCGGGCTAGGTTTAGGGTTACGGGACAGGGACGGTTTAGGGTCCAGGTGAGGGTACGGCAACGCTTTAGGGGGAGCGTGCGTGTGAGGGCGCGGGTTAGTGTTAGCGTACGGGTTAGGTGTAGGGGACGGTTGAGGGTCAGGCTTCGGGGAAGGGTTAGTGTTAGGGTTCGGGCTAGGGTTAGGGTTAGGGGACGGGGACGGTTTAGGGTCCAGGTGAGGGTACGGCAACGCTTTAGGGGGAGCGTGCGTGTGAGGGCGAGGGTTAGTGTTAGCGTACGGGTTAGGATTAGGGGACGGGTGAGGGTCAGGCTTCGGGGAAGGGTTAGGGTTAGGGTTCGGGCTAGTGTTAGGGTTAGGTGACGGGGACGGTTTAGGGTCCAGGTGAGGGTACGGCAACGCTTTAGGGGGAGTGTGCGTGTGAGGGCGCGGGTTAGTGTTAGCGTACGGGTTAGGATTAGGGGACGGGTGAGGGTCAGGCTTCGGGGAAGTGTTAGGGTTAGGGTTCGGGCTAGGGTTAGGGTTAGGGGATGGGGACGGTTTAGGGTCCAGGTGAGGGTACGGCAACGCTTTAGGGGGATCGTGCGTGTGAGGGCGCGGGTTAGTTATAGCGTACGGGTTAGGATTAGGGGACGGGTGAGGGTCAGGCTTCGGGGAAGTGTTAGGGTTAAGGTTCGGGCTAGGGTTAGGGTTAGGGGACGGGGACGGTTTAGGGTCCAGCTGAGGGTACGGCAACGCTTTAGGGGGAGCGTGCGTGTGAGGGCGCGGGTTAGTGTTAGCGTACGGGTTAGGATTAGGGGACGGGTGAGGGTCAGGCTTCGGGGAAGGGTTAGGGTTAGGGTTCGGGCTAGGGTTAGGGTTAGGGGACGGGGACGGTTTCGGGTCCAGGTGAGTGTACGGCAACGCTTTACGGGGACCGTGCGTGTGAGGGCGCGGGTTAGTGTTAGCGTACGGGTTAGGATTAGGGGACGGGTGAGGGTCAGGCTTCGGGGAAGGGTTAGGTTTAGGGTTCGGGCTAGGGTTAGGGTTAGGGGACGGGGACGGTTTCGGGTCCAGGTGAGGGTACGGCAACGCTTGAGGGGGAGCGTGCGTGTGAGGGCGCGGGTTAGTGTTAGCGTACGGGTTAGGATTAGGGGACGGGTGAGGGTCAGGCTTCGGGGAAGTGTTAGGGTTAGGGTTCGGGCTAGGGTTAGGGTTAGGGGACGGGGACGGTTTAGCGTCCAGCTGAGGGTACGGCAACGCTTTAGGGGGAGCGTGCGTGTGAGGGCGCGGGTTAGTGTTAGCGTACGGGTTAGGATTAGGGGACGGGTGAGGGTCAGGCTTCGGGGAAGGGTTAGGTTTAGGGTTCGGGCTAGAGTTAGGGTTACGGGACAGGGACGGTTTAGGGTCCAGGTGAGGGTACAGCAACGCTTTAGGGGGAGCGTGTGTGTGAGGGCGCGGGTTAGTGTTAGCGTACGGGTTAGGAGTAGGGCACGGTTGAGGGTCAGGCTTCGGGGAAGGGTTAGGGTTAGGGTTAAGGCTAGGGTTAGGGTTAGGGGACGGGGACGGTTTAGGGTCCAGGTGAGGGTACGGCAACGCTTTAGGGGGAGCGTGCGTGTGAGGGCGCGGGTTAGTGTTAGCGTACGGGTTAGTATTAGGGGACGGGTGAGGGTCAGGCTTCGGGGAAGTGTTAGGGTTAGGGTTCGGGCTAGGGTTAGGGTTAGGGGACGGGGACGGTTTAGGGTCCAGCTGAGGGTACGGCAACGTTTTAGGGGGAGCGTGCGTGTGAGGGCGCGGGTTAGTGTTAGCGTACGGGTTAGGATTAGGGGACGGGTGAGGGTCAGGCTTCGGGGAAGGGTTAGGGTTAGGGTTCGGGCTAGGGTTAGTGTTACGGGACAGGGACGGTTTAGGGTCCAGGTGAGGGTACGGCAACGCTTTAGGGGGAGCGTGTGTGTGAGGGCACGGGTTAGTGTTAGCGTACGGGTTAGGAGTAGGGGACGGTTGAGGGTCAGGCTTCGGGGAAGGGTTAGGGTTAGGGTTCACGCTAGGGTTAGGGTTAGGGGACGGGGACGGTTTAGGGTCCAGGTGAGGGTACGGCAACGCTTTAGGGGGAGCGTGCGTGTGAGGGCGCGGGTTAGTGTTAGCGTACGGGTTAGGATTAGGGGACGGGTGAGGGTCAGGCTTCGGGGAAGGGTTCGGGTTAGGGTTCGGGCTAGGGTTAGGGTTAGGGGACGGGGACGGTTTAGGGTCCAGGTGAGGGTACGGCAACGCTTTAGGGGGAGCGTGCGTGTGAGGGCGCGGGGTAGTTTTAGCGTATGGGTTAGGATTATGGGACGGGTGAGTGTCAGGCTACGGGGAAGGGTTAGGGGTAGGGTTCGGGCTAGGGTTAGGGTTAGGGGACGGGGACGTTTTAGGGTCCAGGTGAGGGTACGGCAACGCTTTAGGCGGAGCGTGCGTGTGAGGGCGCGGGGTAGTGTTTGCATACGGGTTAGGATTAGGGGACGGGTGAGGGTCAGGCTTCGGGGAAGGGTTAGGGTTAGGGTTCGGGCTAGGGTTAGGGTTAGGGGACGGGGACGGTTTAGGGTCCAGGTGAGGGTACGGTAACGCTTTAGGGGGAGCGTACGTGTGAGGGCGCGGGTTAGTGTTAGCGTACGGGTTAGGATTAGGGGACGGGTGAGGGTCAGGCTTCGGGGAAGGGTTAGGGTTAGGGTTCGGGCTAGGTTTAGGGTTACGGGACAGGGACGGTTTAGGGTCCAGGTGAGGGTACGGCAACGCTTTAGGGGGAGCGTGCGTGTGAGGGCGCGGGTTAGTGTTAGCGTACGGGTTAGGTGTAGGGGACGGTTGAGTGTCAGGCTTCGGGGAAGGGTTACGGTTAGGGTTCGGGCTAGGGTTAGGGTTAGGGGACGGGGACGGTTTAGGGTCCAGGTGAGGGTACGGCAACGCTTTAGGGGGAGCGTGCGTGTGAGGGCGAGGGTTAGTGTTAGCGTACGGGTTAGGATTAGGGGACGGGTGAGGGTCAGGCTTCGGGGAAGGGTTAGGGTTAGGGTTCGGGCTAGTGTTAGGGTTAGGTGACGGGGACGGTTTAGGGTCCAGGTGAGGGTACGGCAACGCTTTAGGGGGAGCATGCGTGTGAGGGCGCGGGTTAGTGTTAGCGTACGGGTTAGGATTAGGGGACGGGTGAGGGTCAGGCTTCGGGGAAGGGTTCGGGTTAGGGTTCGGGCTAGGGTTAGGGTTAGGGGACGGGGACGGTTTAGGGTCCAGGTGAGGGTACGGCAACGCTTTAGGGGGAGCGTGCGTGTGAGGGCGCGGGTTAGTGTTAGCGTACGGGTTAGTATTAGGGGACGGGTGAGGGTCAGGCTTCGGGGAAGGGTTAGGGTTAGGGTTCGGGCTAGGGTTAGGGTTAGGGGACGGGGACGGTTTAGGGTCCAGGTGAGGGTTCGGCAATGCTTTAGGGGGAGCGTGCGTGTGAGGGCGCGGGTTAGTGTTAGCGTACGGGTTAGGATTAGGGGACGGGTGAGGGTCAGGCTTCGGGGAAGGGTTAGGGTTAGGGTTCGGGCTAGGTTTAGGGTTAGGGGACGGGGACCGTTTAGGGTCCAGGTGAGGGTACGGCAACGCTTTAGGGGGAGCGTGCTTGTGAGGGCGCGGGTTAGTGTTAGTGTACGGGTTAGGATTAGGGTACGGGTGAGGGTCAGGCTTCGGGGAAGGGTTAGGGTTAGGGTTCGGGCTAGGGTTAGGGTTACGGGACGGGGACGGTTTAGGGTCCAGGTGAGGGTACGGCAACGCTTTAGGGGGAGCGTGTGTGTGAGGGCACGGGTTAGTGTTAGCGTACGGGTTAGGAGTAGGGGACGGGTGAGGGTCAGGCTTCGGGGAAGGGTTAGGGTTAGGGTTCGGGCTAGGGTTAGGGTTAGGGGACGGGGACGGTTTAGGGTCCAGGTGAGGGTACGGCAACGCTTGAGGGGGAGCGTGCGTGTGAGGGCGCGGGTTAGTGTTAGCGTACGGGTTAGGATTAGGGGACGGGTGAGTGTCAGGCTTCGGGGAAGGGTTAGGGTTAGGGTTCGGGCTAGTGTTAGGGTTAGGGGACGGGGACGGTTTAGGGTCCAGGTGAGGGTACGGCAACGCTTTAGGGGGTGCGTGCGTGTGAGGGCGCGGGTTAGTGTTAGCGTACGGGTTAGTATTAGGGGACGGGTGAGGGTCAGGCTTCGGGGAAGGGTTAGGGTTAGGGTTCGGGCTAGGGTTAGGGTTAGGGGACGGGGACAGTTTAGGGTCCAGGTGAGGGTACGTCAACGCTTTAGGGGGCGCGTGCGTGTGAGGGCGCGGGTTAGTGTTAGCGTACGGGTTAGGATTAGGGGACGGGTGAGGGTCAGGCTTCGGGGAAGTGTTAGGGTTAGGGTTCGGGCTAGGGTTAGGGTTAGGGGACGGGGACGGTTTAGTGTCTAGGTGAGGGTACGCAACGCTTTAGGGAGAGCGTGAGTGTGAGGGCGCGGGTTACTGTTAGCGTACGGGTTAGGATTAGGGGACGGGTGAGGGTCAGGCTTCGGGGAAGGGTTAGGGTTAGGGTTCGGGCTAGGGTTAGGGTTAGGGAACGGGGACGGTTTAGGGTCCAGGTGAGGGTACGGCAACGCTTTAGGGGGAGCGTGCGTGTGAGGGCGCGGGTTAGTGTTAGCGTACGGGTTAGGAATCGGTGACGGGTGAGGGTCAGGCTTCGGGGAAGTGTTAGGGTTAAGGTTCGGCCTAGGGTTAGGGTTAGGGGACGGGGACGGTTTAGGGTCCAGGTGAGGGTACGGCAACGCTTTAGGGGGAGCGTGCGTGTGAGGGCGCGGGTTAGTGTTAGCGTACGGGTTAGGATTAGGGGACGGGTGAGGGTCAGGCTTCGGGGAAGGGTTAGGGTTAGGGTTCGGGCTAGGGTTAGGGTTAGGGGACGGGGACGGTTTAGGGTCCAGGTGAGGGTACGGCAACGCTTTAGGGGGATCGTGCGTGTGAGGGCGCGGGTTAGTTATAGCGTACGGGTTAGGATTAGGGGACGGGTGAGGGTCAGGCTTCGGGGAAGTGTTAGGGTTAGGGTTCGGGCTAGGGTTAGGGGACGGGGACGGTTTAGGGTCCAGCTGAGGGTACGGCAACGCTTTAGGGGGAGCGTGCGTGTGAGGTCGAGGGTTAGTTATAGCGTACGGGTTAGGATTAGGGGACGGGTGAGGGTCAGGCTTCGGGGAAGTGTTAGGGTTAGGGTTCGGGCTAGGGTTAGGGGACGGGGACGGTTTAGGGTCCAGCTGAGGGTACGGCAACACTTTAGGGGGAGCGTGCGTGTGAGGGCGCGGGTTAGTGTTAGCGTACGGGTTAGGATTAGGGGACGGGTGAGGGTCAGGCTTCGGGGAAGGGTTAGGGTTAGGGTTCGGGCTAGGGTTAGGGTTAGGGGACGGGGACGGTTTCGGGTCCAGGTGAGGGTACGGCAACGCTTTAGGGGGACCGTGCGTGTGTGGACGCGGGTTAGTGTTAGCGTACGGGTTAGGATTAGGGGACGGGTGAGGTTCAGGCTTCGGGGAAGGGTTAGGGTTAGGGTTCGGGCTAGGGTTAGGGTTAGGGGACGGGGACGGTTTAGGGTCCAGGTGAGGGTACGGCAACGCTTGAGGGGGAGCGTGCGTGTGAGGGCGCGGGTTAGTGTTAGCGTACGGGTTAGGATTAGGGGACGGGTGAGGGTCAGGCTTAGGGGAAGGGTTAGGGTTAGGGTTCGGGCTAGGGTTAGGGTTAGGGGACGGGGACAGTTTAGGATCCAGGTGAGGGTATGGCAACGCTTTAGGGGGAGCGTGCGTGTGAGGGCGCGTGTTAGTGTTAGCGTACGGGTTAGGATTAGGGGACGGGTGAGGGTCAGGCTTCGGGGAAGGGTTAGGGTTAGGGTTCGGGCTAGGGTTAGGGTTAGGGGACGGGGACGGTTTAGTGTCCAGGTGAGGGTACGGCAATGCTTTAGGGAGAGCGTGCGTGTGAGGGCGCGGGTTACTGTTAGCGTACGGGTTAGGATTAGGGGACGGGTGAGGGTCAGGCTTCGGGGAAGGGTTAGGGTTAGTGTTCGGGCTAGGGTTAGGGTTAGGGGACGGGGACGGTTTAGGGTCCAGGTGAGGGTACGGCAACGCTTTAGGGGGAGCGTACGTGTGAGGGCGCGGGTTAGTGTTAGCGTACGGGTTAGGATTAGGGGACGGGTGAGGGTCAGGCTTCGGGGAAGTGTTAGGGTTAAGGTTCGGGCTAGGGTTAGGGTTAGGGGACGGGGACGGTTTAGGGTCCAGGTGAGGGTACGGCAACGCTTTAGGGGGAGCGTGCGTGTGAGGGCGCGGGTTAGTGTTAGCGTACGGGTTAGGATTAGGGGACGGGTGAGGGTCAGGCTTCGGGGAAGGGTTAGGGTTAGGGTTCGGGCTAGGGTTAGGGTTAGGGGACGGGGACGGTTTAGGGTCCAGGTGAGGGTACGGCAACGCTTTAGGGGGATCGTGCGTGTGAGGGCGCGGGTTAGTTATAGCGTACGGGTTAGGATTAGGGGACGGGTGAGGGTCAGGCTTCGGGGAAGTGTTAGGGTTAGGGTTCGGGCTAGGGTTAGGGTTAGGGGACGGGGACGGTTTAGGTTCCAGCTGAGGGTACGGCAACGCTTTAGGGGGAGCTTGCGTGTGAGGGCGCGGGTTAGTTTTAGCGTACGGGTTAGGATTAGGGGACGGGTGAGGGTCAGGCTTCGGGGAAGGGTTAGGGTTAGGGTTCGGGCTAGGTTTAGGGTTACGGGACAGGGACGGTTTAGGGTCCAGGTGAGGGTACGGCAACGCTTTAGGGGGAGCGTGCGTGTGAGGGCGCGGGTTAGTGTTAGCGTACGGGTTAGGTGTAGGGGACGGTTGAGGGTCAGGCTTCGGGGAAGTGTTACGGTTAGGGTTCGGGCTAGGGTTAGGGTTAGGGGACGGGGACAGTTTAGGGTCCAGGTGAGGGTACGGCAACGCTTTAGGGGGAGCGTGCGTGTGAGGGCGAGGGTTAGTGTTAGCGTACAGGTTAGGATTAGGGGACGGGTGAGGGTCAGGCTTCGGGGAAGGGTTAGGGTTAGGGTTCGGGCTAGTGTTAGGGTTAGGAGACGGGGACGGTTTAGGGTCCAGGTGAGGGTACGGCAACGCTTTAGGGGGAGTGTGCGTGTGAGGGCGCGGGTTAGTGTTAGCGTACGGGTTAGGATTAGGGGACGGGTGAGGGTCAGGCTTCGGGGAAGGGTTAGGGTTAGGGTTCGGGCTAGGGTTAGGGTTAGGGGACGGGGACGGTTTCGGGTCCAGGTGAGGGTACGGCAACGCTTTAGGGGGACCGTGCGTGTGAGGGCGCGGGTTAGTGTTAGCGTACGGGTTAGGATTAGGGGACGGGTGAGGTTCAGGCTTCGGGGAAGGGTTAGGGTTAGGGTTCGGGCTAGGGTTAGGGTTAGGGGACGGGGACGGTTTAGGGTCCAGGTGAGGGTACGGCAACGCTTGAGGGGGAGCGTGCGTGTGAGGGCGCGGGTTAGTGTTAGCGTACGGGTTAGGATTAGGGGACGGGTGAGGGTCAGGCTTCGGGGAAGGGTTAGGGTTAGGGTTTGGGGTAGGGTTAGGGTTAGGGGACGGGGACAGTTTAGGATCCAGGTGAGGGTACGGCAACGCTTTAGGGGGAGCGTGCGTGTGAGGGCGCGTGTTAGTGTTAGCGTACGGGTTAGGATTAGGGGACGGGTGAGGGTCAGGCTTCGGGGAAGGGTTAGGGTTAGGGTTCGGGCTAGGGTTAGGGTTAGGGGACGGGGACGGTTTAGTGTCCAGGTGAGGGTACGGCAATGCTTTAGGGAGAGCGTGCGTGTGAGGGCGCGGGTTACTGTTAGCGTACGGGTTAGGATTAGGGGACGGGTGAGGGTCAGGCTTCGGGGAAGGGTTAGGGTTAGTGTTCGGGCTAGGGTTAGGGTTAGGGGACGGGGACGGTTTAGGGTCCAGGTGAGGGTACGGCAACGCTTTAGGGGGAGCGTACGTGTGAGGGCGCGGGTTAGTGTTAGCGTACGGGTTAGGATTAGGGGACGGGTGAGGGTCAGGCTTCGGGGAAGTGTTAGGGTTAAGGTTCGGGCTAGGGTTAGGGTTAGGGGACGGGGACGGTTTAGGGTCCAGGTGAGGGTACGGCAACGCTTTAGGGGGAGCGTGCGTGTGAGGGCGCGGGTTAGTGTTAGCGTACGGGTTAGGATTAGGGGACGGGTGAGGGTCAGGCTTCGGGGAAGGGTTAGGGTTAGGGTTCGGGCTAGGGTTAGGGTTAGGGGACGGGGACGGTTTAGGGTCCAGGTGAGGGTACGGCAACGCTTTAGGGGGATCGTGCGTGTGAGGGCGCGGGTTAGTTATAGCGTACGGGTTAGGATTAGGGGACGGGTGAGGGTCAGGCTTCGGGGAAGTGTTAGGGTTAGGGTTCGGGCTAGGGTTAGGGTTAGGGGACGGGGACGGTTTAGGTTCCAGCTGAGGGTACGGCAACGCTTTAGGGGGAGCGTGCGTGTGAGGGCGCGGGTTAGTTTTAGCGTACGGGTTAGGATTAGGGGACGGGTGAGGGTCAGGCTTCGGGGAAGGGTTAGGGTTAGGGTTCGGGCTAGGTTTAGGGTTACGGGACAGGGACGGTTTAGGGTCCAGGTGAGGGTACGGCAACGCTTTAGGGGGAGCGTGCGTGTGAGGGCGCGGGTTAGTGTTAGCGTACGGGTTAGGTGTAGGGGACGGTTGAGGGTCAGGCTTCGGGGAAGTGTTACGGTTAGGGTTCGGGCTAGGGTTAGGGTTAGGGGACGGGGACAGTTTAGGGTCCAGGTGAGGGTACGGCAACGCTTTAGGGGGAGCGTGCGTGTGAGGGCGAGAGTTAGTGTTAGCGTACGGGTTAGGATTAGGGGACGGGTGAGGGTCAGGCTTCGGGGAAGGGTTAGGGTTAGGGTTCGGGCTAGTGTTAGGGTTAGGTGACGGGGACGGTTTAGGGTCCAGGTGAGGGTACGGCAACGCTTTAGGGGGAGTGTGCGTGTGAGGGCGCGGGTTAGTGTTAGCGTACGGGTTAGGATTAGGGGACGGGTGAGGGTCAGGCTTCGGGGAAGGGTTAGGGTTAGGGTTCGGGCTAGGGTTAGGGTTAGGGGACGGGGACGGTTTAGGGTCCAGGTGAGGGTACGGCAACGCTTTAGGGGGAGCGTGCGTGTGAGGGCGCGGGTTAGTGTTAGCGTACGGGTTAGGATTAGGGGACGGGTGAGGGTCAGGCTTCGGGGAAGTGTTAGGGTTAGGGTTCGGGCTAGGGTTAGGGTTAGGGGACGGGGACGGTTTAGGGTCCAGGTGAGGGTACGGCAACGCTTTAGGGGGATCGTGCGTGTGAGGGCGCGGGTTAGTTATAGCGTACGGGTTAGGATTAGGGGACGGGTGAGGGTCAGGCTTCGGGGAAGTGTTAGGGTTAAGGTTCGGGCTAGGGTTAGGGTTAGGGGACGGGGACGGTTTAGGGTCCAGCTGAGGGTACGGCAACGCTTTAGGGGGAGCGTGCGTGTGAGGGCGCGGGTTAGTGTTAGCGTACGGGTTAGGATTAGGGGACGGGTGAGGGTCAGGCTTCGGGGAAGTGTTAGGGTTAGGGTTCGGGCTAGGGTTAGGGTTAGGGGACGGGGACGGTTTCGGGTCCAGGTGAGGGTACGGCAACGCTTTAGGGGGACCGTGCGTGTGAGGGCGCGGGTTAGTGTTAGCGTACGGGTTAGGATTAGGGGACGGGTGAGGGTCAGGCTTCGGGGAAGGGTTAGGGTTAGGGTTCTGGCTAGGGTTAGGGTTAGGGGACGGGGACGGTTTAGGGTCCAGGTGAGGGTACGGCAACGCTTGAGGGGGAGCGTGCGTGTGAGGGCGCGGGTTAGTGTTAGCGTACGGGTTAGGATTAGGGGACGGGTGAGGGTTAGGCTTCGGGGAAGGGTTAGGGTTAGGGTTCGGGCTAGTGTTAGGGTTAGGGGACGGGGACGGTTTAGGGTCCAGGTGAGGGTACGGCAACGCTTTAGGGGGTGCGTGCGTGTGAGGGCGCGGGTTAGTGTTAGCGTACGGGTTAGGATTAGGGGACGGGTGAGGGTCAGGCTTCGGGGAAGGGTTAGGGTTAGGGTTCGGGCTAGGGTTAGGGTTAGGGGACGGGGACAGTTTAGGGTCCAGGTGAGTGTACGGCAACGCTTTAGGGGGAGCGTGCGTGTGAGGGCGCGGTTTAGTGTTAGCGTACGGGTTAGGATTAGGGGACGGGTGAGGGTCAGGCTTCGGGGAAGGCTTAGGGTTAGGGTTCGGGCTAGGGTTAGGGTTAGGGGACGGGGACGGTTTAGTGTCCAGGTGAGGGTACGGCAATGCTTTAGGGAGAGCGTGCGTGTGAGGGCTCGGGTTACTGTTAGCGTACGGGTTAGGATTAGGGGACGGGTGAGGGTCAGGCTTCGGGGAAGGGTTAGGGTCAGTGTTCGGGCTAGGGTTAGGGTTAGGGGACGGGGACGGTTTAGGGTCCAGGTGAGGGTACGGCAATGCTTTAGGGGGAGCGTGCGTGTGAGGGCGCGGGTTAGTGTTAGCGTACGGGTTAGGATTAGGGGACGGGTGAGGGTCAGGCTTCGGGGAAGTGTTAGGGTTAAGGTTCGGGCTAGGGTTAGGGTTAGGGGACGGGGACGGTTTAGGGTCCAGGTGAGGGTACGGCAACGCTTTAGGGGGAGCGTGCGTGTGAGGGCGCGGGTTAGTGTTAGCGTACGGGTTAGGATTAGGGGACGGGTGAGGGTCAGGCTTCGGGGAAGGGTTAGGGTTAGGGTTCGGGCTAGGGTTAGGGTTAGGGGACGGGGACGGTTTAGGGTCCAGGTGAGGGTACGGCAACGCTTTAGGGGGATCGTGCGTGTGAGGGCGTGGGTTAGTTATAGCGTACGGGTTAGGATTAGGGGACGGGTGAGGGTCAGGCTTCGGGGAACTGTTAGGTTTAGGGTTCGGGCTAGGGTTAGGGTTAGGGGACGGGGACGGTTTAGGGTCCAGCTGAGGGTACGGCAACGCTTTAGGGGGAGCGTGCGTGTGAGGGCGCGGGTTAGTGTTAGCGTACGGGTTAGGATTAGGGGACGGGTGAGGGTCAGGCTTCGGGGAAGGGTTAGGGTTAGGGTTCGGGCTAGGTTTAGGGTTACGGGACAGGGACGGTTTAGGTTCCAGGTGAGGGTACGGCAACGCTTTAGGGGGTGCGTGCGTGTGAGGGCGCGGGTTAGTGTTAGCGTACGGGTTAGGTGTAGGGGACGGTTGAGGGTCAGGCTTCGGGGAAGTGTTACGGTTAGGGTTCGGGCTAGGGTTAGGGTTAGGGGACGGGGACGGTTTAGGGTCCAGGTGAGGGTACGGCAACGCTTTAGGGGGAGCGTGCGTGTGAGGGCGAGGGTTAGTGTTAGCGTACGGGTTAGGATTAGGGGACGGGTGAGGGTCAGGCTTCGGGGAAGGGTTAGGGTTAGGGTTCGGGCTAGTGTTAGGGTTAGGTGACGGGGACGGTTTAGGGTCCAGGTGAGGGTACGGCAACGCTTTAGGCGGAGTGTGCGTGTGAGAGCGCGGGTTAGTGTTAGCGTACGGGTTAGGATTAGGGGACGGGTGAGGGTCAGGCTTCGGGGAAGGGTTAGGGTTAGGGTTCGGGCTAGGGTTAGGGTTAGGGGACGGGGACGGTTTAGGGTCCAGGTGAGGGTACGACAACGCTTTAGGGGGAGCGTGCGTGTGAGGGCGCGGGTTAGTGTTAGCGTACGGCTTAGGATTAGGGGACGGGTGAGGGTCAGGCTTCGGGGAAGTGTTAGGGTTAGGGTTTGGGCTAGGGTTAGGGTTAGGGGACGGGGACGGTTTAGGGTCCAGGTGAGGGTACGGTAACGCTTTAGGGGGAGCGTACGTGTGAGGGCGCGGGTTAGTGTTAGCGTACGGGTTAGGATTAGGGGACGGGTGAGGGTCAGGCTTCGGGGAAGGGTTCGGGTTAGGGTTCGGGCTAGGGTTAGGGTTAGGGGACGGGGACGGTTTAGGGTCCAGGTGAGGGTACGGCAACGCTTTAGGGGGAGCGTGCGTGTGAGGGCGCGGGGTAGTTTTAGCGTATGGGTTAGGATTATGGGACGGGTGAGGGTCAGGCTACGGGGAAGGGTTAGGGGTAGGGTTCGGGCTAGGGTTAGGGTTAGGGGACGGGGACGTTTTAGGGTCCAGGTGAGGGTACGGCAACGCTTTAGGGGGAGCGTGCGTGTGAGGGCGCGGGGTAGTGTTTGCATACGGGTTAGGATTAGGGGACGGGTGAGGGTCAGGCTTCGGGGAAGGGTTAGGGTTAGGGTTCGGGCTAGGGTTAGGGTTAGGGGACGGGGACGGTTTAGGGTCCAGGTGAGGGTACGGCAACGCTTTAGGAGGAGCGTGCGTGTGAGGGCGCGGGTTAGTGTTAGCGTACGGGTTAGGATTAGGGGACGGGTGAGGGTCAGGCTTCGGGGAAGTGTTAGGGTTAGGGTTTGGGCTAGTGTTAGGGTTAGGGGACGGGGACGGTTTAGGGTCCAGGTGAGGGTACGGTAACGCTTTAGGGGGAGCGTACGTGTGAGGGCGCGGGTTAGTGTTAGCGTACGGGTTAGGATTAGGGGACGGGTGAGGGTCAGGCTTCGGGGAAGGTTTAGGGTTAGGGTTCGGTCTAGGTTTAGGGTTACGGGACAGGGACGGTTTAGGGTCCAGGTGAGGGTACGGCAACGCTTTAGGGGGAGCGTGCGTGTGAGGGCGCGGGTTAGTGTTAGCGTACGGGTTAGGTGTAGGGGACGGTTGAGTGTCAGGCTTCGGGGAAGGGTTACGGTTAGGGTTCGGGCTAGGGTTAGGGTTAGGGGACGGGGACGGTTTAGGGTCCAGGTGAGGGTACGGCAACGCTTTAGGGGGAGCGTGCGTGTGAGGGCGAGGGTTAGTGTTAGCGTACGGTTTAGGATTAGGGGACGGGTGAGGGTCAGGCTTCGGGGAAGGGTTAGGGTTAGGGTTCGGGCTAGTGTTAGGGTTAGGTGATGGGGACGGTTTAGGGTCCAGGTGAGGGTACGGCAACGCTTTAGGGGGAGCGTGCGTGTGAGGGCGCGGGTTAGTGTTAGCGTACGGGTTAGTATTAGGGGATGGGTGAGGATCAGGCTTCGGGGAAGGGTTAGGGTTAGGGTTCGGGCTAGGGTTAGGGTTAGGGGACGGGGACGGTTTAGGGTCCAGGTGAGGGTTCGGCAATGCTTTAGGGGGAGCGTGCGTGTGAGGGCGCGTGTTAGTGTTAGCGTACGGGTTAGGATTAGGGGACGGGTGAGGGTCAGGCTTCGGGGAAGGGTTAGGGTTAGGGTTCGGGCTAGGTTTAGGGTTAGGGGACGGGGACGGTTTAGGGTCCAGGTGAGGGTACGGCAACGCTTTAGGGGGAGCGTGCTTGTGAGGGCGCGGGTTAGTGTTAGTGTACGGGTTAGGATTAGGGGACGGGTGAGGGTCAGGCTTCGGGGAAGGGTTAGGGTTAGGGTTCGGGCTAGGGTTAGGGTTAGGGGATGGGGACTGTTTCAGGTACAGGTGAGGGTACGGCAACACTTTAGGGGGAGCGTGCGTGTGAGGGCGCGGGTTAGTGTTAGCGTACGGGTTAGGATTAGGGTACGGGTGAGGGTCAGGCTTCGGGGAAGGGTTAGGGTTATGGTTCGGGCTAGGGTTAGGGTTACGGGACGGGGACGGTTTAGGGTCCAGGTGAGGGTACGGCAACGCTTTAGGGGGAGCGTGTGTGTGAGGGCACGGGTTAGTGTTAGCGTACGGGTTAGGAGTAGGGGACGGGTGAGGGTCAGGCTTCGGGGAAGGGTTAGGGTTAGGGTTCGGGCTAGGGTTAGGGTTAGGGGACGGGGACGGTTTAGGGTCCAGGTGAGGGTACGGCAACGCTTGAGGGGGAGCGTGCGTGTGAGGGCGCGGGTTAGTGTTAGCGTACGGGTTAGGATTAGGGGACGGGTGAGTGTCAGGCTTCGGGGAAGGTTTAGGGTTAGGGTTCGGGCTAGTGTTAGGGTTAGGGGACGGGGACGGTTTAGGGTCCAGGTGAGGGTACGGCAGCGCTTTAGGGGGTGCGTGCGTGTGAGGGCGCGGGTTAGTGTTAGCGTACGGGTTAGTATTAGGGGACGGGTGAGGGTCAGGCTTCGGGGAAGGGTTAGGGTTAGGGTTCGGGCTAGGGTTAGGGTTAGGGGACGGGGACAGCTTAGGGTCCAGGTGAGGGTACGTCAACGCTTTAGGGGGCGCGTGCGTGTGAGGGCGCGGGTTAGTGTTAGCGTACGGGTTAGGATTAGGGGACGGGTGAGGGTCAGGCTTCGGGGAAGGGTTAGGGTTAGGGTTCTTGCTAGGGTTAGGGTTAGGGGACGGGGACGGTTTAGTGTCCAGGTGAGGGTACGCAACGCTTTAGGGAGAACGTGCGTGTGAGGGCGCGGGTTACTGTTAGCGTACGGGTTAGGATTAGGGGAAGGGTGAGGGTCAGGCTTCGGGGAAGGGTTAGGGTTAGGGTTCGGGCTAGGGTTAGGGTTAGGGGACGGGGACGGTTTAGGGTCCAGGTGAGGGTACGGCAACGCTTTAGGGGGATCGTGTGTGTGAGGGCGTGGGTTAGTTATAGCGTACGGGTTAGGATTAGGGGACGTGTGAGGGTCAGGCTTCGGGGAAGTGTTAGGGTTAGGGTTCGGGCTAGGGTTAGGGTTAGGGGACGGGGACGGTTTAGGGTCCAGCTGAGGGTACGGCAACGCTTTAGGGGGAGCGTGCGTGTGAGGGCGCGGGTTAGTGTTAGCGTACGGGTTAGGATTAGGGGACGGGTGAGGGTCAGGCTTCGGGGAAGGGTTAGGTTTAGGGTTCGGGCTAGAGTTAGGGTTACGGGACAGGGACGGTTTAGGGTCCAGGTGAGGGTACGGCAACGCTTTAGGGGGAGCGTGTGTGTGAGGGCGCGGGTTAGTGTTAGCGTACGGGTTAGGAGTAGGGGACGGTTGAGGGTCAGGCTTCCGGGAAGGGTTAGGGTTAGGGTTCAGGCTAGGGTTAGGGTTAGGGGACGGGGACGGTTTAGGGTCCAGGTGAGGGTACGGCAACGCTTTAGGGGGAGCGTGCGTGTGAGGGCGCGGGTTAGTGTTAGCGTACGGGTTAGTATTAGGGGACGGGTGAGGGTCAGGCTTCGGGGAAGTGTTAGGGTTAGGGTTCGGGCTAGGGTTAGGGTTAGGGGACGGTGACGGTTTAGGGTCCAGCTGAGGGTACGGCAACGTTTTAGGGGGAGCGTGCGTGTGAGGGCGCGGGTTAGTGTTAGCGTACGGGTTAGGATTAGGGGACGGGTGAGGGTCAGGCTTCGGGGAAGGGTTAGGGTTAGGGTTCGGGCTACGGTTAGGGTTAGGGGACGGGGACGGTTTAGGGTCCAGCTGAGGGTACGGCAACGCTTTAGGGGGAGCGTGCGTGTGAGGACGCGGGTTAGTGTTAGCGTACGGGTTAGGATTAGGGGACGGGTGAGGGTCAGGCTTCGGGGAAGGGTTAGGTTTAGGGTTCGGGCTAGGGTTAGGGTTACGGGACAGGGACGGTTTAGGGTCCAGGTGAGGGTACGGCAATGCTTTAGGGGGAGCGTGTGTGTGAGGGCGCCGGTTAGTGTTAGAGTACGGGTTAGGAGTAGGGGACGGTTGAGGGTCAGGCTTCGGGGAAGGGTTAGGGTTAGGGTTCAGGCTAGGGTTAGGGTTATGGGACGGGGACGGTTTAGGGTACAGGTGAGGGTACGGCAACGCTTTAGGGGGAGCGTGTGTGTGAGGGCACGGGTTAGTGTTAGCGTACGGGTTAGGAGTAGGGGACGGGTGAGGGTCAGGCTTCGGGGAAGGGTTAGGGTTAGGGTTCGGGCTAGAGTTAGGGTTAGGGGACGGGGACGGTTTAGGGTCCAGGTGAGGGTACGGCAACGCTTGAGGGGGAGCGTGCGTGTGAGGGCGCGGGTTAGTGTTAGCGTACGGGTTAGGATTAGGGGACGGGTGAGGGTCAGGCTTCGGGGAAGGGTTAGGGTTAGGGTTCGGGCTAGTGTTAGGGTTAGGGGACGGGGACGGTTTAGGGTCCAGGTGAGGGTACGGCAACGCTTTAGGGGGTGCGTGCGTGTGAGGGCGCGGGTTAGTGTTAGCGTACGGGTTAGTATTAGGGGACGGGTGAGGGTCAGGCTTCGGGGAAGGGTTAGGGTTAGGGTTCGGGCTAGGGTTAGGGTTAGGGGACGGGTACAGCTTAGGGTCCAGGTGAGGGTACGTCAACGCTTTAGGGGGCGCGTGCGTGTGAGGGCGCGGGTTAGTGTTAGCGTACGGGTTAGGATTAGGGGACGGGTGAGGGTCAGGCTTCGGGGAAGGGTTAGGGTTAGGGTTCTTGCTAGGGTTAGGGTTAGGGTTAGGGGACGGGGACGGTTTAGTGTCCAGGTGAGGGTACGCAACGCTTTAGGGAGAACGTGCGTGTGAGGGCGCGGGTTACTGTTAGCGTACGGGTTAGGATTAGGGGAAGGGTGAGGGTCAGGCTTCGGGAAAGGGTTAGGGTTAGGGTTCGGGCTAGGGTTAGGGTTAGGGGACGGGGACGGTTTAGGGTCCAGGTGAGGGTACGGCAACGCTTTAGGGGGAGCGTGCGTGTGAGGGCGCGGGTTAGTGTTAGCGTACGGGTTAGGATTCGGTGACGGGTGAGGGTCAGGATTCGGGGAAGTGTTAGGGTTAAGGTTCGGCCTAGGGTTAGGGTTAGGGGACGGGGACGGTTTAGGGTCCAGGTGAGGGTACGGCAACGCTTTAGGGGGAGCGTGCGTGTGAGGGCGCGGGTTAGTGTTAGCGTACGGGTTAGGATTAGGGGACGGGTGAGGGTCAGGCTTCGGGGAAGTGTTAGGGTTAGGGTTCGGGCTAGGGTTAGGGTTAGGGGACGGGGACGGTTTAGGGTCCAGGTGAGGGTACGGCAACGCTTTAGGGGGATCGTGCGTGTGAGGGCGCGGGTTAGTTATAGCGTACGGGTTAGGATTAGGGGACGGGTGAGGGTCAGGCTTCGGGGAAGTGTTAGGGTTAGGGTTCGGGCTAGGGTTAGGGGACGGGGACGGTTTAGGGTCCAGCTGAGGGTACGGCAACGCTTTAGGGGGAGCGTGCGTGTGAGGGCGCGGGTTAGTGTTAGCGTACGGTTTAGGATTAGGGGACGGGTGAGGGTCAGGCTTCGGGGAAGGGTTAGGGTTAGGGTTCGGGCTAGGGTTAGGGTTAGGGGACGGGGACGGTTTCGGGTCCAGGTGAGGGTACGGCTACGCTTTAGGGGGACCGTGCGTGTGAGGGCGCAGGTTAGTGTTAGCGTACGGGTTAGGATTAGGGGACGGGTGAGGTTCAGGCTTCGGGGAAGGGTTAGGGTTAGGGGTCGGGCTAGGGTTAGGGTTAGGGGACGGGGACGGTTTAGGGTCCAGGTGAGGGTACGGCAACGCTTGAGGGGGAGCGTGCGTGTGAGGGCGCGGGTTAGTGTTAGCGTACGGGTTAGGATTAGGGGACGGGTGAGGGTTAGGCTTCGGGGAAGGGTTAGGGTTAGGGTTCGGGCTAGTGTTAGGGTTACGCGACAGGGACGGTTTAGGGTCCAGGTGAGGGTACGGCAACGCTTTAGGGGGAGCGTGTGTGTGAGGGCGCGGGTTAGTGTTAGCGTACGGGTTAGGAGTAGGGGACGGGTGAGGGTCAGGCTTCGGGGAAGGGTTAGGGTTAGGGTTCAGGCTAGGGTTAGGGTTAGGGGACGGGGACGGTTTAGGGTGCAGGTGAGGGTACGGCAACGCTTTAGGGGGAGCGTGCGTGTGAGGGCACGGGTTAGTGTTAGCGTACGGGTTAGTATTATTGGACGGGTGAGGGTCAGGCTTCGGGGAAGTGTTAGGGTTAGGGTTCGGGCTAGGGTTAGCGTTAGGGGACGGGGACGGTTTAGGGTCCAGCTGAGGGTACGGCAACGTTTTAGGGGGAGCGTGCGTGTGAGGGCGCGGGTTAGTGTTAGCGTACGGGTTAGGATTAGGGGACGGGTGAGGGTCAGGCTTCGGGGAAGGGTTAGGGTTAGGGTTCGGGCCAGGGTTAGTGTTACGGGACAGGGACGGTTTAGGGTCCAGGTGAGGGTACGGCAACGCTTTAGGGGGAGCGTGTGTGTGAGGGCGCGGGTTAGTGTTAGCGTACGGGTTAGGAGTAGGGGACGGGTGAGGGTCAGGCTTCGGGGAAGGGTTAGGGTTAGGGTTCGGGCTAGGGTTAGGGTTAGGGGACGGGGACAGTTTAGGGTCCAGGTGAGGGTACGGCAACGCTTTAGGGGGAGCGTGCGTGTGAGGGCGCGGGTTAGTGTTAGCGTACGGGTTAGGATTAGGGGACGGGTGAGTGTCAGGCTTCGGGGAAGGGTTAGGGTTAGGGTTCGGGCTAGGGTTAGGGTTAGGGGACGGGGACGGTTTAGGGTCCAGGTGAGGGTACGGCAACGCTTTAGGGGGATCGTGTGTGTGAGGGCGTGGGTTAGTTATAGCGTACGGGTTAGGATTAGGGGACGTGTGAGGGTCAGGCTTCGGGGAAGTGTTAGGGTTAGGGTTCGGGCTAGGGTTAGGGTTAGGGGACGGGGACGGTTTAGGGTCCAGCTGAGGGTACGGCAACGCTTTAGGGGGAGCGTGCGTGTGAGGGCGCGGGTTAGTGTTAGCGTACGGGTTAGGATTAGGGGACGGGTGAGGGTCAGGCTTCGGGGAAGGGTTAGGTTTAGGGTTCGGGCTAGAGTTAGGGTTACGGGACAGGGACGGTTTAGGGTCCAGGTGAGGGTACGGCAACGCTTTAGGGGGAGCGTGTGTGTGAGGGCGCGGGTTAGTGTTAGCGTACGGGTTAGGAGTAGGGGACGGTTGAGGGTCAGGCTTCGGGGAAGGGTTAGGGTTAGGGTTCAGGCTAGGGTTAGGGTTAGGGGACGGGGACGGTTTAGGGTCCAGGTGAGGGTACGGCAACGCTTTAGGGGGAGCGTGCGTGTGAGGGCGCGGGTTAGTGTTAGCGTACGGGTTAGTATTAGGGGACGGGTGAGGGTCAGGCTTCGGGGAAGTGTTAGGGTTAGGGTTCGGGCTAGGGTTAGGGTTAGGGGACGGGGACGGTTTAGGGTCCAGCTGAGGGTACGGCAACGTTTTAGGGGGAGCGTGCGTGTGAGGGCGCGGGTTAGTGTTAGCGTACGGGTTAGGATTAGGGGACGGGTGAGGGTCAGGCTTCGGGGAAGGGTTAGGGTTAGGGTTCGGGCTACGGTTAGGGTTAGGGGACGGGGACGGTTTAGGGTCCAGCTGAGGGTACGGCAACGCTTTAGGGGGAGCGTGCGTGTGAGGACGCGGGTTAGTGTTAGCGTACGGGTTAGGATTAGGGGACGGGTGAGGGTCAGGCTTCGGGGAAGGGTTAGGTTTAGGGTTCGGGCTAGGGTTAGGGTTACGGGACAGGGACGGTTTAGGGTCCAGGTGAGGGTACGGCAATGCTTTAGGGGGAGCGTGTGTGTGAGGGCGCGGGTTAGTGTTAGCGAACGGGTTAGGAGTAGGGGACGGTTGAGGGTCAGGCTTCGGGGAAGGGTTAGGGTTAGGGTTCAGGCTAGGGTTAGGGTTAGGGGACGGGGACGGTTTAGGGTCCAGGTGAGGGTACGGCAACGCTTTAGGGGGAGCGTGCCTGTGAGGGCGCGGGTTAGTGTTAGCGTACGTGATAGGATTAGGGGACGGGTGAGGGTAAGGCTTCGGGGAAGGGTTAGGGTTAGGGTTCGGGCTAGGGTTAGGGTTAGGGGACGGGGATGGTTTAGGGTCCAGGTGAGGGTACGGCAATGCTTTAGGGGGAGCGTGCGTGTGAGGGCGCGGGGTAGTTTTAGCGTATGGGTTAGGATTATGGGACGGGTGAGGGTCAGGCTACGGGGAAGGGTTAGGGTTAGGGTTCGGGCTAGGGTTAGGGTTAGGGGACGGGGACGTTTTAGGGTCCAAGTGAGGGTACGGCAACACTTTAGGGGGAGCGTGCGTATGACGGCGTGGGGTAGTGTTTGCATACGGGTTAGGATTAGGGGACGGGTGAGGGTCAGGCTTCGGGGAAGGGTTATGGGTAGGATTCGGGCTAGGGTTAGGGTTAGGGGACAGGGACGGTTTAGGGTCCAGGTGAGGGTACGGCAACGCTTTAGGGGGTGCGTGCGTGTGAGGGCGCGGGTTAGTGTTAGCGTACGGTTTAGGTTTAGGGGACGGGTGAGGGTCAGGCTTCGGGGAAGGGTTAGGGTTTGGGTTCGGGCTAGGGTTAGGGTTAGGGGACGGGGACGGTTTAGGATCCAGGTGAGGGTACGGCAACGCTTTAGGGGGAGCGTGCATGTGAGGGCGCGGTTTAGTGTTAGCGTACGGGTTAGGATTAGGGGATGGGTGAGGGTCAGGCTTCGGGGAAGGGTTAGGGTTAGGGTTCGGGCTAGGGTTAGGGTTAGGGGACGGGGACGGTTTAGGGTCCAGGTGAGGGTACGGCAACGCTTTAGGGGGAGCGTGCGTGTGAGTGCGCGGGTTAGTGTTAGCGTACGGGTTAGGATTAGGGGACGGGTGAGGGTCAGGCTTCGGGGAAGGGTTAGGGTTAGGGTTCGGGCTAGGGTTAGGGTAAGGGGACGGGGACGGTTTAGGGTCCTGGTGAGGGTACGGCAACGCTTTAGGGGGAGCGTGCGTGTGAGGGCGCGGGTTAGTGTTAGCGTACGGGTTAGGATTAGGGGATGGGTGAGGGTCAGGCTTCGGGGAAGGGTTAGGGTTAGGGTTCGGGCTAGGGTTAGGGTTAGGGGACGGGGATGGTTTAGGGTCCAGGTGACGGTACGGCAACGCTTTAGGGGAAGAGTGTGTGTGAGGGCGCGGGTTAGTGTTAGCGTACGGGTTAGGATTAGAGGACGGGTGCGGGTCAGGCTTCGGGGAAGGCTTAGGGTTAGGGTTCAGGCTAGGGTTAGGGTTAGGGGACGGGGACGGTTTAGTGTCCAGGTGAAGGTACGGCAACGCTTTAGGGGGAGCGTGCGTGTGAGGGCGCGGGTTAGTGTTAGCGTACGGGTTAGGATTAAGGGACGGGTGAGGGTCAAACTTCGGGGAAGGGTTAGGGTTAGGGGTCGGGCTAGGGTTAGGGTTAGGGGACGGGGACGGTTTAGGGTCCAGTTGAGGGTACGGCAACGCTTTAGGGGGAGCGTGCGTGTGAGGGCGCGGGTTAGTGTTAGCGTACGGGTTAGGATTAGGGGACGGGTGAGGGTCAGGCTTCGGGGAAGAGTTAGGGTTAGGGTTCGGGCTAGGGTTAGGGTTAGGGGACGGGGACGGTTTCGGGTCCAGATGAGGGTACGGCAACGCTTTAGGGGGAACGTGCGTGTGAGGGCGCGGGTTAGTGTTAGCGTACGGGTTAGGATTAGGGGACGGGTGAGGGTCAGGCTTCGGGGAAGGGTTAGGGTTAGGGTTCGGGCTAGGGTTAGGGTTAGGGGACAGAGACGGTTTCGGGTCCAGGTGAGGGTACGGCAATGCTTTAGGGGGAGTGTGCGTGTGAGGGCGCGGGTTAGTGTTAGCGTACGGGTTAGGATTAGGGGACGGGTGAGGGTCAGGCTTCGGGGAAGGGTTAGGGTTAGGGTTCGGGCTAGGGTTAGGGTTAGGGGACGGGGACGGTTTAGGGTCCAGGTGAGGGTATGGCAACGCTTTAGGGGGAGCGTGCGTGTGAGGGCGCGGGTTAGTGTTAGCGTACGGGTTTGGATTAGGGGACGGGTGAGGGTCGGGCTTCGGGGAAGGGTTAGGGTTAGGGTTCGGGCTAGGGTTAGGGTTAGGGGACGGGGACGGTTTAGGGTCCAGGTGAGGGTACGGCAACGCTTTAGGGGGAGCGTGCGTGTGAGGGTGCGGGTTAGTGTTAGCGTACGGGTTAGGATTAGGGGACGGGTGAGGGTCAGGCTTCGGGGAAGGGTTAGGGTTAGGGTTCGGGCTAGGGTTAGGGTTAGGGGACGGGGACGGTTTAGGGTCCAGGTGAGGGTACGGCAACGCTTTAGGGGGAGCGTGCGTGTGAGGGCGCGGGTTAGTGTTAGCGTACGGGTTAGGATTAGGGGACGGGTGAGGGTCAGGCTTCGGGGAAGTGTTAGGGTTAGGGTTCGGGCTAGGGTTAGGGTTAGGGGACGGGGACGGTTTAGGGTCCAGGTGAGGGTACGGCAACGCTTTAGGGGGAGCGTGCGTGTGAGGGCGCGGGTTAGTGTTAGCGTACGGGTTAGGATTAGGGGACGGGTGAGGGTCAGGTTTCGGGGAAGGGTTAGGGTTAGGGTTCGGGCTAGGGTTAGGGTTAGGGGACAGGGACGGTTTAGGGTACAGGTGAGGGTACGGCAACGCTTTAGGGGGATCGTGCGTGTGAGGGCGCGGGATAGTGTTAGCGTACGGGTTAGGATTAGGGGACGGGTGAGGGTCAGGCTTCGGCGAAGGGTTAGGGTTAGGGTTCGGGCTAGGGTTAGGGTTAGGGGACGGGGACGGTTTAGGGTCCAGGTGAGGTTACGGCAACGCTTTAGGGGGAGCGTGCGTGTGAGGGCGCAGGTTAATGTTAGCGTACGGGTTAGGATTAGGGGACGGGTGAGGGTCAGGCTTCGGGGAAGGGTTAGGGTTAGGGTTCGGGCTAGGGTTAGGGTTAGGGGACGGGGACGGTTTAGGGTCCAGGTGAGGGTACGGCAACGCTTTAGGGGGAGCGTGCGTGTGAGTGCGCGGGTTAGTGTTAGCGTACGGGTTAGGATTAGGGGACGGGTGAGGGTCAGGCTTCGGGGAAGGTTTAGGGTTAGGGTTCGGGCTAGGGTTAGGGTTAGGGGACGGGGACGGTTTAGGGTCCAGGTGAGGGTACGGCAACGCTTTAGGGGGAGAGTGCGTGTGAGGGCGCGGGTTAGTGTTAGCGTACGGGTTAGGATTGGGGACGGGTGAGGGTCAGGCTTCGGGGAAGGGTTAGGTTTAGGGTTCGGGCTAGGGTTAGGGTTAGGGGACGGGGACGGTTTAGGGTCCAGGTGAGGGTACGGCAACGCTTTATGGGGAGCGTGCGTGTGAGGGCGCGGGTTAGTGTTAGCGTACGGGTTAGGATTAGGGGACGGGTGAGGGTCAGGCTTCGGGGAAGGGTTAGGGTTAGGGTTCGGGCTAGGGTTAGGGTTAGGGGACGGGGACGGTTTAGGGTCCAGGTGAGGGTACGGCAACGCTTTAGGGGGAGCGTGCGTGTGAGGGCGCGGGTTAGTGTTAGCGTACGGGTTAGGATTAGGGGACGGGTGAGTGTCAGGCTTCGGGGAAGGCTTAGGCTTAGGGTTCGGGCTAGGGTTAGGGTTAGGGGACGGGGACGGTTTAGGGTCCAGGTGAGGGTATGGCAACGCTTTAGGGGGAGCGTGCGTGTGAGGGCGCGGGTTAGTGTTAGCGTACGGATTAGGATTAGGGGACGGGTGAGTGTCAGGCTTCGGGGAAGGGTTAGGGGTAGGGTTCGGGCTAGGGTTAGGGTTAGGGGACGGGGACGGTTTAGGGTCCAGGTGAGGGTACGGCAACGCTTTAGGGGGAGCGTGCGTGTGAGGGCGCGGGTTAGTTTTAGCGTACGGGTTAGGATTAGGGGACGGGTGAGGGTCAGGCTTCGGGGAAGGGTTAGGGTTAGGGTTCCGGCTAGGGTTAGGGTTAGGGGACGGGGACGGTTTAGGGTCCAGGTAAGGGTACGGCAACGCTTTAGGGGGAGCGTGCGTGTGAGGGCGCGGGTTAGTGTTAGCGTACGGTTTATGATTAGGGGACAGGTGAGGGTCAGGCTTCGGGGAAGGGTTAGGGTTAGGGTTCGGGCTAGGGTTACGGTTAGGAGACGGGGACGGTTTCGGGTCCAGGTGAGGGTACGGCAACGCTTTAGGGGGAGCGTGCGTGTGAGGGCGCGGGTTAGTGTTAGTGTACGGGTTAGGATTAGGGGACGGGTGAGTGTCAGGCTTCGGGGAAGGGTTAGGGTTAGGGTTCGGGCTAGGGTTAGGGTTAGGGGACGGGGACGGTTTCGGGTCCAGGTGAGGGTACGGCAACGTTTTAGGGGGAGCGTGCGTGTGAGGGCGCTGGTTAGTGTTAGCGTACGGGTTAGGATTAGGGGACGGGTGAGGGTCAGGCTTCGGGGAAGGGTTAGGGTTAGGGTTCGGGCTAGGGTTAGGGTTAGGGGACGGGGACGGTTTAGGGTCCAGGTGAGGGTACGGCAACACTTTAGGGGGAGCGTGCGTGTGAGGGCGCGGGTTTGTGTTAGCGTACGGGTTAGGATTAGGGGACGGGTGAGTGTCAGGCTTCGGGAAAGGGTTAGGGTTAGGGTTCGGGCTAGGGTTAGGGTTAGGGGACGGGGACGGTTTAGGGTCCAGGTGAGGGTACGGCAACGCTTTAGGGGAAGAGTGTGTGTGTGAGGGCGCGGGTTAGTGTTAGCGTACGGGTTAGGATTAGGGGACAGGTGAGGGTCAGGCTTCGGGGAAGGGTTAGGGTTAGGGTTCGGGCTAGGGTTAGGGTTAGGGGACGGGGACGGTTTCGGGTCCAGGTGAGGGTACGGCAACGCTTTAGGGGGAGCGTGCGTGTGAGGGCGCGGGTTAGTGTTAGCGTACGGGTTAGGATTAGGGGACGGGTGAGGGTCAGGCTTCGTGGAAGGGTTAGGGTTAGGGTTCGGGCTAGGGTTAGGGTTAGGGGACGGAGACGGTTTAGGGTCCAGGTGAGGGTACGGCAACGCTTTAGGGGGAGCGTGCGTGTGAGGGCGTGGTTTAGTGTTAGCGTACGGGTTAGGATTAGGGGACGGGTGAGGGTCAGGCTTCGGGGAAGGGTTAGTGTTAGGGTTCGGGCTAGGGTTAGGGTTAGGGGACGGGGACGGTTTAGGGTCCAGGTGAGGGTACGGCAACGCTTTAGGGGGAGCGTGCGTGTGAGGGCGCGGGTTAGTGTTAGCGTACGGTTTAGGATTAGGGGACAGGTGAGGGTCAGGCTTCGGAGAAGGGTTAGGGTTAGGGTTCGGGCTAGGGTTACGGTTAGGAGACGGGGACGGTTTCGGGTCCAGGTGAGGGTACGGCAACGCTTTAGGGGGAGCGTGCGTGTGAGGGCGCGGGTTAGTGTTAGCGTATGGGTTAGGATTAGGGGACGGGTGAGTGTCAGGCTCCGGGGAAGGGTTAGGGTTAGGGTTCGGGCTAGGGTTACGGTTAGGGGACGGGGACGGTTTCGGGTCCAGGTGAGGGTACGGCAACGCTTTAGGGGGAGCGTGCGTGTGAGGGCGCTGGTTAGTGTTAGCGTACGGGTTAGGATTAGGGGACGGGTGAGGGTCAGGCTTCGGGGAAGGGTTAGGGTTAGGGTTCGGCTAGGGTTAGTTTTAGGGGACGGGGACGGTTTAGGGTCCAGGTGAGGGTACGGCAACGCTTTAGGGGGAGCGTGCGTGTGAGGGCGCGGGTTAGTCTTAGCGTACGGGTTAGGATTAGGGGACGGGTGAGTGTCAGGCTTCGGGGAAGGGTTAGGGTTAGGGTTCGGGCTAGGGTTAGGGTTAGGGGACGGGGACGGTTTAGGGTCCAGGTGAGGGTACGGCAACGCTTTAGGGGGAGCGTGCGTGTGAGGGCGCGGGTTAGTGTTAGCGTACGGGTTAGGATTAGGGGACGGGTGAGTGTCAGGCTTCGGGGAAGGGTTAGGGTTAGGGTTCGGGCTAGGGTTAGGGTTAGGGGACGGGGACGGTTTCGGGTCCAGGTGAGGGTACGGCAACGCTTTAGGGGGAGCGTGCGTGTGAGGGCGCGGGTTAGTGTTAGCGTACGTGATAGGATTAGGGGACGGGTGAGGGTAAGGCTTAGGGGAAGGGTTCGGGTTAGGGTTCGGGCTAGGGTTAGGGTTAGGGGACGGGGATGGTTTAGGGTCCAGGTGAGGGTACGGCAATGCTTTAGGGGGAGTGTGCGTGTGAGGGCGCGAGGTAGTTTTAGCGTATGGGTTAGGATTATGGGACGGGTGAGGGTCAGGCTACGGGGAAGGGTTAGGGTTAGGGTTCGGGCTAGGGTTAGGGTTAGGGGACGGGGACGTTTTAGGGTCCAAGTGAGGGTACGGCAACACTTTAGGGGGAGCGTGCGTATGAGGGCGCGGGGTAGTGTTTGCATACGGGTTAGGATTAGGGGACGGGTGAGGGTCAGGCTTCGGGGAAGGGTTATGGGTAGGATTCGGGCTAGGGTTAGGGTTAGGGGACAGGGACGGTTTAGGGTCCAGGTGAGGGTACGGCAACGCTTTAGGGGGTGCGTGCGTGTGAGGGCGCGGGTTAGTGTTAGCGTACGGTTTAGGTTTAGGGGACGGGTGAGGGTCAGTCTTCGGGGAAGGGTTAGGGTTAGGGTTCGGGCTAGGGTTAGGGTTAGGGGACGGGGACGGTTTAGGATCCAGGTGAGGGTACGGCAACGCTTTAGGGGGAGCGTGCATGTGAGGGCGCGGGTTAGTGTTAGCGTACGGGTTAGGATTAGGGGATGGGTGAGGGTCAGGCTTCGGGGAAGGGTTAGGGTTAGGGTTCGGGCTAGGGTTAGGGTTAGGGGACGGGGACGGTTTAGGGTCCAGGTGAGGGTACGGCAACGCTTTAGGGGGAGCGTGCGTGTGAGCGCGCGGGTTAGTGTTAGCGTAGGGGTTAGGATTAGGGGACGGGTGAGGGTCAGGCTTCGGGGAAGGGTTAGGGTAAGGGTTCGGGCTAGGGTTAGGGTAAGGGGACGGGGACGGTTTAGGGTCCTGGTGAGGGTACGGCAACGCTTTAGGGGGAGCGTGCGTGTGAGGGCGCGGGTTAGTGTTAGCGTACGGGTTAGGATTAGGGGATGGGTGAGGGTCAGGCTTCGGGGAAGGGTTAGGGTTAGGGTTCGGGCTAGGGTTAGGGTTAGGGGACGGGGATGGTTTAGGGTCCAGGTGAGGGTACGGCAACGCTTTAGGGGAAGAGTGTGTGTGAGGGCGCGGGTTAGTGTTAGCGTACGGGTTAGGATTAGAGGACGGGTGCGGGTCAGGCTTCGGGGAAGGCTTAGGGTTAGGGTTCAGGCTAGGGTTAGGGTTAGGGGACGGGGACGGTTTAGTGTCCAGGTGAGGGTACGGCAACGCTTTAGGGGGAGCGTGCATGTGAGGGCGCGGGTTAGTGTTAGCGTACGGGTTAGGATTAGGGGACGGGTGAGGGTCAGGCTTCGGGGAAGGGTTAGGGTTAGGGTTCGGGCTAGGGTTAGGGTTAGGGGACGGGGACGGTTTAGGGTCCAGGTGAGGGTACGGCAACGCTTTAGGGGGAGCGTGCGTGTGAGGGCGCGGGTTAGTGTTAGCGTACGGGTTAGGATTAGGGGACAGGTGAGGGTCAGGCTTCGGGGAAGGGTTAGGGTTAGGGTTCGGGCTAGGGTTAGGGTTAGGGGACGGGGACGGTTTCGGGTCCAGGTGAGGGTACGGCAACGCTTTAGGGGGAGCGTGCGTGTGAGGGCGCGGGTTAGTGTTAGCGTACGGGTTAGGATTAGGGGACGGGTGAGGGTCAGGCTTCGTGGAAGGGTTAGGGTTAGGGTTCGGGCTAGGGTTAGGGTTAGGGGACGGAGACGGTTTAGGGTCCAGGTGAGGGTACGGCAACGCTTTAGGGGGAGCGTGCGTGTGAGGGCGTGGGTTAGTGTTAGCGTACGGGTTAGGATTAGGGGACGGGTGAGGGTCAGGCTTCGGGGAAGGGTTAGGGTTAGGGTTCGGGCTAGGGTTAGGGTTAGGGGACGGGGACGGTTTAGGGTCCAGGTGAGGGTACGGCAACGCTTTAGGGGGAGCGTGCGTGTGAGGGCGCGGGTTAGTGTTAGCGTACGGTTTAGGATTAGGGGACAGGTGAGGGTCAGGCTTCGGAGAAGGGTTAGGGTTAGGGTTCGGGCTAGGGTTACGGTTAGGAGACGGGGACGGTTTCGGGTCCAGGTGAGGGTACGGCAACGCTTTAGGGGGAGCGTGCGTGTGAGGGCGCGGGTTAGTGTTAGCGTATGGGTTAGGATTAGGGGACGGGTGAGTGTCAGGCTCCGGGGAAGGGTTAGGGTTAGGGTTCGGGCTAGGGTTACGGTTAGGGGACGGGGACGGTTTCGGGTCCAGGTGAGGGTACGGCAACGCTTTAGGGGAAGCGTGCGTGTGAGGGCGCTGGTTAGTGTTAGCGTACGGGTTAGGATTAGGGGACGGGTGAGGGTCAGGCTTCGGGGAAGGGTTAGGGTTAGGGTTCGGGCTAGGGTTAGGTTTAGGGGACGGGGACGGTTTAGGGTCCAGGTGAGGGTACGGCAACGCTTTAGGGGGAGCGTGCGTGTGAGGGCGCGGGTTAGTCTTAGCGTACGGGTTAGGATTAGGGGACGGGTGAGTGTCAGGCTTCGGGGAAGGGTTAGGGTTAGGGTTCGGGCTAGGGTTAGGGTTAGGGGACGGGGACGGTTTAGGGTCCAGGTGAGGGTACGGCAACGCTTTAGGGGGAGCGTGCGTGTGAGGGCGCGGGTTAGTGTTAGCGTACGGGTTAGGATTAGGGGACGGGTGAGTGTCAGGCTTCGGGGAAGGGTTAGGGTTAGGGTTCGGGCTAGGGTTAGGGTTAGGGGACGGGGACGGTTTCGGGTCCAGGTGAGGGTACGGCAACGCTTTAGGGGGAGCGTGCGTGTGAGGGCGCGGGTTAGTGTTAGCGTACGTGATAGGATTAGGGGACGGGTGAGGGTAAGGCTTAGGGGAAGGTTTCGGGTTAGGGTTCGGGCTAGGGTTAGGGTTAGGGGACGGGGATGGTTAAGGGTCCAGGTGAGGGTACGGCAATGCTTTAGGGGGAGCGTGCGTGTGAGGGCGCGGGGTAGTTTTAGCGTATGGGTTAGGATTATGGGACGGGTGAGGGTCAGGCTACGGGGAAGGGTTAGGGTTAGGGTTCGGGCTAGGGTTAGGGTTAGGGGACGGGG
The DNA here is from genome assembly GCF_951394435.1 of Stenella coeruleoalba. Classification (NCBI taxonomy): domain Eukaryota; kingdom Metazoa; phylum Chordata; class Mammalia; order Artiodactyla; family Delphinidae; genus Stenella; species Stenella coeruleoalba. The sequence goes on from NW_027646138.1 coordinate 535,464, forward strand.
ACGTTTTAGGGTCCAAGTGAGGGTACGGCAACACTTTAGGGGGAGCGTGCGTATGAGGGCGCGGGGTAGTGTTTGCATACGGGTTAGGATTAGGGGACGGGTGAGGGTCAGGCTTCGGGGAAGGGTTATGGGTAGGATTCGGGCTAGGGTTAGGGTTAGGGGACAGGGACGGTTTAGGGTCCAGGTGAGGGTACGGCAACGCTTTAGGGGGTGCGTGCGTGTGAGGGCGCGGGTTAGTGTTAGCGTACGGTTTAGGTTTAGGGGACAGGTGAGGGTCAGGCTTCGGGGAAGGGTTAGGGTTAGGGTTCGGGCTAGGGTTAGGGTTAGGGGACGGGGACGGTTTAGGATCCAGGTGAGGGTACGGCAACGCTTTAGGGGGAGCGTGCATGTGAGGGCGCGGGTTAGTGTTAGCGTACGGGTTAGGATTAGGGGATGGGTGAGGGTCAGGCTTCGGGGAAGGGTTAGGGTTAGGGTTCGGGCTAGGGTTAGGGTTAGGGGACGGGGACGGTTTAGGGTCCAGGTGAGGGTACGGCAACGCTTTAGGGGGAGCGTGCGTGTGAGCGCGCGGGTTAGTGTTAGCGTAGGGGTTAGGATTAGGGGACGGGTGAGGGTCAGGCTTCGGGGAAGGGTTAGGGTTAGGGTTCGGGCTAGGGTTAGGGTAAGGGGACGGGGACGGTTTAGGGTCCTGGTGAGGGTACGGCAACGATTTAGGGGGAGCGTGCGTGTGAGGGCGCGGGTTAGTGTTAGCGTACGGGTTAGGATTAGGGGATGGGTGAGGGTCAGGCTTCGGGGAAGGGTTAGGGTTAGGGTTCGGGCTAGGGTTAGGGTTAGGGGACGGGGATGGTTTAGGGTCCAGGTGAGGGTACGGCAACGCTTTAGGGGAAGAGTGTGTGTGAGGGCGCGGGTTAGTGTTAGCGTACGGGTTAGGATTAGAGGACGGGTGCGGGTCAGGCTTCGGGGAAGGCTTAGGGTTAGGGTTCAGGCTAGGGTTAGGGTTAGGGGACGGGGACGGTTTAGTGTCCAGGTGAGGGTACGGCAACGCTTTAGGGGGAGCGTGCGTGTGAGGGCGCGGGTTAGTGTTAGCGTACGGGTTAGGATTAGGGGACGGGTGAGGGTCAGGCTTCGGGGAAGGGTTAGGGTTAGGGTTCGGGCTAGGGTTAGGGTTAGGGGACGGGGACGGTTTAGGGTCCAGGTGAGGGTACGGCAACGCTTTATGGGGAGCGTGCGTGTGAGGGCGCGGGTTAGTGTTAGCGTACGGGTTAGGATTAGGGGACGGGTGAGGGTCAGGCTTCGGGGAAGGGTTAGGGTTAGGGTTCGGGCTAGGGTTAGGGTTAGGGGACGGGGACGGTTTCGGGTCCAGGTGAGGGTACGGCAACGCTTTAGGGGGAGCGTGCGTGTGAGGGCGCGGGTTAGTGTTAGCGTACGGGTTAGGATTAGGGGACGGGTGAGGGTCAGGCTTCGTGGAAGGGTTAGGGTTAGGGTTCGGGCTAGGGTTAGGGTTAGGGGACGGAGACGGTTTAGGGTCCAGGTGAGGGTACGGCAACGCTTTAGGGGTAGCGTGCGTGTGAGGGCGTGGGTTAGTGTTAGCGTACGGGTTAGGATTAGGGGACGGGTGAGGGTCAGGCTTCGGGGAAGGGTTAGGGTTAGGGTTCGGGCTAGGGTTAGGGTTAGGGGACGGGGACGGTTTAGGGTCCAGGTGAGGGTACGGCAACGCTTTAGGGGGAGCGTGCGTGTGAGTGCGCGGGTTAGTGTTAGCGTACGGTTTAGGATTAGGGGACAGGTGAGGGTCAGGCTTCAGAGAAGGGTTAGGGTTAGGGTTCGGGCTAGGGTTACGGTTAGGAGACGGGGACGGTTTCGGGTCCAGGTGAGGGTACGGCAACGCTTTAGGGGGAGCGTGCGTGTGAGGGCGCGGGTTAGTGTTAGCGTATGGGTTAGGATTAGGGGACGGGTGAGTGTCAGGCTCCGGGGAAGGGTTAGGGTTAGGGTTCGGGCTAGGGTTACGGTTAGGGGACGGGGACGGTTTCGGGTCCAGGTGAGGGTACGGCAACGCTTTAGGGGGAGCGTGCGTGTGAGGGCGCTGGTTAGTGTTAGCGTACGGGTTAGGATTAGGGGACGGGTGAGGGTCAGGCTTCGGGGAAGGGTTAGGGTTAGGGTTCGGGCTAGGGTTAGGTTTAGGGGACGGGGACGGTTTAGGGTCCAGGTGAGGGTACGGCAACGCTTTAGGGGGAGCGTGCGTGTGAGGGCGCGGGTTTGTGTTAGCGTACGGGTTAGGATTAGGGGACGGGTGAGTGTCAGGCTTCGGGGAAGGGTTAGGGTTAGGGTTCGGGCTAGGGTTAGGGTTAGGGGACGGGGACGGTTTAGGGTCCAGGTGAGGGTACGGCAACGCTTTAGGGGGAGCGTGCGTGTGAGGGCGCGGGTTAGTGTTAGCGTACGGGTTAGGATTAGGGGACGGGTGAGTGTCAGGCTTCGGGGAAGGGTTAGGGTTAGGGTTCGGGCTAGGGTTAGGGTTAGGGGACGGGGACGGTTTCGGGTCCAGGTGAGGGTACGGCAACGCTTTAGGGGGAGCGTGCGTGTGAGGGCGCGGGTTAGTGTTAGCGTACGTGATAGGATTAGGGGACGGGTGAGGGTAAGGCTTAGGGGAAGGGTTCGGGTTAGGGTTCGGGCTAGGGTTAGGGTTAGGGGACGGGGATGGTTTAGGGTCCAGGTGAGGGTACGGCAATGCTTTAGGGGGAGCGTGCGTGTGAGGGCGCGGGGTAGTTTTAGCGTATGGGTTAGGATTATGGGACGGGTGAGGGTCAGGCTACGGGGAAGGGTTAGGGTTAGGGTTCGGGCTAGGGTTAGGGTTAGGGGACGGGGACGTTTTAGGGTCCAAGTGAGGGTACGGCAACACTTTAGGGGGAGCGTGCGTATGAGGGCGCGGGGTAGTGTTTGCATACGGGTTAGGATTAGGGGACGGGTGAGGGTCAGGCTTCGGGGAAGGGTTATGGGTAGGATTCGGGCTAGGGTTAGGGTTAGGGGACAGGGACGGTTTAGGGTCCAGGTGAGGGTACGGCAACGCTTTAGGGGGTGCGTGCGTGTGAGGGCGCGGGTTAGTGTTAGCGTACGGTTTAGGTTTAGGGGACGGGTGAGGGTCAGGCTTCGGGGAAGGGTTAGGGTTAGGGTTCGGGCTAGGGTTAGGGTTAGGGGACGGGGACGGTTTAGGATCCAGGTGAGGGTACGGCAACGCTTTAGGGGGAGCGTGCATGTGAGGGCGCGGGTTAGTGTTAGCGTACGGGTTAGGATTAGGGGATGGGTGAGGGTCAGGCTTCGGGGAAGGGTTAGGGTTAGGGTTCGGGCTAGGGTTAGGGTTAGGGGACGGGGACGGTTTAGGGTCCAGGTGAGGGTACGGCAACGCTTTAGGGGGAGCGTGCGTGTGAGCGCGCGGGTTAGTGTTAGCGTAGGGGTTAGGATTAGGGGACGGGTGAGGGTCAGGCTTCGGGGAAGGGTTAGGGTTAGGGTTCGGGCTAGGGTTAGGGTAAGGGGACGGGGACGGTTTAGGGTCCTGGTGAGGGTACGGCAACGCTTTAGGGGGAGCGTGCGTGTGAGGGCGCGGGTTAGTGTTAGCGTACGGGTTAGGATTAGGGGATGGGTGAGGGTCAGGCTTCGGGGAAGGGTTAGGGTTAGGGTTCGGGCTAGGGTTAGGGTTAGGGGACGGGGATGGTTTAGGGTCCAGGTGAGGGTACGGCAACGCTTTAGGGGAAGAGTGTGTGTGAGGGCGCGGGTTAGTGTTAGCGTACGGGTTAGGATTAGAGGACGGGTGCGGGTCAGGCTTCGGGGAAGGCTTAGGGTTAGGGTTCAGGCTAGGGTTAGGGTTAGGGGACGGGGACGGTTTAGTGTCCAGGTGAGGGTACGGCAACGCTTTAGGGGGAGCGTGCGTGTGAGGGCGCGGGTTAGTGTTAGCGTACGGGTTAGGATTAGGGGACGGGTGAGGGTCAGGCTTCGGGGAAGGGTTAGGGTTAGGGTTCGGGCTAGGGTTAGGGTTAGGGGACGGGGACGGTTTAGGGTCCAGGTGAGGGTACGGCAACGCTTTAGGGGGAGCGTGCGTGTGAGGGCGCGGGTTAGTGTTAGCGTACGGGTTAGGATTAGGGGACGGGTGAGTGTCAGGCTTCGGGGAAGGGTTAGGGTTAGGTTTCGGGCTAGGGTTAGGGTTAGGGGACGGGGACGGTTTAGGGTCCAGGTGAGGGTACGGCAACGCTTTAGGGGGAGCGTGCGTGTGAGGGCGCGGGTTAGTTTTAGCGTACGGGTTAGGATTAGGGGACGGGTGAGGGTCAGGCTTCGGGGAAGGGTTAGGGTTAGGGTTCGGGCTAGGGTTAGGGTTAGGGGACGGGGACGGTTTAGGGTCCAGGTAAGGGTACGGCAACGCTTTAGGGGGAGCGTGCGTGTGAGGGCGCGGGTTAGTGTTAGCGTACGGTTTAGGATTAGGGGACAGGTGAGGGTCAGGCTTCGGGGAAGGGTTAGGGTTAGGGTTCGGGCTAGGGTTACGGTTAGGAAACGGGGACGGTTTCGGGTCCAGGTGAGGGTACGGCAACGCTTTAGGGGGAGCGTGCGTGTGAGGGCGCGGGTTAGTGTTAGTGTACGGGTTAGGATTAGGGGACGGGTGAGGGTCAGGCTTCGGGGAAGGGTTAGGGTTAGGGTTCGGGCTAGGGTTACGGTTAGGAGACGGGGACGGTTTCGGGTCCAGGTGAGGGTACGGCAACGCTTTAGGGGGAGCGTGCGTGTGAGGGCGCGGGTTAGTGTTAGCGTACGGGTTAGGATTAGGGGACGGGTGAGGGTCAGGCTTCGGGGAAGGGTTAGGGTTAGTGTTCGGGCTAGGGTTAGGGTTAGGGTTAGGGGACGGAGACGGTTTAGGGTCCAGGTGAGGGTACGGCAACGCTTTAGGGGGAGGGTACGTGTGAGGGCATGGGTTAGTGTTAGCGTACGGGTTAGGATTAGGGGACGGGTGAGGGTCAGGCTTCGGGGAAGGGTTAGTGTTAGGGTTCGGGCTAGGGTTGGGGTTAGGGGACGGGGACGGTTTAGGGTCCAGGTGAGGGTACGGCAACGCTTTAGGGGGAGCGTGCGTGTGAGGGCGCGGGTTAGGGTTAGCGTACGGTTTAGGATTAGGGGACAGGTGAGGGTCAGGCTTCGGGGAAGGGTTAGGGTTAGGGTTCGGGCTAGGGTTACGGTTAGGAGACGGGGACGGTTTCGGGTCCAGGTGAGGGTACGGCAACGCTTTAGGGGGAGCGTGCGTGTGAGGGCGCGGGTTAGTGTTAGCGTATGGGTTAGGATTAAGGGACGGGTGAGTGTCAGGCTCCGGGGAAGGGTTAGGGTTAGGGTTCGGGCTAGGGTTACGGTTAGGGGACGGGGACGGTTTCGGGTCCAGGTGAGGGTACGGCAACGCTTTAGGGGGAGCGTGCGTGTGAGGGCGCGGGTTAGTGTTAGCGTATGTGTTAGAATTAGGGGACGGTTGAGGGTCAGGCTTCGGGGAAGGGTTAGGGTTAGGGTTCGGGCTAGGGTTAGGGTTAGGGGACGGGGACGGTTTAGGGTCCAGGTGAGGGTACGGCAACGCTTTAGGGGGAGCGTGCGTGTGAGGGCGCGGGTTAGTGTTAGCGTACGGGTTAGGATTAGGGGACGGGTGAGGGTCAGGCTTCGGGGAAGGGTTAGGGTTAGGGTTCGGGCTAGGGTTAGGGTTAGGGGACGGGGACGGTTTAGGGTCCAGGTGAGGGTACGGCAACGCTTTAGGGGGAGCGTGCGTGTGAGGGCGCGGGTTATTGTTAGCGTACGGGTTAGGATTAGGGGACGGGTGAGTGTCAGGCTTCGGGGAAGGGTTAGGGTTAGGGTTCGGGCTAGGGTTAGGGTTAGGGGACGGGGACGGTTTCGGGTCCAGGTGAGGGTACGGCAACGCTTTAGGGGGAGCGTGCGTGTGAGGGCGCGGGTTAGTGTTAGCGTACGGGTTAGGATTAGGGGACGTGTGAGGGTCAGGCTTCGGGGAAGTGTTAGGGTTAGGGTTCGGGCTACGGTTAGGGTTAGGGGACGGGGACGGTTTAGGGTCCAGCTGAGGGTACGGCAACGCTTTAGGGGGAGCGTGCGTGTGAGGGCGCGGGTTAGTGTTAGCGTACGGGTTAGGATTAGGGGACGGGTGAGGGTCAGGCTTCGGGGAAGGGTTAGGTTTAGGTTTCGGGCTAGGGTTAGGGTTACGGGACAGGGACGGTTTAGGGTCCAGGTGAGGGTACGGCAACGCTTTAGGGGGAGCGTGTGTGTGAGGGCGCGGGTTAGTGTTAGCGTACGGGTTAGGAGTAGGGGACGGTTGAGGGTCAGGCTTCGGGGAAGGGTTAGGGTTAGGGTTCAGGCTAGGGTTAGGGTTAGGGGACGGGGACGGTTTAGGGTCCAGGTGAGGGTACGGCAACGGTTTAGGGGGAGCGTGCGTGTGAGGGCGCGGGTTAGTGTTAGCGTACGTGATAGGATTAGGGGACGGGTGAGGGTAAGGCTTAGGGGAAGGGTTCGGGTTAGGGTTCGGGCTAGGGTTAGGGTTAGGAGACGGGGATGGTTTAGGGTCCAGGTGAGGGTACGGCAATGCTTTAGGGGGAGCGTGCGTGTGAGGGTGCGGGGTAGTTTTAGCGTATGGGTTAGGATTATGGGACGGGTGAGGGTCAGGCTACGGGGAAGGGTTAGGGTTAGGGTTCGGGCTAGGGTTAGGGTTAGGGGACGGGGACGTTTTAGGGTCCAAGTGAGGGTACGGCAACACTTTAGGGGGAGCGTGCGTATGAGGGCGCGGTGTAGTGTTTGCATACGGGTTAGGATTAGGGGACGGGTGAGGGTCAGGCTTCGGGGAAGGGTTATGGGTAGGATTCGGGCTAGGGTTAGGGTTAGGGGACAGGGACGGTTTAGGGTCCAGGTGAGGGTACGGCAACGCTTTAGGGGGTGCGTGCGTGTGAGGGCGCGGGTTAGTGTTAGCGTACGGTTTAGGTTTAGGGGACGGGTGAGGGTCAGGCTTCGGGGAAGGGTTAGGGTTAGGGTTCGGGCTAGGGTTAGGGTTAGGGGACGGGGACGGTTTAGGATCCAGGTGAGGGTACGGCAACGCTTTAGGGGGAGCGTGCATGTGAGGGCGCGGGTTAGTGTTAGCGTACGGGTTAGGATTAGGGGATGGGTGAGGGTCAGGCTTCGGGGAAGGGTTAGGGTTAGGGTTCGGGCTAGGGTTAGGGTTAGGGGACGGGGACGGTTTAGGGTCCAGGTGAGGGTACGGCAACGCTTTAGGGGGAGCGTGCGTGTGAGCGCGCGGGTTAGTGTTAGCGTACGGGTTAGGATTAGGGGACGGGTGAGGGTCAGGCTTCGGGGAAGGGTTAGGGTTAGGGTTCGGGCTAGGGTTAGGGTTAGGGGACGGGGACGGTTTCGGGTCCAGGTGAGGGTACGGCAATGCTTTAGGGGGAACGTGCGTGTGAGGGCGCGGGTTAGTGTTAGCGTACGGGTTAGGATTAGGGGACGGGTGAGGGTCAGGCTTCGGGGAAGGGTTAGTGTTAGGGTTCGGGCTAGGGTTAGGGTTAGGGGACGGAGACGGTTTCGGGTCCAGGTGAGGGTACGGCAACGCTTTAGGGGGAGTGTGCGTGTGAGGGCGCGGGTTAGTGTTAGCGTACGGGTTAGGATTAGGGGACGGGTGAGGGTTAGGCTTCGGGGAAGGGTTAGGGTTAGGGTTCGGGCTAGGGTTAGGGTTAGGGGACGGGGACGGTTTAGGGTCCAGGTGAGGGTATGGCAACGCTTTAGGAGGAGCGTGCGTGTGAGGGCGCGGGTTAGTGTTATCGTACGGGTTAGGATTAGGGGACGGGTGAGGGTCAGGCTTCGGGGAAGGGTTACGGTTAGGGTTCGGGCTAGGGTTAGGGTTAGGGGACGGGGACGGTTTAGGGTCCAGGTGAGGTTACGGCAACGCTTTAGGGGGAGCGTGCGTGTGAGGGCGCGGGTTAGTGTTAGCGTACGGGTTAGGATTAGGGGACGGGTGAGGGTCAGGCTTCGGGGAAGGGTTAGGGTTAGGGTTCGGGCTAGGGTTAGGGTTAGGGGACGGGGACGGTTTAGGGTCCAGGTGAGGGTACGGCAACGCTTTAGGGGGAGCGTGCGTGTGAGGGCGTGGGTTAGTGTTAGCGTACGGGTTAGGATTAGGGGACGGGTGAGGGTCAGGCTTCGGGGAAGGGTTAGGGTTAGGGTTCGGGCTAGGGTTAGGGTTAGGGGACAGGGATGGTTTAGGGTCCAGGTGAGGGTACGGCAACGCTTTAGGGGGATCGTGCGTGTGAGGGCGCGAGATAGTGTTAGCGTACGGGTTAGGATTAGGGGACGGGTGAGGGTCAGGCTTCGGGGAAGGGTTAGGGTTAGGGTTCGGGCTAGGGTTAGGGTTAGGGGACGGTGACGGTTTAGGGTCCAGGTGAGGTTACGGCAACGCTTTAGGGGGAGCGTGCGTGTGAGGGCGCAGGTTAGTGTTAGCGTACGGGTTAGGATTAGGGGACGGGTGAGTGTCAGGCTTCGGGGAAGGGTTAGGGTTAGGGTTCGGGCTACGGTTAGGGTTAGGGGACGGGGACGGTTTAGGGTCCAGGTGAGGGTACGGCAACGCTTTAGGGGGAGCGTGCGTGTGAGTGCGCGGGTTAGTGTTAGCGTACGGGTTAGGATTAGGGGACGGGTGAGGGTCAGGCTTCGGGGAAGGGTTAGGGTTAGGGTTCGGGCTAGGGTTAGGGTTAGGGGACGGGGACGGTTTAGGGTCCAGGTGAGGGTACGGCAACGCTTTAGGGGGAGAGTGCGTGTGAGGGCGCGGGTTAGTGTTAGCGTACGGGTTAGGATTGGGGACGGGTGAGGGTCAGGCTTCGGGGAAGGGTTAGGGTTAGGGTTCGGGCTAGGGTTAGGGTTAGGGGACGGGGACGATTTAGGGTCCAGGTGAGGGTATGGCAACGCTTTAGGGGGAGCGTGCGTGTGAGGGCGCGGGGTAGTGTTTGCATACGGGTTAGGATTAGGGGACGGGTGAGGGTCAGGCTTCGGGGAAGGGTTAGGGTTAGGAAGCGGGCTAGGGTTATGGTTAGGGGACAGGGACGGTTTAGGGTCCAGGTGAGGGTACGGCAATGCTTTAGGGGGAGAGTGCGTGTGAGGGCGCGGGTTAGTGTTAGCGTACGGGTTAGGATTAGGGGACGGGTGAGGGTCAGGCTTCGGGGAAGGGTTAGGGTTAGGGTTCGGGCTAGGGTTAGGGTTAGGGGACGGGGACGGTTTAGGGTCCAGGTGAGGGTACGGCAACGCTTTCGGGGGAGCGTGCGTGTGAGGGCGCGGGTTAGTGTTAGCGTACGGTTTAGGATTAGGGGACGGGAGAGTGTCAGGCTTCGGGGAAGGGTTAGGGTTAGGGTTCGGGCTAGGGTTAGGGTTAGGGGACGGGGACGGTTTAGGGTCCAGGTGAGGGTACGGCAACGCTTTAGGGGGAGCGTGCGTGTGAGGGCGCGGGTTAGTGTTAGCGTACGGGTTAGGATTAGGGGACGGGTGAGGGTCAGGCTTCGGGGAAGGGTTAGGGTTAGGGTTCGGGCTAGGGTTAGGGTTAGGGGACGGGGACGGTTTAGGGTCCAGGTGAGGGTACGGCAACGCTTTAGGGGGAGCGTGCGTGTGAGGGCGCGGGTTAGTGTTAGCGTACGGGTTAGGATTAGGGGACGGGTGAGTGTCAGGCTCCGGGGAAGGGTTAGGGTTAGGGTTCGGGCTAGGGTTAGGGTTAGGGGACGGGGACGGTTTAGGGTCCAGGTGAGGGTACAGAAACGCTTTAGGGGGTGCGTGCGTGTGAGGGCGCGGGTTAGTGTTAGCGTACGGGTTAGGATTAGGGGACGGGTGAGGGTCAGGCTTCGGGGAAGGGTTAGGGTTAGGGTTCGGGCTAGGGTTAGGGTTAGGGGACGGGGACGGTTTAGGGTCCAGGTGAGGGTACGGCAACGCTTTAGGCGGAGCGTGCGTGTGAGGGCGCGGGTTAGTGTTAGCGTACGGGTTAGGATTAGGGGACGGGTGAGGGTCAGGCTTCGGGGAAGGGTTAGGGTTAGGGTTCGGGCTAGGGTTAGGGTTAGGGGACGGGGACGGTTTCGGGTCCAGGTGAGGGTACGGCAACGCTTTAGGGGGAACATGCGTGTGAGGGCGCGGGTTAGTGTTAGCGTACGGGTTAGGATTAGGGGACGGGTGAGGGTCAGGCTTCGGGGAAGGGTTAGGGTTAGGGTTCGGGCTAGGGTTAGGGTTAGGGGACGGAGACGGTTTCGGGTCCAGGTGAGGGTACGGCAACGCTTTAGGTGGAGCGTGCATGTGAGGGCGCGGGTTAGTGTTAGCGTACGGGTTAGGATTAGGGGACGGGTGAGGGTCAGGCTTCGGGGAAGGGTTAGGGTTAGGGTTCGGGCTAGGGTTAGGGCTAGGGGACGGGGACGGTTTAGGGTCCAGGTGAGGGTACGGCAACGCTTTAGGGGGAGCGTGCGTGTGAGGGCGCGGGTTAGTGTTAGCGTACGGGTTAGGATTAGGGGACGGGTGAGGGTCAGGCTTCGGGGAAGGGTTAGGGTTAGGGTTCGGGCTAGGGTTAGGGTTAGGGGACGGGGACGGTTTAGGGTCCAGGTGAGGGTACGGCAACGCTTTAGGGGGAGCGTGCGTGTGAGGGCGCGGGTTAGTGTTAGCGTACGGGTTAGGATTAGGGGACGGGTGAGGGTCAGGCTTCGGGGAAGGGTTAGGGTTAGGGTTCGGGCTAGGGTTAGGGTTAGGGGACGGGGACGGTTTAGGGTCCAGGTGAGGGTACGTCAACGCTTTAGGGGGAGCGTGCGTGTGAGGGGGCGGGTTAGTGTTAGCGTACGGGTTAGGATTAGGGGACGGGTGAGGGTCAGGCTTCGGGGAAGGGTTAGGGTTAGGGTTCGGGCTAGGGTTAGGGTTAGGGGACGGGGACGGTTTCGGGTCCAGGTGAGGGTACGGCAACGCTTTAGGGGGAGCGTGCGTGTGAGGGCGCGGGTTAGTGTTAGCGTACGGGTTAGGATTAGGGGACGGGTGAGGGTCAGGCTTCGGGGAAGGGTTAGGGTTAGGGTTCGGGCTAGGGTTAGCGTTAGGGGACGGGGACGGTTTAGGGTCCAGGTGAGGGTACGGCAACGCTTTAGGGGGAGCGTGCGTGTGAGGGCGCGGGTTAGTGTTAGCGTACGGGTTAGGATTAGGGGACGGGTGAGGGTCAGGCTTCGGGGAAGGGTTAGGGTTAGGGTTCGGGCTAGGGTTAGGGTTAGGGGACGGGGACGGTTTAGGGTCCAGGTGAGGGTACGGCAACGCTTTAGGGGGAGCGTGCGTGTGAGGGCGCGGGTTAGTGTTAGCGTACGGGTTAGGATTAGGGGACGGGTGAGTGTCAGGCTTCGGGGAAGGGTTAGGGTTAGGGTTCGGGCTAGGGTTAGGGTTAGGGGACGGGGACGGTTTAGGGTCCAGGTGAGGGTACAGAAACGCTTTAGGGGGTGCGTGCGTGTGAGGGCGCGGGTTAGTGTTAGCGTACGGGTTAGGATTAGGGGACGGGTGAGGGTCAGGCTTCGGGGAAGGGTTAGGGTTAGGGTTCGGGCTAGGGTTAGGGTTAGGGGACGGGGACGGTTTAGGGTCCAGGTGAGGGTACGGCAACGCTTTAGGCGGAGCGTGCGTGTGAGGGCGCGGGTTAGTGTTAGCGTACGGGTTAGGATTAGGGGACGGGTGAGGGTCAGGCTTCGGGGAAGGGTTAGGGTTAGGGTTCGGGCTAGGGTTAGGGTTAGGGGACGGGGACGGTTTCGGGTCCAGGTGAGGGTACGGCAACGCTTTAGGGGGAACATGCGTGTGAGGGCGCGGGTTAGTGTTAGCGTACGGGTTAGGATTAGGGGACGGGTGAGGGTCAGGCTTCGGGGAAGGGTTAGGGTTAGGGTTCGGGCTAGGGTTAGGGTTAGGGGACGGAGACGGTTTCGGGTCCAGGTGAGGGTACGGCAACGCTTTAGGTGGAGCGTGCATGTGAGGGCGCGGGTTAGTGTTAGCGTACGGGTTAGGATTAGGGGACGGGTGAGGGTCAGGCTTCGGGGAAGGGTTAGGGTTAGGGTTCGGGCTAGGGTTAGGGTTAGGGGACGGGGACGGTTTAGGGTCCAGGTGAGGGTACGGCAACGCTTTAGGGGGAGCGTGCGTGTGAGGGCGCGGGTTAGTGTTAGCGTACGGGTTAGGATTAGGGGACGGGTGAGGGTCAGGCTTCGGGGAAGGGTTAGGGTTAGGGTTCGGGCTAGGGTTAGGGTTAGGGGACGGGGACGGTTTAGGGTCCAGGTGAGGGTACGTCAACGCTTTAGGGGGAGCGTGCGTGTGAGGGGGCGGGTTAGTGTTAGCGTACGGGTTAGGATTAGGGGACGGGTGAGGGTCAGGCTTCGGGGAAGGGTTAGGGTTAGGGTTCGGGCTAGGGTTAGGGTTAGGGGACGGGGACGGTTTCGGGTCCAGGTGAGGGTACGGCAACGCTTTAGGGGGAGCGTGCGTGTGAGGGCGCGGGTTAGTGTTAGCGTACGGGTTAGGATTAGGGGACGGGTGAGGGTCAGGCTTCGGGGAAGGGTTAGGGTTAGGGTTCGGGCTAGGGTTAGCGTTAGGGGACGGGGACGGTTTAGGGTCCAGGTGAGGGTACGGCAACGCTTTAGGGGGAGCGTGCGTGTGAGGGCGCGGGTTAGTGTTAGCGTACGGGTTAGGATTAGGGGACGGGTGAGGGTCAGGCTTCGGGGAAGGGTTAGGGTTAGGGTTCGGGCTAGGGTTAGGGTTAGGGGACGGGGACGGTTTAGGGTCCAGGTGAGGGTACGGCAACGCTTTAGGGGGAGCGTGCGTGTGAGGGCGCGGGTTAGTGTTAGCGTACGGGTTAGGATTATGGGACGGGTGAGGGTCAGGCTTCGGGGAAGGGTTAGGGTTAGGGTTCGGGCTAGGGTTAGGGTTAGGGGACGGGGACGGTTTCGGGTCCAGGTGAGGGTACGGCAACGCTTTAGGGGGAGCGTGCGTGTGAGGGCGCGGGTTAGTGTTAGCGTACGGGTTAGGATTAGGGGACGGGTGAGGGTCAGGCTTCGGGGAAGGGTTAGGGTTAGGGTTCGGGCTAGGGTTAGGGTTAGGGGACGGGGACGGTTTAGGGTCCAGGTGAGGGTACGTCAACGCTTTAGGGGGAGCGTGCGTGTGAGGGGGCGGGTTAGTGTTAGCGTACGGGTTAGGATTAGGGGACGGGTGAGGGTCAGGCTTCGGGGAAGGGTTAGGGTTAGGGTTCGGGCTAGGGTTAGGGTTAGGGGACGGGGACGGTTTAGGGTCCAGGTGAGGGTACGGCAACGCTTTAGGGGGAACATGCGTGTGAGGGCGCGGGTTAGTGTTAGCGTACGGGTTAGGATTAGGGGACGGGTGAGGGTCAGGCTTCGGGGAAGGGTTAGGGTTAGGGTTCGGGCTAGGGTTAGGGTTAGGGGACGGAGACGGTTTCGGGTCCAGGTGAGGGTACGGCAACGCTTTAGGTGGAGCGTGCATGTGAGGGCGCGGGTTAGTGTTAGCGTACGGGTTAGGATTAGGGGACGGGTGAGGGTCAGGCTTCGGGGAAGGGTTAGGGTTAGGGTTCGGGCTAGGGTTAGGGCTAGGGGACGGGGACGGTTTAGGGTCCAGGTGAGGGTACGGCAACGCTTTAGGGGGAGCGTGCGTGTGAGGGCGCGGGTTAGTGTTAGCGTACGGGTTAGGATTAGGGGACGGGTGAGGGTCAGGCTTCGGGGAAGGGTTAGGGTTAGGGTTCGGGCTAGGGTTAGGGTTAGGGGACGGGGACGGTTTAGGGTCCAGGTGAGGGTACGGCAACGCTTTAGGGGGAGCGTGCGTGTGAGGGCGCGGGTTAGTGTTAGCGTACGGGTTAGGATTAGGGGACGGGTGAGGGTCAGGCTTCGGGGAAGGGTTAGGGTTAGGGTTCGGGCTAGGGTTAGGGTTAGGGGACGGGGACGGTTTAGGGTCCAGGTGAGGGTACGTCAACGCTTTAGGGGGAGCGTGCGTGTGAGGGGGCGGGTTAGTGTTAGCGTACGGGTTAGGATTAGGGGACGGGTGAGGGTCAGGCTTCGGGGAAGGGTTAGGGTTAGGGTTCGGGCTAGGGTTAGGGTTAGGGGACGGGGACGGTTTCGGGTCCAGGTGAGGGTACGGCAACGCTTTAGGGGGAGCGTGCGTGTGAGGGCGCGGGTTAGTGTTAGCGTACGGGTTAGGATTAGGGGACGGGTGAGGGTCAGGCTTCGGGGAAGGGTTAGGGTTAGGGTTCGGGCTAGGGTTAGCGTTAGGGGACGGGGACGGTTTAGGGTCCAGGTGAGGGTACGGCAACGCTTTAGGGGGAGCGTGCGTGTGAGGGCGCGGGTTAGTGTTAGCGTACGGGTTAGGATTAGGGGACGGGTGAGGGTCAGGCTTCGGGGAAGGGTTAGGGTTAGGGTTCGGGCTAGGGTTAGGGTTAGGGGACGGGGACGGTTTAGGGTCCAGGTGAGGGTACGGCAACGCTTTAGGGGGAGCGTGCGTGTGAGGGCGCGGGTTAGTGTTAGCGTACGGGTTAGGATTAGGGGACGGGTGAGTGTCAGGCTTCGGGGAAGGGTTAGGGTTAGGGTTCGGGCTAGGGTTAGGGTTAGGGGACGGGGACGGTTTAGGGTCCAGGTGAGGGTACAGAAACGCTTTAGGGGGTGCGTGCGTGTGAGGGCGCGGGTTAGTGTTAGCGTACGGGTTAGGATTAGGGGACGGGTGAGGGTCAGGCTTCGGGGAAGGGTTAGGGTTAGGGTTCGGGCTAGGGTTAGGGTTAGGGGACGGGGACGGTTTAGGGTCCAGGTGAGGGTACGGCAACGCTTTAGGCGGAGCGTGCGTGTGAGGGCGCGGGTTAGTGTTAGCGTACGGGTTAGGATTAGGGGACGGGTGAGGGTCAGGCTTCGGGGAAGGGTTAGGGTTAGGGTTCGGGCTAGGGTTAGGGTTAGGGGACGGGGACGGTTTCGGGTCCAGGTGAGGGTACGGCAACGCTTTAGGGGGAACATGCGTGTGAGGGCGCGGGTTAGTGTTAGCGTACGGGTTAGGATTAGGGGACGGGTGAGGGTCAGGCTTCGGGGAAGGGTTAGGGTTAGGGTTCGGGCTAGGGTTAGGGTTAGGGGACGGAGACGGTTTCGGGTCCAGGTGAGGGTACGGCAACGCTTTATGTCGAGCGTGCATGTGAGGGCGCGGGTTAGTGTTAGCGTACGGGTTAGGATTAGGGGACGGGTGAGGGTCAGGCTTCGGGGAAGGGTTAGGGTTAGGGTTCGGGCTAGGGTTAGGGTTAGGGGACGGGGACGGTTTAGGGTCCAGGTGAGGGTACGGCAACGCTTTAGGGGGAGCGTGCGTGTGAGGGCGCGGGTTAGTGTTAGCGTACGGGTTAGGATTAGGGGACGGGTGAGGGTCAGGCTTCGGGGAAGGGTTAGGGTTAGGGTTCGGGCTAGGGTTAGGGTTAGGGGACGGGGACGGTTTAGGGTCCAGGTGAGGGTACGTCAACGCTTTAGGGGGAGCGTGCGTGTGAGGGGGCGGGTTAGTGTTAGCGTACGGGTTAAGATTAGGGGACGGGTGAGGGTCAGGCTTCGGGGAAGGGTTAGGGTTAGGGTTCGGGCTAGGGTTAGGGTTAGGGGACGGGGACGGTTTCGGGTCCAGGTGAGGGTACGGCAACGCTTTAGGGGGAGCGTGCGTGTGAGGGCGCGGGTTAGTGTTAGCGTACGGGTTAGGATTAGGGGACGGGTGAGGGTCAGGCTTCGGGGAAGGGTTAGGGTTAGGGTTCGGGCTAGGGTTAGCGTTAGGGGACGGGGACGGTTTAGGGTCCAGGTGAGGGTACGGCAACGCTTTAGGGGGAGCGTGCGTGTGAGGGCGCGGGTTAGTGTTAGCGTACGGGTTAGGATTAGGGGACGGGTGAGGGTCAGGCTTCGGGGAAGGGTTAGGGTTAGGGTTCGGGCTAGGGTTAGGGTTAGGGGACGGGGACGGTTTAGGGTCCAGGTGAGGGTACGGCAACGCTTTAGGGGGAGCGTGCGTGTGAGGGCGCGGGTTAGTGTTAGCGTACGGGTTAGGATTAGGGGACGGGTGAGGGTCAGGCTTCGGGGAAGGGTTAGGGTTAGGGTTCGGGCTAGGGTTAGGGTTAGGGGACGGGGACGGTTTCGGGTCCAGGTGAGGGTACGGCAACGCTTTAGGGGGAGCGTGCGTGTGAGGGCGCGGGTTAGTGTTAGCGTACGGGTTAGGATTAGGGGACGGGTGAGGGTCAGGCTTCGGGGAAGGGTTAGGGTTAGGGTTCGGGCTAGGGTTAGGGTTAGGGGACGGGGACGGTTTAGGGTCCAGGTGAGGGTACGTCAACTCTTTAGGGGGAGCGTGCGTGTGAGGGGGCGGGTTAGTGTTAGCGTACGGGTTAGGATTAGGGGACGGGTGAGGGTCAGGCTTCGGGGAAGGGTTAGGGTTAGGGTTCGGGCTAGGGTTAGGGTTAGGGGACGGGGACGGTTTCGGGTCCAGGTGAGGGTACGGCAACGCTTTAGGGGGAGCGTGCGTGTGAGGGCGCGGGTTAGTGTTAGCGTACGGGTTAGGATTAGGGGACGGGTGAGGGTCAGGCTTCGGGGAAGGGTTAGGGTTAGGGTTCGGGCTAGGGTTAGGGTTAGGGGACGGGGACGGTTTAGGGTCCAGGTGAGGGTACGGCCACGCTTTAGGGGGAGCGTGCGTGTGAGGGTGCGGGTTAGTGTTAGCGTACGGGTTAGGATTAGGGGACGGGTGAGTGTCAGGCTTCGGGGAAGGGTTAGGGTTAGGGTTCGGGCTAGGGTTAGGGTTAGGGGACGGGGACGGTTTAGGGTCCAGGTGAGGGTACGGCAACGCTTTAGGGGGAGCGTGCGTGTGAGGGCGCGGGTTAGTGTTAGCGTACGGGTTAGGATTAGGGGACGGGTGAGGGTCAGGCTTCGGGGAAGGGTTAGGGTTAGGTTTCGGGCTAGGGTTAGGGTTAGGGGACGGGGACGGTTTCGGGTCCAGGTGAGGGTATGGCAATGCTTTAGGGGGAGCGTGCGTGTGTGGACGCGGGTTAGTGTTAGCGTACGGGTTAGGATTAGGGGACGAGTGAGGGTCAGGCTTGGGGGAAGGGTTAGTGTTAGGGTTCGGGCTAGGGTTAGGGTTAGGGGACGGGGACGGTTTAGGGTCCAGGTGAGGGTACGGCAACGCTTTAGGGGGAGCGTGCGTGTGAGGGCGCGGGTTAGTGTTAGCGTATGTGTTAGAATTAGGGGACGGGTGAGGGTCAGGCTTCGGGGAAGTGTTAGGGTTAGGGTTCGGGCTAGGGTTAGGGTTACGGGACAGGGACGGTTTAGGGTCCAGGTGAGGGTACGGCAACGCTTTAGGGGGAGCGTGCGTGTGAGGGCGTGGGTTAGTGTTAGCGTACGGGTTAGGAGTAGGGGACGGTTGAGGGTTAGGCTTCGGGGAAGTGTTAGGGTTAGGGTTCGGGCTAGGGTTAGGGTTAGGGGACGGGGACGGTTTAGGGTCCAGGTGAGGATACGGCAACACTTTATGGGGAGCGTGCGTGTGAGGGCGAGGGTTAGTGTTAGCGTACGGGTTAGGATTAGGTGACGGGTGAGGGTCAGGCTTCGGGGAAGGGTTAGGGTTAGGGTTCGGGCTAGGGTTAGGGTTAGGGGACGGGGACGGTTTAGGGTCCAGGTGAGGGTACGGCAACGCTTTAGGGGGAGAGTGCGTGTGAGGGCGCGGGTTAGTGTTAGCGTACGGGTTAGGATTGGGGAAGGGTGAGGGTCAGGCTTCGGGGAAGGGTTAGGGTTAGGGTTCGGGCTAGGGTTAGGCTTAGGGGACGGGGACGGTTTAGGGTCCAGGTGACGGTACGGCAACGCTTTAGGGGGAGCGTGCGTGTGAGGGCGCGGGTTAGTGTTAGCGTACGGGTTAGGATTAGGGGACGGGTGAGGGTCAGGCTTCGGGGAAGGGTTAGGGTTAGGGTTCGGGCTAGGTTTAGGTTTAGGTTACGGGGACGGTTTAGGGTCCAGGTGAGGGTACGGCAACGCTTTAGGGGGAGCGTGCGTGTGAGGGCGCGGGTTAGTGTTAGCGTACGGGTTAGGATTAGGGGACGGGTGAGGGTCAAGCTTCGGGGAAGTGTTAGGGTTAGGGTTCGGGCTAGGGTTAGGGTTAGGGGACGGGGACGGTTTAGGGTCCAGGTGAGGGTACGGCAACGCTTTAGGGGGAGCGTGCGTGTGAGGGCGCGGGTTAGTGTTAGCGTACGGGTTAGGATTAGGGGACGCGTGAGGGTCAGGCTTCGGGGAAGGGTTAGGGTTAGGGTTCGGGCTAGGGTTAGGGTTAGGGGACGGGGACGGTTTCGGGTCCAGGTGAGGGTACGGCAACGCTTTAGGGGGAGCGTGCATGTGAGGGCGCGGGTTAGTGTTAGCGTACGGGTTAGGATTAGGGGACGGATGAGGGTCAGGCTTCGGGGAAGGGTTAGGGTTAGGGTTTGGGCTAGGGTTAGGGTTAGGGGACGGGGACGGTTTAGGGTCCAGGTGAGGGTACGGAAACGCTTTAGGGGGAGCGTGCGTGTGAGGGCGCGGGTTAGTGTTAGCGTACGGGTTAGGATTAGGGGACGGGTGAGGGTCAGGCTTCGGGGAAGGGTTAGGGTTAGGTTTCGGGCTAGGGTTAGGGTTAGGGGACGGGGACGGTTTCGGGTCCAGGTGAGGGTATGGCAATGCTTTAGGGGGAGCGTGCGTGTGTGGGCGCGGGTTAGTGATAGCGTACGGGTTAGGATTAGGGGACGAGTGAGGGTCAGGCTTGGGGGAAGGGTTAGTGTTAGGGTTCGGGCTAGGGTTAGGGTTAGGGGACGGGGACGGTTTAGGGTCCAGGTGAGGGTACGGCAACGCTTTAGGGGGAGCGTGCGTGTGAGGGCGCGGGTTAGTGTTAGCGTATGTGTTAGAATTAGGGGACGGGTGAGGGTCAGGCTTCGGGGAAGGGTTAGGGTTAGGGTTCGGGCTAGGGTTAGGGTTAGGGGACGGGGACGGTTTAGGATCCAGGTGAGGGTACGGCAACGCTTTAGGGGGAGCGTGCATGTGAGGGCGCGGGTTAGTGTTAGCGTACGGGTTAGGATTAGGGGATGGGTGAGGGTCAGGCTGCGGGGAAGTGTTAGGGTTAGGGTTCGGGCTAGGGTTAGGGTTAGGGGACGGGGACGGTTTAGGGTCCAGGTGAGGGTATGGCAACGCTTTAGGGGGAGCGTGCGTGTGAGCGCGCGGGTTAGTGTTAGCGTAGGGGTTAGGATTAGGGGACGGGTGAGGGTCAGGCTTCGGGGAAGGGTTAGGGTTAGGGTTCGGGCTAGGGTTAGGGTTAGGGGACGGGGATGGTTTAGGGTCCAGGTGAGGGTACGGCAACGCTTTAGGGGAAGAGTGTGTGTGAGGGCGCGGGTTAGTGTTAGCGTACGGGTTACGATTAGAGGACGGGTGCGGGTCAGGCTTCGGGGAAGGGTTAGGGTTAGGGTTCGGGCTAGGGTTAGGGTTAGGGGACGGGGACGGTTTCGGGTCCAGGTGAGGGTACGGCAACGCTTTAGGGGGAGCGTGCGTGTGAGGGCGCGGGTTAGTGTTAGCGTACGGGTTAGGATTAGGGGACGGGTGAGGGTCAGGCTTCGTGGAAGGGTTAGGGTTAGGGTTCGGGCTAGGGTTAGGGTTAGGGGACGGAGACGGTTTAGGGTCCAGGTGAGGGTACGGCAACGCTTTAGGGGGAGCGTGCGTGTGAGGGCGTGGGTTAGTGTTAGCGTACGGGTTAGGATTAGGGGACGGGTGAGGGTCAGGCTTCGGGGAAGGGTTAGGGTTAGGGTTCGGGCTAGGGTTAGGGTTAGGGGACGGGGACGGTTTAGGGTCCAGGTGAGGGTACGGCAACGCTTTAGGGAGAGCGTGCGTGTGAGGGCGCGGGTTAGTGTTAGCGTACGGTTTAGGATTAGGGGACAGGTGAGGGTCAGGCTTCAGAGAAGGGTTAGGGTTAGGGTTCGGGCTAGGGTTACGGTTAGGAGACGGGGACGGTTTCGGGTCCAGGTGAGGGTACGGCAACGCTTTAGGGGGAGCGTGCGTGTGAGGGCGCGGGTTAGTGTTAGCGTATGGGTTAGGATTAGGGGACGGGTGAGTGTCAGGCTCCGGGGAAGGGTTAGGGTTAGGGTTCGGGCTAGGGTTACGGTTAGGGGACGGGGACGGTTTCGGGTCCAGGTGAGGGTACGGCAACGCTTTAGGGGGAGCGTGCGTGTGAGGGCGCTGGTTAGTGTTAGCGTACGGGTTAGGATTAGGGGACGGGTGAGGGTCAGGCTTCGGGGAAGGGTTAGAGTTAGGGTTCGGGCTAGGGTTAGGTTTAGGGGACGGGGACGGTTTAGGGACCAGGTGAGGGTACGGCAACGCTTTAGGGGGAGCGTGCGTGTGAGGGCGCGGGTTAGTGTTAGCGTACGGGTTAGGATTAGGGGACGGGTGAGTGTCAGGCTTCGGGGAAGGGTTAGGGTTAGGGTTCGGGCTAGGGTTAGGGTTAGGGGACGGGGACGGTTTAGGGTCCAGGTGAGGGTACGGCAACGCTTTAGGGGGAGCGTGCGTGTGAGGGCGCGGGTTAGTGTTAGCGTACGGGTTAGGATTAGGGGACGGGTGAGTGTCAGGCTTCGGGGAAGGGTTAGGGTTAGGGTTCGGGCTAGGGTTAGGGTTAGGGGACGGTTACGGTTTCGGGTCCAGGTGAGGGTACGGCAACGCTTTAGGGGGAGCGTGCGTGTGAGGGCGCGGGTTAGTGTTAGCGTACGTGATAGGATTAGGGGACGGGTGAGGGTAAGGCTTAGGGGAAGGGTTCGGGTTAGGGTTCGGGCTAGGGTTAGGGTTAGGGGACGGGGATGGTTTAGGGTCCAGGTGAGGGTACGGCAATGCTTTAGGGGGAGCGTGCGTGTGAGGGCGCGGGGTAGTTTTAGCGTATGGGTTAGGATTATGGGACGGGTGAGGGTCAGGCTACGGGGAAGGGTTAGGGTTAGGGTTCGGGCTAGGGTTAGGGTTAGGGGACGGGGACGTTTTAGGGTCCAAGTGAGGGTACGGCAACACTTTAGGGGGAGCGTGCGTATGAGGGCGCGGGGTAGTGTTTGCATACGGGTTAGGATTAGGGGACGGGTGAGGGTCAGGCTTCGGGGAAGGGTTATGGGTAGGATTCGGGCTAGGGTTAGGGTTAGGGGACAGGGACGGTTTAGGGTCCAGGTGAGGGTACGGCAACGCTTTAGGGGGTGCGTGCGTGTGAGGGCGCGGGTTAGTGTTAGCGTACGGTTTAGGTTTAGGGGACGGGTGAGGGTCAGGCTTCGGGGAAGGGTTAGGGTTAGGGTTCGGGCTAGGGTTAGGGTTAGGGGACGGGGACGGTTTAGGATCCAGGTGAGGGTACGGCAACGCTTTAGGGGGAGCGTGCATGTGAGGGCGCGGGTTAGTGTTAGCGTACGGGTTAGGATTAGGGGATGGGTGAGGGTCAGGCTTCGGGGAAGGGTTAGGGTTAGGGTTCGGGCTAGGGTTAGGGTTAGGGGACGGGGACGGTTTAGGGTCCAGGTGAGGGTACGGCAACGCTTTAGGGGGAGCGTGCGTGTGAGCGCGCGGGTTAGTGTTAGCGTAGGGGTTAGGATTAGCGGACGGGTGAGGGTCAGGCTTCGGGGAAGGGTTAGGGTTAGGGTTCGGGCTAGGGTTAGGGTAAGGGGACGGGGACGGTTTAGGGTCCTGGTGAGGGTACGGCAACGCTTTAGGGGGAGCGTGCGTGTGAGGGCGCGGGTTAGTGTTAGCGTACGGGTTAGGATTAGGGGATGGGTGAGGGTCAGGCTTCGGGGAAGGGTTAGGGTTAGGGTTCGGGCTAGGGTTAGGGTTAGGGGACGGGGATGGTTTAGGGTCCAGGTGAGGGTACGGCAACGCTTTAGGGGAAGAGTGTGTGTGAGGGCGCGGGTTAGTGTTAGCGTACGGGTTAGGATTAGAGGACGGGTGCGGGTCAGGCTTCGGGGAAGGCTTAGGGTTAGGGTTCAGGCTAGGGTTAGGGTTAGGGGACGGGGACGCTTTAGTGTCCAGGTGAGGGTACGGCAACGCTTTAGGGGGAGCGTGCGTGTGAGGGCGCGGGTTAGTGTTAGCGTACGGGTTAGGATTAGGGGACGGGTGAGGGTCAGGCTTCGGGGAAGGGTTAGGGTTAGGGTTCGGGCTAGGGTTAGGGTTAGGGGACGGGGACGGTTTAGGGTCCAGGTGAGGGTACGGCAACGCTTTATGGGGAGCGTGCGTGTGAGGGCACGGGTTAGTGTTAGCGTACGGGTTAGGATTAGGGGACGGGTGAGGGTCAGGCTTCGGGGAAGGGTTAGGGTTAGGGTTCGGGCTAGGGTTAGGGTTAGGGGACGGGGACGGTTTAGGGTCCAGGTGAGGGTACGGCAACGCTTTAGGGGGAGCGTGCGTGTGAGGGCGCGGGTTAGTGTTAGCGTACGGGTTAGGATTAGGGGACGGGTGAGGGTCAGGCTTCGGGGAAGGGTTAGGGTTAGGGTTCGGGCTAGGGTTAGGGTTAGGGGACGGGGACGGTTTAGGGTCAAGGTGAGGGTATGGCAACGCTTTAGGGGGAGCGTGCGTGTGAGGGCGCGGGTTAGTGTTAGCGTACGGGTTAGGATTAGGGGACGGGTGAGTGTCAGGCTTCGGGGAAGGGTTAGGGTTAGGTTTCGGGCTAGGGTTAGGGTTAGGGGACGGGGACGGTTTAGGGTCCAGGTGAGGGTACGGCAACGCTTTAGGGGGAGCGTGCGTGTGAGGGCGCGGGTTAGTTTTAGCGTACGGGTTAGGATTAGGGGACGGGTGAGGGTCAGGCTTCGGGGAAGGGTTAGGGTTAGGGTTCGGGCTAGGGTTAGGGTTAGGGGACGGGGACGGTTTAGGGTCCAGGTAAGGGTACGGCAACGCTTTAGGGGGAGCGTGCATGTGAGGGCGCGGGTTAGTGTTAGAGTACGGTTTATGATTAGGGGACAGGTGAGGGTCAGGCTTCGGGGAAGGGTTAGGGTTAGGGTTCGGGCTAGGGTTACGGTTAGGAGACGGGGACGGTTTCGGGTCCAGGTGAGGGTACGGCAACGCTTTAGGGGGAGCGTGCGTGTGAGGGCGCGGGTTAGTGTTAGTGTACGGGTTAGGATTAGGGGACGGGTGAGGGTCAGGCTTCGGGGAAGGGTTAGGGTTAGGGTTCGGGCTAGGGTTACGGTTAGGAGACGGGGACGGTTTCGGGTCCAGGTGAGGGTACGGCAACGCTTTAGGGGGAGCGTGCGTGTGAGGGCGCGGGTTAGTGTTAGTGTACGGGTTAGGATTAGGGGACGGGTGAGGGTCAGGCTTCGGGGAAGGGTTAGGGTTAGGGTTCGGGCTAGGGTTAGGGTTAGGGGACGGGGACGGTTTAGGGTCCAGGTGAGGTTACGGCAACGCTTTAGGGGGAGCGTGCGTGTGAGGGCGCGGGTTAGTGTTAGCGTACGGGTTAGGATTAGGGGACGGGTGAGGGTCAGGCTTCGGGGAAGGGTTAGGGTTAGGGTTCGGGCTAGGGTTAGGGTTAGGGGACGGGGACGGTTTCGGGTCCAGGTGAGGGTACGGCAACGCTTTAGGGGGAGCCTGCGTGTGAGGGCGCGGGTTAGTGTTAGCGTACGGGTTAGGATTAGGGGACGGGTGAGGGTCAGGCTTCGTGGAAGTGTTAGGGTTAGGGTTCGGGCTAGGGTTAGGGTTAGGGTTAGGGGACCGAGACGGTTTAGGGTCCAGGTGAGGGTACGGCAACGCTTTAGGGGGAGGGTGCGTGTGAGGGCATGGGTTAGTGTTAGCGTACGGGTTAGGATTAGGGGACGGGTGAGGGTCAGGCTTCGGGGAAGGGTTAGTGTTAGGGTTCGGGCTAGGGTTAGGGTTAGGGGACGGGGACGGTTTAGGGTCCAGGTGAGGGTACGGCAACGCTTTAGGGGGAGCGTGCGTGTGAGGGCGCGGGTTAGGGTTAGCGTACGGTTTAGGATTAGGGGACAGGTGAGGGTCAGGCTTCGGGGAAGGGTTAGGGTTAGGGTTCGGGCTAGGGTTACGGTTAGGAGACGGGGACGGTTTCGGGTCCAGGTGAGGGTACGGCAACGCTTTAGGGGGAGCGTGCGTGTGAGGGCGCAGGTTAGTGTTAGCGTATGGGTTAGGATTAAGGGACGGGTGAGTGTCAGGCTCCGGGGAAGGGTTAGGGTTAGGGTTCGGGCTAGGATTACGGTTAGGGGACGGGGACGGTTTCGGGTCCAGGTGAGGGTACGGCAACGCTTTAGGGGGAGCGTGCGTGTGAGGGCGCGGGTTAGTGTTAGCGTATGTGTTAGAATTAGGGGACGGTTGAGGGTCAGGCTTCGGGGAAGGGTTAGGGTTAGGGTTCGGGCTAGGGTTAGGGTTAGGGGACGGGGACGGTTTAGGGTCCAGGTGAGGGTACGGCAACGCTTTAGGGGGAGCGTGCGTGTGAGGGCGCGGGTTAGTGTTAGCGTACGGGTTAGGATTAGGGGACGGGTGAGTGTCAGGCTTCGGGGAAGGGTTAGGGTTAGGGTTCGGGCTAGGGTTAGGGTTAGGGGACGGGGACGGTTTAGGGTCCAGGTGAGGGTACGGCAACGCTTTAGGGGGAGCGTGCGTGTGAGGGCGCGGGTTATTGTTAGCGTACTGGTTAGGATTAGGGGACGGGTGAGTGTCAGGCTTCGGGGAAGGGTTAGGGTTAGGGTTCGGGCTAGGGTTAGGGTTAGGGGACGGGGACGGTTTCGGGTCCAGGTGAGGGTACGGCAACGCTTTAGGGGGAGCGTGCATGTGAGGGCGCGGGTTAGTGTTAGCGTACGGGTTAGGATTAGGGGACGTGTGAGGGTCAGGCTTCGGGGAAGTGTTAGGGTTAGGGTTCGGGCTACGGTTAGGGTTAGGGGACGGGGACGGTTTAGGGTCCAGCTGAGGGTACGGCAACGCTTTAGGGGGAGCGTGCGTGTGAGGGCGCGGGTTAGTGTTAGCGTACGGGTTAGGATTAGGGGACGGGTGAGGGTCAGGCTTCGGGGAAGGGTTAGGTTTAGGTTTCGGGCTAGGGTTAGGGTTACGGGACAGGGACGGTTTAGGGTCCAGGTGAGGGTACGGCAACGCTTTAGGGGGAGCGTGTGTGTGAGGGCGCGGGTTAGTGTTAGCGTACGGGTTAGGAGTAGGGGACGGTTGAGGGTCAGGCTTCGGGGAAGGGTTAGGGTTAGGGTTCAGGCTAGGGTTAGGGTTAGGGGACGGGGACGGTTTAGGGTCCAGGTGAGGGTACGGCAACGGTTTAGGGGGAGCGTGCGTGTGAGGGCGCGGGTTAGTGTTAGCGTACGTGATAGGATTAGGGGACGGGTGAGGGTAAGGCTTAGGGGAAGGGTTCGGGTTAGGGTTCGGGCTAGGGTTAGGGTTAGGAGACGGGGATGGTTTAGGGTCCAGGTGAGGGTACGGCAATGCTTTAGGGGGAGCGTGCGTGTGAGGGTGCGGGGTAGTTTTAGCGTATGGGTTAGGATTATGGGACGGGTGAGGGTCAGGCTACGGGGAAGGGTTAGGGTTAGGGTTCGGGCTAGGGTTAGGGTTAGGGGACGGGGACGTTTTAGGGTCCAAGTGAGGGTACGGCAAAACTTTAGGGGGAGCGTGCGTATGAGGGCGCGGTGTAGTGTTTGCATACGGGTTAGGATTAGGGGACGGGTGAGGGTCAGGCTTCGGGGAAGGGTTATGGGTAGGATTCGGGCTAGGGTTAGGGTTAGGGGACAGGGACGGTTTAGGGTCCAGGTGAGGGTACGGCAACGCTTTAGGGGGTGCGTGCGTGTGAGGGCGCGGGTTAGTGTTAGCGTACGGTTTAGGTTTAGGGGACGGGTGAGGGTCAGGCTTCGGGGAAGGGTTAGGGTTAGGGTTCGGGCTAGGGTTAGGGTTAGGGGACGGGGACGGTTTAGGATCCAGGTGAGGGTACGGCAACGCTTTAGGGGGAGCGTGCATGTGAGGGCGCGGGTTAGTGTTAGCGTACGGGTTAGGATTAGGGGATGGGTGAGGGTCAGGCTTCGGGGAAGGGTTAGGGTTAGGGTTCGGGCTAGGGTTAGGGTTAGGGGACGGGGACGGTTTAGGGTCCAGGTGAGGGTACGGCAACGCTTTAGGGGGAGCGTGCGTGTGAGCGCGCGGGTTAGTGTTAGCGTACGGGTTAGGATTAGGGGACGGGTGAGGGTCAGGCTTCGGGGAAGGGTTAGGGTTAGGGTTCGGGCTAGGGTTAGGGTTAGGGGACGGGGACGGTTTCGGGTCCAGGTGAGGGTACGGCAATGCTTTAGGGGGAACGTGCGTGTGAGGGCGCGGGTTAGTGTTAGCGTACGGGTTAGGATTAGGGGACGGGTGAGGGTCAGGCTTCGGGGAAGGGTTAGTGTTAGGGTTCGGGCTAGGGTTAGGGTTAGGGGACGGAGACGGTTTCGGGTCCAGGTGAGGGTACGGCAACGCTTTAGGGGGAGTGTGCGTGTGAGGGCGCGGGTTAGTGTTAGCGTACGGGTTAGGATTAGGGGACGGGTGAGGGTTAGGCTTCGGGGAAGGGTTAGGGTTAGGGTTCGGGCTAGGGTTAGGGTTAGGGGACGGGGACGGTTTAGGGTCCAGGTGAGGGTATGGCAACGCTTTAGGAGGAGCGTGCGTGTGAGGGCGCGGGTTAGTGTTATCGTACGGGTTAGGATTAGGGGACGGGTGAGGGTCAGGCTTCGGGGAAGGGTTACGGTTAGGGTTCGGGCTAGGGTTAGGGTTAGGGGACGGGGACGGTTTAGGGTCCAGGTGAGGTTACGGCAACGCTTTAGGGGGAGCGTGCGTGTGAGGGCGCGGGTTAGTGTTAGCGTACGGGTTAGGATTAGGGGACGGGTGAGGGTCAGGCTTCGGGGAAGGGTTAGGGTTAGGGTTCGGGCTAGGGTTAGGGTTAGGGGACGGGGACGGTTTAGGGTCCAGGTGAGGGTACGGCAACGCTTTAGGGGGAGCGTGCGTGTGAGGGCGTGGGTTAGTGTTAGCGTACGGGTTAGGATTAGGGGACGGGTGAGGGTCAGGCTTCGGGGAAGGGTTAGGGTTAGGGTTCGGGCTAGGGTTAGGGTTAGGGGACAGGGATGGTTTAGGGTCCAGGTGAGGGTACGGCAACGCTTTAGGGGGAGCGTGCGTGTGAGGGCGCGAGATAGTGTTAGCGTACGGGTTAGGATCAGGGGACGGGTGAGGGTCAGGCTTCGGGGAAGTGTTAGGGTTAGGGTTCGGGCTAGGGTTAGGGTTAGGGGACGGTGACGGTTTAGGGTCCAGTTGAGGTTACGGCAACGCTTTAGGGGGAGCGTGCGTGTGAGGGCGCAGGTTAGTGTTAGCGTACGGGTTAGGATTAGGGGACGGGTGAGTGTCAGGCTTCGGGGAAGGGTTAGGGTTAGGGTTCGGGCTAGGGTTAGGGTTAGGGGACGGGGACGGTTTAGGGTCCAGGTGAGGGTACGGCAACGCTTTAGGGGGAGCGTGCGTGTGAGTGCGCGGGTTAGTGTTAGCGTACGGGTTAGGATTAGGGGACGGGTGAGGGTCAGGCTTCGGGGAAGGGTTAGGGTTAGGGTTCGGGCTAGGGTTAGGGTTAGGGGACGGGGACGGTTTAGGGTCCAGGTGAGGGTACGGCAACGCTTTAGGGGGAGAGTGCGTGTGAGGGCGCGGGTTAGTGTTAGCGTACGGGTTAGGATTGGGGACGGGTGAGGGTCAGGCTTCGGGGAAGGGTTAGGGTTAGGGTTCGGGCTAGGGTTAGGGTTAGGGGACGGGGACGGTTTAGGGTCCAGGTGAGGGTACGGCAACGCTTTATGGGGAGCGTGCATGTGAGGGCGCGGGTTAGTGTTAGCGTACGGGTTAGGATTAGGGGACGGGTGAGGGTCAGGCTTCGGGGAAGGGTTAGGGTTAGGGTTCGGGCTAGGGTTAGGGTTAGGGGACGGGGACGGTTTAGGGTCCAGGTGAGGGTACGGCAACGCTTTAGGGGGAGCGTGCGTGTGAGGGCGCGGGTTAGTGTTAGCGTACGGGTTAGGATTAGGGGACGGGTGAGGGTCAGGCTTCGGGGAAGGGTTAGGGTTAGGGTTCGGGCTAGGGTTAGGGTTAGGGGACGGGGACGGTTTAGGGTCCAGGTGAGGGTATGGCAACGCTTTAGGGGGAGCGTGCGTGTGAGGGCGCGGGTTAGTGTTAGCGTACGGGTTAGGATTAGGGGACGGGTGAGTGTCAGGCTTCGGGGAAGGGTTAGGGGTACGGTTCGGGCTAGGGTTAGGGTTAGGGGACGGGGACGGTTTAGGGTCCAGGTGAGGGTACGGCAACGCTTTAGGGGGAGCGTGCGTGTGAGGGCGATGGTTAGTTTTAGCGTACGGGTTAGGATTAGGGGACGGGTGAGGGTCAGGCTTCGGGGAAGGGTTAGGGTTAGGGTTCGGGCTAGGGTTAGGGTTAGGGGACGGGGACGGTTTAGGGTCCAGGTGAGGGTACGGCAACGCTTTAGGGGGAGCGTGCGTGTGAGGGCGCGGGTTAGTGTTATCGTACGGTTTATGATTAGGGGACATGTGAGGGTCAGGCTACGGGGAAGGGTTAGGGTTAGGGTTCGGGCTAGGGTTAGGGTTAGGGGACGGGGACGATTTAGGGTCCAGGTGAGGGTACGGCAACGCTTTAGGGGGAGCGTGCGTGTGAGGGCGCGGGGTAGTGTTTGCATACGGGTTAGGATTAGGGGACGGGTGAGGGTCAGGCTTCGGGGAAGGGTTAGGGTTAGGAAGCGGGCTAGGGTTATGGTTAGGGGACAGGGACGGTTTAGGGTCCAGGTGAGGGTACGGCAATGCTTTAGGGGGAGCGTGCGTGTGAGGGCGCGGGTTAGTGTTAGCGTACGGGTTAGGATTAGGGGACGGGTGAGGGTCAGGCTTCGGGGAAGGGTTAGGGTTAGGGTTCGGGCTAGGGTTAGGGTTAGGGGACGGGGACGGTTTAGGGTCCAGGTGAGGGTACGGCAACGCTTTCGGGGGAGCGTGCGTGTGAGGGCGCGGGTTAGTGTTAGCGTACGGGTTAGGATTAGGGGACGGGAGAGTGTCAGGCTTCGGGGAAGGGTTAGGGTTAGGGTTCGGGCTAGGGTTAGGGTTAGGGGACGGGGACGGTTTAGGGTCCAGGTGAGGGTACGGCAACGCTTTAGGGGGAGCGTGCGTGTGAGGGCGCGGGTTAGTGTTAGCGTACGGGTTAGGATTAGGGGACGGGTGAGGGTCAGGCTTCGGGGAAGGGTTAGGGTTAGGGTTCGGGCTAGGGTTAGGGTTAGGGGACGGGGACGGTTTAGGGTCCAGGTGAGGGTACGGCAACGCTTTAGGGGGAGCGTGCGTGTGAGGGCGCGGGTTAGTGTTAGCGTACGGGTTAGGATTAGGGGACGGGTGAGTGTCAGGCTCCGGGGAAGGGTTAGGGTTAGGGTTCGGGCTAGGGTTAGGGTTAGGGGACGGGGACGGTTTAGGGTCCAGGTGAGGGTACAGAAACGCTTTAGGGGGTGCGTGCGTGTGAGGGCGCGGGTTAGTGTTAGCGTACGGGTTAGGATTAGGGGACGGGTGAGGGTCAGGCTTCGGGGAAGGGTTAGGGTTAGGGTTCGGGCTAGGGTTAGGGTTAGGGGACGGGGACGGTTTAGGGTCCAGGTGAGGGTACGGCAACGCTTTAGGCGGAGCGTGCGTGTGAGGGCGCGGGTTAGTGTTAGCGTACGGGTTAGGATTAGGGGACGGGTGAGGGTCAGGCTTCGGGGAAGGGTTAGGGTTAGGGTTCGGGCTAGGGTTAGGGTTAGGGGACGGGGACGGTTTCGGGTCCAGGTGAGGGTACGGCAACGCTTTAGGGGGAACATGCGTGTGAGGGCGCGGGTTAGTGTTAGCGTACGGGTTAGGATTAGGGGACGGGTGAGGGTCAGGCTTCGGGGAAGGGTTAGGGTTAGGGTTCGGGCTAGGGTTAGGGTTAGGGGACGGAGACGGTTTCGGGTCCAGGTGAGGGTACGGCAACGCTTTAGGTGGAGCGTGCATGTGAGGGCGCGGGTTAGTGTTAGCGTACGGGTTAGGATTAGGGGACAGGTGAGGGTCAGGCTTCGGGGAAGGGTTAGGGTTAGGGTTCGGGCTAGGGTTAGGGCTAGGGGACGGGGACGGTTTAGGGTCCAGGTGAGGGTACGGCAACGCTTTAGGGGGAGCGTGCGTGTGAGGGCGCGGGTTAGTGTTAGCGTACGGGTTAGGATTAGGGGACGGGTGAGGGTCAGGCTTCGGGGAAGGGTTAGGGTTAGGGTTCGGGCTAGGGTTAGGGTTAGGGGACGGGGACGGTTTAGGGTCCAGGTGAGGGTACGGCAACGCTTTAGGGGGAGCGTGCGTGTGAGGGCGCGGGTTAGTGTTAGCGTACGGGTTAGGATTAGGGGACGGGTGAGGGTCAGGCTTCGGGGAAGGGTTAGGGTTAGGGTTCGGGCTAGGGTTAGGGTTAGGGGACGGGGACGGTTTAGGGTCCAGGTGAGGGTACGTCAACGCTTTAGGGGGAGCGTGCGTGTGAGGGGGCGGGTTAGTGTTAGCGTACGGGTTAGGATTAGGGGACGGGTGAGGGTCAGGCTTCGGGGAAGGTTTAGGGTTAGGGTTCGGGCTAGGGTTAGGGTTAGGGGACGGGGACGGTTTCGGGTCCAGGTGAGGGTACGGCAACGCTTTAGGGGGAGCGTGCGTGTGAGGGCGTGGGTTAGTGTTAGCGTACGGGTTAGGATTAGGGGACGGGTGAGGGTCAGGCTTCGGGGAAGGGTTAGGGTTAGGGTTCGGGCTAGGGTTAGCGTTAGGGGACGGGGACGGTTTAGGGTCCAGGTGAGGGTACGGCAACGCTTTAGGGGGAGCGTGCGTGTGAGGGCGCGGGTTAGTGTTAGCGTACGGGTTAGGATTAGGGGACGGGTGAGGGTCAGGCTTCGGGGAAGGGTTAGGGTTAGGGTTCGGGCTAGGGTTAGGGTTAGGGGACGGGGACGGTTTAGGGTCCAGGTGAGGGTACGGCAACGCTTTAGGGGGAGCGTGCGTGTGAGGGCGCGGGTTAGTGTTAGCGTACGGGTTAGGATTAGGGGACGGGTGAGTGTCAGGCTTCGGGGAAGGGTTAGGGTTAGGGTTCGGGCTAGGGTTAGGGTTAGGGGACGGGGACGGTTTAGGGTCCAGGTGAGGGTACAGAAACGCTTTAGGGGGTGCGTGCGTGTGAGGGCGCGGGTTAGTGTTAGCGTACGGGTTAGGATTAGGGGACGGGTGAGGGTCAGGCTTCGGGGAAGGGTTAGGG
Organism: Stenella coeruleoalba; assembly: GCF_951394435.1. Classification (NCBI taxonomy): domain Eukaryota; kingdom Metazoa; phylum Chordata; class Mammalia; order Artiodactyla; family Delphinidae; genus Stenella; species Stenella coeruleoalba. The sequence continues at coordinate 566,684 of NW_027646138.1, forward strand.
TTAGGGTTCGGGCTAGGATTAGGGTTAGGGTACGGGGACGGTTTAGGGTCCAGGTGAGGGTACGGCAACGCTTTAGGCGGAGCGTGCGTGTGAGGGCGCGGGTTAGTGTTAGCGTACGGGTTAGGATTAGGGGACGGGTGAGGGTCAGGCTTCGGGGAAGGGTTAGGGTTAGGGTTCGGGCTAGGGTTAGGGTTAGGGGACGGGGACGGTTTCGGGTCCAGGTGAGGGTACGGCAACGCTTTAGGGGGAACATGCGTGTGAGGGCGCGGGTTAGTGTTAGCGTACGGGTTAGGATTAGGGGACGGGTGAGGGTCAGGCTTCGGGGAAGGGTTAGGGTTAGGGTTCGGGCTAGGGTTAGGGTTAGGGGACGGAGACGGTTTCGGGTCCAGGTGAGGGTACGGCAACGCTTTAGGTGGAGCGTGCATGTGAGGGCGCGGGTTAGTGTTAGCGTACGGGTTAGGATTAGGGGACGGGTGGGGGTCAGGCTTCGGGGAAGGGTTAGGGTTAGGGTTCGGGCTAGGGTTAGGGTTAGGGGACGGGGACGGTTTAGGGTCCAGGTGAGGGTACAGCAACGCTTTAGGGGGAGCGTGCGTGTGAGGGCGCGGGTTAGTGTTAGCGTACGGGTTAGGATTAGGGGACGGGTGAGGGTCAGGCTTCGGGGAAGGGTTAGGGTTAGGGTTCGGGCTAGGGTTAGGGTTAGGGGACGGGGACGGTTTAGGGTCCAGGTGAGGGTACGTCAACGCTTTAGGGGGAGCGTGCGTGTGAGGGGGCGGGTTAGTGTTAGCGTACGGGTTAGGATTAGGGGACGGGTGAGGGTCAGGCTTCGGGGAAGGGTTAGGGTTAGGGTTCGGGCTAGGGTTACGGTTAGGGGACGGGGACGGTTTCGGGTCCAGGTGAGGGTACGGCAACGCTTTAGGGGGAGCGTGCGTGTGAGGGCGCGGGTTAGTGTTAGCGTACGGGTTAGGATTAGGGGACGGGTGAGGGTCAGGCTTCGGGGAAGGGTTAGGGTTAGGGTTCGGGCTAGGGTTAGCGTTAGGGGACGGGGACGGTTTAGGGTCCAGGTGAGGGTACGGCAACGCTTTAGGGGGAGCGTGCGTGTGAGGGCGCGGGTTAGTGTTAGCGTACGGGTTAGGATTAGGGGACGGGTGAGGGTCAGGCTTCGGGGAAGGGTTAGGGTTAGGGTTCGGGCTAGGGTTAGGGTTAGGGGACGGGGACGGTTTAGGGTCCAGGTGAGGGTACGGCAACGCTTTAGGGGGAGCGTGCGTGTGAGGGCGCGGGTTAGTGTTAGCGTACGGGTTAGGATTAGGGGACGGGTGAGGGTCAGGCTTCGGGGAAGGGTTAGGGTTAGGGTTCGGGCTAGGGTTAGGGTTAGGGGACGGGGACGGTTTCGGGTCCAGGTGAGGGTACGGCAACGCTTTAGGGGGAGCGTGCGTGTGAGGGCGCGGGTTAGTGTTAGCGTACGGGTTAGGATTAGGGGACGGGTGAGGGTCAGGCTTCGGGGAAGGGTTAGGGTTAGGGTTCGGGCTAGGGTTAGGGTTAGGGGACGGGGACGGTTTAGGGTCCAGGTGAGGGTACGTCAACGCTTTAGGGGGAGCGTGCGTGTGAGGGGGCGGGTTAGTGTTAGCGTACGGGTTAGGATTAGGGGACGGGTGAGGGTCAGGCTTCGGGGAAGGGTTAGGGTTAGGGTTCGGGCTAGGGTTAGGGTTAGGGGACGGGGACGGTTTCGGGTCCAGGTGAGGGTACGGCAACGCTTTAGGGGGAGCGTGCGTGTGAGGGCGCGGGTTAGTGTTAGCGTACGGGTTAGGATTAGGGGACGGGTGAGGGTCAGGCTTCGGGGAAGGGTTAGGGTTAGGGTTCGGGCTAGGGTTAGGGTTAGGGGACGGGGACGGTTTAGGGTCCAGGTGAGGGTACGGCCACGCTTTAGGGGGAGCGTGCGTGTGAGGGTGCGGGTTAGTGTTAGCGTACGGGTTAGGATTAGGGGACGGGTGAGTGTCAGGCTTCGGGGAAGGGTTAGGGTTAGGGTTCGGGCTAGGGTTAGGGTTAGGGGACGGGGACGGTTTAGGGTCCAGGTGAGGGTACGGCAACGCTTTAGGGGGAGCGTGCGTGTGAGGGCGCGGGTTAGTGTTAGCGTACGGGTTAGGATTAGGGGACGGGTGAGGGTCAGGCTTCGGGGAAGGGTTAGGGTTAGGTTTCGGGCTAGGGTTAGGGTTAGGGGACGGGGACGGTTTCGGGTCCAGGTGAGGGTATGGCAATGCTTTAGGGGGAGCGTGCGTGTGTGGACGCGGGTTAGTGTTAGCGTACGGGTTAGGATTAGGGGACGAGTGAGGGTCAGGCTTGGGGGAAGGGTTAGTGTTAGGGTTCGGGCTAGGGTTAGGGTTAGGGGACGGGGACGGTTTAGGGTCCAGGTGAGGGTACGGCAACGCTTTAGGGGGAGCGTGCGTGTGAGGGCGCGGGTTAGTGTTAGCGTATGTGTTAGAATTAGGGGACGGGTGAGGGTCAGGCTTCGGGGAAGTGTTAGGGTTAGGGTTCGGGCTAGGGTTAGGGTTACGGGACAGGGACGGTTTAGGGTCCAGGTGAGGGTACGGCAACGCTTTAGGGGGAGCGTGCGTGTGAGGGCGTGGGTTAGTGTTAGCGTACGGGTTAGGAGTAGGGGACGGTTGAGGGTTAGGCTTCGGGGAAGGGTTAGGGTTAGGGTTCGGGCTAGGGTTAGGGTTAGGGGACGGGGACGGTTTAGGGTCCAGGTGAGGATACGGCAACACTTTATGGGGAGCGTGCGTGTGAGGGCGAGGGTTAGTGTTAGCGTACGGGTTAGGATTAGGTGACGGGTGAGGGTCAGGCTTCGGGGAAGGGTTAGGGTTAGGGTTCGGGCTAGGGTTAGGGTTAGGGGACGGGGACGGTTTAGGGTCCAGGTGAGGGTACGGCAACGCTTTAGGGGGAGAGTGCGTGTGAGGGCGCGGGTTAGTGTTAGCGTACGGGTTAGGATTGGGGAAGGGTGAGGGTCAGGCTTCGGGGAAGGGTTAGGGTTAGGGTTCGGGCTAGGGTTAGGCTTAGGGGACGGGGACGGTTTAGGGTCCAGGTGACGGTACGGCAACGCTTTAGGGGGAGCGTGCGTGTGAGGGCGCGGGTTAGTGTTAGCGTACGGGTTAGGATTAGGGGACGGGTGAGGGTCAGGCTTCGGGGAAGGGTTAGGGTTAGGGTTCGGGCTAGGTTTAGGTTTAGGTTACGGGGACGGTTTAGGGTCCAGGTGAGGGTACGGCAACGCTTTAGGGGGAGCGTGCGTGTGAGGGCGCGGGTTAGTGTTAGCGTACGGGTTAGGATTAGGGGACGGGTGAGGGTCAAGCTTCGGGGAAGTGTTAGGGTTAGGGTTCGGGCTAGGGTTAGGGTTAGGGGACGGGGACGGTTTAGGGTCCAGGTGAGGGTACGGCAACGCTTTAGGGGGAGCGTGCGTGTGAGGGCGCGGGTTAGTGTTAGCGTACGGGTTAGGATTAGGGGACGCGTGAGGGTCAGGCTTCGGGGAAGGGTTAGGGTTAGGGTTCGGGCTAGGGTTAGGGTTAGGGGACGGGGACGGTTTCGGGTCCAGGTGAGGGTACGGCAACGCTTTAGGGGGAGCGTGCATGTGAGGGCGCGGGTTAGTGTTAGCGTACGGGTTAGGATTAGGGGACGGATGAGTGTCAGGCTTCGGGGAAGGGTTAGGGTTAGGGTTTGGGCTAGGGTTAGGGTTAGGGGACGGGGACGGTTTAGGGTCCAGGTGAGGGTACGGAAACGCTTTAGGGGGAGCGTGCGTGTGAGGGCGCGGGTTAGTGTTAGCGTACGGGTTAGGATTAGGGGACGGGTGAGGGTCAGGCTTCGGGGAAGGGTTAGGGTTAGGTTTCGGGCTAGGGTTAGGGTTAGGGGACGGGGACGGTTTCGGGTCCAGGTGAGGGTATGGCAATGCTTTAGGGGGAGCGTGCGTGTGTGGGCGCGGGTTAGTGATAGCGTACGGGTTAGGATTAGGGGACGAGTGAGGGTCAGGCTTGGGGGAAGGGTTAGTGTTAGGGTTCGGGCTAGGGTTAGGGTTAGGGGACGGGGACGGTTTAGGGTCCAGGTGAGGGTACGGCAACGCTTTAGGGGGAGCGTGCGTGTGAGGGCGCGGGTTAGTGTTAGCGTATGTGTTAGAATTAGGGGACGGGTGAGGGTCAGGCTTCGGGGAAGGGTTAGGGTTAGGGTTCGGGCTAGGGTTAGGGTTACGGGACAGGGACGGTTTAGGGTCCAGGTGAGGGTACGGCAACGCTTTAGGGGGAGCGTGCGTGTGAGGGCGTGGGTTAGTGTTAGCGTACGGGTTAGGAGTAGGGGACGGTTGAGGGTCAGGCTTCGGGGAAGGGTTAGGGTTAGGGTTCGGGCTAGGGTTAGGGTTAGGGACGGGGACGGTTTAGGGTCCAGGTGAGGATACGGCAACACTTTATGGGGAGCGTGCGTGTGAGGGCGCGGGTTAGTGTTAGCGTACGGGTTAGGATTAGGGGACGGGTGAGGGTCAGGCTTCGGGGAAGGGTTAGGGTTAGGGTTCGGGCTAGGGTTAGGGTTAGGGGATGGGGACGGTTTAGGGTCCAGGTGAGGGTACGGCAACGCTTTAGGGGGAGAGTGCGTGTGAGGGCGCGGGTTAGTGTTAGCGTACGGGTTAGGATTGGGGAAGGGTGAGGGTCAGGCTTCCGGGAAGGGTTAGGGTTAGGGTTCGGGCTAGGGTTAGGCTTAGGGGACGGGGACGGTTTAGGGTCCAGGTGACGGTACGGCAACGCTTTAGGGGGAGCGTGCGTGTGAGGGCGCGGGTTAGTGTTAGCGTACGGGTTAGGATTAGGGGACGGGTGAGGGTCAGGCTTCGGGGAAGGGTTAGGGTTAGGGTTCGGGCTAGGTTTAGGTTTAGGGTACGGGGACGGTTTAGGGTCCAGGTGAGGGTACGGCAACGCTTTAGGGGGAGCGTGCGTGTGAGGGCGCGGGTTAGTGTTAGCGTACGGGTTAGGATTAGGGGACGGGTGAAGGTCAAGCTTCGGGGAAGTGTTAGGGTTAGGGTTCGGGCTAGGGTTAGGGTTAGGGGACGGGGACGGTTTAGGGTCCAGGTGAGGGTACGGCAACGCTTTAGGGGGAGCGTGCGTGTGAGGGCGCGGGTTAGTGTTAGCGTACGGGTTAGGATTAGGGGACGCGTGAGGGTCAGGCTTCGGGGAAGGGTTAGGGTTAGGGTTCGGGCTAGGGTTAGGGTTAGGGGACGGGGACGGTTTCGGGTCCAGGTGAGGGTACGGCAACGCTTTAGGGGGAGCGTGCGTGTGAGGGCGCGGGTTAGTGTTAGCGTACGGGTTAGGATTAGGGGACGGATGAGGGTCAGGCTTCGGGGAAGGGTTAGGGTTAGGGTTTGGGCTAGGGTTAGGGTTAGGGGACGGGGACGGTTTAGGGTCCAGGTGAGGGTACGGAAACGCTTTAGGGGGAGCGTGCGTGTGAGGGCGCGGGTTAGTGTTAGTGTACGGGTTAGGATTAGGGGACGGGTGAGTGTCAGGCTTCGGGGAAGGGTTAGGGTTAGGGTTCGGGCTAGGGTTAGGGTTAGGGGACGGGGACGGTTTAGGGTCCAGGTGAGGGTACGGCAACGCTTTAGGGGGAGCGTGCGTGTGAGGGCGCGGGTTAGTGTTAGCGTACGGGTTAGGATTAGGGGACGGGTGAGGGTCAGGCTTCGGGGAAGGGTTAGGGTTAGGGTTCGGGCTAGGGTTAGGGTTAGGGGACGGGGACGGTTTAGGGTCCAGGTGAGGGTACGGCAACGCTTTAGGCGGAGCGTGCGTGTGAGGGCGCGGGTTAGTGTTACCATACGGGTTAGGATTAGGGGACGGGTGAGGGTCAGGCTTCGGGGAAGGGTTAGGGTTAGGGTTTGGGCTAGGGTTAGGGTTAGGGGACGGGGACGGTTTCGGGTCCAGGTGAGGGTACGGCAACGCTTTAGGGGGAACGTGCGTGTGAGGGCGCGGGTTAGTGTTAGCGTACGGGTTAGGATTAGGGGACGGGTGAGGGTCAGGCTTCGGGGAAGGGTTAGGGTTAGGGTTCGGGCTAGGGTTAGGGTTAGGTGACGGAGACGGTTTTGGGTCCAGGTGAGGGTACGGCCACGCTTTAGGGGGAGCGTGCATGTGAGGGCGCGGTTTAGTGTTAGCGTACGGGTTAGGATTAGGGGACGGGTGAGGGTCAGGCTTCGGGGAAGGGTTAGGGTTAGGGTTCGGGCTAGGGTTAGCGTTAGGGGACGGGGACGGTTTATGGTCCAGGTGAGGGTACGGCAACGCTTTAGGGGGAGCGTGCGTGTGAGGGCGCGGGTTAGTGTTAGCGTACGGGTTAGGATTAGGGGACGGGTGAGGGTCAGGCTTCGGGGAAGGGTTAGGGTTAGGGTTCGGGCTAGGGTTAGGGTTAGGGGACGGGGACGGTTTAGGGTCCAGGTGAGGGTACGGCAACGCTTTAGGGGGAGCGTGCGTGTGAGGGCGCGGGTTAGTGTTAGCGTACGGGTTAGGATTAGGGGACGGGTGAGGGTCAGGCTTCGGGGAAGGGTTAGGGTTAGGGTTCGGGCTAGGGTTAGGGTTAGGGGACGGGGACGGTTTAGGGTCCAGGTGAGGGTACGGCAACGCTTACGGGGGAGCGTGCGTGTGAGGGTGCGGGTTAGTGTTAGCGTACGGGTTAGGATTAGGGGACGGGTGAGGGTCAGGCTTCGGGGAAGGCTTAGGGTTAGGGTTCGGGCTAGGGTTAGGCTTAGGGGACGGGGACGGTTTAGGGTCCAGGTGAGGGTACGGCAACGCTTTAGGGGGAGCGTGCGTGTGAGGGCGCGGGTTAGTGTTAGCGTACGGGTTAGGATTAGGGGACGGGTGAGGGTCAGGCTTCGGGGAAGGGTTAGGGTTAGGGTTCGGGCTAGGGTTAGGGTTAGGGGACGGGGACGGTTTCGGGTCCAGGTGAGGGTACGGCAACGCTTTAGGGGGAACGTGCGTGTGAGGGCGCGGGTTAGTGTTAGCGTACGGGTTAGGATTAGGGGACGGGTGAGGGTCAGGCTTCGGGGAAGGGTTAGGGTTAGGGTTCGGGCTAGGGTTAGGGTTAGGTGACGGAGACGGTTTCGGGTCCAGGTGAGGGTACGGCAACGCTTTAGGGGGAGCGTGCATGTGAGGGCGCGGGTTAGTGTTAGCGTACGGGTTAGGATTAGGGGACGGGTGAGGGTCAGGCTTCGGGGAAGGGTTAGGGTTAGGGTTCGGGCTAGGGTTAGCGTTAGGGGACGGGGACGGTTTAGGGTCCAGGTGAGGGTACGGCAACGCTTTAGGGGGAGCGTGCGTGTGAGGGCGCGGGTTAGTGTTAGCGTACGGGTTAGGATTAGGGGACGGGTGAGGGTCAGGCTTCGGGGAAGGGTTAGGGTTAGGGTTCGGGCTAGGGTTAGGGTTAGGGGACGGGGACGGTTTAGGGTCCAGGTGAGGGTACGGCAACGCTTTAGGGGGAGCGTGCGTGTGAGGGCGCGGGTTAGTGTTAGCGTACGGGTTAGGATTAGGGGACGGGTGAGGGTCAGGCTTCGGGGAAGGGTTAGGGTTAGGGTTCGGGCTAGGGTTAGGGTTAGGGGACGGGGACGGTTTAGGGTCCAGGTGAGGGTACGGCAACGCTTTAGGGGGAGCGTGCGTGTGAGGGCGCGGGTTAGTGTTAGCGTACGGGTTAGGATTAGGGGACGGGTGAGGGTCAGGCTTCGGGGAAGGGTTAGGGTTAGGGTTCGGGCTAGGGTTAGGCTTAGGGGACGGGGACGGTTTAGGGTCCAGGTGAGGGTACGGCAACGCTTTAGGGGGAGCGTGCGTGTGAGGGCGCGGGTTAGTGTTAGCGTACGGGTTAGGATTAGGGGACGGGTGAGGGTCAGGCTTCGGGGAAGGGTTAGGGTTAGGGTTCGGGCTAGGGTTAGGGTTAGGGGACGGGGAGGGTTTAGGGTCCAGGTGAGGGTACGGCAACGCTTTAGGGGGAGCGTGCGTGTGAGGGCGCGGGTTAGTATTAGTGTATGGGTTAGGATTAGGGGACGGGTGAGGGTCAGGCTTCGGGGAAGGGTTAGGGTTAGGGTTCGGGCTAGGGTTAGGGTTAGGGGACGGGGACGGTTTAGGGTCCAGGTGAGGGTACGGCAACGCTTTAGGGGGAGCGTGCGTGTGAGGGCGCGGGTTAGTGTTAGCGTACGGGTTAGGATTAGGGGACGGGTGAGTGTCAGGCTTCGGGGAAGGGTTAGGGTTAGGGTTCGGGCTAGGGTTAGGGTTAGGGGACGGGGACGGTTTAGGGTCCAGGTGAGGGTACGGCAACGCTTTAGGGGGAGCGTGCGTGTGAGGGCGCGGGTTAGTGTTAGCATACGGGTTAGGATTAGGGGACGGGTGAGGGTCAGGCTTCGGGGAAGGGTTAGGGTTAGGGTTCGGGCTAGGGTTAGGGTTAGGGGACGGGGCCGGTTTAGGGTCCAGGTGAGGGTACGGCAACGCTTTAGGGGGAGCGTGCGTGTGAGGGCGCGGGTTAGTGTTAGCGTACGGGTTAGGATTAGGGGACGGGTGAGGGTCAGGCTTCGGGGAAGGGTTAGGGTTAGGGTTCGGGCTAGGGTTAGGGTTAGGGGACGGGGACGGTTTAGGGTCCAGGTGAGGGTACGGCAACGCTTTAGGGGGAGCGTGCGTGTGAGGGCGCGGGTTAGTGTTAGCATACGGGTTAGGATTAGGGGACGGGTGAGGGTCAGGCTTCGGGGAAGGGTTAGGGTTAGGGTTCGGGCTAGGGTTAGGGTTAGGGGACGGGGCCGGTTTAGGGTCCAGGTGAGGGTACGGCAACGCTTTAGGGGGAGCGTGCGTGTGAGGGCGCGGGTTAGTGTTAGCGTACGGGTTAGGATTAGGGGACGGGTGAGGGTCAGGCTTCGGGGAAGGGTTAGGGTTAGGGTTCGGGCTAGGGTTAGGCTTAGGGGACGGGGACGGTTTAGGGTCCAGGTGAGGGTACGGCAACGCTTTAGGGGGAGCGTGCGTGTGAGGGCGCGGGTTAGTGTTAGCGTACGGGTTAGGATTAGGGGACGGGTGAGGGTCAGGCTTCGGGGAAGGGTTAGGGTTAGGGTTCGGGCTAGGGTTAGGGTTAGGGGACGGGGAGGGTTTAGGGTCCAGGTGAGGGTACGGCAACGCTTTAGGGGGAGCGTGCGTGTGAGGGCGCGGGTTAGTATTAGTGTACGGGTTAGGATTAGGGGACGGGTGAGGGTCAGGCTTCGGGGAAGGGTTAGGGTTAGGGTTCGGGCTAGGGTTAGGGTTAGGGGACGGGGACGGTTTAGGGTCCAGGTGAGGGTACGGCAACGCTTTAGGGGGAGCGTGCGTCTGAGGGCGCGGGTTAGTGTTAGCGTACGGGTTAGGATTAGGGGACGGGTGAGTGTCAGGCTTCGGGGAAGGGTTAGGGTTAGGGTTCGGGCTAGGGTTAGGGTTAGGGGACGGGGACGGTTTAGGGTCCAGGTGAGGGTACGGCAACGCTTTAGGGGGAGCGTGCGTGTGAGGGCGCGGGTTAGTGTTAGCATACGGGTTAGGATTAGGGGACGGGTGAGGGTCAGGCTTCGGGGAAGGGTTAGGGTTAGGGTTCGGGCTAGGGTTAGGGTTAGGGGACGGGGCCGGTTTAGGGTCCAGGTGAGGGTACGGCAACGCTTTAGGGGGAGCGTGCGTGTGAGGGCGCGGGTTAGTGTTAGCGTACGGGTTAGGATTAGGGGACGGGTGAGGGTCAGGCTTCGGGGAAGGGTTAGGGTTAGGGTTCGGGCTAGGGTTAGGGTTAGGGGACGGGGACGGTTTAGGGTCCAGGTGAGGGTACGGCAACGCTTTAGGGGGAGCGTGCGTGTGAGGGCGCGGGTTAGTGTTAGCATACGGGTTAGGATTAGGGGACGGGTGAGGGTCAGGCTTCGGGGAAGGGTTAGGGTTAGGGTTCGGGCTAGGGTTAGGGTTAGGGGACGGGGCCGGTTTAGGGTCCAGGTGAGGGTACGGCAACGCTTTAGGGGGAGCGTGCGTGTGAGGGCGCGGGTTAGTGTTAGCGTACGGGTTAGGATTAGGGGACGGGTGAGGGTCAGGCTTCGGGGAAGGGTTAGGGTTAGGGTTCGGGCTAGGGTTAGGCTTAGGGGACGGGGACGGTTTAGGGTCCAGGTGAGGGTACGGCAACGCTTTAGGGGGAGCATGCGTGTGAGGGCGCGGGTTAGTGTTAGCGTACGGGTTAGGATTAGGGGACGGGTGAGGGTCAGGCTTCGGGGAAGGGTTAGGGTTAGGGTTCGGGCTAGGGTTAGGGTTAGGGGACGGGGAGGGTTTAGGGTCCAGGTGAGGGTACGGCAACGCTTTAGGGGGAGCGTGCGTGTGAGGGCGCGGGTTAGTATTAGTGTACGGGTTAGGATTAGGGGACGGGTGAGGGTCAGGCTTCGGGGAAGGGTTAGGGTTAGGGTTCGGGCTAGGGTTAGGGTTAGGGGACGGGGACGGTTTAGGGTCCAGGTGAGGGTACGGCAACGCTTTAGGGGGAGCGTGCGTGTGAGGGCGCGGGTTAGTGTTAGCGTACGGGTTAGGATTAGGGGACGGGTGAGTGTCAGGCTTCGGGGAAGGGTTAGGGTTAGGGTTCGGGCTAGGGTTAGGGTTAGGGGACGGGGACGGTTTAGGGTCCAGGTGAGGGTACGGCAACGCTTTAGGGGGAGCGTGCGTGTGAGGGCGCGGGTTAGTGTTAGCGTACGGGTTAGGATTAGGGGACGGGTGAGGGTCAGGCTTCAGGGAAGGGTTAGGGTTAGGGTTCGGGCTAGGGTTAGGGTTAGGGGACGGGGACGGTTTCGGGTCCAGGTGAGGGTATGGCAATGCTTTAGGGGGAGCGTGCGTGTGAGGGCGCGGGTTAGTGTTAGCGTACGGGTTAGGATTAGGGGACGGGTGAGGGTCAGGCTTCGGGGAAGGGTTAGGGTTAGGGTTCGGGCTAGGGTTAGGGTGACGGGACAGGGACGGTTTAGGGTCCAGGTGAGGGTACGGCAACGCTTTAGGGGGAGCGTGTGTGTGAGGGCGTGGGTTAGTGTTAGCGTACGGGTTAGGAGTAGGGGACGGTTGAGGGTCAGGCTTCGGGGAAGGGTTAGGGTTAGGGTTCGGGCTAGGGTTAGGGTTAGGGACGGGGACGGTTTAGGGTCCAGGTGAGGGTACGGCAACGCTTTAGGGGGAGCGTGCGTGTGAGGGCGCGGGTTAGTGTTAGCGTATGGGTTAGAATTAGGGGACGGGTGAGGGTCAGGGTTCGGGGAAGGGTTAGGGTTAGGGTTCGGGCTAGGGTTAGGGTGACGGGACAGGGACGGTTTAGGGTCCAGGTGAGGGTACGGCAACGCTTTAGGGGGAGCGTGTGTGTGAGGGCGTGGGTTAGTGTTAGCGTACGGGTTAGGAGTAGGGGACGGTTGAGGGTCAGGCTTCGGGGAAGGGTTAGGGTTAGGGTTCGGGCTAGGGTTAGGGTTAGGGACGGGGACGGTTTAGGGTCCAGGTGAGGATACGGCAACACTTTATGGGGAGCGTGCATGTGAGGGCGAGGGTTAGTGTTAGCGTACGGGTTAGGATTAGGGGACGGGTGAGGGTCAGGCTTCGGGGAAGGGTTAGGGTTAGGGTTCGGGCTAGGGTTAGGGTTAGGGGACGGGGACGGTTTAGGGTCCAGGTGAGGGTACGGCAACGCTTTAGGGGGAGAGTGCGTGTGAGGGCGTGGGTTAGTGTTAGCGTACGGGTTAGGATTGGGGACGGGTGAGGGTCAGGCTTCGGGGAAGGGTTAGGGTTAGGGTTCGGGCTAGGGTTAGGGTTAGGGGACGGGGAAGGTTTAGGGTCCAGGTGAGGGTACGGCAACGCTTTAGGGGGAGCATGCGTGTGAGGGCGCGGGTTAGTGTTAGCGTACGGGTTAGGATTAGGGGACGGGTGAGGGTCAGGCTTCGGGGAAGGGTTAGGGTTAGGGTTCGGGCTAGGGTTAGGGTTAGGGGACGGGGACGGTTTAGGGTCCAGGTGAGGGTACGGCAACGCTTTAGGGGGAGCGTGCGTGTGAGGGCGCGGGTTAGTGTTAGCGTACGGGTTAGGATTAGGGGACGGGTGAGGGTCAGGCTTCGGGGAAGGGTTAGGGTTAGGTTTCGGGCTAGGGTTAGGGTTAGGGGACGGGGACGGTTTCGGGTCCAGGTGAGGGTATGGCAATGCTTTAGGGGGAGCGTGCGTGTGTGGACGCGGGTTAGTGTTAGCGTACGGGTTAGGATTAGGGGACGAGTGAGGGTCAGGCTTGGGGGAAGGGTTAGTGTTAGGGTTCGGGCTAGGGTTAGGGTTAGGGGACGGGGACGGTTTAGGGTCCAGGTGAGGGTACGGCAACGCTTTAGGGGGAGCGTGCGTGTGAGGGCGCGGGTTAGTGTTAGCGTATGTGTTAGAATTAGGGGACGGGTGAGGGTCAGGCTTCGGGGAAGGGTTAGGGTTAGGGTTCGGGCTAGGGTTAGGGTTACGGGACAGGGACGGTTTAGGGTCCAGGTGAGGGTACGGCAACGCTTTAGGGGGAGCGTGCGTGTGAGGGCGTGGGTTAGTGTTAGCGTACGGGTTAGGAGTAGGGGACGGTTGAGGGTCAGGCTTCGGGGAAGGGTTAGGGTTAGGGTTCGGGCTAGGGTTAGGGTTAGGGACGGGGACGGTTTAGGGTCCAGGTGAGGATACGGCAACACTTTATGGGGAGCGTGCGTGTGAGGGCGAGGGTTAGTGTTAGCGTACGGGTTAGGATTAGGGGACGGGTGAGGGTCAGGCTTCGGGGAAGGGTTAGGGTTAGGGTTCGGGCTAGGGTTAGGGTTAGGGGATGGGGACGGTTTAGGGTCCAGGTGAGGGTACGGCAACGCTTTAGGGGGAGAGTGCGTGTGAGGGCGCGGGTTAGTGTTAGCGTACGGGTTAGGATTGGGGAAGGGTGAGGGTCAGGCTTCCGGGAAGGGTTAGGGTTAGGGTTCGGGCTAGGGTTAGGCTTAGGGGACGGGGACGGTTTAGGGTCCAGGTGACGGTACGGCAACGCTTTAGGGGGAGCGTGCGTGTGAGGGCGCGGGTTAGTGTTAGCGTACGGGTTAGGATTAGGGGACGGGTGAGGGTCAGGCTTCGGGGAAGGGTTAGGGTTAGGGTTCGGGCTAGGTTTAGGGTTAGGGGACGGGGACGGTTTAGGGTCCAGGTGAGGGTACGGCAACGCTTTAGGCGGAGCGTGCGTGTGAGGGCGCGGGTTAGTGTTAGCGTACGGGTTAGGATTAGGGGACGGGTGAGGGTCAAGCTTCGGGGAAGTGTTAGGGTTAGGGTTCGGGCTAGGGTTAGGGTTAGGGGACGGGGACGGTTTAGGGTCCAGGTGAGGGTACGGCAACGCTTTAGGGGGAGCGTGCGTGTGAGGGCGCGGGTTAGTGTTAGCGTACGGGTTAGGATTAGGGGACGCGTGAGGGTCAGGCTTCGGGGAAGGGTTAGGGTTAGGGTTCGGGCTAGGGTTAGGGTTAGGGGACGGGGACGGTTTCGGGTCCAGGTGAGGGTACGGCAACGCTTTAGGGGGAGCGTGCGTGTGAGGGCGCGGGTTAGTGTTAGCGTACGGGTTAGGATTAGGGGACGGATGAGGGTCAGGCTTCGGGGAAGGGTTAGGGTTAGGGTTTGGGCTAGGGTTAGGGTTAGGGGACGGGGACGGTTTAGGGTCCAGGTGAGGGTACGGAAACGCTTTAGGGGGAGCGTGCGTGTGAGGGCGCGGGTTAGTGTTAGTGTACGGGTTAGGATTAGGGGACGGGTGAGTGTCAGGCTTCGGGGAAGGGTTAGGGTTAGGGTTCGGGCTAGGGTTAGGGTTAGGGGACGGGGACGGTTTAGGGTCCAGGTGAGGGTACGGCAACGCTTTAGGGGGAGCGTGCGTGTGAGGGCGCGGGTTAGTGTTAGCGTACGGGTTAGGATTAGGGGACGGGTGAGGGTCAGGCTTCGGGGAAGGGTTAGGGTTAGGGTTCGGGCTAGGGTTAGGGTTAGGGGACGGGGACGGTTTAGGGTCCAGGTGAGGGTACGGCAACGCTTTAGGCGGAGCGTGCGTGTGAGGGCGCGGGTTAGTGTTAGCATACGGGTTAGGATTAGGGGACGGGTGAGGGTCAGGCTTCGGGGAAGGGTTAGGGTTAGGGTTTGGGCTAGGGTTAGGGTTAGGGGACGGGGACGGTTTCGGGTCCAGGTGAGGGTACGGCAACGCTTTAGGGGGAACGTGCGTGTGAGGGCGCGGGTTAGTGTTAGCGTACGGGTTAGGATTAGGGGACGGGTGAGGGTCAGGCTTCGGGGAAGGGTTAGGGTTAGGGTTCGGGCTAGGGTTAGGGTTAGGTGACGGAGACGGTTTTGGGTCCAGGTGAGGGTACGGCAACGCTTTAGGGGGAGCGTGCATGTGAGGGCGCGGTTTAGTGTTAGCGTACGGGTTAGGATTAGGTGACGGGTGAGGGTCAGGCTTCGGGGAAGGGTTAGGGTTAGGGTTCGGGCTAGGGTTAGCGTTAGGGGATGGGGACGGTTTATGGTCCAGGTGAGGGTACGGCAACGCTTTAGGGGGAGCGTGCGTGTGAGGGCGCGGATTAGTGTTAGCGTACGGGTTAGGATTAGGGGACGGGTGAGGGTCAGGCTTCGGGGAAGGGTTAGGGTTAGGGTTCGGGCTAGGGTTAGGGTTAGGGGACGGGGACGGTTTAGGGTCCAGGTGAGGGTACGGCAACGCTTTAGGGGGAGCGTGCGTGTGAGGGCGCGGGTTAGTGTTAGCGTACGGGTTAGGATTAGGGGACGGGTGAGGGTCAGGCTTCGGGGAAGGGTTAGGGTTAGGGTTCGGGCTAGGGTTAGGGTTAGGGGACGGGGACGGTTTAGGGTCCAGGTGAGGGTACGGCAACGCTTAAGGGGGAGCGTGCGTGTGAGGGTGCGGGTTAGTGTTAGCGTACGGGTTAGGATTAGGGGACGGGTGAGGGTCAGGCTTCGGGGAAGGCTTAGGGTTAGGGTTCGGGCTAGGGTTAGGCTTAGGGGACGGGGACGGTTTAGGGTCCAGGTGAGGGTACGGCAACGCTTTAGGGGGAGCGTGCGTGTGAGGGCGCGGGTTAGTGTTAGCGTACGGGTTAGGATTAGGGGACGGGTGAGGGTCAGGCTTCGGGGAAGGGTTAGGGTTAGGGTTCGGGCTAGGGTTAGGGTTAGGGGACGGGGACGGTTTCGGGTCCAGGTGAGGGTACGGCAACGCTTTAGGGGGAACGTGCGTGTGAGGGCGCGGGTTAGTGTTAGCGTACGGGTTAGGATTAGGGGACGGGTGAGGGTCAGGCTTTGGGGAAGGGTTAGGGTTAGGGTTCGGGCTAGGGTTAGGGTTAGGTGACGGAGACGGTTTCGGGTCCAGGTGAGGGTACGGCAACGCTTTAGGGGGAGCGTGCATGTGAGGGCGCGGGTTAGTGTTAGCGTACGGGTTAGGATTAGGGGACGGGTGAGGGTCAGGCTTCGGGGAAGGGTTAGGGTTAGGGTTCGGGCTAGGGTTAGCGTTAGGGGACGGGGACGGTTTAGGGTCCAGGTGAGGGTACGGCAACGCTTTAGGGGGAGCGTGCGTGTGAGGGCGCGGGTTAGTGTTAGCGTACGGGTTAGGATTAGGGGACGGGTGAGGGTCAGGCTTCGGGGAAGGGTTAGGGTTAGGGTTCGGGCTAGGGTTAGGGTTAGGGGACGGGGACGGTTTAGGGTCCAGGTGAGGGTACGGCAACGCTTTAGGGGGAGCGTGCGTGTGAGGGCGCGGGTTAGTGTTAGCGTACGGGTTAGGATTAGGGGACGGGTGAGGGTCAGGCTTCGGGGAAGGGTTAGGGTTAGGGTTCGGGCTAGGGTTAGGGTTAGGGGACGGGGACGGTTTAGGGTCCAGGTGAGGGTACGGCAACGCTTTAGGGGGAGCGTGCGTGTGAGGGCGCGGGTTAGTGTTAGCGTACGGGTTAGGATTAGGGGACGGGTGAGGGTCAGGCTTCGGGGAAGGGTTAGGGTTAGGGTTCGGGCTAGGGTTAGGCTTAGGGGACGGGGACGGTTTAGGGTCCAGGTGAGGGTACGGCAACGCTTTAGGGGGAGCGTGCGTGTGAGGGCGCGGGTTAGTGTTAGCGTACGGGTTAGGATTAGGGGACGGGTGAGGGTCAGGCTTCGGGGAAGGGTTAGGGTTAGGGTTCGGGCTAGGGTTAGGGTTAGGGGACGGGGAGGGTTTAGGGTCCAGGTGAGGGTACGGCAACGCTTTAGGGGGAGCGTGCGTGTGAGGGCGCGGGTTAGTATTAGTGTACGGGTTAGGATTAGGGGACGGGTGAGGGTCAGGCTTCGGGGAAGGGTTAGGGTTAGGGTTCGGGCTAGGGTTAGGGTTAGGGGACGGGGACGGTTTAGGGTCCAGGTGAGGGTACGGCAACGCTTTAGGGGGAGCGTGCGTCTGAGGGCGCGGGTTAGTGTTAGCGTACGGGTTAGGATTAGGGGACGGGTGAGTGTCAGGCTTCGGGGAAGGGTTAGGGTTAGGGTTCGGGCTAGGGTTAGGGTTAGGGGACGGGGACGGTTTAGGGTCCAGGTGAGGGTACGGCAACGCTTTAGGGGGAGCGTGCGTGTGAGGGCGCGGGTTAGTGTTAGCGTACGGGTTAGGATTAGGGGACGGGTGAGGGTCAGGTTTCGGGGAAGGGTTAGGGTTAGGGTTCGGGCTAGGGTTAGGGTTAGGGGACGGGGACGGTTTAGGGTCCAGGTGAGGGTACGGCAACGCTTTAGGGGGAGCGTGCGTGTGAGGGCGCGGGTTAGTGTTAGCGTACGGGTTAGGATTAGGGGACGGGTGAGGGTCAGGCTTCGGGGAAGGGTTAGGGTTAGGGTTCGGGCTAGGGTTAGGGTTAGGGGACGGGGACGGTTTAGGGTCCAGGTGAGGGTACGGCAACGCTTTAGGGGGAGCGTGCGTGTGAGGGCGCGGGTTAGTGTTAGCGTACGGGTTAGGATTAGGGGACGGGTGAGGGTCAGGCTTCGGGGAAGGGTTAGGGTTAGGGTTCGGGCTAGGGTTAGGCTTAGGGGACGGGGACGGTTTAGGGTCCAGGTGAGGGTACGGCAACGCTTTAGGGGGAGCGTGCGTGTGAGGGCGCGGGTTAGTGTTAGCGTACGGGTTAGGATTAGGGGACGGGTGAGGGTCAGGCTTCGGGGAAGGGTTAGGGTTAGGGTTCGGGCTAGGGTTAGGGTTAGGGGACGGGGAGGGTTTAGGGTCCAGGTGAGGGTACGGCAACGCTTTAGGGGGAGCGTGCGTGTGAGGGCGCGGGTTAGTATTAGTGTACGGGTTAGGATTAGGGGACGGGTGAGGGTCAGGCTTCGGGGAAGGGTTAGGGTTAGGGTTCGGGCTAGGGTTAGGGTTAGGGGACGGGGACGGTTTAGGGTCCAGGTGAGGGTACGGCAACGCTTTAGGGGGAGCGTGCGTGTGAGGGCGCGGGTTAGTGTTAGCGTACGGGTTAGGATTAGGGGACGGGTGAGTGTCAGGCTTCGGGGAAGGGTTAGGGTTAGGGTTCGGGCTAGGGTTAGGGTTAGGGGACGGGGACGGTTTAGGGTCCAGGTGAGGGTACGGCAACGCTTTAGGGGGAGCGTGCGTGTGAGGGCGCGGGTTAGTGTTAGCGTACGGGTTAGGATTAGGGGACGGGTGAGGGTCAGGCTTCGGGGAAGGGTTAGGGTTAGGGTTCGGGCTAGGGTTAGGGTTAGGGGACGGGGACGGTTTCGGGTCCAGGTGAGGGTATGGCAATGCTTTAGGGGGAGAGTGCGTGTGAGGGCGCGGGTTAGTGTTAGCGTACGGGTTAGGATTAGGGGACGGGTGAGGGTCAGGCTTCGGGGAAGGGTTAGGGTTAGGGTTCGGGCTAGGGTTAGGGTGACGGGACAGGGACGGTTTAGGGTCCAGGTGAGGGTACGGCAACGCTTTAGGGGGAGCGTGTGTGTGAGGGCGTGGGTTAGTGTTAGCGTACGGGTTAGGAGTAGGGGACGGTTGAGGGTCAGGCTTCGGGGAAGGGTTAGGGTTAGGGTTCGGGCTAGGGTTAGGGTTAGGGACGGGGACGGTTTAGGGTCCAGGTGAGGGTACGGCAACGCTTTAGGGGGAGCGTGCGTGTGAGGGCGCGGGTTAGTGTTAGCGTACGGGTTAGGATTAGGGGACGGGTGAGGGTCAGGCTTCGGGGAAGGGTTAGGGTTAGGGTTCGGGCTAGGGTTAGGGTTAGGGGACGGGGACGGTTTCGGGTCCAGGTGAGGGTACGGCAACGCTTTAGGGGGAACGTGCGTGTGAGGGCGCGGGTTAGTGTTAGCGTACGGGTTAGGATTAGGGGACGGGTGAGGGTCAGGCTTCGGGGAAGGGTTAGGGTTAGGGTTCGGGCTAGGGTTAGGGTTAGGTGACGGAGACGGTTTCGGGTCCAGGTGAGGGTACGGCAACGCTTTAGGGGGAGCGTGCATGTGAGGGCGCGGGTTAGTGTTAGCGTACGGGTTAGGATTAGGGGACGGGTGAGGGTCAGGCTTCGGGGAAGGGTTAGGGTTAGGGTTCGGGCTAGGGTTAGCGTTAGGGGACGGGGACGGTTTAGGGTCCAGGTGAGGGTACGGCAACGCTTTAGGGGGAGCGTGCGTGTGAGGGCGCGGGTTAGTGTTAGCGTACGGGTTAGGATTAGGGGACGGGTGAGGGTCAGGCTTCGGGGAAGGATTAGGGTTAGGGTTCGGGATAGGGTTAGGGTTAGGGGACGGGGACGGTTTAGGGTCCAGGTGAGGGTACGGCAACGCTTTAGGGGGAGCGTGCGTGTGAGGGCGCGGGTTAGTGTTAGCGTACGGGTTAGGATTAGGGGACGGGTGAGGGTCAGGCTTCGGGGAAGGGTTAGGGTTAGGGTTCGGGCTAGGGTTAGGCTTAGGGGACGGGGACGGTTTAGGGTCCAGGTGAGGGTACGGCAACGCTTTAGGGGGAGCGTGCGTGTGAGGGCGCGGGTTAGTGTTAGCGTACGGGTTAGGATTAGGAGACGGGTGAGGGTCAGGCTTCGGGGAAGGGTTAGGGTTAGGGTTCGGGCTAGGGTTAGGGTTAGGGGACGGGGAGGGTTTAGGGTCCAGGTGAGGGTACGGCAACGCTTTAGGGGGAGCGTGCGTGTGAGGGCGCGGGTTAGTATTAGTGTACGGGTTAGGATTAGGGGACGGGTGAGGGTCAGGCTTCGGGGAAGGGTTAGGGTTAGGGTTCGGGCTAGGGTTAGGGTTAGGGGACGGGGACGGTTTAGGGTCCAGGTGAGGGTACGGCAACGCTTTAGGGGGAGCGTGCGTGTGAGGGCGCGGGTTAGTGTTAGCGTACGGGTTAGGATTAGGGGACGGGTGAGTGTCAGGCTTCGGGGAAGGGTTAGGGTTAGGGTTCGGGCTAGGGTTAGGGTTAGGGGACGGGGACGGTTTAGGGTCCAGGTGAGGGTACGGCAACGCTTTAGGGGGAGCGTGCGTGTGAGGGCGCGGGTTAGTGTTAGCGTACGGGTTAGGATTAGGGGACGGGTGAGGGTCAGGCTTCGGGGAAGGGTTAGGGTTAGGGTTCGGGCTAGGGTTAGGGTTAGGGGACGGGGACGGTTTCGGGTCCAGGTGAGGGTATGGCAATGCTTTAGGGGGAGCGTGCGTGTGAGGGCGCGGGTTAGTGTTAGCGTACGGGTTAGGATTAGGGGACGGGTGAGGGTCAGGCTTCGGGGAAGGGTTAGGGTTAGGGTTCGGGCTAGGGTTAGGGTTAGGGGACGGGGACGGTTTAGGGTCCAGGTGAGGGTACGGCAACGCTTTAGGGGGAGCGTGCGTGTGAGGGCGCGGGTTAGTGTTAGCGTACGGGTTAGGATTAGGGGACGGGTGAGGGTCAGGCTTCGGGGAAGGGTTAGGGTTAGGGTTCGGGCTAGGGTTAGGGTTAGGGGACGGGGACGGTTTAGGGTCCAGGTGAGGGTACGTCAACGCTTTAGGGGGAGCGTGCGTGTGAGGGCGTGGGTTAGTGTTAGCGTATGTGTTAGAA
Organism: Stenella coeruleoalba; assembly: GCF_951394435.1. NCBI lineage: Eukaryota > Metazoa > Chordata > Mammalia > Artiodactyla > Delphinidae > Stenella > Stenella coeruleoalba. Next base: position 586,625 of record NW_027646138.1, read on the forward strand.
TTAGGGGACGGGTGAGGGTCAGGCTTCGGGGAAGGGTTAGGGTTAGGGTTCGGGCTAGGGTTAGGGTTACGGGACAGGGACGGTTTAGGGTCCAGGTGAGGGTACGGCAACGCTTTAGGGGGAGCATGCGTGTGAGGGCGTGTGTTAGTGTTAGCGTACGGGTTAGGAGTAGGGGACGGGTGAGGGTCAGGCTTCGGGGAAGGGTTAGTGTTAGGGTTCGGGCTAGGGTTAGGGTTAGGGACGGGGACGGTTTAGGGTCCAGGTGAGGATACGGCAACACTTTATGGGGAGCGTGCGTGTGAGGGCGAGGGTTAGTGTTAGCGTACGGGTTAGGATTAGGGGACGGGTGAGGGTCAGGCTTCGGGGAAGGGTTAGGGTTAGGGTTCGGGCTAGGGTTAGGGTTAGGGGACGGGGACGGTTTAGGGTCCAGGTGAGGGTACGGCAACGCTTTAGGGGGAGAGTGCGTGTGAGGGCGCGGGTTAGTGTTAGCGTACGGGTTAGGATTGGGGACGGGTGAGGGTCAGGCTTCGGGGAAGGGTTAGGGTTAGGGTTCGGGCTAGGGTTAGGCTTAGGGGACGGGGACGGTTTAGGGTCCAGGTGAGGGTATGGCAATGCTTTAGGGGGAGCGTGCGTGTGAGGGCGCGGGTTAGTGTTAGCGTACGGGTTAGGATTAGGGGACGGGTGAGGGTCAGGCTTTGGGGAAGGGTTAGGGTTAGGGTTCGGGCTAGGGTTAGGGTGACGGGACAGGGACGGTTTAGGGTCCAGGTGAGGGTACGGCAACGCTTTAGGGGGAGCGTGTGTGTGAGGGCGTGGGTTAGTGTTAGCGTACGGGTTAGGAGTAGGGGACGGTTGAGGGTCAGGCTTCGGGGAAGGGTTAGGGTTAGGGTTCGGGCTAGGGTTAGGGTTAGGGACGGGGACGGTTTAGGGTCCAGGTGAGGATACGGCAACGCTTTAGGGGGAGCGTGTGTGTGAGGGCGCGGGTTAGTGTTAGTGTATGGGTTAGAATTAGGGGACGGGTGAGGGTCAGGCTTCGGGGAAGGGTTAGGGTTAGGGTTCGGGCTAGGGTTAGGGTGACGGGACAGGGACGGTTTAGGGTCCAGGTGAGGGTACGGCAACGCTTTAGGGGGAGCGTGTGTGTGAGGGCGTGGGTTAGTGTTAGCGTACGGGTTAGGATTGGGGACGGGTGAGGGTCAGGCTTCGGGGAAGGGTTAGGGTTAGGGTTCGGGCTAGGGTTAGGGTTAGGGGACGGGGACGGTTTAGGGTCCAGGTGAGGGTACGGCAACGCTTTAGGGGGAGCATGCGTGTGAGGGCGCGGGTTAGTGTTAGCGTACGGGTTAGGATTAGGGGACGGGTGAGGGTCAGGCTTCGGGGAAGGGTTAGGGTTAGGGTTTGGGCTAGGGTTAGGGTTAGGGGACGGGGACGGTTTAGGGTCCAGGTGAAGGTACGGCAACGCTTTAGGGGGAGCGTGCGTGTGAGGGCGCGGGTTAGTGTTAGCGTACGGGTTAGGATTAGGGGACGGGTGAGGGTCAGGCTTCGGGGAAGGGTTAGGGGTAGGGTTCGGGCTAGGGTTAGGGTTAGGGGACGGGGACGGTTTCCGGTCCAGGTGAGGGTACGGCAATGCTTTAGGGGGAGCGTGCGTGTGAAGGCGCGGGTTAGTGTTAGCGTACGTGTTAGGATTAGGGGACGGGTGAGGGTCAGGCTTCGGGGAAGGGTTAGGGTTAGGGTTCGGGCTAGGGTTAGGGTTAGGGGACGGGGACGGTTTAGGGTCCAGGTGAGGGTACGGCAACGCTTTAGGGGGAGCGTGCGTGTGAGGGCGCGGGTTAGTGTTAGCGTACGGGTTAGGATTAGGGGACGGGTGCGGGTCAGGCTTCGGGGAAGGGTTAGGGTTAGGGTTCAGGCTAGGGTTAGGGTTAGGGGATGGGGACTGTTTAGTGTCTAGGTGAGGGTACGGCAACGCTTTAGGGGGAGCGTGCGTGTGAGGGCGTGGGTTAGTGTTAGTGTACGGTTTAGGATTAAGGGACGGGTGAGGGTCAGGCTTCGGGGAAGGGTTAGGGTTAGGGGTCGGGCTAGGGTTAGGGTTAGGGGACGGGGACGGTTTAGGGTCCAGGTGAGGGTACGGCAACGCTTTAGGGGGAGCGTGCGTGTGAGGGCGCGGGTTAGTGTTAGCGTACGGGTTATGATTAGGGAACGGGTGAGGGTCAAGCTTCGGGGAAATGTTAGGGTTACGGTTCGGGCTAGGGTTAGGGTTAGGGGACGGGGACGGTTTAGGGTCCAGGTGAGGGTACGGCAACGCTTTAGGGGGAGCGTGCGTGTGAGGGCGCGGGTTAGTGTTAGCGTACGGTTTAGGATTAGGGGACGGGTGAGTGTCAGGCTTCGGGGAAGGGTTAGGGTTAGGGTTCGGGCTAGGGTTAGGGTTAGGGGACTGGGACGGTTTAGGGTCCAGGTGAGGGTACAGAAACGCTTTAGGGGGTGCGTGCGTGTGAGGGCGCGGGTTATTGTTAGCGTACGGGTTAGGATTAGGGGACGGGTGAGGGTCAGGCTTCGGGGAAGGGTTAGGGTTAGGGTTCGGGCTAGGGTTAGTGTTAGGGGACGGGGACGGTTTAGGGTCCAGGTGAGGGTACGGCAAGGCTTTAGGCGGAGCGTGCGTGTGAGGGCGCGGGTTAGTGTTAGCGTACGGGTTAGGATTAGGGGACGGGTGAGGGTCAGGCTTCGGGGAAGGGTTAGGGTTAGGGTTCGGGCTAGGGTTAGGGTTAGGGGACGGGGACGGTTTAGGGTCCAGGTGAGGGTACGGCAACGCTTTAGGGGGAACATGAGTGTGAGGGCGCGGGTTAGTGTTAGCGTACGGGTTAGGATTAGGGGACGGGTGAGGGTCAGGCTTCGGGGAAGGGTTAGGGTTAGGGTTCGGGCTAGGGTTAGGGTTAGGGGACGGAGACGGTTTCGGGTCCAGGTGAGGGTACGGCAACGCTTTAGGTGGAGCGTGCATGTGAGGGCGCGGGTTAGTGTTAGCGTACGGGTTAGGATTAGGGGACGGGTGAGGGTCAGGCTTCGGGGAAGGGTTAGGGTTAGGGTTCGGGCTAGGGTTAGCGTTAGGGGACGGGGACGGTTTAGGGTCCAGGTGAGGGTACGGCAACGCTTTAGGGGGAGCGTGCGTGTGAGGGCGCGGGTTAGTGTTAGCGTACGGGTTAGGATTAGGGGACGGGTGAGGGTCAGGCTTCGGGGAAGGGTTAGGGTTAGGGTTCGGGCTAGGGTTAGGGTTAGGGGACGGGGACGGTTTAGGGTCCAGGTGAGGGTACGGCAACGCTTTAGGGGGAGCGTGCGTGTGAGGGCGCGGGTTAGTGTTAGCGTACGGGTTAGGATTAGGGGACGGGTGAGGGTCAGGCTTCGGGGAAGGGTTAGGGTTAGGGTTCGGGCTAGGGTTAGGGTTAGGGGACGGGGACGGTTTAGGGTCCAGGTGAGGGTACGGCAACGCTTTAGGGGGAGCGTGCGTGTGAGGGCGTGGGTTAGTGTTAGCGTACGGGTTAGGATTAGGGGACGGGTGAGGGTCAGGCTTCGGGGAAGGGTTAGGGTTAGGGTTCGGGCTAGGGTTAGGGTTAGGGGACGGGGACGGTTTAGGGTCCAGGTGAGGGTACGTCAACGCTTTAGGGGGAGCGTGCGTGTGAGGGCGTGGGTTAGTGTTAGCGTATGTGTTAGAATTAGGGGACGGGTGAGGGTCAGGCTTCGGGGAAGGGTTAGGGTTAGGGTTCGGGCTAGGGTTAGGGTTACGGGACAGGGACGGTTTAGGGTCCAGGTGAGGGTACGGCAACGCTTTAGGGGGAGCGTGCGTGTGAGGGCGTGGGTTAGTGTTAGCGTACGGGTTAGGAGTAGGGGACGGGTGAGGGTCAGGCTTCGGGGAAGGGTTAGTGTTAGGGTTCGGGCTAGGGTTAGGGTTAGGGACGGGGACGGTTTAGGGTCCAGGTGAGGATACGGCAACACTTTATGGGGAGCGTGCGTGTGAGGGCGAGGGTTAGTGTTAGCGTACGGGTTAGGATTAGGGGACGGGTGAGGGTCAGGCTTCGGGGAAGGGTTAGGGTTAGGGTTCGGGCTAGGGTTAGGGTTAGGGGACGGGGACGGTTTAGGGTCCAGGTGAGGGTACGGCAACGCTTTAGGGGGAGAGTGCGTGTGAGGGCGCGGGTTAGTGTTAGCGTACGGGTTAGGATTGGGGACGGGTGAGGGTCAGGCTTCGGGGAAGGGTTAGGGTTAGGGTTCGGGCTAGGGTTAGGCTTAGGGGACGGGGACGGTTTAGGGTCCAGGTGACGGTACGGCAACGCTTTAGGGGGAGCGTGCGTGTGAGGGCGCGGGTTAGTGTTAGCGTACGGGTTAGGATTAGGGGACGGGTGAGGGTCAGGCTTCGGGGAAGGGTTAGGGTTAGGGTTCGGGCTAGGGTTAGGTTTAGGGTACGGGGACGGTTTAGGGTCCAGGTGAGGGTACGGCAACGCTTTAGGGGGAGCGTGCGTGTGAGGGCGCGGGTTAGTGTTAGCGTACGGGTTAGGATTAGGGGACGGGTGAGGGTCAAGCTTCGGGGAAGGGTTAGGGTTAGGGTTCGGGCTAGGGTTAGGGTTAGGGGACGGGGACGGTTTAGGGTCCAGGTGAGGGTACGGCAACGCTTTAGGGGGAGCGTGCGTGTGAGGGCGCGGGTTAGTGTTAGCGTACGGGTTAGGATTAGGGGACGGGTGAGGGTCAGGCTTCGGGGAAGGGTTAGGGTTAGGGTTCGGGCTAGGGTTAGTGTTAGGGGACGGGGACGGTTTCGGGTCCAGGTGAGGGTACGGCAACGCTTTAGGGGGAGCGTGCGTGTGAGGGCGCGGGTTAGTGTTAGCGTACGGGTTAGGATTAGGGGACGGATGAGGGTCAAGCTTCGGGGAAGGGTTAGGGTTAGGGTTTGGGCTAGGGTTAGGGTTAGGGGACGGGGACGGTTTAGGGTCCAGGTGAGGGTACGGCAACGCTTTAGGGGGAGCGTGCGTGTGAGGGCGCGGGTTAGTTGTAGTGTACGGGTTAGGATTAGGGGACGGGTGAGTGTCAGGCTTCGGGGAAGGGTTAGGGTTAGGGTTCGGGCTAGGGTTAGGGTTAGGGGACGGGGACGGTTTAGGGTCCAGGTGAGGGTACGGCAACGCTTTAGGGGGAGCGTGCGTGTGAGGGCGCGGGTTAGTGTTAGCGTACGGGTTAGGATTAGGGGACGGGTGAGGGTCAGGCTTCGGGGAAGGGTTAGGGTTAGGGTTCGGGCTAGGGTTAGGGTTAGGGGACGGGGACGGTTTAGGGTCCAGGTGAGGGTACGGCAACGCTTTAGGCGGAGCGTGCGTGTGAGGGCGCGGGTTAGTGTTAGCGTACGGGTTAGGATTAGGGGACGGGTGAGGGTCAGGCTTCGTGGAAGGGTTAGGGTTAGGGTTTGGGCTAGGGTTAGGGTTAGGGGACGGGGACGGTTTCGGGTCCAGGTGAGGGTACGGCAACGCTTTAGGGGGAACGTGCGTGTGAGGGCGCGGGTTAGTGTTAGCGTACGGGTTAGGATTAGGGGACGGGTGAGGGTCAGGCTTCGGGGAAGGGTTAGGGTTAGGGTTCGGGCTAGGGTTAGGGTTAGGTGACGGAGACGGTTTCGGGTCCAGGTGAGGGTACGGCAACGCTTTAGGGGGAGCGTGCGTGTGAGGGCGCGGGTTAGTGTTAGCGTACGGGTTAGGATTAGGTGACGGGTGAGGGTCAGGCTTCGGGGAAGGGTTAGGGTTAGGGTTCGGGCTAGGGTTAGCGTTAGGGGACGGGGACGGTTTAGGGTCCAGGTGAGGGTACGGCAACGCTTTAGGGGGAGCGTGCGTGTGAGGGCGCGGGTTAGTGTTAGCGTACGGGTTAGGATTAGGGGACGGGTGAGGGTCAGGCTTCGGGGAAGTGTTAGGGTTAGGGTTCGGGCTAGGGTTAGCGTTAGGGGACGGGGACGGTTTAGGGTCCAGGTGAGGGTACGGCAACGCTTTAGGGGGAGCGTGCGTGTGAGGGCGCGGGTTAGTGTTAGCGTACGGGTTAGGATTAGGGGACGGGTGAGGGTCAGGCTTCGGGGAAGGGTTAGGGTTAGGGTTCGGGCTAGGGTTAGGGTTAGGGGACGGGGACGGTTTAGGGTCCAGGTGAGGGTACGGCAACGCTTTAGGGGGAGCGTGCGTGTGAGGGCGCGGGTTAGTGTTAGCGTACGGGTTAGGATTAGGGGACGGGTGAGGGTCAGGCTTCGGGGAAGGGTTAGGGTTAGGGTTCGGGCTAGGGTTAGGGTTAGGGGACGGGGACGGTTTCGGGTCCAGGTGAGGGTACGGCAACGCTTTAGGGGGAGCGTGCGTGTGAGGGCGCGGGTTAGTGTTAGCGTACGGGTTAGGATTAGGGGACGGGTGAGGGTCAGGCTTCGGGGAAGGCTTAGGGTTAGGGTTCGGGCTAGGGTTAGGCTTAGGTGACGGGGACGGTTTAGGGTCCAGGTGAGGGTACGGCAACGCTTTAGGGGGAGCGTACGTGTGAGGGCGCGGGTTAGTGTTAGCGTACGGGTTAGGATTAGGGGACGGGTGAGGGTCAGGCTTCGGGGAAGGATTAGGGTTAGGGTTCGGGCTAGGGTTAGGGTTAGGGGATGGGGACGGTTTCGGGTCCAGGTGAGGGTACGGCAACGCTTTAGGGGGAACGTGCGTGTGAGGGCGCGGGTTAGTGTTAGCGTACGGGTTAGGATTAGGGGACGGGTGAGGGTCAGGCTTCGGGGAAGGGTTAGGGTTAGGGTTCGGGCTAGGGTTAGGGTTAGGTGACGGAGACGGTTTCGGGTCCAGGTGAGGGTACGGCAACGCTTTAGGGGGAGCGTGCATGTGAGGGCGCGGGTTAGTGTTAGCGTACGGGTTAGGATTAGGGGACGGGTGAGGGTCAGGCTTCGGGGAAGGGTTAGGGTTAGGGTTCGGGCTAGGGTTAGCGTTAGGGGACGGGGACGGTTTAGGGTCCAGGTGAGGGTACGGCAACGCTTTAGGGGGAGCGTGCGTGTGAGGGCGCGGGTTAGTGTTAGCGTACGGGTTAGGATTAGGGGACGGGTGAGGGTCAGGCTTCGGGGAAGGGTTAGGGTTAGGGTTCGGGCTAGGGTTAGGGTTAGGGGACGGGGACGGTTTAGGGTCCAGGTGAGGGTACGGCAACGCTTTAGGGGGAGCGTGCGTGTGAGGGCGCGGGTTAGTGTTAGCGTACGGGTTAGGATTAGGGGACGGGTGAGGGTCAGGCTTCGGGGAAGGGTTAGGGTTAGGGTTCGGGCTAGGGTTAGGGTTAGAGGACGGGGACGGTTTCGGGTCCAGGTGAGGGTACGGCAACGCTTTAGGGGGAGCGTGCGTGTGAGGGCGCGGGTTAGTGTTAGCGTACGGGTTAGGATTAGGGGACGGGTGAGGGTCAGGCTTCGGGGAAGGGTTAGGGTTAGGGTTCGGGCTAGGGTTAGGGTTAGGGGACGGGGACGGTTTAGGGTCCAGGTGAGGGTACGGCAACGCTTTAGGGGGAGCGTGCGTGTTAGGGCGCGGGTTAGTGTTAGTGTACGGGTTAGGATTAGGGGACGGGTGAGGGTCAGGCTTCGGGGAAGGGTTAGGGTTAGGGTTCGGGCTAGGGTTAGGGTTAGGGGACGGGGACGGTTTAGGGTCCAGGTGAGGGTACGGCAACGCTTTAGGGGGAGCGTGCGTGTGAGGGCACGGGTTAGTGTTAGTGTACGGGTTAGGATTAGGGGACGGGTGAGGGTCAGGCTTCGGGGAAGGGTTAGAGTTAGGGTTCGGGCTAGGGTTAGGGTTAGGGGACGGGGACGGTTTAGGGTCCAGGTGAGGGTACGGCAACGCTTTAGGGTGAGCGTGCGTGTGAGGGCACGGGTTAGTGTTAGCGTACGGGTTAGGATTAGGGGACGGGTGAGTGTCAGGCTTCGGGGAAGGGTTAGGGTTAGGGTTCGGGCTAGGGTTAGGGTTAGGGGACGGGGACGGTTTAGGGTCCAGGTGAGGGTACGGCAACGCTTTAGGGGGAGCGTGCGTGTGAGGGCGCGGGTTAGTGTTAGCGTACGGTTTAGGATTAGGGGACGGGTGAGGGTCAGGCTTCGGGGAAGGGTTAGGGTTAGGGTTCGGGCTAGGGTTAGGGTTAGGGGACGGGGACGGTTTAGGGTCCAGGTGAGGGTATGGCAATGCTTTAGGGGGAGCGTGCGTGTGAGGGCGCGGGTTAGTGTTAGCATACGGGTTAGGATTAGGGGACGGGTGAGGGTCAGGCTTCGGGGAAGGGTTAGGGTTAGGGTTCGGGCTAGGGTTAGGGTGACGGGACAGGGACGGTTTAGGGTCCAGGTGAGGGTATGGCAACGCTTTAGGGGGAGCCTGTGTGTGAGGGCGTGGGTTAGTGTTAGCGTACGGGTTAGGAGTAGGGGACGGTTGAGGGTCAGGCTTCGGGGAAGGGTTAGGGTTAGGGTTCGGGCTAGGGTTAGGGTTAGGGACTGGGACGGTTTAGGGTCCAGGTGAGGATACGGCAACGCTTCAGGGGGAGCGTGCGTGTGAGGGCGCGGGTTAGTGTTAGCGTACGGGTTAGGATTAGGGGACGGGTGAGGGTCAGGCTTCGGGGAAGGGTTAGGGTTAGGGTTCGGGCTAGGGTTAGCGTTAGGGGACGGGGACGGTTTAGGGTCCAGGTGAGGGTACGGCAACGCTTTAGGGGGAGCGTGCGTGTGAGGGCGCGGGTTAGTGTTAGCGTACGGGTTAGGATTAGGGGACGGGTGAGGGTCAGGCTTCGGGGAAGGGTTAGGGTTAGGGTTCGGGCTAGGGTTAGGGTTAGGGGACGGGGACGGTTTAGGGTCCAGGTGAGGGTACGGCAACGCTTTAGGGGGAGCGTGCGTGTGAGGGTGCGGGTTAGTGTTAGCGTACGGGTTAGGATTAGGGGACGGGTGAGGGTCAGGCTTCGGGGAAGGGTTAGGGTTAGGGTTCGGGCTAGGGTTAGGGTTAGGGGACGGGGACGGTTTAGGGTCCAGGTGAGGGTACGGCAACGCTTTAGGGGGAGCGTGCGTGTGAGGGCGCGGGTTAGTGTTAGCGTACGGGTTAGGATTAGGGGACGGGTGAGGGTCAGGCTTCGGGGAAGGGTTAGGGTTAGGGTTTGGGCTAGGGTTAGGGTTAGGGGACGGGGACGGTTTAGGGTCCAGGTGAGGGTACGTCAACGCTTTAGGGGGAGCGTGCGTGTGAGGGCGCGGGTTAGTGTTAGCGTACGGGTTAGGATTAGGGGACGGGTGAGTGTCAGGCTTCGGGGAAGGGTTAGGGTTAGGGTTCGGGCTAGGGTTAGGGTTAGGGGACGGGGACGGTTTCGGGTCCAGGTGAGGGTACAGCAACGCTTTAGGGGGAGCGTGCGTGTGAGGGCGCGGGTTAGTGTTAGCGTACGGGTTAGGATTAGGGGACGGGTGAGGGTCAGGCTTCGGGGAAGGGTTAGGGTTAGGGTTCGGGCTAGGGTTAGGGTTAGGGGACGGGGACGGTTTAGGGTCCAGGTGAGGGTACGGCCACGCTTTAGGGGGAGCGTGCGTGTGAGGGTGCGGGTTAGTGTTAGCGTACGGGTTAGGATTAGGGGACGGGTGAGTGTCAGGCTTCGGGGAAGGGTTAGGGTTAGGGTTCGGGCTAGGGTTAGGGTTAGGGGACGGGGACGGTTTAGGGTCCAGGTGAGGGTACGGCAACGCTTTAGGGGGAGCGTGCGTGTGAGGGCGCGGGTTAGTGTTAGCGTACGGGTTAGGATTAGGGGACGGGTGAGGGTCAGGCTTCGGGGAAGGGTTAGGGTTAGTGTTCGGGCTAGGGTTAGGGTTAGGGGACGGGGACGGTTTCGGGTCCAGGTGAGGGTATGGCAATGCTTTAGGGGGAGCGTGCGTGTGAGGGCGCGGGTTAGTGTTAGCGTACGGGTTAGGATTAGGGGACGAGTGAGGGTCAGGCTTGGGGGAAGGGTTAGGGTTAGGGTTCGGGCTAGGGTTAGGGTTAGGGGACGGGGACGGTTTAGGGTCCAGGTGAGGGTACGGCAACGCTTTAGGGGGAGCGTGCGTGTGAGGGCGCGGGTTAGTGTTAGCGTATGTGTTAGAATTAGGGGACGGGTGAGGGTCAGGCTTCGGGGAAGGGTTAGGGTTAGGGTTCGGGCTAGGGTTAGGGTTACGGGACAGGGACGGTTTAGGGTCCAGGTGAGGGTACGGCAACGCTTTAGGGGGAGCGTGCGTGTGAGGGCGTGGGTTAGTGTTAGCGTACGGGTTAGGAGTAGGGGACGGTTGAGGGTCAGGCTTCGGGGAAGGGTTAGGGTTAGGGTTCGGGCTAGGGTTAGGGTTAGAGACGGGGACGGTTTAGGGTCCAGGTGAGGATACGGCAACACTTTATGGGGAGCGTGCGTGTGAGGGCGAGGGTTAGTGTTAGCGTACGGGTTAGGATTAGGGGACGGGTGAGGGTCAGGCTTCGGGGAAGGGTTAGGGTTAGGGTTCGGGCTAGGGTTAGGGTTAGGGGACGGGGACGGTTTCCGGTCCAGGTGAGGGTACGGCAATGCTTTAGGGGGAGCGTGCGTGTGAAGGCGCGGGTTAGTGTTAGCGTACGTGTTAGGATTAGGGGACGGGTGAGGGTCAGGCTTCGGGGAAGGGTTAGGGTTAGGGTTCGGGCTAGGGTTAGGGTTAGGGGACGGGGACGGTTTAGGGTCCAGGTGAGGGTACGGCAACGCTTTAGGGGGAGCGTGCGTGTGAGGGCGCGGGTTAGTGTTAGCGTACGGGTTAGGATTAGGGGACGGGTGCGGGTCAGGCTTCGGGGAAGGGTTAGGGTTAGGGTTCAGGCTAGGGTTAGGGTTAGGGGATGGGGACTGTTTAGTGTCTAGGTGAGGGTACGGCAACGCTTTAGGGGGAGCGTGCGTGTGAGGGCGTGGGTTAGTGTTAGTGTACGGTTTAGGATTAAGGGACGGGTGAGGGTCAGGCTTCGGGGAAGGGTTAGGGTTAGGGGTCGGGCTAGGGTTAGGGTTAGGGGACGGGGACGGTTTAGGGTCCAGGTGAGGGTACGGCAACGCTTTAGGGGGAGCGTGCGTGTGAGGGCGCGGGTTAGTGTTAGCGTACGGGTTATGATTAGGGAACGGGTGAGGGTCAAGCTTCGGGGAAATGTTAGGGTTACGGTTCGGGCTAGGGTTAGGGTTAGGGGACGGGGACGGTTTAGGGTCCAGGTGAGGGTACGGCAACGCTTTAGGGGGAGCGTGCGTGTGAGGGCGCGGGTTAGTGTTAGCGTACGGTTTAGGATTAGGGGACGGGTGAGTGTCAGGCTTCGGGGAAGGGTTAGGGTTAGGGTTCGGGCTAGGGTTAGGGTTAGGGGACTGGGACGGTTTAGGGTCCAGGTGAGGGTACAGAAACGCTTTAGGGGGTGCGTGCGTGTGAGGGCGCGGGTTATTGTTAGCGTACGGGTTAGGATTAGGGGACGGGTGAGGGTCAGGCTTCGGGGAAGGGTTAGGGTTAGGGTTCGGGCTAGGGTTAGTGTTAGGGGACGGGGACGGTTTAGGGTCCAGGTGAGGGTACGGCAAGGCTTTAGGCGGAGCGTGCGTGTGAGGGCGCGGGTTAGTGTTAGCGTACGGGTTAGGATTAGGGGACGGGTGAGGGTCAGGCTTCGGGGAAGGGTTAGGGTTAGGGTTCGGGCTAGGGTTAGGGTTAGGGGACGGGGACGGTTTAGGGTCCAGGTGAGGGTACGGCAACGCTTTAGGGGGAACATGAGTGTGAGGGCGCGGGTTAGTGTTAGCGTACGGGTTAGGATTAGGGGACGGGTGAGGGTCAGGCTTCGGGGAAGGGTTAGGGTTAGGGTTCGGGCTAGGGTTAGGGTTAGGGGACGGAGACGGTTTCGGGTCCAGGTGAGGGTACGGCAACGCTTTAGGTGGAGCGTGCATGTGAGGGCGCGGGTTAGTGTTAGCGTACGGGTTAGGATTAGGGGACGGGTGAGGGTCAGGCTTCGGGGAAGGGTTAGGGTTAGGGTTCGGGCTAGGGTTAGCGTTAGGGGACGGGGACGGTTTAGGGTCCAGGTGAGGGTACGGCAACGCTTTAGGGGGAGCGTGCGTGTGAGGGCGCGGTTAGTGTTAGCGTACGGGTTAGGATTAGGGGACGGGTGAGGGTCAGGCTTCGGGAAGGGTTAGGGTTAGGGTTCGGGCTAGGGTTAGGGTTAGGGGACGGGGACGGTTTAGGGTCCAGGTGAGGGTACGGCAACGCGCTTTAGGGGGAGCGTGCGTGTGAGGGCGCGGGTTAGTGTTAGCGTACGGGTTAGGATTAGGGGACGGGTGAGGGTCAGGCTTCGGGGAAGGGTTAGGGTTAGGGTTCGGGCTAGGGTTAGGGTTAGGGGACGGGGACGGTTTAGGGTCCAGGTGAGGGTACGGCAACGCTTTAGGGGGAGCGTGCGTGTGAGGGCGCGGGTTAGTGTTAGCGTACGGGTTAGGATTAGGGGACGGGTGAGGGTCAGGCTTCGGGGAAGGGTTAGGGTTAGGGTTCGGGCTAGGGTTAGGGTTAGGGGACGGGGACGGTTTAGGGTCCAGGTGAGGGTACGTCAACGCTTTAGGGGGAGCGTGCGTGTGAGGGCGTGGGTTAGTGTTAGCGTATGTGTTAGAATTAGGGGACGGGTGAGGGTCAGGCTTCGGGGAAGGGTTAGGGTTAGGGTTCGGGCTAGGGTTAGGGTTACGGGACAGGGACGGTTTAGGGTCCAGGTGAGGGTACGGCAACGCTTTAGGGGGAGCATGCGTGTGAGGGCGTGGGTTAGTGTTAGCGTACGGGTTAGGAGTAGGGGACGGGTGAGGGTCAGGCTTCGGGGAAGGGTTAGTGTTAGGGTTCGGGCTAGGGTTAGGGTTAGGGACGGGGACGGTTTAGGGTCCAGGTGAGGATACGGCAACACTTTATGGGGAGCGTGCGTGTGAGGGCGAGGGTTAGTGTTAGCGTACGGGTTAGGATTAGGGGACGGGTGAGGGTCAGGCTTCGGGGAAGGGTTAGGGTTAGGGTTCGGGCTAGGGTTAGGGTTACGGGACGGGGACGGTTTAGGGTCCAGGTGAGGGTACGGCAACGCTTTAGGGGGAGAGTGCGTGTGAGGGCGCGGGTTAGTGTTAGCGTACGGGTTAGGATTGGGGACGGGTGAGGGTCAGGCTTCGGGGAAGGGTTAGGGTTAGGGTTCGGGCTAGGGTTAGGCTTAGGGGACGGGGACGGTTTAGGGTCCAGGTGACGGTACGGCAACGCTTTAGGGGGAGCGTGCGTGTGAGGGCGCGGGTTAGTGTTAGCGTACGGGTTAGGATTAGGGGACGGGTGAGGGTCAGGCTTCGGGGAAGGGTTAGGGTTAGGGTTCGGGCTAGGGTTAGGGTTAGGGGACGGGGACGGTTTAGGGTCCAGGTGAGGGTACGGCAACGCT